>NC_069786.1:59008214-59665714 GCF_027406575.1 Nycticebus coucang
GTTTTTCCATTTGTTAACATTTTCAGCTATTTCTTTTCTTAGAGTTTCGTAGTTCTCTTTATAGAGATCTTTCACGTCTTTTGTTAGGTAAATTCCCAAATATAATCCTTTTGTTTTTAATGTCATTAAATTCTGCTCTAATTTTGGTAATTTCTTTTCATCTGCTGGGTTATGGATGGGAATGTTCTTCCTTTTTCAGTTGCTTGAGATGTCCCATTAAGTTGTTAACTCCTTCTCTTTCTGCTTTCTTGAGGAAGGCTTGCAGTGCTATAAATTTCCCTCTTAGACTGCCTTTGTGGTATCCCAGAGGTGTTAGTAATTCATGTCTTCATTATTTTTTTGTTCCCAAAATTTGGTAATTTCCTTCTTAATCTCATCTCTGACCTAGCTATCATTCAGCATAAGGTTGTTTAGTTTCTGTGTTTTTGTGTGAGTAAGCAGATTCCTGTTTTTACAGAGTCCAACTTTTATTCCATTATGGTCCAAGAAGATGCAAGGAATAATTTCTATTCTTTTCAATTTGCTGAGGTTAGACTTGTGACCTAAGATGTGATCAATTTTGGAGAATGTTTCATGGACTGATGAGAAGAATGTGTATTCAGTTTTGTTAGAATGGAATGTTCTGTAGATATCTGTTCCATCCTATTGTTGACTGGCTACGTTTAAGTCTAAAATTTCTTGGCTTAGTTTCTTATTGGAGGATCTATCCAACAGTGCCAAAGGGGTGTTAAAATCTCTGACTGTTATGGTGCTGGAGGAAATCAAGTTGCTCAGTTGACTGTTAGAATCTCTCTTATAAACTGAGGTGCATTCTGATTGGGTGCATAAATGCTAATAATTGAAATCTTATCATGTTCAGTGTTACCCTTAACAAATAGAAGTGACCATCCTTACCTTTTCTTACTTTTGTTGGTTTAAAACCTATTGCAACATCTGCTTTTTTTTTATTTCCATTTGCCTGAATTATAGATGACCATCCCTTCACCCTGAGTCTATATTTATCTTTTAAGGTAAGATGAGATTCTTTTGTGCAGCAGATATCTGGCCTGAGTTTGTGTATCCAGTCAGCCGACCTGAGCCTCTTTAGAGGACAACTTAAGCCTTTCACACTAATTGAAAATATTGATAAGCCTGGTAGTGTTTTTCAAAGTCCAGTGGACATTTTTTCAAAAGTTTTTCAGAAGTCCAGTGGACATTTTTTTTATTAAATCATAGCTGTGTACATTAATGCAGTCATAGGGTACAATATGCTGGTTTTATATACAATTTGAAATATTTTCATTAAACTGGTTAACATAGCCTTCATAGCATTTTCTTAGTTATAGCGTTAAGACATTTATATTCTACATTTAGTAAGTTTCACATGTACCCTTATAAGATGCACCATAGATGTGGTACCACTAATTGTTATTCCTTTCACCACTGTAGAAGTTAGAGTTTGATGACCACTCTCTTGTATCTTGAAAAGTTTCAGCAGAGAGATCTGTGGTCATTCTAATATTCTTCCCCTTGTTAGTTATGCTTTTTTTTTTTTTTTTAACCTTTGGCTGCTTGCAGGACTTTCTCCTTCATAGTAACTTTGGCAGTTCTGAAACTGTCTGCTATGTGAATTTCAGAATCTCTTGCCATGTTTGGGGAGTTCTCCATGATTATCTCTTGAAGTAGAGCAATCTGTTCCTTTTGAAGCCACTTCATCGCCTTCAGGAATTTCTATAAGGTGAATATTAGTTTTCTTCGAATTGTCCCAGAGCTCTCTGAGAGAATGATCCATTTTTGCTCTTGACTTCTCTTCCTCTTTGAGCATTTGGGAGCATTCAAAAGCTTTGTCTTCAAAGTCAGAATTCCTTTCTTCTGCCTCCTCCATTGTTACTGAGGGATTCTACCGTACTTGCCTCAATGTGGCAAAATCTTTGGTAATTTTGTCTTTAATCCAAATTCTAAATTTTATTTCTGACATCTCAGTCATTTGTTTATGAATGGAATCTTCTGGTGTGTCCACCTTGTCATTCCTTGGGGAAGTTGGTCTACTCTGATTATTCATGTTGCCAGAGTTTTTCTGATGATTCCGCACCATTATTATTTTTCACCATTTGGCTAGAGTAGAAGATAAGGTGGAATTGGGTTGGGGGCTCTTGGAATAGTGATTAACCAGCCCTTTGCCCAAGAGCTGGGATTGATGACTGTAGGTTTTCTCCTACAGCTTTGCAAAGGACCTGTACAGTACTACAGCCTGAGAACTGGGGACCTGCTTGGTGTGGTGGGCCTAAGTGGCTCTGTCTTGTTTTCAGCTGGTCTCTGTCCAATCCTAGTGAATCAGTAACTTTGGATTGAAGTCTCAGCTATTGTTTGTTTCCTTGGGATCACATCTTGCCTCATCAGGGGCAATGTGCACTCTTCAATCTTCTCTCTTGGCTCTACTCCAAACCATCAGCTTACGTGCTAAACTTCTGTCCGTTAGCTCTCCTTCTGGTCCTTTAGCTCTCCTTCTGGAGCCTCTGTTTAAAGCTGGCTCCAGTCGGCCATCTTACCTCCTCCTCCCAGTTTCTTTTTTTCAATTGTTCTGTTTTCTTGTTATCACCTTGTAAAACCCACTGTTCTGCTATTGCCTAGTGGAAGCTTTCAATCTATTTTGTAGAATGGAAGCTTCTCTGATTCATAAGTTATGAATAAAAACCAAATAGACCCTGTAAATAAATTTGTTGTAATTCTGCATTTTGACAGTTGAAACAACTCAGTTTTTGCAGAATTTAACTAAAAGCTGTTATTTTATTTTTTTAAATTTCTTTCCAACAGATCTGAAATATGAAGGAAAGATCTTATATCTTCCTTAATCTGATTAAAAAGAAAGAGAAAAGTATTGTCTGAGAGCACTAAGAGATACACTTTCAGAGTTTGTGCCTGAAGGTATTAAAGATACAATTAGTGTTGCACTCAACCATTTCCAGAGTTTCTAGTTTTGTTGCTTTGCTAGTTTTATTGTACCACAAATAATTACCACTATTTAAATTTCCTTTCCAGCACCCAAGAACAAAATGCATATTAACAAATGAACAAAGAAATCTATGGCGGTAAGGTTAACTTTTCATTTTAGTTATGTAAGATCTATTTCTTCATTGCTTCTCATAAAGGAGGAGGTTTTAAAAAATCTCCAGAAATGTTCACATGACTGGTTTGTGGTGAGATGACTTTAATCTACTTCATTTTATAATCATAAGAATCCTGAAAGTACATGCAGCTCTGGAATACATATATGCACATCATCCAACATGATGAGTCTGCTTGAGTAGATGGGAATTAAAAATCTTAATTTATTTTTTGTCTTCATTTTCTCTCTTCTGAGAGATGAGTTAGATGAAAGCATTAGGTCAAATGTAAGGCTTTTACTCATGCAATTAAACATTATGTAATGGTGTGATCTTCTTTTAGTGCATGTGGAAAGCACTAGTAATAAAATTGCGACTTTCTTCTCATAGGCAACCAACCCAATTTCTGAGCAATTCTTCTATCCATTTCATCTTTAAAATTATTTTGATTCTGAACAGCCTTCTATTTTTTGTGTTTAAGGTCTATTAAAGAAAAAACATTGTCATGTGTTTATATGAGATTGGACAATTAAGTTCATAAACTTTGAAGGTGTTTTTCTAGATTGAGTTCACAAACTTGATTGTCCAATCTCATGATATATATATATATATATACAGTAGAACCTCCATTGTTGACCACCTCCCTACATTGACCACCTCCTTAGGTCGACCTAATTTTCATAGACTGCACATGCACCACATGTAGTTATCAGTACAGTAGGCCTACTTCCTTATGTTGACCACCTCTCTATGCTGACCAGTTTGTTACAATCCCTTGGGTAGTCAATTTACAGAGATTTTACTGTATGTGCATTTTATGGTAAGAGCATGCAAGTGCTCCCTGGCATCTTGGACAAATTTTTCACTCATTCTGGAATTCTATAGTAAACTGATGTTGTTTCAGGTCCTCTCTCTTATGTTTCAAAGTAATAATGAATAATCATTCTCTGATCTCAAGTCTAGGCCAGTAACATAGACTGGGCAAGCTATTCTTTTCCCCAAGTTGTACATGATTTCTTAATGATTGTCAAAGACAACTTATCCAAAAATTTCATACAATTATCTGGCACATTAACAAAGCAGGAAAAGTGTGATTTTCTGCCCATTGATCCTATGTTCTTATACACATGTCTACCTTGTTTCTGCAGACATGAAAAAATGCACAGGTTTACCTCCTTCCAATATATTAGATATTTAATCCAAGACAATATTGCCAAAAATTTCCTAGGTAATTTTTTGTTCCAGTTATTACATGCAAATATTCTCATCTCTGTCAGTGTGAAAATACAATTCAATACTAGTACATGTGCTTTATTTTTCTAATCTCCTTATCAATAATATTTGTTCAATTGAGAACCAGAAATAGCATAAGAATTAGAAGTAAAAAGAAACCTTTCTTACAGTTTATCATCTTTATAAAATAATGAATACAGGGTTTCCAAACAAATTCTTGGCATTAACAAAGCATAATTTTCAGATTTTTGTTGTTGTTAGTGGTGGTGGTGTGGGGAGTTTGTGTGTGGGTTTTTTTCTTCTAATTGGTTTAAAAGAACCAATTCTTGGAAATTCTTTTTTTTTTTTGGTTTAAACCCACCAGTTCTGTCATATGGGGCCGGTACCCTACTCCTTTGAGCCACAGGCACCGTCCAATTCTTGGAAATTCTTAATGGGTTCTTTAAAAATATGCCAGGAACACTTAATTGTATCTTGAAGTTTAAAGAAAGTAATATATAAGATTACCATTTGTGTAATCTAAAATCAATTTATAAGTGTCGATAAGTACTTTAACATTTTAAGATGAGTTCACGACATCTGACAAATCTGAAACAAGTATGTTTTGTCATGTGTAATTTTATAATATCCCTGGTCACCAGATGATATGTATTGTATTATTTAATTTGGTAGTCATCCCATCTCTATTCAATGCAATATCAACATATTTCCATTTTAAACTTATTACAATTTCCTTTATTTATATTTATATTTACATTATATTTGAAGGGACTGTTCTTTTATCTGTGACACTCTTCATGTACAATGACCATTCAAAATTATCACTTTTTTTTTCTAAATATTTGAAGGGACTATTCTTTTTATCTGTGGTTCTTTTAGTATAAAATGACCAATTTGAAATAATATTAGCATGGACCAGTTAACATAGACTAAAATCAGCTTGTGTGATATATAGGGAATTTTAAAGATGTCACAATGTGACATCTAAATTATAGCACTGTAATAATTTGGTTTACGTCTTATTAACATATCCTCAAATCATTGCTTAGAACAAATAAACCAAATAAGATACAAGATACTTAGAAGATGGTAACAATTTTATCATTTCAGGCAAGAGAAACAACTTTCTTTTTCTTACAGTTTTGAATTTCTTTTGAAACAGAGTTTCACTATGCTACCCTTGGTAGATTGCCATGGCATCACAGCTCACAGCAACCTCAAACTCTTGGGCTGTTGTTTAGCTGGCCCGGACCAGGTTCAAACCCATCAACTTCGGTGTAAGCTACTGACTACTAAATAACAAACTGTTAGCCAAAAGGTGTGAACTATTCCTCAGGTGATTCTGATATGATTGTTTAGCAATCACTTCTCTAGATAATTTAATTTTTCTCATTTGCTGCTTGACTAAATTCTAATTTGATTTTTATTGTTGTATAAATGGTTTGAGTTTTTGTCTTTTTTAAAGGTATATTATTTTGAAGAAGGTGGGTTACAACTAATTATAATTAAATGTGTTTACCTTGACTAGATAGATCTCATCGTATTAAGACCTAGTTCATACTTTGATCCCTATTCTGTAACTGTATACTATCCCCCTAACTTTCACCTGGAGCCTCATAAATATAATATGTTATTTATAACCAGAGAGCACACACTAAGACATTTGTAATGATTAGGGAAAATCCATAATTACTGATGAAGCTCTCATGCTCAGAGAACACGAGCTACTTAATTGGAGGTTTATGATTTCTATTTTCTGAATACTACTCTAAAGTCTTACCATGTCCACAACTCATATACATTAATATTTTCTTACAAATTTCCTTAAATTGACTCACTTTCTTTTTTTTTTTTGTAGAGACAGAGTCTCACTTTACTGCCCTCTGTAGAGTGCCGTGGCATCACACAGCTCACAGCAACCTCCAGCTCTTGGGCTTATGTGATTCTCTTGCCTCAGCCTCCCAAGCAGCAGGGACCACAGGCGCCTGCCACAACACCCGGCTATTTTTTTGTTGTTGCAGTTTGGCCAGGGCTGGGTTTGAACCCACCATCCTCGGCATATGGGGCCGGCGCCCTACTCACTGAGCCACAGGCACCGCCCAATTGACTTACTTTCTAAACTCAAATAAACTCAAATGCTTTCACTACTGTGAAAAAAAAAAAGTTAAATTGCCATAATAGAAGACAAATTCTAAGTACATGTAAAAAAATAATACTTCTAACCTAGATACTGCTGTCTTATAATTTAGGCTGTAAGCCTGGGGCTAGCTTTGTCTTTGTTTAAAAATGTGATTTGCAAGTAATGAGAAGCGTCAAATGTATACAGCTCATATCAAAGTGTGCCTCAAATAATTCATGGTCATGGTCAGACTTGAACATTCTTTTTGTATATTAAAGTGCCTCACAATCTGAATCAGGAAGGACAGTAAAATTACATTCGCTAATTCACTATATGGAAAAATAAATTCAGGAAAACAGATATATTGACAATTGCTCATTGGATTTAGGATTATAATCCAAAATTAATTTCTTTCTTTTTTTTTTTTTTAGACAAGTCTCACGCAGTTGCACTGGGTAGGAAGTCTTGGCGTCATACCTCACAGCAACCTGAAACTCCTGAGCTCAAGCGATCCTTTTGCCTCAGCCTCCCAAGTAACTAGCTGGGACTATAGCAACCTCCACAATGCCCAGCTAGTTTTTCCATTTTTAGTAAAGATGGGGTCTTGCTTTGCTTAGGCTGCTCTCAAACTCCTGAGGTCAAGCAACCCACCCTCCTTGGCCTCCCAGATTGCTAGGATTACAGGCGTGAGCTACTGTGCCTGGCCATAATCCAAATTTCTAATGTTTACTATCACTAATCCTTTGGGTCACAATGGGAAAAAAATAAAGTGGTAATCAATTTCTGGCTATAAAGATGAAGTATAAAGCCTGAAAAACTTCCTGTTTAAACCCCCACAGAAATTCTTAATAAAATAGTAGAAATATAATTATAAATGACTAAACTTTTGAAAAATAAAAACAAAATCCTAAAGGGTAGAAATTAAATGAGGAAAAGAATATTCAGAAGTTATGGTAAACCAAAACTGCACTGTAACTGCTCTCATGATAGAATAAAAATAAGGCCTGTGCCTTGCAGTATGATGAATTGTAACACAGACATTTGCTTGAAACTATAAACCCCTCATAGGCTACTCCCTCATTCAGGACATACTAGAAAAAATATTTCCTGCAGCAATTAAAATGACAAGGAAATTTTTCCTCACACAGATTATACCCAGAAGAAAAACATTCTGCTGCTTGAGAATTCATAACCAGAGGTGTCTTAATGCAGTTTTAGACCTGAATTTACACTACTCGTGAGTCCCAGGATACAACACAATAAATAAAAACTTAGTATGGCTTTGGTTATCTGGCAGTATCAAACACAAATTATGTTTAGAAGTATGTTCCTCTACTCAATCTCATGGAAGTTCAATAAAGAATAATTGAGTGTGAGCTCATAACCCCAAATAATGAAATACAAAGACACAAGTCAACATAAGTAAGAGTCAACAGAAACAGCAGAATTTGTTCTATACGTACTTCCAATTACACAAGAATCAGACAGAGCATGTAAAATAATGTGTTTAAAATTGAGTGAAACTTGAAAGCATCAACAATAAATGAGAGACTTTTAAAAAGTAGGCAACTAGGGTGGCGCCTGTGGCTCAAGGAGTAGGGCGCCGGTCTCATATGCTGGAGGTGGTGGGTTCAAACCCAGCCCCGGCCAAAAAAAAAAAAAAGAAAGTAGGCAACTATTAAAAGCAATAAAACAAAAAATAAATGTAAAAAGAATATCTATAGACATATTAACAGAAATTACTGGATCATCTAGATCAGTTGCAAACACACTGAAGATAAAGGATATTAATCTGAAGCAAAGGAATATAAAATAAAGGGTTTTAAGTGGATTAAAATTACAATATGACGTACATTTCTTTTGCAGAATTCTAGAAAGAGGAAACAAAATGCTAGAGAGAAAATACTTGAAGACACATTAGCTAAAGATTTTCAGTAACTAAAGACATAAATTCTTAGGTTTGGAAATCCTAACAAAGGGTTTGGGGTTTTTTTCCTTTAAGATAGATAAGATAAGTAGGAGTATATCAAGCACATTTCATTGACTTATAAAAACCAATATAGTGTGTAGACAATCTTACTTTGAATACATAATCCAAGAGGGAACATAGAAGTTTAACAGAAAAGTAACAATTAATAAAAACTAGATAGAGGAAAGAAAATAGAATCCTGATTGGTTAGGAATGACCTAGAACAGTAAGTGTCCTGAATATGAAGAAGGTGACTGACAGTCTTTCTGGGGTTCACTTTCCCACTGGGGGTTGAATAATCCAGGCCACCTGAGCTCTGTAACTAACTTACAGAAGATTGGGAAGGCTAAGAAGGCACTGCTTCTTGGATATACCCTGAATCCACATTCATTTAGAAACCTAAGCAGATACAGCAAGATGCCATTCTTGATCATAGCTTTTAATAGACTGTGCACAGTCCTGCAAACATTGGTGCCAGTTAAAGGCATTAGGGAAACGTGGGCTGCTGGTTGTGGAATTGGGGGTGCGACAAAGTGGTGGGGATAAGCTCCAGTAACAAGGAATAAGAAGTAAGTATAGCAGGGGCTCGGTTGCCAGCGGTGGAAGTGAACACTCCCCAGGACTTGAGTGGGATGGGAGTTGCCAAGAAGATTTGATGTTGAGCTAGTTAGGAGCTCTAATGGCTTAGAGTTGAGTTGCAGGAAAAGAACCAACTTCCAGATTTGATGGAACAGCTGAATTGGCTGCAACAGCTGGGACTGAAAAGAAAGCCCCGAGGGACTGGGACATGAAAGAAATACAAGTCTCTCACCAGCTGGCCAAGGCTGTGGCTACTGGCCCCAAACTGCCCTTGGAAGGACCTCAGTACAGTAGCTGCCAATTACCCAAGAATTCCACCAGGGTCTTGGGGATAGCCTACCCTTTGCCCATCAAATCTGGTATATGCACTTGCCATCAGGGGTCTGAGTGCAAGCTTGTCCATTCCTCCCAGATTTACCCCTTCCTCTCCTAGAAAGAATACAGGATCTAAATTCTGGGGGTTGCATAACCCAATCCACCACTTAGAGTACCCAAGCACACCTTTCAGGGAACTGATGTTGGGCATAAAATCTTTACCACTACCACCTCACTAGGTCTTATCTACAAGTACCACCTGCTTGCTAGTCAGTTCACACAGACCATTTCCACCATTGCCAACACAAATGCATAGCAGTTAGGACCCAGAAGAGCATCTCACCAATGCTACTGCCATTGCCCACACCACACCAGCTGCTCAGGGGCTCAAAGAGACCACTCACCCACCCAGTACATCACTACTACTACTGGCATAATAGAAAGCTATCCAGAGGTCCAAGAATAAACCTTGTTGGAACCATCAACAAGGATGCCAATATACACTGCCTCAAGGCACAAAGACAGATATGCTTAGCCTAACACTACAACCACTAAAACCTGAAGATAGACTCATCTAGCAATTCCAGTCCTTAGCACAATGTTATCAAAACCTCTAGTAATAACCATACCCTAACACATCGAGGAAGCCACAGATACCCTGAATACTATTTATAGACAAAGAAATCGCTCCAAGAGTTTACTATTGCAAAACCAAAGTACCCTTCCAACATATATCCTACTCACAACTTCAAGAAAATGTCCCTCCCCATCGCCTACAAAATGTATGTAAATACAAAAATAGAAAGACATGACTGTTACACCAGATATGCAAAAATCCACATAAAGGCACCAGAATCACAAAAAAGCAAAGTAATACCACGTACGACATCTCAAAGGAACATAATAATTCTCTAGCAATAGATCTTAATGAAAAAGAAATTCTTGAAATCCAATTTAAAATATTGATTCTAAAGAAGAGATGATTCTAAAGACGAGATGGAAAGGACATCTAACTATCAATATAATAACTCAGAAAACTATTGCAAATATGAATGAGAATTTTACTATGGAAAGAGATTTCTGACAAAGGAAATAAAAATGAAATTCTGGGATTGAAAATTTCATTGAAGACAATAAAAAATATATTCAGGAAATAATAGACTAGACTAAGCAAAAAAAGGAATCGCAGAACTTTAAGGCTAGTTTTTAAAAATAATCCAGGAAAACAAAACCAAGGAAAAATAATAAACAAAGCCTTAGAAACCTTATGACCTATTTTATGAATTGTCAGTGCCTCTGAGGATGAAGAGAGACCAAAATGTTTAGAAAATTTATTTTTCAAAACAGTACATGAAAACTTGACTGTCTATAGTCAAAGATTAAATTCTAAAAATTTCATGAGAAAAGCATTTAATCATCTAAAAAGCCCAATCAGTCTTACAGAAAACTTTTCAGTAGAAATCAGATAGACCAGAAGAGAATGGTACAATATATTCAAAAGTACTAAAGGAGGAAAAACCGTAAGCTAATAATTTTTCATTAGCCAAGATTAACCTTTATTCATGAAGGAGAAATAGTCTTTTCCCAAATAAGCACATGCTAAGAACCTTTGTCACCACTGGATTAGCTCTACAAGAAATGCTCAAGGATCCTCTAAACTTGGGAAAGAAAGGACAACATTTACTATTTTGAAAATACACAACAGTATAAAATTTACTGGAAAAGCAGTCACACAAAGGAGGAAGGAATCAAATGGCACAAAACATCAATGACAGAGGAAAAGGAACAAAAATTTATAAAACAACTAGAAAACCATTAACTATGTGATAAATTTTGCATACAAATATTAACTTTGACCATAATGTATTAAATGTTCCACTTGAAATATAAAGATTTGATGACTGGATTAAAAAAAGTGATCCAACTATCACTGCTAACAAGAACCTCACCTAACCTATAAAGACACACATAGTTTAAAAATAAAGTCCTGAAAAAAGATAATCTACACAACAAGAACCAAAAGTGAACAAAAGTTGTTATACTTACATCAGATAAAACAGACTGTAGTCAAAAACAGTAAAAAATGACAAAGTAGGTTATTACATGAGAAAAGAACAAATTCAGCAAGAGAATTTAATTCTAAACAGATGCATTCAACTGAAACTCTGAAACTTATAAAACAAATATTACTAAATTAAAAGGGAGACAGTGGTACAATATTACTATGGGACTTCAACACCCACTCATGGAATTAGAAGGATCAGATAGAAAGATAACAAAGAAACATTAGACTTCAGTTGAACTTAAGAACCAATGAACCTAACAGATGTTTACAGAATATTTCACCTAACAATTGCAAATTACACTCTCTTCATCAGCAGATAAAGCATTCTCTAAGAGATACCACATGTTAGGAAACAAAACAAGTCTCCAGAAATTTTTAAAACTCAAACCTGTATCACATATCTTCTTAGGTCCAAGAGGAATAAAGCTAGAAATCAATACCAAGGGGAACTTCAGAATATACAGCAATGCATAAATATTAAATGACATGTTCCTGAATGAAGACTGGGTCAATGAAGTAAGCAATATAAAAAGAATTTGAAAAAATATAAATGGTAATACAATACATGAAAAGCTATGAGAGACAGCAAAAATAGTCCTAAGAGGGATATATATATAGTATTAAATGCTTACATCAAAAAAGTAGAAAGATTACAAATTAACAATGTAATGACAGACCCCAAAAAACTAGAAAAAAATGAACCTAACCCAAATTAGTAGTAGAAAGGAAATAACAAATATTAGAGCAGAACTAAATGAAATAGAGACTTCCTGGGGCAGGGGTTCACACCTGCAATCCTAGCACTCTGGGAGGCCAAAGCCGGTGGAGGCCTGAGCTCAGGAGTTTGAGACCAGCCTGAGGAAGAGCGAGATCCTGTCTCTAGTAAAAATACAAAAACTTGCTGGGCATTGTGGGAGCTACCTATAATCACAGCTACTCGGGAGGCTGAAGCAAGGGGATCTCTTGAACCCAAGAGTTTGAGGTTGCTGTGAGCTATGATGCCACGGCATGCTACTCATGGCACAGTGTAAGACTCTGTTAAATAAATAAATACACAAATAAATAAATAATTCAAAAATGCAAAGGATTAACAAAGTGAAAAGTTCTTCAAAAAGACAAAAAAAATGATAAAATGTTAACTGGATGACGAAAAGAGGAGAAAATACCTACATAAACAAAACCAGAAATGAAAAGGAAACATCCCATTTCTGTGACACCACAGAAATACAAAAGATCATTAGAGATTATTATGAACTGCTATACACTCACAAACTTCTTTATAAAACCTGGAGAAAATGGATAAAACCTCTGAAAATTTAACCAAGAAAAAAATCACAAACCTGAATAAACTAATAACAAATAGAGAGATTGAATCAGTGATTTAAAAAAGAATTCTAACAAAGAAAAGCCCAGGACCAGATGGATTCATAGCCAAATTCTACCAAATGTACAAATAAACAACAATACAAATAAATACCAATCCTTTTTAAACTGTTCCAGAAAATCTAAGAGGAGAGAATTTGTTCTATGTCATTCTATGAGGCCAGTATCATCCTCATACCAAAACCACATCAGGACACAACTAAAAAAGAAAATTACATACCAATATCCCTGATGAATATAGATGCAAAAATCCTCCACAAAATACTAGCAAACAAAATCCAATTGTACATCAAGAAAGATAATACATCATAATCAAATGGGCATTATACCAAGGATACAAGGATGGTTCAGCATATGCTAATCAATAAATATGATACATCACAAAAACAAAATATAATACATCACAAAAATATGATACACAACAACAAAAAAAAGAATTAAGGACAAAAACCATATTGTTATCTCAATATATGCAAAGAAAGCATTTGATAAAATTTAGTATCACTTTAAGTTAAAAGTACTAAACAAACAAGGCATAAAAGAAACATATCTCAAAATAACAAAAGCTGCATATGATGAACACATAGCCAAGCGTAATATTATACTGAATGAGGGAAAGTCGAGTTTTTTGTCTAACAACTGGAATAAGATAAGGTTGCCTACTTTCATTATTCTTTTCCAATATAGTACTAGAAGTCTTAGAGCAATCAGGCAAGAGAAAAACATAAAAGGCTCCAAATTTGAAAAGAGAAAGTCAGATTATCCATGTTTGCTAATGATTTGATCTTATACCTAGAAAAACCTAGATTCCACAAAACTCTTAAATTTGATAAATTAATTAGGTAACAGGTAAATCAAAACAAAATCTAACTACAAAATCAGTATCATTTTTATTCAGCAATAACAATCTAGGTGAGAACCAAATCAATAAAGCAATCTCATTTATAATAACTACAAAACCCCCCAAACCCTAAGAATACATTTAACTAAAGTGGTGAAATATCTCTGGAAGAAAAACTACAAAACACTGGTAAAAGAAATTGCAGATGGGGCGGCGCCTGTGGCTCAGTCGGTGGGGCGCCGGCCCCATGTACTGAGGGTGGCGGGTTCGGGCCCGGCCCCGGCCAAACTGCAACAAAAAAATAGCCGGGCGTTGTGGTGGGCGCCTGTAGTCCCAGCTACTCGGGAGGCTGAGGCAAGAGAATCGCTTAAGCCCAGGAGTTGGAGGTTGCTGTGAGCTGTGTGATGCCACGGCACTCTACCGAGGGCGATAAAGTGAGACTCTGTCTCTACAAAAAAAGAAAGAAAAGAAAAGAAATTGCAGATGGGCGGTGCCTGTAGCTCAACAGAGTAGGGCGCTGGTCCCATATGCTGAAGGTGGCGGGTTCAAACCCAGCCCCAGCCAAAAACTGCAAAAAAAAAAAAAAGAAATTGCAGATGAAACAAATAGAAAAACATCCATGCTGGTGGACTGGAGGAATCAATATTCTTAAAATGACCATGGACCCCCAAACAATCTACATATTCAATGCAATATGTATCAAATTGCCAATGTCATTTATCACAGAATTGGGAAAAAATCCTAAAATTAATATAGAACCAAATAGAGCCTAAGTAGTTAAAGCCATCCTGTGCAGAAAGAAAACCTGGAGGTATCACATTATCTGACTTCAAATTATATTACAAAGTAATAGTAACCAAATAGCATGATACTGGTATAAAAATAGACGCATAAATCAAAAGAACAGAATACAGAATTCAATGATAAAGCCACCTATTTACAGTAATATTTACAGAATTCAGCGATAAAGCCACTGATCTTTGACAGTTGTTATTATTAACTGATCTTTGACAAAGCCAATGAGAACATACATTGGGAAAAAGATACCCTCTTCAATAAATGGTGCTGGGGAAATTGGATGATTTCAGAATGAAACTCTACCCTTATCTCTCATCATATACAAAACTCAGCATGGACTAAAGATTTTAATGTAAGATCCCAAACTATAAAAATGCTAGAAGAAAACCTAGGAAAAACTTCTCTGGACATTGGTCTAGGCAAAGAATTTATGACTAAGACCGCCAATACATAGGCAAGAAAAACAAAAATAGACAAATGGGACTTAAACCAAAAAAAGTTCTCCGCAACAAAAGAAATAACATGATGAACATACAACCAGCAGAAACAGAGAAAGTGTTTGCTAACTGTTCATCTAAAAGTGGGCAACCAGCTGAGTGAAGTGGCTCACACCTTTAATCCCAGCGCTTTGGGAGGCCAAGGCAGGAGGAGGAACTTCTGAGGCAGCGAATTCAAGATCAACTTGGGGGTGGTGCCTGTGGCTCAGTGAGTAGGGCACCGGCCCCATATACCGAGGGTAGTGGGTTCAAACCCGGCCTCGGCCAAACTGCAACCAAAAAATAGCCGGGCATTTTGTCAGGTGCCTGTAGTCCCAGCTGCTTGGGGGGCTGAGATAAGAGAATCTCGTAAGCCCAAGAGTTGGAGGTTGCTGTAAGCCGAGTGACGTCATGGCACTCTATCTAGGGAGGTAAAATGAGACTCTGTCTCTACAAAAAAAAAAAAAAAAACAAGATCAACTTGGACAACATAGCACCCTGAGGTCTACGTTTTGACTCTGTTTTATGTGCTGAAGGAAATAATTTGCCTCTGTCTTCATCAGCTGCAGTGCCAGAGCTTTCCCTGTTGGCCATTTCAACAACTGCTGAAGAGTAAAATTATTTCAGCCTTGAAACTTACTGATGTTTAGAATCCCACAGCCTATTTTTTGGTGGAAAATTCTACTACATATATAGTACAGCTGTATACAACAAGGTAGAGAGTATTTAGCTACTTTTGATTTTATTGGAGATAGTAATTCAAATTATGAGAAGAAATTTATTTTTACACTTTAACATTTGGTCTCTTGCTGATTTATGGCTGGAGCTGTGAAACCAATGAGCATATACACCTATTTCCTCTTAATTATTTTTCACCAAAGAGCAGCGATAGTGAATACCTCAGATAATTCTCATCCCAAAGTTCAGGATTTATCCTTCAGACTAAGGAAAAAATGAGGGGAAAATGGAGTGTGAGGAACTGGGCCTCTTCCTAAAACTTAAGAAGTGGGTTCAAATCAATTTCAGAAAGTAGTGACAATGCCAGTTTTCATCATCCCACTCTAAAAAATTCCAGTGTAATTCATATTCCCTGGGTATGTAAATCAATTTGACAAACTGTTTTCAAGGAGTAAGAGTGGCAGGCATAAACAAAAAATTGGAGATTCAAAATCAGGACCGTCTGCCAATTTCATGGGCTGAATTATGATTAGAGTCTGGTAGAACTTTTTTCCCAGATTATCAAAACTCCATTGTTAGATCATTTTGGGTCACGAAGAAACAGAATTAGCACCAGAGCATTTTGAACAGAGACATATATTTAAACAGAATCTATTAAAGGAAGTGTTGACCTTTGGTACCAATGGAAATAATACCAACGGAATCATGCTTGTTTACAAGCTGCTATATAAAATATTTGGCAAAGCAGGAAAGCAGTCATCTCCACAACTCATGAGACTCTTCTGTCTAAATGCCTCTTTCCTTTCATCCATTAGCCTTTTCCAACCTCCTTGTTGCAGAGGAAGGAAAACCATAAATAATGACAAGATACGAAAAAGGACAACCTAAAAATAAAGTTTCTTGAAATACAAAGAAGCATGTGATATGCAGAATTTCAGCCTGGATATAATACTGAATGAATTAGGTCCTCATGAAGAAAGTCTTCTTATAAAAATATATGTGACAATTTCACATGCAGATAATGAAAAAATGAGAAAGGCCAAAGAGAAGGAAGAGGGACTGCCCTTTGGCAGCCAGCCAGCCCCCACTGCAGTGAACCTCTGTGGCAGCCAAAGGTGACGCAGCAATAATTAATTCACCCAAGTTTATGGGGCAGAACTGACTTATGCTAGAGGGGTATGACACATATGCCTGAAGAAAATACAGGGACAGTAGAGTTACTTTCTGATTCTCTCATGATTAATTAAATTAAATTTTAAAAATATATACATATATTACTGCTTAAATCCTGTCTCACTGGCTGCCTGAACACAAGTAGAGATTCCCACTTTGCATTTCCTGTAATATGCTAGAAGAGTGTGTTGTTTACACATAGAATACAGAAAGAGATGGTTTTAATGTCTAAATAGTTTCAAAGTAAATGTGTTGAGTGCATAGTGAAAGTAAGCTCTTACTGTAAAGTAGCTATTGAGTACTTTAAAGAGGTTTTTTTTTTTTGTCTTTTTGAGGGGAATTATAGATCTGGAGTGTGATTGATTAGTGCATAAGTTTGCACATATGATATCAAAGAAATGCTGCTTATGTAGTCTCCAGGGAAATACGAAAGTTCTCTATGGAATGAAGTAGTTCAGCATTACTCAGAGGGAGAGTCCATGAGTACTGCATACTGAGGGATAAGGAGATAGAACCTCATTTCAGAAGCTGGAAAACTCACTGTGGCAGAACGATACCAGAAATGAGAGAGGGACCTATCAGCGCCAGCTCTGGGGTGAGTGGGATCTTCAGTGCATGAATCCAGTCTAAAATTGAGTCTTAAAGCTTATCTTTGCCAGTTCACTTTGTTTCTGTGCAGTCCCAAAGCTGCCTCAAACCATCTAAATTAAGAACTTTTTCCTTTTTTTTAATAGAAGTAGCCCAGCGCAAAGCCCAATACAGCCATTCTTTTCCCCCCAGAATATGTATATTACAGGTGTACACATATTTTGATTACAAAATTGCTCTTGCACCATTTGATTCAAAGTTATAAGTGTGCATTTCACCCAAAAAGTGTGCATTGTACCAGTTAGGTGTCAATTTAGCCAATCCCACCTGCTTCCTCCCACCTACTTGATTTCTATTGAATTTTACTTTGATACATGGTGAGTATTGATGGAATAGTTTCCATTTAGCATTGAGTATACATGGTGTTTGTTTTTCCATTCTTGTGATACTTCACTTAGAAGAATGGTCTCTAATTCCATCCAGGTTGTTACAAAAGATACCAGACCACCTTTTTTATGGCTAGGCAGTACACTGGTGTACACGTATATCACATTGTATTAATCCATTCATGTGACGATGGGCACTTGGGTTGTTTCCACATCTTTGCAATTGTGAATTTTGTTGCTACAAACATTTGTGTGCCAAGTGTCTTTTTGATAAAATGACTTTCTTTTTTCCTTTGGGTAAATAACTAGTAGTGGGATTGTAGGATCAAATGGTAGGCCTACTTTTGGTTCTACGCTACTTTCCATAAAGGTTGTACTAGTTTGCAAATCCCCCCAACAGTGTATCAGAGTTCCTTTTTCTGCACATCCAAGCCAGCACTTGTTGTTTTGGGTTTTTCTGAAAAGAGCCATTCTCACTGGAATTAGGTGATATCTCATTGTATTTGTATTTCCCAAATGATTAGAGATGTTGAGCATGGATATTCTTATGGGTATTCTACCCACATTCTTATCGGAGATGTTTAGCTAATAAGCCCCAGTCTCTTGATATTTCACACAGAAAACCAAGCAAGTCAAATATAAGTATGGTATGACTGTTGGCTTTATTTCATAAATAGGCATTTCTTAGGTTTTAAATTATTTGTCTAATTAGAGCACCCTTTCATTTACAAGCACATGTATCAAGAACTAGGAAACATATACTTCCTGAAAAAGTGAACTTAAGCTTAAAACATTGTTGCTTAAACAATCCAGAAAATAATTAAATCCGTGCAAGTTTAGATCCATATCACAGGGCAGTATTGTGCCTATAAAACCAATTTTCTAGCATAATGTTCAAGGATATTGTGAAATGACATTGTATTATGTGAATGAACATAGTAAAAAGTTTGAAACAATATACAATGCAATATTAAGAAGAATTCTCATGAGAAAGAGATTTATGGTAGCTTTAAATTTATTCTTTATATTCATTTGTACTTTCCAAAGTGATTATTTTAATATCATTGTGAGTTATCTTATACATGTTATGTTTTATACTTACGCTTCAGCAAAACTAATTATGTTTTCATGAGTTTCACATAAAATGTATTCTATTGTCAATAATGCCAAAGTAGACCACTTTTCCTGAGTCATTTAAGTTTTTAGATGATTCATTTAAAGTAATACTAATTTATATAAATTTTGTTTGGCTGAAGTCAGAAAGAAGGTTATATTTAAAGCATCCTTCTTTTTCCATAATGCTATTTAACTTTAATTTTTTTTGAATCTGTGGTCCAATTAGGATGACAAATTGTGTTCAGTTGGTATAGCTCTTTGGTTGTATATAATTTATTCTATTAAAAATTTTTTTTCTTAAATCATAAACACATAGATCATGTATACATTTATCCTCCACTTTTATAATTTTTCATAGCATTGGTATTTTTAACATCTTGTGACAATTGTTTTACAAAATATCTTTCAATATTGATTTTCTGATTATTTTCTTTTTATTAGATTCAAGTTCACATTTTTGGCAGCAAAAACATACAAGTGATGCTGCCTCTTTCTCAATATATCACATTGGGAGGTTAAGTTGGAGTGCCCAATTTTTGGTGATGCCAAACTTGATTCCTTGATCAATGTGGCATCTGCCAGATTTTGTCATTTTTTTTTAATTTCATCATTTTTGAAGCATGTTTTCCTCTTTGAAATTAATATGTAACCAGTGGAGCAGCATCTTAAGAACTTGTAAAACCATGTTCCACAATAATCTTTCATGCAATAGTTTCATCATTAGTGATTCTTTCTTGAATGAATTATTACTATGATGATCATGCTGTAATTCTATCAGTCCTATATTTTCAGATTGGTATTCTTTAAAAAAACAAAACAAAAACTCTATCTTTTCTACTACCATAAATTTTAAAAATGTATCTACATAAAATTATGGATTATTTTTTATTCAATGGGTTATAAATGCATACGTATTATTATCCATTTTGATACTCAAATTGAGTCAAATTTGACGCAGTAACCACCCTTTAAGCTAGCTCCTGGGTCCTTTTCATGTCTCCTTCTGTTTTGTAATATATTTTTACCTTCTGTTGGTTGTGTTCCTAACTTGTACTTTCCCTGTCCCACCTCCAATCGTTTCTCTAGGAAGCATTGGTTATTTTTAATGAGGAATAAATATTAAAAAAAATAAAAGATCTGAGCACTTTATAGCCAGTGGAATTCTGGGTCCTGTAAATGAACATTGTTATGAAATTCATATAATGATAGACAGAAATTGAGTCTTTTTTTTTTCTTTTTGCAGTTTTTATCGGGGCCAGGTTTGAACCCGCCATCCCCCAGTATATGGGGCCGGTGCCCTACTCCTTGAGCCACAGGCGCCGCCCAGAAATCAAGTCTTTTTATTTTTTATTTTTTTTTCATGTAACCAAACATTTATTTATACCCCTATAATATTCTTTTTTTTTTTTTTATTAAATCATAGCTGTGTACATTGATACGATCATGGGGCATCATTGACTAGCTTCACAGACCATTTACCAAGTTTCACATATACCCTTGTAAGATGCACCACTGGTGTAATCCTACCAATCCCCTTCCCTCTACCCACCCCCACCTCCTTCTCCTCCGTTTCCCCCTTCCCCCTATTCTTAGGTTGTAACTGGGTTATAGCTTTCATGTGAAAGCCATAAATTAGTTTCATAGTAGGGCTGAGTACATTGGGTACTTTTTCTTCCATTCTTGAGACACTTTACTAAGAAGAATATGTTCCAGCTCCATCCATATAAACATGAAAGAGGTAAAGTCTCCATCTTTCCTTAAGGCTGCATAATATTCCATGGTGTACATATACCACAATTTATTAATCCATTCGTGGATCCATGGGCACTTGGGCTTCTTCCATGACTTAGCAATTATGAATTGGGCTGCAATAAACATTCTGGTACAAATATCTTTGTTATGATGTGATTTTTGGTCTTCTGGGTATATGCCCAGTAGAGGGATTACAGGATTAAATGGCAGATCTATTTTTAGATCTCTAAGTGTTTTCCATATCTCTTTCCAAAAGGAATGTATTAATTTGCATTCCCACCAGCAGTGCAAAAGTGTTCCCTTTTCTCCACATCCGCGCCAACATCTCTGGTCTTGGGATTTTGTGATATAGGCTAGTCTCACTGGAGTTAGATGGTATCTCAAAGTAGTTTTGATTTGCATTTCTCTGATGATTAAAGATGATGAGCATTTTTTCATATGTCTGAAGGTTGCGCGCCTGTCTTCTTCAGAGATTTAAACTTAAGACATGAAACTATGAAAATACTAGAGGAGAGTGCAGTATTGAAGAAATCGGTCTGGGTGAGTATTTTATGAGGAGGATCCCCCCAGGCATTTGAAGCAGCTTCAAAAATACACTACTGGGACTTGATCAAACTAAAAAGCTTCTGCACAGCCAACCACAAAGTAACTAAAGCAAGCAAAAAGCCCTCAGAATGGGAGAAGATATTTTCAGGTTATGTCTCCGACAAAGGTTTAATAACCAGAATCCACAGAGAACTCAAACGCATTAGCAAGAATAGAACAAGGGATCCCATCACAGGCTGGGCAAGGGATTTGAAGAGAATCAAGTCTTTTTAAACAGGAAACTATACAGTTGGTCGTCCATATGCTCAGGTTCTGTATCTGTGGATTTAACTAAGCATCAAGAAAAAATATTCAAAAAATACACCAATCAAAAAAATAGAAAAAACACAATACAATGATTTACATTACATTGTGTTAAGTACTATAATTAATTTAGAGATGTTTTAAAGTATATGAGAGGATATGAGTGTGTTATTTGTAAATGTCATACCATTTTATGTATGAGAGTTAAGCATCCATGGATTTTGTTATCTTCAGGAGTCTTGGAACCCACCTTCTCCTGTGAATATCAGGGGATGACTATACTGATAGCTCTAATACAAATCCCACCAAGAGGTTCTTTCTCTCCATCTCTGTTTCACTTCCCCCACAATGAGAATCTAGTTCTCAATAGCATCAGTATGTTTCACTCTTTGCACAATCGTACAATACATTCCTACCACTAATAACATCAAGCCCGCTGTGTAATGTTAAGGATATCTCTGTATTTTTTCTTCTTGTTTTGTCTTTTTTTTAATAGTATAGCCCATTGAGAATGCCTACCAGAGTACTACCTTCAAAAGTAGATAAATTCTGCTTTAAAGTAAGTGGATTAATTCTTCTATGTGATAATGTTATCAAAATTACAGTAATATATCTTTGTGTCTATTTTTCATGTTTTTATTTGCTTCTTTGCATCCCCTTTGAGTCAATTTATTTTAAAATAATTTATTTTAAATTATTTGTAAATAATTTACATATTATTTACAAAGTTCCAAAATAAAAACATAAATTAGAAGTGTCCCACACTCAATTTTTTTCTTTCCACTCAATTCCCACTGCTTCCTCTGTGTAACCACTTGTTTTATTATCTGGCTGATACTTTCTGTATTTCTATTTTTTTTTTAAAAAATAAGAACTTTAATATATACATGTAAACACATATTTTATGCCCCTTTTACACTTAAACAAAAGATTGGTTTTTAGTACATTTTTCCACCTTGTTTTTACCACTTCACAATATATCCCATAGATCATGCAATTTTAATTTATAGAGATCATCCTCATTTGTATTACATAGTTGCCTAGTCGTTCATTTGTATATGTTTAGCATAGTTTATTAAACCAATTTCTTCTCTTTTTTTTTGTTTTTGTGGTTTTTGGCCGGGGCTGGGTTTGAACCCGCCACCTCCGGCATATGGGACCGGCACCCTACTCCTTGAGCCACAGGTGCTGCCCTAAACCAATTTCTTATAAATGAGAATTTTGTTCTGTAAATTTTGCTATTAGAACTTTTGCTGCAATGCATATAAAGATATCTGAATTTTGCTTTGTTTGCTTTTCTTGGAGATTTTCTTTAACAACATATCACAAAAAGCAGTATTATTGGGTTAGTGAGTAATTTCAGGTGTAATTTTTTTTTTTTTTAACTTCTGGAAGTTTCTTCACAATGGTTTTATGTTTTTGTATTCCATCAGCAACATATTCCACCTCAGCCCCAGGCGTGTTGCCAAGCTCTTGAGTTTTTGCCAGTCTGACAGATAAGAAATGATATCTGGGAGTGAATTTGTTTTACCTTTCTCTTTTTATGAGTGAAGTTGAGCATCATTTAATGAGTTGAAATACCAATTGTTTAATTTCTGTAGGAAATCTTTATTCATGTCGTTTGCTCATTTTTCTAAGTTTTTATATTTTCTTCTTGTTTTCTAAAAGTCCATCATACACTAGGGATAAAATAGATTAATAATGTGTTGATTTATAACATGTGATGCAGATATTTTCGCCTATATTTTGAAAAGTTTCCTTTTTGACTTGTTTATGGTGATTTTATGTTGTACAATATTTATTTATTTTTATTGAGTTGAAGTTGTTGATCATTTTCTTGTCTCTCAACTTTGACACATAATCTATATCAAAAGAAAAAAATTGTTTTATAAAGGGCAAAACCCATATAATAACCTTTTTTGCTGTAAGTGCTTTTTTATTCACATCTCAAAGTGCCAAAATGGTCATTTTAGCCAAATAAATTTCTTCCTGATCAATATTTATAAAGATACATTTTTACTAAAAGTGGTAACCCTCTCATTCTCCACAAGTCACCCATAATGAATCCAGAAAAGTAGTATTAAAGCTAACTACAATCTAGAGTGAAGACAGCAAATTTACATCTCCTGCCTGATCACACAATGTGTGTATGGGCATGTGTCTGTGTGTGTGTGTGTATCCCATGTAGGTTTATCTTTGCCCCTAGTTTTGGAACATTTAGTCCAAACAAATGATTTAAGTTTAAAAAGCTTTTGGAAATATATCAGAAATGTCTAAGTCTTTTGGAAGTCGATTTAAATTTGCTCTTGTCATTTTGCCAATGTCTCAGTTCCTTTAACTTATTTCTTACCCTAAAAACAAAAATGACCAAGTGTCTTATATTAAATGCTTTAATATTTTCAAGTGTTAAATTACTTAGCTTGTCATTTTAACCAAAATTATATAATTTTGCAGATATATTTAGCTCTACAATTTTATGGCCAGAGATTCTAGTCCCAGGATCCTTCTAAGTCCATCCATTCTTTTGGAAAGTTTCTTTTGGAAAGAATCTCTGCTTCTGGGTGCTTCTATCTGTCTGTATCTAACACCTCAATCAAAGAGTGCTATTTTTCTTCCCAGTAATGGGAGAAGTAAGAATGCAATTGTGTAAGGGCCTATGATAACACATAGAGTGCAATATATTGGGAAAAAATCTGTACTAGACATCAAGAGAGTAAAGATATTGTTGTGGTTCTGTCATTAATTATGTCTTAGGAACTTGAACAGTCTATTTTTGATCTACAACGCCTACATTTGTGAAATCCGAGAATTGTGATTAATCAAGTATTTTCTAAATTGGAAACTTCACAATTATGTGATTTCTCACCCTCCTCAGGAAGCTTCTCTCTTCACACTTCTTTTGTCTGCATTATCTGATCTCCCTCAATTATCCACAATTCCTGAATTCATAATTTCAATTTATTTTTTCATTAAAACTTTTTCCTTTGATTCTCTCAAAAGGCCACAGAAATACTTTAACATGAAAACAAATTTCCACGTTGTAGGTTGTATTTTGCTAGCCAGCTTGTATCATCTACTGCCTTAGTCCATTGAGGTGCAATACCAAAGTACTATACATCAAGTAGCTTTCCAAGAACAGAAATTTATTTATGTATTTATTGGGGGACAAAGTCTTGCTCTGTTACCCAGGCAGGGGTGCCATGGCGTCAGCGTAGCTCACAGCAACCTCAAACTCCTGGGTTCAAGCAAGCCTCGCCTCAGCCTCCCAAGTACCGGAGACTACAGGCACCTGTGAAAAATTTATATCTTATAATGCTCTGGAAGTTGAGGAGTCTAAGATCATGAAACCATCAGGCTCAGTGCCAGGGTTGTGGAGCTACATTGTTGAAGATGATGACTTCTCAGTGTGTCCTCACATGGTGAATAGCCAAGCAACTCTCTGGGGCCACTTTTATATGACCACTAATGCTATTCATGAGGGCTGTGCCTAATCACCTCTCAAAGGACCTCAACCCCTAATACCATCACTTTGGAGGTTAGGATTTCAACATGATTTTGGAGGGACACAAACATTCAACATCCTTTCAGAACAAACTTTTCTATGTCAGCTACCCAAATTTTGTCATTTCTTTTTAAGAATGTATGTGTTGCCAAGGGTAGGAAGGCACAAAGAAGTATGGAATAGCATTTGGAACCCTGATGACTTAAAAAGATGCTATGATAAAGTCTTTCGATCACCTTTGGGGCAGAGAATATGTGCAATCTGACATACTAAATCTGGAGATATTTAACATCACCACCAGTCTAGTATACTTCCTTCCAATGCTTTGGAGCTAGTAGAGAGCTAGTATTCTGCTCTGTAACATGGCTCCCGTTAGTGGAGCTTTCCTTCTGTTCCAATGACTTTAGTGGTCATTCTAGCCATAGGTTTAAAATGATCCTACTTTTAGTGTTACCGTATACTCAGCCCTAATTTTTCAGAAAGGCCCACCAATACAAATTTTTGAACAATAGTACTTGGGTAAATGCACTTTATCAGTACACCAATTTGTAAAAGGCAACTTCCTGTAACTTTATCAAAACATGCAATAATAGAAAAATAATTTAACTAAATGGTCTTTAAGGCTCTTTAAACCCAAAGAAACTGACTACACTGATATACATATGTCTTTTGTACTCTCTTAAGGGAAGCATATGTATAAATCCTGTAATATGTCTAAATTTGGCTCTGACAATTTAACCAGATGCCTCCTTTCACTACCCTCCACACATATTTTCAATACAGTAAAGCTTGAAACTGGAGAAGATTTCAATTTTAACTTGTTTTATACTTTAATTCTCCATCTTGTATATTTCTAAGAGCAGTAATAAAAGATCTGGGATAAACCAGACATTTGTTTGGTGTATCAAAAGTGACCTGCTTTTCAATACAAATAGATTTGTAGAAATTACACCTCTGTGAAATTATTTCTTATTTTAACTTGGCTTTATATATGTGCAAAAGTTTGGAAATGTACATACATATGTATATATAACATATCTATCTGTATCTATATTGAGCTGTGGCAGTATAAAAGGGATTTCAAATCTAGGAATATAGTTTCCTAGTAACAAGAATCACATATATGTTTTTTAAGAAGCTCTCTCTACAATCATATGCCTTCAGCTTTATTAGCAAAGCAAGAGCTCTTCAGAAGCAGCTTCAATTTCTTCACAGGACATCTAAGAATCAAAGTGATGTTGTAATTGTATAAAAGAGGAAGAAACCAAATAGACACTCAAGCAGCAGATTTCATTAGGTCTCATTAAATTCAAAAAATCACATGGAAGGAAACTTCCATAATAATGATATTATTTATTATTAACAAAAATAAAGAATGCTGCACATTGTTTAGTGCTTGAGAGGCTGGTATTTTATTTTCAGAACAGGACATTTAAAAAGAATAGTTTAATTTCAAAGTGGTATTAAATAAATGGTACTTACAGATAAAAGACTGAATGATACTCATCTCCCATTTTATCCAGAGGATAATCAACAGTCAATTTAGGTCTAGGCTCTGAAGATAAAAGACTGTTGGCAAGGAATTTTTAAATTCCTTGCCCTCAGGCCTTATGCAAAACATTGTAAGTTAAGACAAATAGATTTAAGTCTACTGTTTGCTTTAAAAATTGTGCTTATTTGATTTTTTCCTACAAATTTGCCCTACTTATAAGTGCACATGAATTAATTAAGCTTGAAGCTGGTCAATTTATAAAAATATAAACATAATAATAGAGAACAATGAACCAGAACTTCTTTAACTATGGTAAGCATGAAGCCTGGAACATTTAGTAGATTGAGGATGCCCAAATTCTACTCCAAACTGTACCAATCTATGTTATTGCTACATGTTGATTAAATTCTTTCCAAATTTTATATTCTCATGGTACTCTCAAGGGGGCCATGTCGCGGACTGCCAGTCGATGGGCCTCAGTCTGAGGGTGCTCAGGGCGAACGGTACAGGTTGATTGAAAGGTCGACGCAGGATGAATTGACAGACTGCCACACAAAGCAGCTGCACTTTATTGATTTTTAAGTCTGGTATTTATACATTTTCTTTCCAGGGTTAAAACAATGTAATCATTACTTTGCTTATGCTTGTGAATTATCTTTGTGTCTCCAATTATCTTTGTGTCTCCATATGTGGTTTATCATGCACTATATGTTTTCAAGGTTTTTCTTTTTGGAGGGAGGTGGTTTATTTTTTCAAGGTTTTTGTTCTAGGGAAGTGGTTTCATTAGTAACACCTGGTTGCTTCCCCTTATCTAGGAATGTCAAGATTTGTGACTTCTCTTAGTTCTGTAATTGGTCTCAGTTTCTTATGATCTCTTTTAAGAACAGCTGAACATATTCTTTTATGTATAATGCTTGACTACTTCTATATATTTTTACTCTAATTAGTAACTATATTTTGATTCATTGTTTGTTAAACATTAAACTACTTTATTGATTTGTGTTACATATGAAAATTAGTGAAGTAAGATGTTTTTCTAAGTAAAGTTTTACTGCAGAAGGTGTCATGTTGGAACATCTTGTTTGCCGTGCCTGCATTGTCTCAAGTCACTGACATTTATGGTAGGGACGTGCTGTTGTGTAGGCTCTCTTGGAGCCACTGAGTTCAGCACAGCTATACTTGCTGTGTTTAATTGTGGATCAGTAAGTCACTGTGTTTATTCTTAGTTTCCCAAGACAATCAGGCAATAATCAGGCATCCAACTGAACAGACAGGTTTCAGAGCAAAGGTTTTTTAGGCTTTTATGCCGCACCTCGTGAGTCATTACGTTCAAACAAAGGCATGCTAGGCAACTTATGCGCTGCTGTCGCAAACCAGGGGGGCTGGGGGTTTCGCTCCGGGGAGCACATACCACCTACTCACGCATTTTATAATGCGGACAGCGCCACTTCACCCCGGCTAGATGCCGGGGGTGCGGCAGGGCCAAGCTCAAATTCTAAAGTATCACCAAAAAAAACCCCAGGTTACTTTGTGTTACCTCAAGGTTAACTCAAAGTATTTGCCTTGCACCAAAAAGAACATTTAGATCCAAAACAGAATGAGATGGGACTTAATTAGCAAGATTGCTATGGATTAGTGGAAATGAAGTTTTACCAGGAAGCAAAATATCTGTGTCTAGGATCTGGCTTTATCACCTGCTATCTGTGTTTTATTTGGAAAATCACTACAGCCTCTTTAAGATTCTAATTTGTAACCTCTTACATAAAATGATGCTGAGGTGCTACCTCAAAAAGTGGTTAAGAAATTAAATTGGGTAAAAGTATGTGAATTTTGTTTGCACAGCATAGAGTATTTTGTGAAGGTGAGGTGTCCTTAGGTGTCAGCATCTACGTTGAATAAAAATATAGGTCTTTTCCCAATACATGTAGTGTTGCAAATCAATGTAAGCAATTTAAGTTATAGAGCCACAATGCAAGAGTACCATCAATCAACATTACAGAACATATTAGCAACTTCAGTAAATACTTGGATAAAGGTGACTAGAGATTCCTGATTGTCATGATATGCTTTTCCATTCGTTTGTGTCATCTGTGAATCCTTTCCTCAGTGTTTCATAGTTCTTTTTGTGGATCTTTCACTTCCTTGGGTAGTATGTTCCTAGGTATTTTATTTTCTCTTATATTGTGAGTGATATTGAATGAGCGATATTGAGTTTTGGTTCGACTCCCCTACCTTGACTGTTATTGGCATATAGGAATTCTACTGATTTTTGTACATTGGTTTTATAACTGAGACTTCGCTGTTTCTAATTGTCAATTCCAGGAATCTCTTGGTGGCATCTTTGGGGTTTTCTAGATCTAAGATCATTATCATTGGCAAAGAGATAGTTTGACCTTCTCTTTCCTGATTTGAGTATCCATTACTTTTTTCTCTTGCCTGATTGCTCTATCTGGAATGTCCAGCACTATGTTGAATATATGTGCTGACAGTGAGGGAAAATACTTTCAACTATTCCCCACTCAATAGGATGTTCACTGTAAGTCTATCATATATGGCTTTCAAATTTTTAAGATATGTTTTCCTTCTGTGCCTAATATTTTGTGGCTTTCTCATGAAAGTGTGCTAAATTTTGTGGAATGCTTTTTCTGCATCTATTGAGATGATCATATGTTCTTTGTTTTTCCTTTCTGCTTCAGTTAATATGGTGAATTACATTTATTTATTTATATTTGTTAAACCATCCTTGCATACCTGGGATAAAACTTACTTGGTCATGGTGGATAATTTTCTTGATGTGCTATTGAATTTGGCTTGCTAAGATTGTATTGAGAATGTTTGCGGGCGGTGCCTGTGGCTCAAGGAGTAGGGCGCTGGTCCCATATGCCCTAGGTGACGGGTTCAAACCCAGCCCGGGCCAAAAATCACAAAAAAAAAAAAAAAGAGAATGTTTGCATATATATTCATAAGAGATACTGTTTATTTGTTATGTCCTTTTGCTGCTTGGCATCAAGCTAATATTAGCTTTGTACAATGAGTTGGGAAGGAGTCTCTCTTCAATGTTATGGAGTAATTTCTGCAATATGGGTACCAGCTCTTCTTTGTAGGCCTGGAAAAGTTTGGCTGTGAGTCCGTCTGTTCTAGGGCTTTTTGATGTTGGAAATTTATTATTACTACTTCAGTCTTGCTGCTTATTGGTCTGTTCAGGAGTCCTATGTCTTTCTGACTAGGTCTTGGGAGATCATGAGTTTCCAGGAATTTATCAATTTCTTCTATGCTTTTGAGTTTATGTGCCAAAGATTTTCCTAGTATTCATAGAGGATATTTTGTATTTCTGTGGTATCAGTTGTAATATCTCCTTTTCTGATTGAGTTTATTTGGGTCCTTTCTCTTTTATTCCTGGTTAATCTAGAAAGAGGCCTATCAGTCTTGTTTATTGGTGCAAAGAGAATTTTTGTTTCATTGATTCTTTGTAATTCTTTTTGTCTGTTTGTTTTCTATTTCATTTAGTTTTGCTTTGACCTTATTTATTCATTATGTTCTGCTGGCTTAGGGTTTAGTTTGTGCTTCCTCTTCTAGTCCCTTGAGATGATTCATTAGATTGTTGGTTTGTGATCTTTCTGTCTTTTTGATGTAGGCATTTAAGGCTATGAATTATGCCCTTAGACGTGCATTTGTTGAATCACACAGAATTTAATAGCTTGTGCCTGCTTTGTTTTTCAGTTTGAAGAATCTTTTGATTTCTGTCTTAATTTCATTATTTACCCAATAATTGTTCAATAGCATATTTTTTCATTTCCATGAATATGTGTAGAAATGAGTTTTTTTCTTACAGTTCAATTTTAGTTTTCTTCCACTGTGGTCTAAAATGATACATGGCATGATTTTATTATTTGAAATTGTTGAGACATGTTTTGTGGCCTAAAATATGATCAATCTTGAAGAATGTTCCATATGCTGATGAAAAGAAAGTATATTTAATAGTTTGGGGGTAAAATGTTCTGTAAATGTCTGTTGGGTCCATTTCTACTAGAGGTCTGTTTGAGTTTAGTGTTTCCTTATTTTTCTTTCTCCGGTCCCTTCTCTCCCTTTCTTTTCTTTTTCTTTTTCTCTTTCTCTCTTTCTCTCTTTCTCTCTTTCTTTCTTTCTTTCTTTTCTTTCTTTTCTTTTTGGCTTGGGAGATCTGTTATTTCTGTAAGTGGGATCCTAAAGTCCTCAGCAATTATGATGATTCTCTTTATCTCTTTGCTTAGGTCTAGTATAGTTTGCTTTAAGAATCTGGGTACTCTTGTGTTAGGTGCATAAATATCTACCATTGGAATTGCTCCTTTTCACGGTATATGACATTCTTTTTCAATCTTTATTATTATTGACTTGAAGTCATTTTTTTTTTTTTTTGAGACAGTGTCTCACTCTGTCACCCTGGGTAGTGTGCCATGGCATCATAGCTCACAGCTATCTCAGACTCTTGGGCTTAAGTGATTCTCTTGTCTCAGCCTCCCAAGTAGCTGGACTTATAGGCACCTGCCACAATGCCCAGCTATTTTATCTTTTTTTTTCTTTGTAGAGACAGTTTCACTTTGTCACCCTTGGTAGAGTGCTGTGGCATCATAGCTCACAACCTCCAGCTCTTGGGCTTAGGTGATTCTCTTGCTTCAGCCTCCTGAGTAGCTGGGACTACAGGTGCTCACCTCAATCCCCTGCTATTATTTTGTTGCAGTTTGGGTGGAGCTGGGTTCAAACCCATCACCCTTGGTATATGGGGCTGGTGCCCTACTCACTGAGCCACAGGTGCTGCCCCTAGTTTATCTATTTTTTTTTTTTTATTGTTGGGGATTCATTGAGGGTACAGTAAGCCAGTTACACTGATTGCAATTGTTAGGTAAAGTCCCTCTTGCAATCATGTCTTGCCCCCATAAAGTGTGACACACACTAAGGCCCCACCCCCCTCCCTAAATAGTTTATCTATTTTTAATAGAGACAGGGTCTCGCTCTTGCTTAGAGTAGTCTTAAACTCCTGAGCTCAAGCAATCCACCCATCTTGGCTTCCATAGTGTTTAGATTATAGCTGTGAGCCTCCACACCCAGCATTCAATTTTATCTGATCCTCTGTACTCAATTTTGATATGAGGACAATTAATGACAATTAAGATTACGGGGGAGGGAAGGAAAAGCAGGGAGAGGGAAGGAAGGAGGGGGGCAGGGCCTTGGTGCGTGCCACACCTTCTGGGGGCAAGACATGATTGCAAGAGGGACTTTACCTAACAAATGCAATCAGTATAACCTGGCTTATTGTACCCTCAATGAATCCCCAACAATAAAAAAAAAAAAAAGAAAAAAGAAAAAGAAAATGGCTATACTTGCTTTCTTTTGGTTCCCATTTGTGTGGAATATTTTTTCCATTCCTTCACCTTGAGTCCAGTCATTCTGGGCTGTATATTTTTCTTGGAGACAATAGATGCTTATGTTATACTTTTTTATACATCCATCCAGCTTGTGTCTCTTGAATTGGGCAAACTGTTCATGTTGGTTGATATAATTGATACATGGGATGCTGCTCTGTTGGTTAATTACGTATTGCTTTGGTTTACCTCTTGTTATATTCTTTTACAGGAGCTCTGAGTTTTAGCTTTTAGTTAGTTTTATACTGGTTGGTATCTATTATGCTGATCTATGTTTAACATGGTTCTGAGTATTTCCTACAGGGTAGATCTGGTCTTGACAAATTCCCTCAGTGTTTCCTTATCTGGAAAAGTCTATTTCTCCTTCCTATATGAAACTTACTTTTGCAGGATACAAAATACTAGGCCAGCAGTTGTTGTCTTTAAGAAGACTGAAGTTGTGGCCCCAATCCCTTCAAGCATGTAAGTTTTCTGTTGAGAAGTCTGCAATGGGTTTTTCTGTGTGAGTTCCTTCATGTTTTTGCCTCATGACTCACAGAGTTTCACTTTCATGTTGACTTTGGTCACTCTAATGACTATGTGTCTTAGTGATAGCCTCTCTGCAATGAATCTTCCAGGTTTTTGTTTAGCCCTTGTACCTAGATGTTTAAATCTATAATAAGACCAGTAAAGTTTTTCTCAATTATTCCCTGAAATAGGTTTTCTAGCCCTTGTGTGTTTTCTTATTCACCCTCAGAGATTCCTATTATTCAGCCATTTTACTTATTCTCATATTTCCTGTAGGCTTTGTTCATTCTTCTTAATTCTGTTCTGTATTTTTTTTTTAGAGACAGAGTCTCACTTTGTTGCCCTTGGTAGAGTGCTTTGGCATTACAGCTCACAGTAACCTCCAGCTCTTGGGTTTAGGCAATTCTTTTGCCTCAGCCTCCCTAGTAGCTGGGACCAAAGATTCCTGCCACAACATCTGGCTATTTTTTGTTGCAGTTTGGCTGGCCGGGACTGGGTTCAAACCCACCACCCTCGGTATATGGGACTGGCACCCTACTGAATGAGCCACAGGTGCTCCCCTCTGTTCTGTATTTTTAACGAACTGATTTAATTCAAAAGAATTGTCTGCAAGCTCTGAGATTATTTCTTCTCTGTACTCTACTCTTACAATTTTCCACTGTTTTTCTTTCTTTAAATAAATTTTTCATTTACAGTTCTATTTGGTTTTTTAAAATATGTAAATCTCTTTGATGTAATTTTAATTCATTTCCTGAATTATTTGTCTGATTCATTTGAGTTTCTCTTACATTTTCTCATGGATTTTATTGAGCTTTCTTATAATCCATATTTGGAATTCTTTATCTATCATTCAAATATTTTTATTTTGGTTGATATCCTTTGCTCAGGATTTCCTTTGGTGAGTGTCTTCTTGGCATAGAAAAAAAATGTCAGAATAACTCTTCTAGATACCGGCTTAAACAAAGAATGAAGATGATCCCAATAGCAATCCCAGCAACAATAAAAATGAATTAATGGACTAAATTAAATTAAAAAGCTTCTGCATAGTTAAGAAATAATCAACAGAGCAAATGGACAAACTACATAATGGGAGAAAATATTTGCAAGCTGTACATTTGATAAAGTGATAATAAACAGAATCTACAAAGACCTCAAGCAAATTGTCAAGTAAAAAACCAACAATCTCATTAAAAAGGTGGGCAAAAGACATGAACAGAAGCTTTTCAAATGAAGATACACAAATGACCTGCAAATACATGAAGAAATGCTCAATGTCACTAATCATCAGGGAAATGTGAATTAAAACCATAATGAAATACCACTTTACCCCAGTTAGAACACCTTTTATTTAAAAAATCCCAAAGCTGTCATGGAACAGAGAAAAAGGAATGCTTCTACAGTGTTGGTGGGATGGCAAATTAGTACAGTCTCTATGGAAAACAGTATGGAGATTCCTCAAAGACCTAAAAATAGCTCCACCATTTGATACAGCATTCTCATTAGTGTCTATTTACCCAAAGAAAAAGAAGTCAATTTATAAAAAAGATACCTGTACTCAATTCACAATTGCAGCACCATTCACACTTGCAAAGATGTGGAATCAACTCCATTCCCCAACAATTCTTGACTGATTAAAAAAATGTGGTATATGTATACTGTGGAATAGTACTTAGCCATGGTGAAAAATGAATTAAGGCCTTTTGCAGTACTTTGAATTGAACTGAAGACTAAAAAATACCATATATACTCACTATTAAATTAGAACTAACCAATGAGCACACATGTGCACAAAGGGTTGTAAAAATCAGTGGAAATCAAGCAGCGGGAAGAGGGGAGGAGGAAATGGGTTAAAAACTTGTAAATGGCTACAATGAACACTAGCTGGGTGATGGGCATTTTATAACCCTGACTCAAGCATAACAAATACAATCCATGTAATCTGTAACCAAAAACATTTGCACCCCATAATATTTTGAAATTATAAATAAAATAATAAAAAAAGAAGCCAGACATGTTAAAAAAACAATGAAAAATAACTAAAAATATTTCATATGGGAAAACAAATCATAACATTATTTAAAAGTTTTATTTACACTCAAATGTTTTTATATATGATGGGTTTACCAGACATAACTGAGGACAACTGAGAATTTAACAAATGTAGAGATCAGAACACCAAAATCAGGAGAAATAATTTACAGAGTAGACATTAGATTTTTATGATTTCTTGTGATGCCTGAGATATGCTATGGACTAAAATTCTTACCGGAAATTTTGTTCTAATGTGAGATTTACATGATTTATAAGAGAATATTAACTATGTTGCTTCCTTAGAGTTTCCTTTGAGAAGTTGACTTATTAACTGATTATTTTTATTCCTAACTTCTTAGCTGTAATTGTTATAAGAGAGCCTATTCTAACCTGGCCACAATCTTGTTTGTTCTACATGCCAAAAATTGCTAATAGAAATTTTTAAAACCATCTTGCTTTATATAAATCATATTTTTTTAAACAGCAAATAACACAAATAGTGGTAAATTTAAGTAGCAGTGAGAATTTTATAGATGAAGCTTTTGACTGGAGTTTTATAGGTAGTATCCTGTTCTCTAAATGTCTATTTAATATGGTACTTCTTTTTCATCATTCATTTATTCATTCAATTATTCAATCACTGAGTAATAATCATATGTTTATTAAAGTCCTCCTACAGGTCAGAAATTGTTTTAGGTGCTATGAATGTAATGTAACATGATGCGCATGATCCTCCAAACCACATGTTTAGAGTCTAGAGAGTAATATGGATAAATAAACAAATAGCTAAATATTGTATGAGAAAAGTAGGTATTATGGAACATTTATGCCCTTAACAGAATACTTTGTTAGGAACAGTTTCTTAGGACAAAAGGTTAATTACATTGAAACCAAATGATTGAGTAGGATTAGTCGAGTAAAAAGAAAATAGAATGGTTTTATGTGGAAGGATAATCATGTATGAGGAACTAAAAGCAAGAGATAGGTTTGAAATTCAACTAAAAATATTTCTAATTTCTGGAAGCAAATATTTTATTGAGTGAATTGTGAAAGAAGAGACTCTACTGGTATGCAGAACCTGGGCCATAAAACCCCCTGTAAAACACAGAAAGAGATCTGAGACTTATCTTAAGCTTAATCTATATCCACTGGAGAATTTTAAATAATAATATGATGTAATCAGTTTTGTACTTTTAAAAGACCACTTCACTTAAATTTCAGGCAGAGATAGGAGATCTTAATTAAAAGATAATTCCATAAGCTATATGAAAGAAATCTATAGCCTGGATATATGTGATGGCAAAGCAAGCAAAGAGAACAGGATGATTTCCATAAATTGTGCACTGGATGAGACAATGATAGAGAAAATATTGTAGATAGCATGCTAGCCATTATTTATGTGAGGATGAAGGGTTTTTGCCTAAATTATTGTGTAATTTTAATGAAAATTTTAAGAATAAATTTTTAAGCATAAAAAGTGTGAAGAGTTATAACAAAAGTACATATTTATGTGACCACTACCAACTGAGATGGAATGTTTTCATCATCCCAATGAGTTTTTTCATGCTAATTTCTAGTCAAACCCTGTGTCTCAAAAGTAACGGTTATCCTGACTTCAATACAGTTTAGTTTTATTTGTTCTTGACTTCATATAAATTGAATTATATATTATGCAGACTTCTACATTTGGCTTTTTTCATTTAGCAAAATTATTCTGAGAATTACCAATATTATTGAGTTTATTAGTAGTTTTCATGATGAATAGTATTTTACTCGTTACATTTGTTAATCCATTCTCTTGTGGTTAGATATTTCGATTGACTTCAATATTTGTGCACTATGGTGAAAAAAAATACTGCTAATAAACATTTTTGTACCAATCTTTTATCTTGGATAAGAGAAATATGTAGAAGAGTAGTTACTGTGTGAAAGACAAGATGAGATAATGCTAATTTTGATAATGCTAATTTTTTTAAAAAATATATGTCATTTTACTGTATATGAAAGTTCTACTTGCTTCAAATCCTCTTCAACACTTGGCTTTATTGTAGTGATTCCCGTGGGTGGGAATTAGTACTACCAACATAGTTTAAAATGTCACTAGGGATAACTAATAATATTAAACATATTATAATATGATTATTTTCCATTTCTATATCTTCTTGCATAAGTTATTATAAAGCTCTTGCTATTTTTTACTGAAATATTTCTGATATTAGTGATGTGTAAGTTTTACAATTTTCATTTCTCTGGTGAGATCTAATATTTTTTACAAGCATGATTTATTTCTTTAATGTTACTTATCATAACCAATTTAAAACCTTATTTGACTGCTTTTTGCTTGAGTAAGAATTATGGTTCTATATTTATGTGTGCCTAGTAATTTTGGATTGTATACTGGGCATAAAAAATTATATATTGTAAAAAAATATATATATTGTAGACATTCTGGATTGTAGAGATTCTGGATTCTGCTCTATTTTCTTCAAAATATTTACATTTTTTAATTTAATCAATTTTAATAATTAACTTGGCTTGTAATAAGTTGACTTATAAACTGCTTATTCTTAACAAGGTAACATTTATTTCTGTAGGAGAGTCTTATTCTATTTATGCGAAGACAGCACTGGCTTTAATCTGCTCACCTTTCATTTGTTCAATATGTCAGAAATTGTTAGTAGAAATTGAATGGGCTTAAATTCAAAGCTCTATCTTCTCTAACATGCATGACAGCTGAAATCCATGTGCAGGTCCTTTTGTTACAGCTGTGCTATTTGCAGTCTCTCTTATCAGCCTCATTCAGTGACGAGCCTCATATCTGATCAGAGGTGAGGTACGTACAATTTGGGGATGCCACTATCTAACCTCAGTTGTTCTGATTGTCTGTATCTTTACCCTCTATTTCTTTGTGCCTATAAGGCAAAAGATTTTTTTTATCCATGTCCAGCTGCCTCTGGGGTGTAAAGTCTAACCTTTATTTAGGAGTAAAGCTGTGAAAAACAGGAAATCTTATCACCAGTTTTCTGTCTGCCATTAATAACTCAGTATCTTCAGGTAAAGTTTTTGTTTGTTTGTTTGATTGATTTTTTTATGTAGAATTTATTGTTATTTTCAAAAGTGTTGATTCAATAGAAGCTAGCAATGACCAAATAGGGAAATGGCAGGCTTGGTTTTAAGCTTTGCGAGAGAAGATTTTTTTTTTCTTCTGTCCTAAGGAAAATCTATTAGCCTAGATTTTATCTAGTAACCATAGTTGTTACTCCTAAAGTGTGGCTTTTCCAGAATTTCAAGATTGAGGTGCTTATCAAGTGATGCTGCCTTGTCAGGATTTCAGCTTTTTCTACCCTAAAGTGGGCAATAGGCAAAATCTCTATTTGTCTTTTACCTGTTTTATTTTGTATTTGTTTCACTCGAGCTTTGTACAGTTCTAGAATAATCCATGTTTCCAAGGAGCTTATGTACTTATTGGGGCTTACCATTTTGTGGCTCCCTCCTTTTGAAAATTTCCACTCTTAATTTTCAACCATTTCTGAAGCATTGCCTTCTAATCTCTCACTTCTCTAAACACATAACTTCAGATTTCTACTTCAGTCTATGACACCAGGACTCTGGAGTGCCTTCAAAGGAAAAGCCCTATAAATGGGGATCTCATTCAGTGTGTTTCTCTTCTTTCAAGAACTGAATCTTTTCCATTTCTCCTTGAATTTTTTTTTTTTCATTTTTCAGGGCCATCACACAGTTATTTTATGTATATTTCCACAATTTGTAATTGTCTCCTGGAAGGTTAGTCTGAGATAAGCCGTTCATGAAAATGGAATTCATTTCCTTTGTCCTTAAGGTAGGATAGAATTAAGTATATTTAAAGTGATGATGAGAAAGAGATAGGAAGAAATAAGTAAGAAAGATACACGATAATGGGATTGAAAAGGAACTGAAACTAGAAAAGAGCACCTGAAGGGGAGGAAGGAATAAGTGAACTAATGAGTTTTCTATGGTGTACAAGAAGGGATTCTTTTACAATTTTAAAGAGAATGAATGAATAATATTGAACAAGTTGAGTTTGTAAAAATGGATGGCAGAAACGATAACAATCAAAATTTTAGTCTATACTACTTAATGAGTACCTGCTGTGCATGAGTACTATTTAATGACACTATTCTGTGTACTTAAAATGCATTATTTTACTTAATCCTCTCACTATTTCAGTGAAGAAAATTTATTATTATTATCATAATCATTGTAAAGAAGCCAAAACTCATTCTGAAAGGATAATTTCCCTGTTCAAGATCATATACTAAACACAGTAGTACAGTGATTAAATATGGTTCTGATTCCAGTGTTCATGCTCTGAACTAGTGTGATTCACAAGTGATTGCCTGATGGCTTTTTTTTTGAAGGCCTAGAGTTAATGCTGAAAATAAAGGGCAGATACAAATGACTAATATCTGAGAATAGAAAAATGGCATATCTAAAGAATGGAAAAAAGTACCAAAGTAAAGAATCACAAAAACATTTGTAGGCAATGTTAAACTTTCTATTGCAGGTAGAGATCAGAAGTGTGACAATTTTCATTTGTGTCATTTTTTTCATTAAAGCCATTAGCATGTTAATCATAGTTATTTGAAATTTCTATTCTGCTAATACCAAAATCTCTGCCATATCTGAGTCTAGGTCTGGTGTTTGCTTTATTTCTTTTACGCTCTTCCTCACCTATTGGTACACCTTATAATTTTTTTCACTGAACTTTGGATCAAATATTGAGTGATAGGAACCAATGTAAGTAGACTTTTAGTGAGTAGTGTTATGTTTATCTGGACTGTTTTATTCATGTTGTGGCTATAGGTGGCAGAGGTTTCATTTTCTTCTAGTCTCCATAGTGGATTTTTTTTTTTTCAATCTTGTTGTAATTTGGTTTCCCTAGTAATTCCTTCTTAAAAAGAGTCTGTGTCTTACAACTCTTTTAGATGTAATCCACTGCTATTAAATTAGATCCCTGACAGTATGTAAGATATTGAGGAAAGAAAGCATTCCATAATACTATAATTAAATCTCTATTTTGAGGAACAGAGATCTCCTTCCTCAACTTTCACAATGAAAACCTGCTGGTGTTCCTGAAAGTAAAGCAATAAAAATGTGGAAACCTCCTTACAACTGGGTCCCCAGGAGTTTTAACTCTAAAGCTAGTCTACGCTCAGCCTCTGGCATTTTACCAACTGCTGTTTGGCAGCAACTTTTGCTTTATGATAAATTGTGATTCTCTGTATACACCTATATCATACACTCTTTTGGAGGCACTTATTTGCCCCAGTTCTCTGAGAGATCTGAAAAAAGTTGTTCGTTTTCAATTCTTTAGCATTTTTGTTGTTGTTTTTGTAAGGAGAAAAGTGATGACTATTAAGCTCTTTACATGTCAGAGTGGAAAACTGTTTTTAATGAAAGAGAAATGGTCATCTGAGAGTGTCTATGTATGAAGAGTGGCCCCATTTTCTGATTTTGAATGTCATGAGAAGTTAAGGACACCCAATATTACCTCTTCATGATCTGACTCAGGATAGAGAAACTGAGGATGTTAGAGAACTCAGAAGAATTGATACTTAATGAATCCATATACCACCTCTTAAATATTAGTTGTCTCAAGTGAACATCTGGCAAGTATTAAATTACCATTAATTTATGATTAAATTCTGTACAAATTTCTGAAGTGCCATTATTCCATGTAATTAGAGAGATAATTTTATGCTTTAGATAGCAGATGTACAGACAGTAGAATTGGTGCTCCATGGAGAAAATGTTAATGTATGACTTGTCTAAAAAGGCCATCCTATGTGGAAAGAGTGGACACACATACACACATATTGAGATATCAGGAAAAATGTTTATATGGTTGAATTGCCTCTCAATTTTTATTTATTGTGGCAAGTGAGCATGAAGCTAATTAATTTAATATACACACACATACATATTTAATGTTATGTGTATTTTTAATTTTAAAACAAAGAACATACACACACATATACATATAGATTCTACTCTAATATTTTATAGATATTAGGTTTCTCTAGAGATTCTAATCCAGCTAGCATATCAGAGTACCAGTTGAAATTTCTTTAATTACTCATATTACCCCATACTCTGGGGGGAGGGGAGGTTTTGGTGCCCTACACTAATGAAATCATTTCTGACACTAGTTAGCCAAAAATTGAAGCTCCTTTTCAAGTCATAACTACGTCGTTACAGTGAACACTCATAAAACATATAGACAAAGGTAAAAATAATGCTCACATTTACAGAGCCACACATTGTAATCTCTTACACATAAACTCTTGTGGTGCTTTATCCCACTAAAATCCTTACAACAATCTTTGATGATAGTCATTACTGTCGCTACTTTAAAAACAGAAAAACGAAGATATAGATGACATGGTTGCAGGCATTTTAGAGTTTGACATCCAAATACATTTTCTAAAAATTGAATGAAAGGTTAAAAGATAAGGTTTTGATCAGTTTTCCAGTAAGATCAAAGTAGCGTGTCACTGTGATCAAAGAAAACCACTAAAAACTAAAATATGATACACCTCCACCCTTGTAAGCATGTCCATGAGGACAGTATGTATTGTGCCTAAAAATGCAGACTGTAAATTTTACTGACCTATTCTTGAATTCTAATTCTGCCTGCCCTTGCTTCAAAACCTTGGCCATATTACTTAAACTCTGGAAGTCTCTATTTTCTTAATTGTCAAGTAGAAGTTAAATTTTGACTAAAGCATCCTCTATACTTTGAATTCTTTCATAGTAAACACAACCTAACTAGTATATGAACAATCTAAAAACTAATTTAAGAATATATTCTTATAACAAGTAGCTATGTTTCAGCTAATCACAGCAGCGAAGCTTCAACCAATCATAGGATGCCAACTCATCAAACCACATCCATGTAAGGCAAATGCGGAGCTGTAAGCAATCAAGCTGTTTCTGAATATCACTTCCTTTTTCTGACTGTAAATATTGTCCCACCATATTACTGGCTAGAGCTTTCTGAACCTCTCCTTGTTCCAAACGATGTATAATTAATAAATCACACTTTGTTCCAATGAACTCTGCTACGTTTAATTTGTCTAAAATTTTTCTTTTAACAAGGGAATACCAATCTATTTTCTTATTTGTCAGAGTTAATAGGATGAAAGTGAAAATTAATGTATATAAGGTGCTGTTCATATACGAAAATTTGATAAATAGAAGTTATTAATATTATTGATATATATTTTTGAAAGAAATACTTCCTTTAGTCTCCACACTTGATGAATGTGCTATTTATATATGTTTCACTTCCTTTTAATCATTATTTGATACATATTGGAAATTACTTACAAATAAGTTAGACAAAGAAAAATGTTATATCATTTCTCAAATTGATCTCTTACAGTGTGTCCTTAAGTACTATGAAATAAAGAAAAACTAAAATTGTTCAATTTGTTACTCAATGTTTTTTTCTCTTAATGTTTATTAAATCATAACTGTGTATATTAATGCATTTATGGAGTACAATGTGTTGATTTTATATACAATTTGGAATGTTTACATCAAACAGGTTAACATAGCCTTCACCTCACTTACTTGCTGTGTTAAGACTTTTATACTCTACTCTTACTAGATTTGCTTTTTATCTCAACAATTCAACACTACCTAGCATTTAGAAACAAGCTGCAAAAGTGTTATAGATTAGGATGTCTTAAAGCTAATTTTTTTGCTAATTTTTTATTCAAATGAGGTGATTGCTTTGATTTTGTGTATGCAAAGAATTAAGTTTCTGTTATAAGCATTTGTTTTTCAAATTGAAGAAAAAGTAGTTTATTTATAAAACATTTATCATCTTAATTGTGTTCACTAATATTGTCTAAAATGTAAGCTTAAAATATTTTAACCTGAGCTACAAAATTAAACAATGATAAAAATGATTGCTAAATTACTAAGCAATGATGTAAAAATTACTCAAAATATTAAATAAACTCTGACTCATCTACTTTATCTGTATTGAGTTAATATTCATTTTCTTCATTTCATGCTATAATATAGACAAATTATAATATGTTATAAAAGCATGAACTCTCTACTAAATATAATTAATAACAAAAGTTAAAGCTATTTTCTTTCATCTCTGAATCAAAAATCCCAATTCAATACAAATGACTTTTTTATTTTATTTTATTTATTTATTTATTTTTATTGTTAAATCATAGCTGTGTACATTAGTGCAATCAAGGGGTACAATGTGCTGGTTTCACATACAATCTGAAATACTCTCATCAAACTGTTCAACATAGCCTTCATGGCATTTTCTTAGTTATTGTATGTAGACATTTGTATTCTGCCTTTAGTAAGTTTCACCTGTACCCATTCTAAGATGCACCATAGGTGTGGCCCCACCCATTACCCTCCCTCCACCCTAACCTCTCCCTTCCCTTCGCTCATAGTCTTGTGCTATAGTTGGGTTATAGCCTTCATGTGAAAGCTATAATTTAGCTTCATAGTAGGGCTGAGTACATTGGATACTTTTTCTTCCATTCCTGAGATATTTTGCTAAGAAGAATATGTTCTAGCTCTGTACCCAGCTAAAATGAGTTTCATTTATGATGGAGAAATTAAATACTTCAATGACATTCACATGTTGAAGAAATTTGCCATAACTAAACCAGCACTCAGGATATTCTCAGATCTATCCTCCAAAAAGAACAGAGTAATCCTCCACCACAAAAGTAAACTCACCCAGAAAATTTTGATCAAATTTCAACTTCCACAGTCGCAAAAGGATTAAAAATGTCCACCAGACTCTCAAAAGCCTTATCAATATTCTCAATTAATGCAAATAGTTTAAATTGTCCTCTAAAGAGGCACAGGTTGGCTGACTGGTTACAAAAACTCAAGCCAGATATCTGCTGCATACGAGAATCGCATCTTACATTAAAAGACAAATATAGACTCAAAGTGAAGGGATGGTCATCTATACTCAGGCAAATGGAAAGCAGAAAAAAGCAGGAGTTGCAATCCTATTCACAGACACAATAGGCTTTAAACCAACCAAAATAAGGAAGGATAAGGATGGATACTTCATATTTGTTAAAGGTAATACTCAATATGATGAGATTTCAATTATTAATATTTATGCACCCAAAAAGAACACACCTCAATTTATAAGAGAAACTCTGACAGACATGAGCAACTTGATTTCCTCCAATTCCATAGTAGTTGGAGATTTTAACACCCCTTTAGCAGTGTTGGATAGATCCTCCAAAAAGAAGCTAAGCAAAGAAATTTTAGATTTAAACTTACCCATTCAACACCTGGACGTAACAGACATCTATAGAACATTTCATCCCAACAAAACTGAATACACATTCTTCTCATCAGCCCATGGAACATACTCCAAAATCGACCACATCTTAGGCCATAAATCTAACCTCAGCAAATTTGAAAAAATAGAAATTATTCCTTGCATCTTCTCAGACCATCGTGGAATAAAAGTTGAACTCAATAACAACAGGAACCTGCATACCCATATAAAAACATGGAAGCTAAACAACCTTATGCTGAAGGATAGATGGGTTATAGACGAGATTAAGAAGGAAATCACCAAATTTTTGGAACAAAACAACAATCAAGACATGAATTACCAGAACCTCTGGGATACTACAAAGGCAGTCCTAAAAGAGAAATTTATAGCACTGCAAGCCTTCCTCAAGAAAATGGAAAGAGAGGAAGTTAATAACTTAATGGTACATCTCAAGCAACTGGAGAAGGAAGAACATTCCAACACTAAACCCAGCAGAAGAAAAGAAATAACCAAAATCAGAGCAGAATTAAATGAAATTGAAAACAAAAGAATTATACAACAGATCAATAAATCCAAAAGTTGGTTTTTTAAAAAGACCAATAAAACAGATAAACCTTTGGCCAACCTAACCAGGAAAAAAAGAGTAAAATTTCTAATTTCATCAATCAGAAATGGTAACAATGAAATAACAACATACTCCTCAGAAATTCAAAAAATCCTTAACGAATACTACAAGAAACTCTACCCTCAGAAATATAAAAATCTGAAAGAAATCAACCAATACCTGGAAGTATGCCACCTACCAACACTTAGCCAGAATGAAGTGGAAATATTGAACAGGCCTATATCAAGTTCTGAAATAGCATCAACTATACAAAATCTCCCTAAAAAATAAAGCCCAGGAACAGATGGCTTCACATCAGAATTCTACCAAACCTATAATGAAGAACTAGTACCTATATTACTAAACCTCTTTCAAAATATAGAAAAAGAAGGAATATTACCCAACACATTCTATGAGGCAAAAATTGCCTTGATCCCCAAACCAGGGAAAGACCCAACAAGAAAAGAAAATTATAGACCAATAGAACTAATGAATATTGATGCTAAAATGCTCAAAATGATCCTAACAAACAGAATCCAACAACACATCAAAAAAATTATACACCACGACCAAGTGGGATTTATCCCAGGGTCTCAAGGCTGGTTCAATATACGTAAATCTATAAATGTAATTCAGCACATAAATAAATTAAAAAAGAAGAACCATATGATTCTTTCAATTGATGCAGAAAAGCTTTTGACAATATCCAGCATCCCTTCATGATCAGATCACTTAAGAAAATTGGTATAGAAGGGACATTTCTTAAACTAATAGAGGCCATCTACAGCAAACCCACAGCCAATATGGTATTGAAAGGAGTTAAATTGAAATCATTTCCACTTAGCTCAGGAACCAGGCAAGGTTGCCCATTGTCTCCATTGCTCTTTAACATTGTAATAGAAGTTTAAGCCATTGCAATTAGGATGTAAAAGCGATCAAGGGTATCCACATAGGGTCAGAAGAGATCGAACTTTCACTCTTCACAGATGATATGATCATACATCTGGAAAACGCTAGGGATTATACTACAAAACTTTTAGAAGTGATCAAGGAATATAGCAATGTCTCAGGCTACAAAATCAACACCCATAAATCTGTAGCCTTTATATATATCAACAATAACCAAACCGAAAAAACAGTCAAGGACTCTATTCCTTTCACAGTAGTGCCAAAGAAGATGAAATAATTGGAAGTATACCTAACAAAAAACGTGAATGATCTCTACAAAGAGAACTATGAAACTTTAAGAAAAGAAATAGCTGAAGATGTTAACAAATGAAAAAACATACTATGCTCATGGCTGGGAAGAATCAACATTCTTAAAATGTCTATACTACCCAAATCCCATTACTGGGCATCTACCCAGAAGGAAAAAAATCCTTTTATCATAAGGACACTTGTACTAGACTGTTTATTGCAGCTCAATTTACAATCGTCAAAATGTGGAAACAGCCTAAATGCCCACCAACCCAGGAATGGATTAACAAGCTGTGGTATATGTATACCATGGAATACTACTCAGCTATTAAAAAAAAAATGGAGACTTTACATCCTTCATATTAACCTGGATGAAAGTGGAAGACATTATTCTTCGTAAAGCATCACAAGAATGTAGAAGCATGAATCCTGTGTACTCAATTTTGATATGAGGACAATTAATGACAATTAAGGTTATGGGGGGGAAGCAGAAAGAGGGACGGAGGGAGGGGGGTGGGGCTTTGGTGTGTGTCACACTTTATGGGGGCAAGACATGATTGCAAGAGGGACTTTACCTAACAATTGCAATCAGTGTAACATGGCTTATTGTACCCTCATGAATCCCCAACAATAAAAAAAAAAAATTATTAAAAAAAAAGTCTATACTACCCAAAGCAATATATAATTTTAATGCAATTCCTATTAAAGCTCCATTGTCATATTTTAAAGATCTTGAAAAAATAATACTTCATTTTATATGGAATCATAAAAAACCTCAAATAGCCAAAACATTACTCAGCAATAAAAACACAACAGAACAAATCAAGCTACCAGACCTGAGACTGTACTATAAATTGATAGTAATCAAAACATCATTGTATTAGCACAAAAACAGAGAAGTAGATGTCTGAAACAGAATAGAGATCCAAGAGATGAATCCAGCTACTTACCATTATTTGATCTTTGACAAGCCAATTCAAAATATTCACTGGGGAAAAGATTCCCTCTTTAACAAATGGTGCTGGGTGAACTGGCTGGCAACCTGCAGAAGACTGAACCTGGACCCACACCTTTCACCATTAAGTAAGATAGACTGTCACTGGATAAAAGATTTAAACTTAAGACATGAAACTATAAAAATACTTGAAGAAAGTGCAGGGAAAACTCTTGAAGGAATCAGCCTGGGTGAATATTTTATAAGGAGGACTCCCCAGGCAATTGAAGCAGTATCAAAAATACACTACTGGGACCTGATCAAACTAAAAAACTTCTGCACAGCCAAGAACATAGTAAGTAAAGCAAGCAGACAGCCCTCAGAATGGGAGAAAATATTTGCAGGTTATACCTCTGATAAAGGTCTATTAACCAGAATCCACAGAGAACTCAAACGTATTAGGAAGAAAAGAACATGCGATTCCATCTCAGAGTAGGCAAGGGACTTGAAGAGAAACTTCTCTAAAGAAGACAGACACACAATCTACAAACACATGAAAAAAAGCTCATCATCCTTAATCATCAGAGAAATGCAAATAAAAACTACTTTGAGATATCACCTAACCCCAGTAAGAGTTGCCCACATAACAAAATCCCAAAACCAGAGATGTTTGCGTGGATGTGGAGAAAAGGGCACACTTCTACACTGCTGGTGGGAATACACACTAATATGTTTCTTCTGGAAGGATGTTTGGAGAATACTTAGAGACCTAAAAATAGATCTGCCATTCGATCCTATAAGTCATTTAGTAGGTTTACACCCAGAAGACCAAAGATCACAATATAACAAAGACATCTGTATCAGAATGTTTATTGCAGCCCAATTCATAATTGCAAGTCATGGAAGAAGCCCAAGTGCCCATCAACCCAGGAATGGACTAACAAATGACTTTTAATGTAAAGGATAAAGAACTGAGGAGAGTAAAATGAATCAGCCATCTGACTTTAAAAACTTAATTATTTCTTAGACCCAACTGGAAAATAGTTTTAGTTAAAAATAGTTAATTACCTTATATTTCTCAGTGTAATCAATAAACATAATTTATCAATGTGATTTTAATATAATAGGTCAGATTTTAAGCTATTTAATTAAATTGTATCACATACATAGTCTGAACAATTTATTTCTTTAGCTACAATTGGATAAGAGCTTTACTTCAAAATGTATTGTTACCTTAACGCTTCACAGCATAATCTAAATATGTCTTCCAAAATTAGTTTTGGAAGGTAAACTTCATTACAAGAAGAATTATTTAAAATCTTTGAATTTAGATTCTTCTTATATTAAATTATTATATTTCTTGCCTGTTTTTGGATAGTTTTCTAAATCAGGTTAAAAAGAGATATGATGAAAATATTTTGCCAGTATCATAGTGAAAATCTAGAAGAAAATGTGGTAACTATAGCAACAGACAGTATAAATTAGAAGAGTGTTTTCTCCTTTGATTGGTCAGAAGAAGCAGTCTGTACAGTTAAGCAAAAACCAATGGCAACAACAAATACATATATATCAGCATCTACTGTGTGTAGGACACACACTGAATGCTAGCTGCCAATCTAGTTAAGGAAAGGAAACACATGTGACTTGATTGAAGAAAGCATACTGAAAAGCAAGGGGATAAAAGGTAATAAATGTATAAAGACAAATTTGAGAATACTTTGAAAATAGAAATTAACATTTATTGAATGTGCTCTAGGATTCAGCATACACCTGTGTCCTTGAATTCATGACACATTTCAATTCATTGATTAGGCAGCAGACGCCCAAATGCTTAAGCTGGTATCGTATCAGGCATAATATCTGGACGCAGGTAATATCCATCATTCTCTAATTTTCTGTAGTTAATTTTATCACTCATTCAAAGTGATGGTTAATTTCTCTACTCAATGGTTTCTGTAATTTCCTTTGCAACTATAACCAACATGTGGGAATACATTTTATGATAATGTAATATCTTACACTTTGTCAAAATTTCCTTGTAGATTTAGTGTCCATGGATAATTCATGCCTAAACTAACCTTTGTATGATTATATCGTTTATATGCAAGTGTATGTGGTTGCAAAATGACGATGTGTTAACATTGGCATTCTTTCCCCATTTTCTGATCAGCTCTTCTATCAAGATCTTTTCCCTGTAGAGCCACATCCCATATTAGTACATGTGAGAGTTGTACAAAAGGAACTTATTGTAAATAAGTGGAGAGTAAATAGAAGAGAAAAGAATCAGGAAAGAAATGAGACCTGAGATGCATTTAAAATTAGGGCAAAAGAAGAAATATAAGAGACCTAAAATTAACAGATATGATACCAGGATGATTAGAGGAGCTTTGAATTAGTGACTCACAGGGTCCACACCACAAGAGATGTTCACAAGGTCAAGTTTAGTCAACAAACTAAAATATAGTTCACAAGTCCAGGCAAATCAAAAATGTTATGAGAGGTGGCAATAAATGGAGTTTTGGAAATGTTAAGCAAGCATTTTTCAGAATAGTGAACTCAGATTTAAAGTTGCAAAGGTTAAAGTAGAATGAAAACTCTGGACTGTTGACATGTTTTCAGTGAAATAGATAAAATTTAATAAGGTCTGGTATATAGCAGCAAAGGAAGGATTCATCGAGGTTTGGTTTTTTGTTGTTTGAGACAAGACAAAAAATACTATGTATTAAAGTAGGAGAAGGAGTGACTCAAATAACAGCTGAGAGTTGGGTACAGAGTTGGATTCCTCAGGTGTCAGGAAATGACAGAATCAAAAGTAACTTACCTTTGTGCAACGGCAGTATCATATAGCCAGTGAGGTTTATCTGAAGTGTGATTATTGCTAATTAAAATTTTTCCCAATATCGAACCTTGATGACTTGGCAATTTTTGATAGTCTCTACAGAGACTGAATAATAACAAAAAGAAACTTAAAAAAAAAAGATAACTTCTTGATTATGGATTACAAAGATCAGTGCATCTTCCCTTGCAATTATTTTTCTGAAAATAAGAAATTAGGTGGTTAAGGAGAATCAATCCAAGAGGCTCCATCCTTTTGATGTAGCCCAAGGTGATCCCATACACCAATAGCCTGTGTATGGAATAAGTGAACCTGGAAATAAGACAAAGGATGTAATTACTTTCAGGGTTTCAGGAATAAAATAGCGAATAGGAGAGCTACTGCCTGAGTTGGTCCCTGTACTGTGAGAAGTCTACATAGCATCTCTCTCCCTCTGGGATTTCTTTGTGACCCAGAAAGAGGACAGAAAAAGCAAGTATGGATACTTTTTCTTCCATTCTTGAGATACTTTACTAAGAAGAATATGTTCCAGCTCCATCCATGTAAAAATGAAAGAGGTAGCGTCTCCATTTTTTAAGGCTGCATAATATTCCATGGTGTACATATACCACAATTTATTAATCTATTCATGGGTCGATGGGCACCTGGGCTTCTTCCATGACTTAACAATTACAAATTGGGCTGAAATAATATTCTGGTACAAGTATCTTTGTTATAATGTGATTTTTGGTCTTCTAGGTATATACCTAGTAGAGGAATTGTAGGATCGGATGGCAGGTCTATTTTTAGATCCCTAAGTGTTCTCAGCCTTACTATGAAACCAATTTATAGCTTTCATATGAAAGCTATAACCCAATTATAGCCCAAGAAGAAGGGGAAAGGGTAGTGGGGGAGGATGGGAGAGGGAGGGTAATTGGTGGGACCACACCTATGGTGCATCTTACAAGGGTATGTGTGAAATTTACTAAGTGTAGAATATAAGTGTCTTAACACAATAATTAAGGCGGCGCCTGTGGCTCAGTCGGTAAGGCGCCAGCCCCATATACCGAGGGTGGTGGGTTCAAACCCGGCCCCGGCCAAACTGCAACCAAAAAAAAATAGCCAGGTGTTGTGGCAGGCGCCTGTAGTCCCAGCTACTTGGGAGGCTGAGGCAAGAGAATCGCTTAAGCCCAGGAGTTGGAGGTTGCTGTGAGCTGTGTGAGGCCACGGCACTCTACCGAGGGCCATAAAGTGAGACTCTGTCTCTACAAAAAAAAAAAAAAAGAAAATGCCGCGAAGGCTATGTTAACCAGATTGATGAAAATATTTCAAATTGTATATAAAACCAGTACATTGTACCCCATGATTGCAAAATGTACACAGCTATGATTAAAAAAAAAAAAAGAAAGAAAAAGGAAGTATGAGCTTAGAAGGCCAAGGATTTAGGAAAAATAGTGTGAAAACAGCAATCAAATACATGAACATGATTTCAGTCTTACGATGAAGTCTCAGTTACCCAAAAACAGGTAATTAGGGAATTCAGATAATTGGAAATATAAGACAGTTCCTACTATTTATGTAGTTAGGAATGTAAGTGGCTTTTTGCATTTGGTGTGTGTGTTTATACAGAGAGAGAGGAGAGATTTGAGTATAGCTGCGTAGGCATATGTGGCTATATAAACAGCTAGATATGGTATTTTTCTGAAATTGCACTCATATGCAGGACTGCTGCATATTACATGAGATTATTAGTTTTAAGTATAAAGACTTGAGAGTCAAGGATTCTTACAGCCATTCACCTTATCTTCACATTCTTCTCTTCTCTGCCAATCTTTTATTAATCCTCCATCTAGAAGAACTGCAGGAGCACCACTGCTATCAACTGGAGTTCATGAACTTCTGCCCAGAACATTTCCTACTTTGTAGCAGAAATAATGAAACTGGGATGGTTAACATACTGTCTAATACTGAGAGCTAGAGTTGAGTGATACTTCAGATGGTAATTGGTTTCAGGAAGACTTTGATTCACTAAAGATTTGTTATGTGCCAGTCCCCCTTTATCTGCAGTTTTGTTTTTCACCCCTTCAGTTACTTTAGGCAACTAATATCTGAAAACAACAATGGAAAATTTCAGAAATAAACAATTCCTAATTTTAAATTGCACACCAAAATTTTGTACCATCCTGCCTCATCCCATCCAGGACAAAAGTCATCCCTTTGTGCAGCCTATCTACTTAACACCACCAACCTGTTATCATTTGGTAGCCATCTCAGTTATTGAACAGAAGAAATACAGAATATATAGGGTTTGGTGCTATCTGTGGTTTCAGGCACTCAATGGGGGGTCTTGGAACATATTCCCATTGATAAAGGGAAACTACTGTGCAGTAATGGTTGGCATTACCTCATGGGAAATAGTAACTTACTATTATTTAAATATGTCACTCAAAGTTCACGTGTTGGAAACTAAACGCCCAACACCATTACTGAGATGTAGCACCTTTTAAGAGGTGATTAGGTCCACAGGGCTCTGCTCTCATGAATGAATTAATGTAGTTATTGAGGGAGTGAGTTTTTTATTATGAAAGAGGATTTGTTACAAAAGTGAGTTTGGCCCTCTCCTGTGCTCCCTCTGCCAACAGGATTCTTCCACAATGATGTCATAAGAAGAAGGCCCTTACCAGTTCAGCCCTTAAACTTGCACTTCCCAGCCTCTGTAATTGTGAGACAAATACATTTCTGTCCACCGTTAATTACTATCTCCAGTATTCTGTTGTAAAGTCCAAAGTGCATTAAGACATAGCCCATTAATTTCATTCATAAGTTAGGGGAAAATAAATTAAAATTTCAGCTAAACAGAGAAACTTTGAACATTTTCACATATTTTGAAAGGCACATTTTAATAGGCTAAATTGAGAATTATTTTATCTATTAAAAGAATTAGAATATTTATATAAAGAACATTTATTTATTTTTCTTTTTACAGACCAAATATGGTATTTATATATGATGATTAGGACATTTAAAAAAATCTTCAATGTAAAATATAGTAATTTAAGTTGAAATACATTTGAAACTATAGCTATTCTGTAAATATTAGCATTTAAAAGTTGATTCTTGGGTATACTGGAGAAAGAGCATGAAAAATCTAGAGTTTGAAAGTCAAACTATCATCTTCACCAAATGTAGGAGAATAATATTGGTCCTGTAGAGTTGACTATAATTCATTAAAAGTACCTAATGTAAGCAGCATTCCTTCGTCTTACCCCTCATTACAAAGACTAGAATAATGTCAAATCAGAACACGAGTGATATCTCAGATTCTAAAAATCTAAAAACAGCAGAGTCAGAATTGATGAAAGAGTATTTGCATACCATCTAGTGGTTGATTTCAAAAATAGCAAAGTATTTTTCAAAAATTTTTTGTTTAAAGGGAAATAGTGTTTATATTTGGCCTAAATATAATCTGAAAAATCTGTCATTTCACATGTTTAAAAAAGAAGATGAGGAGTGGTTTTGTTTACTTCTGACATGCTACCATCACCTAAAAATAATTATTTCATTCTTGTCTGATTTGTGAAAGATATAAAATACTGTGACTTTATAGTAGCACATCATTTTTGTCCAATGTTTATTTTTGCTCTTGAGTCCTACTGTGATATTAAAATAAAATGTCTTTATGCTTAATATAAAAATATAATTAAATAAACATCATCATTGGCAGTGCCTGTGGCTCAGTGAATAGGACGCCAGCCCCACCTACCAAGGGTGGCGGGTTCAAACCCAGCCCCAGATAAACTGCAACAAAAAATAGCCATGAGTTGTGGTGGGTGCCTGTAGTCCAAGCTACTTGGGAGGCTGAGGCAAAAGAATAGCCTAAGCCCAGGAGTTGGAGGTTGCTGTGAGCTGTGATGCCACAGCACTCTACCGAGGGCAATAAATTGAGACTATCTCTAAAAAAAAATAAAATAAACAAATAAAAATAAACATCATCATTATCATTTGTGGACAAGAAAATAAATCAGCCAAAGCGTTTATACTATTTCCAGAGATCAGGATCATGTCTAAAATCAAAACCTTGCCCTACCAATTTCCTCTGCAACACATGAATGAAGACAGCAGCTGAAGGACCAGCTCTCCAAAGTTTCATGAATAATGTCAGAATGTAAGTTGATCATACAACTTATCTCCATATTTTTTGGGGAAAAAATAAGTTAACTGATAGTTATTCAAATACAGAATTAGGAGTTTGTAAATTTATCTTCTTCTTAGATTAACTTGAGTCAGAAGTGTTCCGGGCATAGGCAGCATTGTGGCTGTCCTTCCTAAAGCCAGTAGCGTATAAAGTGCCAGCAGAACAAGCAAAAGGCAATGTTTCTTGATTAATGTAGAATGTGTGGTAGGAGGGGGTGCCTGTGGCAGTGTGGCTGTGATGAACAATGCTACATGTGTTCTGCTGCCTGAGAAAAGTCAAAGGGGACGAGAACTCCAAGTACATTCACTTGGAATGCATCATGCTAAGAAAGGCAAGCTGAATTTTATGATAAAAATAGAATAGAGCACATTAGTAGAATCCTCAGTTGGGGGCCTACAAAATTGAAAGGGAAACTGCCTTAAAGCTGAATCTGTGCTGGGAAAAGTGGCAGGGCAGAAGGTGTTTTCATTTTTTCTGCTCAGAGCTCTAATTATGGGATTGGAAAGAACATAACACTTGAATATGGTCTTGAAACTTTGTGATATGGCTTGTGAGCAGTTGAAACTTGGGCTCCATTGATTCTGGCTTCTTTCAAAGTTGAAAGCATGTGGTATTTCTTTCTTATGGTGCTTTGATTCAACTATTAGCCTTTGGAGGTTATATTGGTATATAATAGAATTCCTTCCTAATATAGAGCCAATAGAGAAATTTAGGTTACTTAAAATCAAAGACCTGTAGGTCTCAATGTTTTATGTTGGGCTTACCCTAAGAAAGTGGAGTTTGATCAAGTTGACTGATGAGGAAAAGGAAAAGAAAAATAGAAAGCTGTGATTGAAACAAGGGGCTGTATACAACTGCCTTATTTTGGAAGTGACCCCAGCGAAGAAAAGTAAAAGATGACAAAAAAATGAAAATGAAAAGAAAGTCATTCAAAAGTGTGTTCTTGAGATGGTCACTACTGTAGGCAACTATAATGCAGAATTCATTTCAGAATTTCCCACCTGAAGGACACACATACACACACACAGAGGCATTTTTACCCCATCAGTGGAGGCTGACTCTTTATAATTTAGGGTATAAGAAAACCAGATAAATTTATACTACAGCAGCTCAATTATGCAGAAAAAGTAAGAGATGGAAAAAGATCTCCATGCATTAAAACAACCCAGAGGAGTGATTTTCCCAATGCTCAGTGGTCTTAAGGAGGCTTCCCTCAATCTCTATTCACACTTTTTAAGATGACTCCTTTCCATACTAGACATTCGTGAAATTGTGGAAAGAACTGGGCAACTGTGCATATCTATATTATTTGATTTCCTTTTTTGTTCTCCTAACCAATGATACATTTTGAATAGTTTCATGAATGAAGACATTGAGACCAAATTCTACCACAACATTACTTCATGTCATTAGCTAACTATTTGCCCTGAGTCTGGTTTTTTTATCAGATTGTGGAGATCTTATAAGAAGTAAAATATATGAAAGCACTTTTCAAATTGGAAAGTACTTTTTCAAATAAATGTAAGTATGCTCTTATGCCATTTCAGCTTTATGGTATCTAATGTTTCTCTTGGTGCACAAGAATTTTCTGAAAATTACAATAAAGGAATCCTTTAAATCTTTCTCCTGATAGATATAATTTAGACAGATAATTTAGGGCTTCTTAAATTTTGATAATACTTTTTTGCTCCCACTGCGTTCCAACATTATTCACTATACAATAAAAATAATACATAAACCATGGCCTGTCTTGATGGAGGTTGCTCTTATCTTCTAGAACCAAGCATTCAGGGGCCATTTGGGGGGTTTCCTTGGCATTGAATCTGGCTGTGTGACAGACTGAAAAACTCTTCTCAACACCCACAGTGCTGAACATTCCACATTCTAAATATGTAGCTGGAAAACATCCCAGATTGTGCATCTGCCTCTCTAATTTACACCTCCAAAGATGAGGGTGAGCAAGGAAGAAGTGAGAAGCTTTAATGAACTAGTTGGAGCCTTTGCATGTGCTGTGGGAAACATCCCAGCAGAGGGGCTGGATAAAAGAGAGTATGTGAACATTCCAGTTCAGGGGTGTCCAGTACATTCCAATGGCCACTTTGCCAGGAGGGACTAGCATCCCTCCCACTCCTTTTCGTCTTCTATCAGCCCTTCCAAGATACCTTCTGGGTTCCAAATTCACTCAATCCCTCCACTCAGTCTGCGTTCACAATGCTGGTCCTAGTGTGCTTGGGAACTGCTTTTATTAGCACTTATTTGTCCTTCTTCCTCATACTGCAGATCCTACGTAACTAAAAACTATGTTTTCATTGGGATCAAATACTTGCCATAAAAATAAAACTACGAAGACACTAAAATCTGCTGACAAGAACATATAAATTCTAAGTTGGCTGTAGTGAAAGAGGAACAAAGCTTATGTAAAGTGACCTACCGACTGTTCAGTCCTAATTAATGGTGCCTCTCAGCAGGCCATTCTTGCAGTCTATGTTGTGAAAGTAATAATCTGTTGTTTATGCTTTAGGGAAGGACTTTTGATTATAATTAAACTTAAGATAACTCTTAAGATAGCATTTTCCAGATCAGCATAGCCTGTTATTCTTTCTTTGTCCATATGTTAAATGCCCCTTCATTTTTTCAGGGATTCTTAACCAGAGGTCCATGGGCCTGAGACAGACAATGGATAGAATTCAATGTACTTGTGAGAGAGAATGAGAATCAAATTATATCTTCACTTTTACTGTCCCTTAACTGAAATTTACCATGTCTTTCAAAATTCAACCTCGGCTGCAAACCTTACTATTATTATCGGAATCTCCGTCTTCATCACCAACAGAAATCACAGATATTTTTATTACAGGTTTTTACTTTTACAGATATCTCATAAATGTTTAGGTTCATTTATTTGAGTTAGGATGATTATATGAGCCATCACTATATCTTGTTATTTAATGTATTAATAAAGAAACACATATATTTGCAGATAAAAATTTTATTTTATAGATAATGATATTTCCTTACAGTTCATTTTAGTTATATTTCTACACATTTATTTTATACATTAAAGTTATTGTTGTGAAATGTTTGTCAGACTACCAAGGGGACTGAATGAAAAATATGCTAAGAACTCCTATTAGGCACCAAACTTCACTGCTCTGTGAAGCCTCCATAACTTTTCCAGGGACAGCTCAAAATGCTAGTCTTTATGCATTCCTTAAACTTAATCTACAAATTGTGATTGACACTTACCATATCCAATCATGTGCCTTGCTCCTCCTCTAGACTGTGAGCTCCTGGAGGGCAGAAATGCTCTTTCTAGCAAAAGGGCTCCAGCATAAGTGCTCTAGAGCTAAAATGCTTGGCGTCCAGACCCCAGATGACTCACTTCACCTCAGTTAGGACATCTAGCCCCAGATTTATCAGTTATTAATAGTGTGATACTGGACAATTTCCCTCAGCTTCCTCAACTATGAAATGAAGATAATAATAAAAGCTACTTTCTATGTTTAAGGTTTATAGGAGTAAAGCACTTAGTAGTAGCACCTGGGAGAAAGTAAGCACTTAATAAATGTGAGCAATCATTATCTTTAACCTTATCATTATGATCATCATCATCAGCAACATCTTTATTAGTGTTGGTTGTGGAAGATGTAGTAGAAAAACTAAAATCTTTTGCAACATCAGAGGCCACCACAGTACTGCCTGGCACATGAGAAGCACTGTTGAATACGTGAAATAATGAATAAAATTATTTTTTTCTTTAAGATAATTAATTAGTATAAATCTCTACTCTAAATCTGACATTATAAGCCCTGTACATAAAATTATAAATCAACCAATCAACAGGCAGAATCTCAGCTGTATGTTCCATGCCATGCTATGTGATCCCAGATTCTTTTACAACTCTAAGGAATTTATAGTATTGCAGGTATAGGGAAAAAAACAAAACACCTCTATACACAGATATATGAGATGAATAACATGTGAAAGTACAAAGTCTGTTGAGATGCTACCTTAAGGAAATGGATGAGCTGATTCTTTAGGGAGAAGCTTGAACATGTCAGTCCAGCATTGTCAAATTACATTACCATGACTCTCCTCCCAGTCTCACTCCCTGAGAGCACTATCTTCTTCTCCATTCATTTCATAAGCATTACTGCTTCCCATCTTGCCCGTGGAATTGTCTCCCCTCCTTGAGGAACATACAGTGTGAAGAGAAAGAAAAGAGATAACTTGTGGAAAGGTGTTATATAGAAGAGAACAAAAGGGAAAAGGGTTATAGAGAAAATGCCTTGGGAAAAGGATATATTCAGATTTTGTGGTCAATTATGAGAAGACACTGTTACTAGACTCACCATATCATCTTAATTAGTTTAGTTCAAAAGTTTTGTTTTCTTCCTGTTTTATCACTATCTTTATAATCCACAACTACTTAACTATCATTTGGAAAAATCAGGATCTGAAATTTCTCCTCTGTAGAATAGTTTAGACCAGATGATCTCTACATTTCTTTCTGTTACAAAGTTCAAGTTTATTTATATCTCTTTGTTATTTCTGTATTTCTGTACTATTTATGATTTCCTAATTTATTGTACCTTCTATATAATGATGCTTCAGTTTTCTCTTTTTAATGTAGATATAACATTTATATCATTTACTTGTCTGTATAAAAATGAATGATTATAAATGTGTTACGTTGGGTATGTTAGTTTGACGTGTTACTTAGACTCTGAATTTTTTTTTTAATCTTTTTCATTTCCTAAAACAAATTTCTTTGGATAATTTTAATCTCAAATTAGGTAAAGATAAGAAAGTATTTTATACTGATAGAGAAGCTCTCCACTGAACCTTCCTGGCAACAGTCAAAACTGCAGCATAATCTCTGTTTATGAAGCCAGCAGACGATCTAATACATACCCTCATAAGAGAAAAATTCAAAATCAATTCAAAGTGGGGAGGAGGCAGAGCATGATGGTGGATGGGAAGGATATTTAGCTCAACTCTCCTAGCACATCAGGTGACAGTGAGTGGGCTAGATTATTCCCGGTGTGGAATTTTGGTGTGGAGTGCCAGTTTGAGGTGTGCAGCGAGGTGGTGGATTGCTAGACTTGGAGTGTAATTTGGAGCTGCAGAGATTGCTGGGCCCCAGGCTGAAGCAGCTGTGGGAGGCAGCCAGTGCAACCAGCCCTACAATGGAGGATTGCAGTTTCCAATTTGTGGGGAAACTAGGTATTGTGTGGAAAGATTGGTGAAGTGTGGACTCCCCAGCCGAATTAGGCAGCCAGAGTGCGGTGCCATCTGGTGCGGCACCACCACAGTTAGGCATTGGGAGAGACACTCAGACAGGAAAGATCCTGGATAGGAAGAAGCCCTTGTTTTGGAATTTGGGAGATGGTGGTCATCACAGGCACCTTTCCACATGGGCCAGGCACAGCAATTTGAATGTCACCCACAGACAGTCATCCTACACTCAGAACTGGCCCAGGATATCCTGCACCTCACGGAAACTGTTGCAGGGAGAATTTGAGAAACTGCTGTGAAGATTTTTTGATATCAGTTCAACAGGGTCTAGGCACCAAGTGGGTAATCAGGCAACATCAAGAACAATTTAAGCCAGGAGACAGGTATAAGCCTGGGAACCACTCACAGTGCCACCTGGTGTCCAGGAAGTATATTGCAACATAAATATATTCCTATTAAAGTAGATCCCTAAGGCATATAAATAGTCGTATGTTTACATATATATTGATAAATAGTTTTGTTGCATTTTTTGCTCTGTTTACTCATTCTTTTTGCTTTTTATTCCTTTTTCTTTTCTTGTGGGAGTTATTGTTAAATCTTTTTTTTTGAGACAGAGTCTCACTGTGTTGTCCTCAGTGGAGTGCTGTTACATCACAGCTCATGGCAACCTCTAACTCTCTTGGGCTGAGTGGTTCTCTTGCCTCAGCCTCCCAGGTGGCTGGGGCTCAGTCACCCGCCATAGTACATGGCTGTTTTTTGGTTGTGGTCATGATTGTTGTTTGGCAGGCCCTGGGCCGGGTTGGAGCCCACCAGCTCTTGTAGGTTTGGCTGGTTCCCTGGCCACCGGACTATGGGTACTGAGCCCACCCTTTCCTCTTATGGTTGCTGAGATTGCTCACATCAGGCTATTTGAGTTTTTTTCTGTTTTTGTTTTTGATTGTTTGTGTGTCTGTTTGTGTGTTTGTGTGTCTGATTGTGTTTTTGTTTGTTTGTTTTGTTTCAATGTGTCTTGTGTTCTGCTAAAACCTTGGGTTGGATATTTTCCCTAACTCCAATTTTTACATTCAACAAGAGCAAAATGATACCCAACTGAAGCCAGCTTTCAATAGAAGCTCCTGTCCAGAAGGAGAGATAATGGCCAGAAAGAACCCAACAAAGCTGAAGGGTTGTAGCCAAGCTGAGAGAAGAGATTGATAATTGCACATCTTCTCTGCTGAGGCAAGCTGCAATGCCAAGGAAACAAATTTCAGGTACAGAACCCATCCTAAAGAGGACACATGTCCATCCCCTCCTCCAAGAGAGTTGCTTGCTTGCTTGCTTGCTGTGAGATCTCTATTAGTGAGCAGTGAACTGAGGTCCTCTTCTCTCACTGCACGGGAACAAATTGCTGTAAACTGGGAGTCCTTCTCCAGAGAGTCCCTGCTGTGAGCCTGGGCATTCCCTTGTCTGGCATAAAGGGTGAACAAATATTTTCCCTGCCACTTTGAGCTCCCAGTCCACCCTTCCCCCTGGGCTGGCAGTCTGGAAACCCAATCCCCGAAGAGACCAGAACATTCATAGTTCTTTATTAAGACTGGGCATTGCATGGTCTGAGGTAGCACAGCTACACTGTACCTGTGAATCCAGTAACAGTGCAGTAATGCACAGGGGGAAAGGTGGCTGGCTTGGCTCAGAGAAAGAACAACTCAGCTTCAGGTGGAGTCTTGGGTCTCTGTATGACAGGTGGAGGCTCAGGAACCACTGAGGCATGGTAACCTGAGTAGAGACACCTTCCACTTAGTAGCAGCATTAATACAGTGATCCTGCCGGGGTCAAATTTCAGAGAGATACACATCCCCAATTCTGTGGACTGCCAGAGGGAGCTAGATCTCACATTGCAAGGACAGCAAGCAGAGCACCTGGGGCATGGTCTCTGAGGGCAAAAAATCATTTGCTATTTGTTAACCTCTGGTTTAGAATGAGCTCAGGTGGAATACTCCCCAGTTTCCATTGAGCACCCAAGGTAATCAGACTTCAACTCCCCCACTCAGCTGGTGGCAGAGTGTGGCCACTTGGCCAATGAGGCATTGACTTCCCTCTGACTCTAGCAGGCCCAAATCCCTGGCACATTTGGTCATTGCAGGGAATTGGGCCTTGGACCACAGCCCCAGAGACTACCAGTGCCTGGGTGTGACAGAGGTGCAAGGTGGGGAAGGAGGCACCAGCCTCCCCAGACCTTGCTTTGCTGGGGTAGACCTTTCTGACTCCACAGAGCACCAGAGTGAATTACACTTGAACTGCCAGTGGACCCCTGTGACATAGATACTGAAGATCTTTTGAACTTTCCCACCTGATCAGTGTTTGTATTGACTAGTATAATTGGTTTGGAACTCTTGACCTGGGCCCATCACCTGCAGACCCACCAAGGTTGGACCCTGGTTGTGTTGTTGTGGAAGTGAGGAATTCTCCCCTTACAGTTGTCACCTGTGGAGGGGCGGGGAGTCTTAGTTGCTTATATATCTCTACAGCTGAGATTTCAGCCCAAAGCCATTGATTCACTAGGATTGGACAGACATTAGCTGAATACAGGTCAGAGCCATCTAGCCCCACCACACCAAGTGGGTCCCCAGAATTTCAGGCTGTAGTACTGAATGGGACCTTTGTAAAGCTCTAAGGGAAAAGCCACAATCACCAGTCCCAGTTCTTTGATAAAGGGCTGGTTAATTACAAATCCTAAAGACCTCAATTCAGTTTTACCTTGCCAGCTTCTCTAGCCAAATGGTGAAAAATAATCTTGGGGCAGAATTAGCAGAAAAACTCTGGCAACATGAATAATCAGAGTAGATCAACTCCCCCAAGGAATGACAAAGGAGACAAAACAGAAGATCCTATTCATAAACAAATGGCTGAGATGTCAGAAATTGAATTCAGAATTGGATTTCAAATAAGATTAACAGAATGGAGGCAAAGATGGAATTAGAAATTCAAGGAGCAATTCAAAAGTTGTCTCAAGAATTCAATGAATTCAAAGACAAAAATCACCAAAGATTTTGACATGTTGAGGCAAGAACTTGCAGCCCTCAAAATTTGAGAAATACAGTAGAATCCCTTAGTAACAGAATGGAGCAGGCGAAAGAAAGGATCTCTAATATTGAACACAAAGCTTTTAAATGCTCCCAAATGCTCAAAGAGGAAGAGAAGTGGAGAGCAAAAGCAGATCATTCCCTGAGAGAATTGTGGGAACACTCCAAAAGAGCAAACATTCACCTCATAGGAGTTCCTGAAGGAGAAGAAGATGGTCTGAAAGGTAAAGATACTCTACTCTAAGAGGTAATTGATGAAAACTTCCCAAGCATGGCAAAAGATACTGAAATTCAGATAGCAGATAGTTTCAGAAACACAGCACAACTCAACTCAAATAAAGCATCTTCTACACACATTGTAATTAACTTCACCAAAGTTAATATAAAGGAGAAAATCCTGCAAGCAGCCAGAACTAAGAAAATCATAACCTACAAGGGGAGGAATATTAGAATGACTGCAGATCTCTCTGCTGAAACTTTTCAAACCTGAAGAGGATGGTCATCGACATTCAATCTCCTAAAACAAAACAACTTTCAGCCCAGAATCCTGTATCCAGCTAATTTGAGCTTCATTTATGATGGAGAAGTTAAATACTTTAATGACATATGTTGAAGAAATTTGCCATAACCAAACCAGCCCTTCAGGATATCTTCAGACCCATCTTCCATAATGACCAGCACAATGTTCTACCACCAAAGTAAACTCACTCTGAAATTCTTAACCAAAACCCAATTTCCACAGTGGTGAAAAGATTCAAAATGTCCACTGGACTTTTGAAAAACTTTACCAGGCTTATCAATACTCTCAATTAATATGAACAGCTTAAACTGTCCTCTTAAGAGGCATAGGTTGGCTGACTGGAAATAAAAACTCAGGCCAGATATCTGCTGCATACAAGAATCTCATCTTAAAGGACAAATATAGACTCAGGGTGAAGGGATGGACATCTGTAATCCAGGTAAATGGAAATCAGAAAAAAGCAGGGGTGGCAATTTTATTTGCAGGTACACTAGGCTTTAAACCAACAAAAAGTAAGGAAAGACAAGGATGGTCACTTCTTATTCATTAAGAGAAACACTCAATATGATAAGATGTTAATTATTAACACTTATGTGCCCAACCAGAATGCTCCTCAATTTATATGGGAGACCCTAACAGACGAGCAACTTAATATCTTCCAGCACCATAATAGTTGGAGATTTTAACACCCCTTTGGCAGTGTTGGATAGATCCTCCAATAAGAAACTAAGCAAAAAAATTTTAGACTTAAACTTCACCATAAAACAATTGAATTTAACAGACATCTACAAAACATTTCATCCTAACAAAACTGAATACACATTCATCTCATAAGCCCATGGGACATCCTCCAAAATTGATCACATCTTAGATCACAAGTCTAACCTCAGCAAATTTAAAAGTATAGAAATTATTCCTTGTATTTTCTTAGATCATCATGCAATAAAAGTTGAACTCACCAATAATAGATATCTGCACACTCATACAAAGACATGAAAATTAATAATCTTACGCTGAATGATAGCTGGGTCATAGAGGATATTAAAAAGGAAATTGCCAAATTTTTGGAACAAAACAATAATGAAAACACAAATTATCAGAACCTGTGGGATATTGCAAACGCAGTCCTAAGAGGGAAACGTATAGCATTGCAAGTCTTTGTCAAAAGGATGGAAAGACAGGAAGTCAATAACTTAATGGGACATCTTAAGCAACTGGAAAAGGAAGAACATTCCAACCCCAAACTCAGCAGAAGAAAAGAAATAACTAAAATTAGAGCATAATTAAATGAAATTGAAAATAAGAATTATTCAAAAGATCAGTAATGAAAAAGTTTTTTTTGAAAAAAATCCACAAAATTGATAAACCTTTGGCCAACCTAACCAAAAATAGAAAATTAAAGTCCCCAATATCATCAATCAGAAATGACAAAGGCAAAATAACAACAGACACCTCAGACATTAAAGAATCCTTAATGAATACTACAAAAAGCTTTACTCTCAGAAATATGGAAATCTGAATGAAATTGACCAATATTTGGAAGCATGCCAACTTCCTAGACTTAAAGAGATTTGGAAATCCTCAACAGACCTATATCAAGTACTGAAATAGAATTAACTATACAAAATCTCCCAAAAAAGAAAAATCCGGGACCAGAAGGCTTCACATCAGAATTCTACCAAACCTTTAACTAGTACCTATATTACTTAAACCTTTTCCAAAACATTGAAAAAGAAGGAATAATTCCCAACACATTCTATGAAGCAAATATCACCCTGATCCCCAAACTAGGAAAAGACCCAACAAGCAAAGAAAACTATAGAGCAACATCTTTAATAAACATAGATGGAAAAATACTCAATAAGATCCTAGCAAACAGAATCCAGCAACACATCAAACAAATTATACTCCATGACCAAGTGGGTTTTATCCCAGGGTCTTAAGGTTCATTCATATAAGTAAATCTATAAATATAATACATCACATAAACAAACTAAAAAACAAAGAGCATATGATTCTCTCAATAGATGCAGAAAAAGCTTTTGACAATATCCAACATCCTTTCATGATCAGAACACTTAAGAAAATAGGTATAGAGGGCGGCCCCTGAGGCTCAAGGAGTAGAGCGCTGGCCCCATATGCTGGAGGTGGCAGGTTCAAACCTGGCCCTGGCCAAAAACTGCAAAAACAAAAGAAAACAACAAAAAAAAAAATTGAAAATAGGTATGGGGGGGCATTTCTTGAACTGATAGAGGCCATCTAAAGGAAATCTATAGCCAATATCATATCAAATGGAGTAAAATTGAAAACATTTCCACTCAGATCAGGAATCAGGCAAGGTTGCCCATTGTCTCCACTGCTTTTTAACATTGTAATGGACGTCTTAGCCATCGTAATCAGGCAAGAGAAGGTGATCAATAGAAGGTATACAAATAGGGTCAGAGGAGATCAAACTTTCACTCATGGCAGATGATAAGATTTTATACCTGGAAAACCCCAGGGATTCAACCACAAAACTCTCGGAAGTGATCAAGGGATACAGTAGCGTCTCAGGATACAAAATCAATACTCACAAGTCAATAGCTTTTATATATACCAATAATAGTCAAACCGAAAAAACAGTTAAGGACTCTATTCCCTTTACAGTTGTGGCAAAGAAGATGAAATATTTGGGAAATTACATAACAAAGGACATGAAAATCTCTATAAAGAGAATTATGAAATTCTGAGAAAATAAATAGCTGAAGATGAGTGGCAACTGTGGCTTAAAGGAGTAGGGCACCAGCCCCATATACTGGAGGTGGTGAGTTCAAACCTGGCCCCAGCCAAAAACTGAAAGAAAAAAAAAAAAAAAGAAAGAAAGAAATAGCTGAAGATGTTAATGAATCATGAACAACGTACCATGCTCATGGCTAGGCAGAATTAACATTGTTAAGACGTCCATATTACCCAAAGCAATTTACAAATTTAATGCAATCCCTACCAAAGCACCACCATCATACTTTAAACATCTGGAAAAAATAGTACTTCATTTTATATGGAACCAGAAAAAAACTCAAATAGCCAAGACATTACTCAGAAATAAAAACAAATCAGGAGGAATCATGCTACCAGACTTTAAACTATACTATAAATCTACAGTGATCAAAACAGCATGGTATTGGCACAGAATTAGAGAGGTAAGTGTACGGAACAGAATAGAGAACTAAGAGATGAACCCAGACACTTATCATCATTTGATCTTTGATGAGCCCATAAAAAATATAAATTGGGGGAAAGATTCCCTATTTAACAAATGGTGCTGGGTGAATTGGCTGACAATTTATAGAAGACTGAAACTGGACCCACACCTTTCACCATAAACAAAAATTGACTCCCACTGAATAAAAGATTTAAACTTAAGACATGGAACTATAAAGATACTTGGAGAGAGTGCAGGAGAAACACTTGAAGAAATTGGCCTGGGAGAATACTTTATGAGGAGGACCCCTTGGGCAATTGAAGCAACACAAAAATACATTATTGGGATCTGATCAAAATGAAAAGCTTCTGCACAGTCAAGAACACAGTAAGTAAAGCAAGCAGACAGCCCTCAGAATTGGAGAGGATATATGCAGGTTATGCTTCTGACAAAGGTTTGGTAACCAGAATCCACAGAGAACTCAAACTTATTAATAAGAAAAGAACAAATAATCCTATTTCATGTGGGCAAGGGACTTGAACTGAAGCTTCTCTGAAGATAATAGGTGCATGGTCTACAGATACATGAAAAAATGCTCATCAGCTTTAATCATCAGAGAAATGCAAATCAAAACCACTTTGAGAGGTCATCTAACTCCAGTAAGAGCTGCTCACATAACAAAATCCCAAAACTACAGATGTTGGTATGGATGTGGAGAAAAGGGAACATTTCTGAACTGCTGGTGGGAGTGCAAGCTAATACATCCTTTTTGGAAAGAAGTATGGAGAATACTCAGGGATCTAAAAGTAAACCTGCTATTTGATCCTGCAATTCCTCTACTAAGTGTATATCCAAAAGAGCAAAAATCACTTTATAACAAAGATATTTGCAGTAGATTGTTCATTGCAGCTCAATTCGTAATAGCCAAGTCATGGAAGAAGCCCAAGTGCCCATCACCCATAAATGGATTAATAAACTGTGTATATGTATACCATGGAATATTATGCAGCCTTAAAAAAGATGGAGACTTTACCTCTTTTACATTTATATGGATGGAGCTGGAACACATCCTATTTAGTAAAGTATCTCAAGAATGGAAGAAAAAATATCCAGTGTATACTCAGTACTATTATGAAACCAATTTATAATCACTCACACTTTCATGTGAAGAATAGATCACAACTATGGCTGAATATGAAGGAGGATGGAGGGGAGGATTGGGAGGGAGGTCAGATCGAGGGAGGGTGAATGGTGGGATCACACCTATGGTGCCTAATGCAAGAGTACATGTCGGATCTATTAGTATAGAGTATAAATGTCTTAACACAAAATTAAGTAAATGAGATGAGGTATATATTAACCAGTGTGATGTAAGCATTCCTAATTCTATATGAAATCAGCACATTGTACCCCATAAATGCATTAATGTATACATTATCTATGTGTTTATGATTTAATAAAAACAAATTCAAAGTGGGGGTAGGGGAACAAGGGAATAGGGAAAGGGTAATGGTCTATGACACACCTCTTGAGGGTGGGACACAATTATAAGAGGGACTTTATCTGACAAATGTAACCAGTGTAACCTAATTCTTTATACCCTCTATGAAACTGAAACAATAAAAAAAGACATAAAGTGAAAAAGCAACAACAGAGTTCACAAACACCTACTTAACAATTACTGAAATTTTAAGAATGACTTACATCAATTTGATCACTATTTCTGTTTTACAAATACCACATTTTATTTATTTTTGATACATACATATACATTTTCTGATATCTTTTCAGCTAGTCTCTTGACAGATGTGAGCATTATGCTGTTGCTTGCAGCTGTACAGTGTCAGATGTGCATAAAAGAGATTACAACCTAATCTGAGTTATTAGCCCTGGAAAAATCACTTGAAGTTTATATTCATATTCATACTCTCAAAAGTCATTTAAAATGTCCTTTTAAAGTTTCACTGTAATTAAGTTATGAAACGAAAAGAATATTGAAATACAACTATGAGATTTAAATAGTCATCCTTGGGAAAAAAGACTATATTTCTATATTTTCCTGTGAAGGAACAACCAAGAGATTTTCAGAACTTCAAAATTTGAGATACTCACAGATAAATAAAGTTGTGTTTCATTTTCTCATTGAGACATATCCAAAATATTTGCTTGTCACATACTAGGAAATGCAATTAAAGACAGTAGACATTGCCAAATTTCTCTAATTAGATCACAGAATTCTCAAAGAACTCATGATCTTTTCTGTGCATAACAAGGAATATCAATCAGGTGACAAATTTCCAGCTTTCCAAGTTTGATTTTCAGGAGGTTCTGTGTGACACTCAGTGCTTCAATGGAGATATTCAATAAAGAAAAGAAATGAACTTCAAATTTAACCAAATAAGAAATGGAGAAATATTGTTTCAAATATGCCACAAATTTAAACTGCCTATGCTAAAGCTATTAAAGATATTTAATTCCAAAACATCACTTTTAAGATGAGATGCTTCATTTGATGCTATTTATTAATTAGCAATATGCATTAATAATAGCATTTATTAATGTTCTTACCACCTTGTATCATTTTAAAACATAAGTCACATAAAAATGTATATAATTTCTTTCCCAAATATATAAGTATGTTTGCATTAAAAGTGAATTTAAGATTTTTTTTTGCACAGGAAAATTTTCTCAAATATTCATGCAAAAGATTTCTAGTTACAACTAATCCATACTTTTTAATGGTTTCTATAGACAATTCACCTGAATCAGCTAAAAAATAAGCTTAACATAAAGTGCTACAACACAGTTATTATTCTCTATAGTATTGCTAGCCACCTTCAGATGCTTGAACAAATCATTTACAAAAGATCCAAGGCACTGGTTCTCAAAGTATGGTTCCTCAAACAGCACTGGTATCACCTGGGAACTTGACAGAAATACAAATTCTTGAGGTCCATCCCAGACTTTCTATATTAGAAACTCTGAGGGTAAGGCCCATCAACCTGCATTTTAACAAAACCTTCAGGTGTATCTGATGCTAAAATTCGAGAACCAGTTATCTAAGAAAAAACTATAAAGTGATCTGTATTTTTTAATGGTATTTTATAGTAAGATTAAAATAACAAACATTCACAAAAGCTTTCAGAATTGAGCTTGATAGAAAGAAAATACCCAAATAGCACCCTCAAAAACAAGCCTTTGAAAAGGTATATTAAAACTAAAGATGATGAAAGGGCATCATCTTGTAGGGAAAAAAACTTACAACTGCATCCCCAGGGTGATTAAAATGCATCTTTATTTTAGAATGTGAAGGTTAAAACTTTGATGCTTCTATTAAAGAAAAAAGTGCTATTCTGGGCTAGAAATAAGTATTAAGTATCAACCGTGGTTATATATTTAATATGGTGTTTTTCTGTAGAAAATCTAATAATAAATTAAAGATATGCTATAATAGATGATATGCTAGAACTGATGAAATGTGATAGGAATTAAAATGCAACAAATGTATAATGAACTTATATAGATAAGACTTCTCAGAGACTTTGATGTTAATAAAGCTCATCATGAAGTCCCAAAAGCTTCAAGGAGTATTATTGATTTTTAAATTTTGACCATGGGGCCCATTTGTTTACAGAGAATCTTGGTCGAACACTTGTTTCATTGCATTTACATTTGTAAATTTGTTTAGATAAATAAATAATAGATTTATTATGGGTCCTAAAAAGGAGGTATGGCTACCAGAGACTGGGGTAAGTCACTTTCCTAATACCTAAGCTTTCTGGTCCGACTTCAGATAGAACAAAGATCATTGGTGTTTTTGTCAGAAACAAATTTTTTAACTAGATAGAAAAGCGACTAATTCCATTTGTCTTATTAAATTTGTTCTTAAACGATGGGATTCATCAGAAACTTTTCTGAGAACTTGCTACTCTGAATGAGGTGTCCTACAGTAGTAAAGGATAAACTTTGTTAGCAGGTACAGTATATGAATGCCTGCAGTCTGCCTCAATCATTTATCTCCAGTAGCCCCAAGAAAGGTGAACTTATCCCATGGGCTGGACCCCAAATCCTCATTATTTCTCTAGTTCTACTGAATTGCAATGTCTTAGTTAATAAAATGCTCATTCACTAGTTAGTAAAATAAACTAATTTTACTTAAATACCCTAAGTATTGTAGCAGGAAGGTCATAAAATATTTTTCACTCTACTTATATGATTAATCAAATAGAAAGTGCGAATTATATAAGATATTTAGACCTGGTGTAGTGACTCAAGCCAGTAATTTTAGCACTTTGGAAGGCTGAGAGGCTGAGATGGGAGGATAGCTTGAAGTCAGGAGTTTGAGACTATATAGCAAAACAATGTCTCTATCAAAAATAGAAAAATTAGCTGGGTACAGTGGTGCCTGCCTGCAGTCCCAGCTACTTGGGAGGCTGAGCCAAGAGGATCATTTGAGCCCAGAAGTTTGAGGTTTCCGTGAGCTATGATGACACCATGGAACTCTCTGCCCAGGCAGCAGAGTAAGACCCTGTCTAAAATAATAATAATTACTATGATTATCATTATTATAGGATATTTCAATCCTTTAATGAATATCTCATCACTGTCACCACCAAACAAAACAAATCTTGGAAACATATGTTTGATGATGTTTTAGATGATAAAGGTTGAACTTAATGCTATCACATTTACAGAAAAAAAGTTTTATTTATGAAACCAAATTTCATGGCATTACAATGACATCCAGTGGCTTCCTCTTTAAATAATATATACTTAGATAGTTTATGCATCTCAAATAATGAGTAATTTAATTTTCTCCTAAAATTTGTTCTCTGTGCATTTCAGGCTCTTATATAATAAATCTATACTTTCAAAGGTCACCCCAGCAGAAAGATAAAGTTTGAGTAAGAAAAATTGTATAGTGAGCAAATTATTCCCAGCCTCTTTCTGACTCAACAGTGAATTTACCCTAAGGGATGAATATGACAATATAGTTTAATTTCCTCATTTTTAGTTCTCCTTGAGGCTACTCTTCCTTGTGGACACCTAACGAGAACTTCAGAAGAACTTATTCTATGCTCTTTTAATTTCATTTATACTGGTCAATTATTTACCTGTGACTCAGTCTCAGTTTAGATCCAAGGTATTTTCCATATAGTTATCTATTGCTGCCAAAAAATACTCTCAGAAAGCCTTCAGAGAGCCTTAACTTCTCTGCCCTCAAAGAATATATTTTTAATTTTTTTTTCTATTTAGAGGATTTTAAGGGGCTACCTTAGCAACTGGGGCAATGTACATATTCTGCTGGGATTTCGTTAGTCTGACTTTTTATAGCAATGCAATGTTAACAGAGTGCAAAAATGTGGGCACATGTCTTTATAGAGCAAACTTTCAATCTAGGTCAAACATGTTTCTTGGAGACATTTTAATTTATGACCTCACAGTTTTTCCATATCATGATCCATGTTTTTAATAATTCCAAATAAATCTTACCTCTTTTATAAATGAAGATGAGATGTAGGAAAATAACAGGATGACAGAAGAGTTAGAAATCGTAGTCTTTGATAAAATGTCAAGAGTTGAACAATTTATTGGGGAAAAATATTTTCAATGATAAATAAAATACATGCTTATTAATCATGTGACTCTGAGAGTAAAAAAATAAAGTTCAAATTCTTGTATAATTTTAATGAGTCTGTGAGACTACGAGATAACGATCATGAACTAATTAATGAAGGGAAGGGGGTTAGTTATATTTTACCTATTTTCAAGCATTTTACAAGATAATATACAACATGTTATATACACATATTTTATACATATATCAATCGTGCAATATAACCTGGCATAATGCTTGAGGAAAAGAAAATGTTTTTAACTATGTCATTTTGTTCTATAGAAAAGATTATTCCATTTTAAAGCACAGATTGGTGATAATATTTCAATTGTTATGCTATTTGAAGTGCTATGATATCCTCTCTATCTACTATTGTTGGGAAATGCAGTATTCTCTACTAATAAATTTTAAAGTTGAATTTTGATTACTAAGTGCCGAAATATGAAATGTGTGTGTGTGTTCCTGTGGCCATAGGGCCACGTGTGGCCTTCTGGGTTCTTAAGTGCAGACTTTTGACTGAATCCAAATTTTACAGAACAATGAGGGAGTTTCATTTTTGTTATTGATTTTCACTTCTCTCAGCCTGCCAACAGCAATGTCTCTCTCTTTAGTTTCCCAATTCATCATGTTAGCCTGGTATGGACTGAAAGATAAGAATAACTCTGATCAAATTTTCTATAAATTTCATGACTATTTGTTAAGCATAATTTTTGTGCACAGTAATGTATCATTCACAGATTACTAAGGTGTCTAGGATGTAGGTGGGCAAAATGTAGCCTCCATTTTCAGACTTTTCTGGATTATATTTCCCAAGATGTTGATTTCAATTATTTCTCTCTCCCTTGCCTCACTCTCTCCTTATATATGTAGCAGGTGTGTGTGTGTGTGTGTGTGTGTGTATCTTCATGTCTAGCTTCATTTCCTTTCACAGAATCATATTTAATTCCATTGTTTTACCTATTTTTTCCATATGAAAGAATATAAAAATTTGAGCTCTTATCACCAGCTCAAAGATGGTCAATAAACATAATTTTTTGAGTTAACTAGATGATTCCAACCTGAGAACCTCCCAAATTATTGTCTTTTTTATAAATACTAATTGTTTTGGTTATTAACAAATCATGCTAATTAGCTGAAAAGATCTCAGAATACTTTTTAAATTTATTCTCTACCTCAGCTTTCACAACTAATAAAGACTTGTGGATGCACCTCCCTAATATCTGCACATGAACGTGAATGCCACGCTTATTCCCTAGCTCACATATATTCCTTTCCTTTTTATTCACAATAAGATTTTTTATACCTGGACAACTAGTAGAGATAGCAAAATTGGCTAAGGCATCACAGCTGCTAGGGTTCAGAGCTTGGGCCATTACTCCACACTGCCTCAATTTTAAATATTCCAGTACCTCAGAGCTCTTTTACATTTTTTCTTTGTTCACATCTATCTATTTAGAAAGTTGGACTTCGTCATTCTGTGACTTCTGGATGGGCTCCTTATAACTAATGGAATTTCATAAGAAAATGTGCCATTCATGTACATATATGTAAAATGTAAAATTTAGCATATCAGCTGATAAATTGCTGCATCCAGATTGTGAGAAGTGAGTTGCCTATATTTCCATTTAAAATTCTGCTCTGAGATTTGTGTACTCAACTGGCAAAAGAAGGAAATATTATTCGTATATACTGCTATTCATGTAATAGTGTACTGACCCTTCTTAAGCTAACTTTTATCTATTTTTCCACTCTTGATCTATCTTGAAATTCCTATACACTACATATAATTAGAGTGTTGTCTCCAGTTCTATTTTTTCAGAATTGCCATCATCCACATATATTTTATCTCTACTCCAAGGATAAGTTCTTCTTTTATATGAATGCATATTGTTGTTAAATAATATTATACTTACAGAAAAGTACACCTATCATTACTGTGTATAGTTTGAAGAGTAAGTCCCAAGTTGCCAGCGATGTAACCAATTTGTATGGCAAAAACTAGAATACCCTGTTTCCCCGAAAATAAGACATCCTCCAAAAATAAGACCTACTTACGGGAAAGATAAGACGTCCCTGAAAATATGACCTAGCGAATCTTTGGAAGCACACCTTAAAATAAGACACTGTCTTATTTTCCGGGAAACAGGGTATTACTAGCATCCTGGAATCTTCTTTCATGTCACCTCCAATTACTGTTAGCTCTGTTGTTGCCTAAGTTAACTATGATGCTGACATCTAACCTCATAATTTAGTTTTGCCTGTTTTTGACCTTCCTATAAATGAAATCATACAGAATGTATTTTTGGCTTTGACTTCTTTTGCTCAACATTGTATTTGTGACATTCATCTATACCATTTTGTGTAGCAATAGTTCACTTATTTTCACTACTTCACATAGTTTTAGTACATGAATTATATATCCATTCTAAAGTAGATAAACCTTTAGATTGTTCCAAATTTTTAACTTGAACATGCCTTTCATCTTTTATTAAATATATACATAAATACACACATATATTATATATGTGCATTTTACAGAAATATGTGCTTATATATGCATTTCCATGGTTATATGCCTTGGAGTGAATTGTTGAGTCATAGAGTAGGGATATGTTCAACATTACAATATAAATATGTGTATATATATATATGTAAATATGTATACATATATACATACACAATTCATGACTATTTGGATTTCTCTTAAGTGCCTGTTCAAGTCTCTTGCCCATTTTAATATTGGATTTATGTCTTTTTATTTTGGGTTTGTAGCTGCTTTTTATCTATTATTTGATAAAATCTTTGTCAATTATAACTTTTATCAATCTCTGGCTTGATAAAAGTTTTATTTTTGTCAAAAGAAATTTTACTTTTCTCATTTTTTTTCACCTTGCAGAACTGAAAAATCCATGCCAACTAAATAGAAAATTCCCATTTTTCCTTACCCTCTATCCCCTGGCAACCACCCTCCTACTTTCTCTGTCTATGTATAAGACTATTCTATGTATTTCATATAAATGGAATTATAGAGTATTTGGCTTTTTATGACTGGCTGATTTCACTTAGTCTAATGTTATCAAAGTTCATCTATAATGTAGAATGTGTCAGAATTTGCTTCCTTTTTAAAATCAAATAATATTTCATTGTATTTATGCATTACATTTTGTTTATCCATTGATCCATCAGTGGACATTTGAGTGCTTCTATAAATATTTTTTAAATATTTGCACACAAAATCATACATTCAGCAAAGCATTTTTATTTTATTTAATCCTCATAGCTTTTTTTTTCTTTTCATATTACACTAGCTAGGTTTTCTAGTACTACAATTAGAGTAAAAGTGATGATATAACATAATCATTCCCAATATTAGTGTGAAAATTATGGTGTTCTAGGACTTTATAATTAATCTTTATAACATTAAGGAAGTGATTGATAGCTTTGTGAGGACAGTTTTCCTGTGTGCCTTCAAGTCTCCACTTTAGCATACCTTGCAGGTCTGTTTTAAAGGAGCCGTGAGCTTTAACTTTCATGTGTTTTTATACTGGCAGGTACAGTATGTTCCTGCATAGTGTACTTTTAACCATTTCCTGTGGGACAGATCTAGTAATGAAAAATTCCCTTAGTGTGTGTTTGCTTGTGTGGGAAAGACTATATTTCTCCTTCTTTTTTGAAACTTAGTTTTTCAGAAAAAAAATTACTTATTGGCAGTCTTCTTGACTTAAAATGGGACTCCAATCTCTTCAACACTATAAGGTCTCTGCTAAGAGCTCTGCTGTTAGTCTGATGGGATTCTTTATGTTAGTTAGTTTTTGATTCTTTCTTGTAGCCTGTAAAATTTTCTCTTCACTTTGACTTTAGCCAGACTGATGACTCCATGTCTTAGTGACATCCAACTTGGTATGAATCTTCCAGGTATTCTGTGACCATCTTGTATCTGGATATCAGTATCTGCTGATACCAGGGAAGTTTTCCTCATTCCCTCAAATAGGTTTTAGCATGCTTTTTCTTTCATTTTTCTTCCTCAGGGATGCCTTTGATTTTTACATTGACTAATTTTACAGAGAAACATATTTGTCTAAGTGATTGTTTATTCTTTTTTAAAATTTTTTTGCATTTTTTAATAGCAGGAATAATTTGAAAGCCTTGTCTTCAAGCTCTGAAACCCTCCTTCTGCTCAGTTTAGTCTGTTGTTAAAGATTTCTGATGTATTTTAAAATTCTCTAAATAATCCTTTCATTTCTTTAAGTTCAATTACATCATTTTTTATGTTATCTATCTCTTAAGAGAATTTTTCATTATTATTTATTTATTTATTTTGGTTTCTTGGTGTTGGTTTTCAACTTTCTAATTAGTCACATTCATCTTATTTGACATCCATATTCTGAATTTGATATCTGACTTTTTTTTTTTTTTGCAGTTTTTGGCCAGGGCTGGGTTTGAACCTGCCACCTCTGGCATATGGGGCTGGCACCCTACTCTTCTAAGCCACAGGCACCACCCATGATATCTGACATTTTAACCATTTTGTTTATGTTGGGGTACAGACTTACTACATATTGTGATTCTGTCACGACATGGGAGTTGTCAAAATAGCATGCTTTATCAGGTTTCCAGAGTTTGTATGCTGGTTCCTTCTCACTGAATCCTTTTCTCTCATCGCAAGACAGATAAGTTTGTAGTGTACCTGTTCTCTGCTTCGGACTACCCTACTTAGTGTTGGTGAAGAGGTCCCTGAATGTGCACTTGTGTTCTACTCTGGATGATTGACCCAGCAGGAGAGGGGTGAATACAATGAAAGTCTGTAATGCAGCTGTTCTCCTGAGTCATTCTATTCTTCTGTGGTTATCACAGTCTAAGCCAGTATTGGGGCAGAGTAGGGGGAGGGGGATATCTTCATGCAGAGTAGTGTGTTGGCTCTCAGGCTGCTATTGGAAGCTCAGGAGGGCACTGGGTGTATCCCTGCTCACGGGGGTGAGTGGCATGGGAAGTTGTCTCTGCCCAGATCTCCTCATGGTGTTAGCAGTTGCAACTGGATGAGGCTAATCAGACAATGGCCTGGGTGCCAATCACTCAGCCCAAGTCCGAGTATAGTGGTAGCATGTGATGGGGTCAACTGAGGCTGGGGCCAGCTGAGGATAGTGGCTTGCATGATGGTCAAGACTATGAAGGCATATGGCACACAACGGGGTATGACCTCAATGGCAGGGCAGTGCCTGTGGGTGTGTCTGCTAAGATACACAGCATGCAAGGAGCTGAGGCTGTAGCAGCTGGGTGGCAACCAGTGTGTAGAGAAGTGGCAACTCCTCTGGGCCACAGAGGCATGAGGTATGCTGTGGATAGGTTGTGGTGAGTAGAGCTTTCTCTCCATAGAACACTAGTGCTAGCAGCTGCTATGGTGCTACTCAGGTGGCAGTGGTAGACTATCTAGATGATGGTGGTGTGTGCTGGAAGCCACAGACCAGTGCTCTGCTTGGATGCCCAGGTGGCTGGGTCACACAGTACCCAGTTATGGGGTATGCAAGAGCACCTATCCTCATCTTCCCTCCTGGTCCTTCCATCACAGGAGTGATGGGGAGGTGGCTTCTGTGGGGCCAATTCCCGTGCAGTCTGGACACTTAAGCTGAGAAATCAAAATGGCATCAGATGTAATAACCTTGGATCAGCAGACAGTGGGACTCTGCTGTGCCTGTTCTTTGGTGCAATGCTGCTGCACAGTCTCTATGCAGCTTCCTAATCATGCTGGAGGTCTGCTGTGGTAAGGGGTTCCCCTTCCATCGTGGGTTATAGTGTCTTCAAGGGCAGCATGAACCTCAGGGTCTCTCCTTGTACCGTTCTCCCATGTGGATGTTTCCCCAGGTATCATCCAATCTTGCCAAGCAAATCACTCTACCTCCCTATCCTTCACATTAGATGTCTCCAGTTGCTTTTCTGATAATTCACAGTGCTGTCTCAAAAACAATCCATTTATAGGTGAATACATACTTACAACTTGTAACCCTTTCCTTGAAAGCAACATGTGCATGTGTGAGCAGCTTCTAGTCAGACTTTTGGCTTTTCCCCTCTTTTTATTTTTTACTTTTTTTAATGTGGAGGAAAGAAAGAATATATTTTAAATAATAAAATCCAGTGATAATAAAAAAGATTCATTTTATTTTTATAAAAGCAAACAAACCAAAACTCTGTATATATGAATATACTAACAAGTATACAAATATTAGTATGGGCCTGGGATAAATATAAATGCTAATAACATCAGTTCAACTATGAATGTATAAAGGAGGAAAGTAATTAGGGGATGATCACAGATTATTTATACTTCCTCATATTATTGCACATGTCATTACTAACATTGGATGTGACTGGACTTAGTGTTCCACTTAAAGGTATAAAGCAGCCGAATGAATAAAAAACCTCAACCGAGGTATATGCTGTCTCCAAGAAACCCATCTAAATCACAAGGACTCACATAGTTTCAAGGTATAGGGATAGAAAAAATATTCCACACAAATGGAAATCACAAGTGAGCAGGAATAGCTATTCTCATAACAGATAAAATAAACTTTAAATAGACAATGCTTATAAAAGACAGAGATAGTTGTCTACATAGTGATAAAAGTAGCAATTCAATAAGATATAGCAATACTAAATATATATTCACCTAACTCAGGAGCTCCAGATTCATAGAACAAATTTTACTAGATCTAAGAAAAGAAAGATACAGCAGCATTCTAAGAGCCAGGGACTTCAAAACTGTACCAACAGAACAGAATATATCATTAAGGCAGACAATCAACAAACATTGGACTTAAGTGAGACTCTAGAACAAATGAAACTAACATATATTTACAGGACATTCTATCCCGAAACTGCAGAATATACAGTCTTCTCATTAGCACCCGGGAGATCTTTCACTATTCATCATATGTTAAGCCACAAAACAAGTCTCAGAAAATTTAGAAAAGTTAAAATCATACCATGCATCTTCTTAGGCCACAGTGGAATAAAACTAGAAATCAATTCCAAGAGGAAATCTCAAATTTACACAAAGTCATGGCAATTAAATAATATGCAACTGAAAGATCCATAAGTCAATGACAAAATGAACATGGAAACCAAAAGATTTTTCGAACCGAACAACAAAGAGGACATAAGCTTCTGAAATATATGTTAAACAAAGCAATTTAAATGCTTACATCAAAAATATAGAAAAGGTCAGCAATGGTGACTCACTCCTATAATCCCATCACATTGGGAGGCTGAGGCAGGAGAATTACTTGAGGTTTGAGACCAGAGTGAACAAGAGTGAGACCCTATCTCAACAAAGTATAAAAAATTAGCCAGGTATGGTGGTGCATGCCTCTAGTTCCAGCTGCTCAGGAGGCAGAGGCAAGACAATTGCTTGAACCTAGATGTTTGTGGTTGCAGTGAACTATAGACTTCAGCCTGGATGACAGAGTGACATTCTGCCTCAAAAAAAAAAAGAAAGAAAAGTTCTCAAATTAACAACTGAGTATTCCAACTTAGTCAAATGGAAAAAGAAAAACAAACTCAACTAAAAGCTAGCAGAAGAAAAGAAATGACAATGATCAGAGAAGAACTAAAAGAAATGGAAACAAACAAGCAAACTGCCCCCCAAATGCAAAGGATCAAAGAAATGTACAGTTGTTTATTTTAAAGTTAGACATGATTGATTGACCCTTGAATAATCAGAAATAGAAAAGAAAGGACTCAAATAAGCTATATCAGAAATTTTTAAAGTGAAGCATTACAACTGATATCACAAAAATACAAAATACCATTTGTGACTAATACTAGACCTCTTCTCATATGAACTAGAAAATTTAGAGGAAATAGAAATATTTCTATTCTATTAGAATAGATATCTAAAAATAGATATTCTGAACAGAAACAATGGTAGCATGATGGAAACACTGATAAAGAATTTCTCAACAACATCAAGAAACCTAGACCAGATAGATTCACAGCTGAATTCTACCAGACTTACAAGAAGAACCAGCATGAATTTTACCAAAGATTTTGCATAAATTGAGGAGGGACTCCTCCCTAACGCAGTCTATGAAGCTACTATCACTTCAATACCCGTAGTAGGAAAGAACACAACCAAAAAAGAAAGCTACAGCCCAATGTCCTTGTGAACATAGATGGAAAAAGTCTCAAAAAAATATTAGCAAATAAAAATCAACAGCACATCAAAAAATTTTCACCTTTTTTGCAAAGTGATGTTTGGTCTTTTGGATATACTCCTAAAAGAGGAATTACAGGATCAAACAGCAGATTTAAATCTCTGAGTGTTCTCCAAACTTCTTTCCAAAAGGAATGTATTAGCCTGCATTCCCACCAACAGTGCAGAAATGTTCCCTTTTCTCCACATCCACATCAATATCTGTAGTTTTGGGATTTTGTTATGTGGGCTACTCTTACTGGAGTTAGATGGTATCTCAAAGTGGTTTTGATTGCATTTCTCTGATGATTAAAGATGATGAGCATTTTGAGGAGGGGGAAGCTTTGATAGAGGAAGAGTAAATGGTGGGACCACACCTATGGAGCATATTGCAAGGGACAAGTCAAATCTATCAAGTATAGAACATAAATGTCTTAACACAATAATCACGTAAATCAGGCAAAAGCTATATTAATTACTTTGATGTAATCACTCCAAATTGCATAAAAAAATCAACACATTATACCCCACATATGCATAAATGTATTCATAATCTATTTGTATATGACTTAAAAAAATATTCACCATGATCACGTAGGTTTAATCCCATGGATACAATGATGGTTCAATATATGCAGATAAATAAATGTGATTCGTCACATAAACAGAAGCAAAAGCAAAGAATACATGATTATCTCAATAGATGTAGAAAAAGCATTTAATAAAATACAGCCCATCTTCATGATTAAAACCCTTGACAGTTTAAATATACAAGGAACATATTTTGTAATAGTAAAACATATTATAAACCTATGGCCAATATCATACTGAATGTGGAAAAGTTGAAAGCATCTCCCCTAAGATCAAGGAACAAGATCAAGGTTGCCAATGTCACCACTTATGTTCAGCATAGCTAGTACTAGAAGTCGTAGCCAGAGCAATCATATGAAAGTCAGAAATAAATAATGGGTATCTAAATCAGGAAGGAAGGAGGCCAAATTATCCCTATTTGCCAACAATATGATCTTGTATCTAGAAAACCCTAAAGAGAGCACCAAAAGACTCCTAGAATTGATAAATAAATTCAGTAAATTTCAGGTTACAAAATCAATGTACATGAATGAGTAGCATTTATGTATATTAATAACAGTCAAACTGAGTAAAATCAAGAACTTAACACATTTTAAAGTAGCTTCAAAGAAAATAATATACATAGAAACATATACGAGTTGAAAGATCTCTACACGGAGAACTACAAAACACTGATGAAAGAAATTATAGCTGACACAAGTGGAGAAACATTCATGCTCTTGAATTGGAAGAATCATCATTGTTAAAATGTCCACACTGCCCAAGTGATTTCTGTAACTGTTACAAAACTACCATCACATACCAATGTCAGTTTTTACAAATCTAGAAAATATAATCCTAAATTTCATATGGAACAAAAAAGAGCCTAAATAGCCAAAGCAATCTTAAGCAAAAGAAAAACTGCAAAAGCATCATATTACCTCATTCAAATTATACTATGAGGATCTAGTAACAAAACAGCATGGTATAATATAAAGCTAGAAATGAACCAATGGAACAGAACAGAGAACCCAGAAATAAAACCATATAGCTACAGCCAACTGATTTTCACAAAGCACTCAAAAACATACACTTAGGAAAGGATCCCCTATTCAATAATTTATACTGGGAAAATTAGACAGCCACATTCAGAAAAATGAAACAGGATCCCTCTCTTTCACCATATATAAAAATTAACTCAAAATAAATAGAAGACTTAAATGTTAGACCTGACATCATAAAAATTCTAGAAGAGATCATAGGAAAAACTCTTCTAAACATTGAAGCAGGCAAAAAATTTATGACCAAGACTCAAAAAGTAAATACAGCAAAAACAAAAATAAATACCTATACTTATTAAACTTAAAACATTTATGCACAGCAAGGGAAGTATTCAGCAGAGTAAATAGACAACCTACATAATGGGAGAAAACAAATATTTGTAAAGTATACAACTGACAGAGTGCTAATATCCAAAATCTATTAAGAACTAAAAGCAATCAGCAAGAAAAAAGCAAATAACACCATTAAAAAGTGGAAAAAGAACATGGACAGATTTTTTTCAAAAGGTTAGATAATTGCCAATAAATATATGAAAAATATGCTCAGCATCACTAATCATAAGGACATGTAAATTAAAACTACAATGAGATACCACCATTCCCCTACCAAATCATCAGTTTAAAAAATTAAGAAACAGTACATGTTGACATGGATATAGTAAAAAAGGAACATGTACGTACTATTGAAGGGACAGTACATTAGTATAACCTCTATAGAAGACAGTGTTGAGAGTCCTCAGTGAACTAAAGGTAGGCCTACCATTCAATTCAGCAATCATCTAGCAATCCCACTACTGAGTATCAAAAAGACAATTGCACAAAAATGTTCATTGCAGAACAATTTGAAATTACAAAGATAAGTAATCAACCTGAGGGCCCATAATTTAATGAGTGGGTAAAATAAATGTGAATAAATGTGGTACTTATATATCATGGAGTGCTTCTCAGTCATAAAAATGTCTTTTGCTGCAATTTGAATGAAACTGGAGATTATCCCAAGTAAAGTGTCTCAAGAATGGAAAAGCAAACAGCACATGTACTTACTAATAAGTAGGAACTAAACAATGAGTACACAAGGTCATAAAGTAGTAGAAAAGACTTTGGAAACTAATAAGAGAGAAGGAGGGAAGGAGGAAGATGGATAAAACTTACCTATCAGGTAAAATGTACACTATCATGGTTACAGACACACCAGAAAGCCCCAACTTCAGCTTTGTATATCTTCTCCATGTAGCAAAAACACCTGTGCCTTCTTAATGTTGTGGGGAAAAGCTGATTTTTTTTCATCATTCTTAACATTATATAATATAAATGATACAAATTTCAACGCTTATACCAACCAACCATGCTGTGTGTTGCTTAGATAATGTAAAATTTTTATTTAGGCTTGTATTACTATCTTTCCTCATAATATTTTTCCTACTTAAATATCAAAGAGTTTTAAGAATTTATTTCAAAACCATAGTCATTTTAGATAGGGAGTTAAGTTGATTGATTTAATGCTTGCAAAATTTTTCTTTCCTATTGGTCACTATCTACTTGAAATCTTTGCTCTGTTTCAATTGTCATTTAATTAAAATAATCCTCTGAGTTTTTGCTTCTACTAGAGTAGATTGGCACTATAATTTCTTTTTTTTTTTTTTAAAGTTGTTTTTTTTTTTATTATGGCAGTAGGAGAAATTAATAAATTTTTATTCGAGGAATTTCACATGTGATTCTCCTTCTGCTGTCCATCTCAATGGCTGGAGTCACCGAAGATTTACCTTCAAGACAGCCCTTTTTAATGAACAGATCCTCAATCCACATTTGTCCTGTTAGCCCTACATAATAACAAAAGTTTATATCTCCAAAGATGATCATATAAAACAAGCCTCCCTTAGCTCCACAAACCACCTATTTATTAGCTGTCCTGAACAGTTAGCAAGAGATCCAGGCATGCACTGTTTGTCAGGAACAATCACAGTTGCTTGCTTTGTATTTCCACTTGGACAGTGTCACATGCAGGCAACGGAGGGAAAACCAGTCTAATAAAGGGTTAATACAATGTCCCCAGTAGGTTGAGTGCTACCAAAGTAGCAGATAGAAAACCTAGTGGAAGTTTTTTTATGGTCATGTCCACAGCAATTGAGAAACTGCATTCTAAAAGCCTTGGTAATGACCATTATGGCACTATAATTTCTGAATCATTGTTCATCCCCTAGTCCTCCTTTTCTAGAATGTCATATTGCATTACCCTCGGAAAGAACCTCAGAGGATGTGGAAATCAGAGGTCTGTGCTCAAACTATTCCTTTGCTCTCACTCTTTGCATTCATTTATGGACATGACCAATGTGTGCATTCATCACTGCCATAATACTCAAGGAAATTTATAATTTGTTCAATTTAATTATAACTTCAACATTGAGAGATATTTCCCTTTTATGATCCATTTCCTGAACAATCCTATTGCCTAATTAGAGATGCTTATAAATAGGGCCTCCTCTAGGGCGAGCAGGGCAGCAGGTGAATACTTTATGCAGGGCCTGATTTAAAAATGTATTATATTTATGGGCTTATGAAAGGTACAGTGATTGATTATAAAGATTCTTTTTAATTGCACACAGAACTGAGGCACTTATCTACTTATTTATTGTCCAGTCAGCACATATGAAGATTCTTGGTAATGTTCAAGCACCAGCTCCTTCTCTTTAGGTTCATGAATAATTTTGTGAAGATGTCCTAGGTTGTTAAATGACTGTTGCAGGCTACTTTCATGTTTCCTACTTTCAGAAAAAAGAAAGCAATGTTGTTGTTAATCACAATATTGTGGCTTTTGGGAACCTGTTTGTATTGAAATGCTATCTCTCCCTTTGCCCCCGCAATCATGGCAATACCATTGACTTAACGCTGGTTACGTTGTTATTTATGAAAATGCATCACTCATTATGCTGCACATGAATACTAGTTTTCAATAGTTTCTATATAAAAAGTGTAACTGAGTGTCATTGACAAGTGTCCAAGACATGCAGGAAACTATAATTAATAATTGACTTTCCAGTCATGTTAAATTTCCTATTGGGATTATATTACATAAACTGCACATCCTTCATGTACATATTTTTTGTAACACAGAAGGCTACAAGGACTGCGTTCCATGAATATGATGTTTCCCAATGCTGACTACATGATGGCCTTGCCCAGAAGGCCAAAAACAGGGAAAATCGTCAATAGTCCCTATGAAGAATTAAAAGAACATTCCATTTGCACAATGAATATCCATCCTTGACTATCAGAGCTTAGGACTAAACCAGAAGACATGACGGCACCGGCTGATGAAGGCAAAAGACACCTTTTGAGTTCATTGACATTACAAAGTAATAGCCTTGAATGCCTTCCTCAGGACCACCTGGCTAGTAGTACAGAACCAGGGGAGCAGGTGGGTGATAGTCATAAACTTTAAATATAAGCATATAGATTTTTTGAAAGTGAGATGACAAAAAAGATATAACATGTGCATAACAATCAAAAGGAGATAGTGTAACTATATTAATTAAAATCAAAGTATACCTTAAGACAAGGAAGAATTACTAGAGATAAAAGGGACATTTCATAATGATAAACAGTAAATTCAGTGGGAAAATGCAGCAATAATAAATGTGTAATCACCTATTAAAATATCTTTAAAAAATATTTGAACTATATGATTGCAAGTAAAATATATGATTATGCAGTCACCACTTAATTCACTCATAATGTTTTTAAAACATTGTGCTAATTTGACCTTTTAAGTATTTGAAAAGCCCAGTACTTGCTACCCACCTCCCTACCAGTCTATTTTCCCATTTCTTGAAGCGGGAATTTCTGACTTAAAAGAACACATTTCACTTTGAGGCTATTGAGTGCAATTCATATAATTGCCACCAGATGGTAGTGGTTATCTGCTTTAAGTGCATACTGAGCAATAAAATTTCACAGACCTAAGAATCAAACAAAGGTATGGAGAAACTAACCACTTGTTCTTTAACACCATAACCTGGTCCCTGTGCTGTAGAATATTTAACAAATATTTTAAGTACATAATACATATCAATATATGAAGAATCAAGAAGGGATAAAATTCTTGCCTTCAAGGAAATTAGGAACACTAGAGAAACATACTGAGAAATCTACAGGAAATGACAATATTGTGTGGCAAGAGCATGGGAGAAGAAGTGGAGGATTTATGTACTCATTTAACATACAAATCTGATCCTACTTAGGTCAAGGAAAGCTTTCTGGAAGGCATAGTTCTCTATATTATAAGACTACCACCACCTGACGGAAGCTATGACTGCAAACAGAAGCATCAAAGAAAACTAAAGAATGGTAAGAGTTAGCTGGAAAATACATATAAGATACAGAGAGAGAGAGAGAGAGAGAGAGAGAGATATTCCAAAAAGAGAAGTGGTATATGCAAAACCCTAGAGTTTGTGGAGTGTGTATATTTGTGTGTGTGTGTGTGAGAGAGAGAGAGAGTGCATGCAATAGAGAAGGCAATAGAGATTGAGAAAGACTAAGGCTTAATGCAGAAAAGTAAAACGCTCAAAAATAGTTTGAGTTATGTGAAAATATAACCTGGAGTCATATTTACATTAAGCATAAAAGTGCCAGGTCCAGACTGGTTTCCAAGTACTCTTTACCAAATGTTTAAAGAACAATAAGCAATAATACTTATTATTTCTTATTAACTTGTCCCAGCAAAAAGCAGGTGAAAAAATGCTAGAGTATCTTATTTCATACAACTAGTAAAATCCTATTACAAAATTAAATGTAATTTTCAAAAAAAGCTTAAAGTGTTAGCACTTACGGCTTCCATTCTGGCATGTACAAACTTACAAGTCACCCCTCTAGCCTAATAAGTAAAAAGCTGAACAAACTAAAAACAAAAACAACTCTTCCTATATCCGTCAGAAAAATATCACGGAGCAAACCACTGCCTCGGAAATTGGAGAGAGGAACAGGCAGATGTAGACAATTACAATGTAACAGCCACAAATAGAAGCCTCCCTTAGAATAACTACTGGGCTAGAAAACCTAAACTGTAAGTTGCTGGAGGCCTGATGGGGAAAGCCTGAGACATAAAAGCTCCCAAAGGTCTCTACCATGGGAAGGTTGGAAAGGACATACTTTTATGAGTTTTAACTCCAGGATCTCTACCAGGTTTTCACTATGAATATTAGAGAAAAATTCCCTTGGGCTCCTAGGAGGAGGAGGGGAAAAACAACCACTTTGAAATATCTCAGAGCTTTCTTTTCTTAACAAGGCCTGCCCTCCGGAGTGACTATATTACCAAAGCCTGGCCAGTTGGGGCTTTGTCAGAGCTGAACCAACAGGGGAATAAAAAATACCCAACTTCACCCCTAGCAGCCATTCTGTGCTACCCAAGGGGGTGAGACAAACAAACTTAAAGCACTTGTGAAATTCATAGGCAAGGGCTTACTAAAGGACTGAGACTCAACCACAGGACTGGAGTATGCTTCCCCTTGCCCCACACCTGACTGGTTACATCACTAAAGGTCTTTTTACACAGTTTTGTTTTTTTTTTAACCCAACACATCATGCCTGTCTTTTGACAAAATCTAAAGGCATGCTTAAAGGCAAAAAACACAGTTTGAAGAAGCAGGACAAACATCAGAACCAGACCTGGATATGGAAGTGATGCTGGAATTATCACACTGAGAAATAAAGCAAGTATGACGAATATACTAAGGGCTCTGATGGACTAAGTAGACAGTCTCCACCAGATGAGTGGCATAGGCAGAGAGAGAGAGAAATTCTAAAAAAGAATGAAAAGATAAATACTAGCGATCAGAAAAACTATAACAGAAATGAAGAATGCTTTTGATGGGCTCATTCATAGACTGGACAAGGCTAAAAAGAGAGTCTCTGAGCTTGAGGAAATGACAATAAAACTTTTAAAACTGAAAAAAAAATGAAAAAAGAATGGAAGCAAACATCCAAGAACTGGGGACAACTAAAAAATGGAGTTGGAAATGCACATAGCGAAATGCCAGAAAGAGAAGGAAAAGAATGGAACGGAAGAAATACATGAAACAATCACAATAATGCATTGCTTAGCAACATGGATACATCCTGGGAAATGCATACTTAGGAGATGCCATCATTGTGAGAACATCATAGAGTATACATTTCACAAACCTCAGTGGTAGAGCTTAACTACACACACACACAGGCTGTATGGTATATTTAGCCTATTTTTTCTCTGCTACAAACCTGTACAGTGGGCTACCATACTGCATACTGTAGGCAATTATAGCACAATGGTAAGTATGTGAGTATCTAAACGTATCTCCACATAGGAAAGATACAGTAAAAACAAAAAAGTTAAAGAAGGTACTACCTGTGTAGGGCATTTCTCATGCATGAAGTCTGCAGAGAAGCTGCCCTGAGTCAGTCACTGAGTAGATACTAAATGTGGAGGACTAAAGGCCTTCCTTTACACTGCTGTGAAATTTATAAACAGTGTACAAATCAGGCTAGTCCAAATTTGTTAAAATTGTTTTCTTTCTTGAATAATAAATTAACCTTAGCTTACTGTAATTTTTTAACTTTACAAGCTTTTTAACACTGTTCAAACTTTTGTGATAACTCTTAGCTTTAAACACAAACAACAATGTACGTCAGTACAAAAAATATTTTCTTTGTATCTCTTCTTTGTAAGTTCTTTTTAATAATTTTAAAATTGTTTATTTCTGTTTTTTACCTTTTAAACTTTTTTGTTTTAATAAAGACACAAACACACACATCAGCCTGCACAGGGTCAGGATCATCAGTATCACTGTCTTCCACCTCCACATCTAGTTTAGCTTGAAGGTCTTGGGGCCACAACACCCATGAAGCTGTTACCTCTAGTGACAGCAACGCTTTCTTCTGGATGCCAGCCTGCCAGAGGCTGTTTCACAGTTACTGTATTTTGCTGTATATAATGTGCACTTTTTGCCCACATTTTTCAGGGAAAAATAAGCATGTACATTATAGATGAATAGTACAGCTTGGGAGCAGAGAGTCCAGCAGACCTCCTGGAGCTACCACGCCCTCTTGCCTGGATCCCTCCGGAGCACAGGGTTCCAGTCCAGGAGGATCTGGAATTCAGTGGGTGTGGGCACTGCCTTGGCTCAGTGTGGCAACTAGGTGAAGGGATGGCAGTGGGGCTGGTGGGGCTGGCAAGGCAGGCTGCAATCAGGCAGGCAAAGCCTGAGGCCAAAGGCTCTAGGCCTGCCGGGCAGAGAGGGGACCAGGAGTCCCTCGCAAGTCCCTGAAAGGTTCCCCACTCTCCCTAGCTGCCTGCAGGGTAAGCAGCCTCAAAGGCACCTGCCTCACTGGCCAAGCAGATGGCTATCTGAGCCTTGCCCTTGAGGTGAGAAGAGAAGAGAAGGGCTCCTGGGAGGGAGGGAAAGGGCAGCTTTCACAGAGAGAGCAGCCGCAGGAAGGCAGTGCGAATGTAACCTTTATGAGGGGAGTTAGGCCTCCCCAGATGTGTCTCTTCTGGCTGAGAGCTGGCCACTTTCTTGAGGGACGTTTTCCTGAAAGTTTGGGCCAAAAATGTTTGTGCAAAAATGCAGTGACATTTTTGTTTATAATACAAGGCGTGCATGCTAAAATAACTATAAAAATATATGTAATAAATATGTAAATGAGTAACAAAATTGTTTATTATCATGTATTATTATGTACTATACATAATTGTATGTGCTATACTTTATACAACTGGCAACATAGTAGTTTTGTTTACACCAGCCTCAACACAAACAAGTGTCCTGTGCTACATTATGAAGGCCACCTCACCAGACGATAGGAATTTTTTAGGTTCTTTATAATCTAAGGGACCACCATCACACATGCAGTCACTGAACAAAGTGTCCTCATGCAGCCCATGTGTATGTTTTTTTCCCCACTTCCTCATTCTGCAACTCAAATCCTTATCTTTTATGCATCACCACTATTCTAATCAAATAATTTGGTTAATCTAATCAATCTAATTTGTTTTTATCTGACAAATTCCGTGACTGTTTTTAAATGTTTTATTGAAGTATTTCATATTCATCTTCATATTTTATTTATTAAAAAGCATCTCACCTTTTTCAGGTTTGAAAAAGATCCTATTCTAGTGTGTGAATTGATGTAATGAACATTTTCTCAAGGAAATACGAGATATTTAGTGGTCAATAAAGTGATTATTTACTTTATCCACTGACTTTAATACAAAGAATAAAGATTTAATTTGGGATTCTTTTAAAAAACATGTCAAAAGAATTATCTGTCAATCACGTTATCTATTCACTCTCAGATTATCTGTCAATCACGTTATCTATTCTTATGTGCACATCAACTGTGACGTCATCAGCTGTGATGCCATGGCACTCTATAGTCTTTGTGCTTTCTGTATTTTTACAGTAAAAATGTAAATTATAACACAACATAACAAATAGAATTGCCAATGATTTAAGGAAGAAGAGGGTTAGTTAGCTAACAACAACAACAACAACAAAGTCTTCATAGTACCATGAACTTGACAGGAAGCAAGTAAGGAGATTCTGACAACAGTACTCAGTGACACATTTTCCAGTCCTGTTTTCCTAAAATAAGTGTTTATTTGAATATAAGAAATTAAAGAACAGCAAAGTTACCTAAAGAGTTTAGAAAATAAACAGTTCAGATCCTACAGCCAGTAAATTAAATCACATTTTACATTTCTTTAAAAGAATAGAACCCTTCTGATTCAGTTTATTGGATTAGAATTGGCACTGGAATTTACCTGGGCCTTGCAGATTATCTGTCAATCACGTTATCTATTCTTATGTGCACATCAACTTTGCAAAGAAATTTCCTCTTACTCAGTCCTGGAGAGGCCACTCTGAATACCAACACCTAATTCCTACCCCCTAGGGAATTAGTGAGGGATGTGTTTGGAATTTCCAATATATTTATTGTTTTGTTTTTACTGGGATACATACTCACACACCTACATCTACAATGTTTCAAGTATGTACCTACCTAGAACAGCTACAATACCAACTATACATAAATACATAACTGAGTAGGGTATTCATGTCAGAGACACAACCTAAAGATTTGGGAGATGAGGGAGGAAAATTTCTCAGAGTCTGCAACCTCCAGGTTGCATCCATTCCCCTTCTTTTTCTTTCTTGACTGAATATACTAAAAAGTCTTATTATTAAACACGTAATTAACATCTCATCATTCTAATACCATGAATTGTAATAAAATGAGCATTTATAAAATGTCAATAAAGATAGGGAACTCTAGGAAAGAAATTCCATCAGTAAGGAGATTAGAACACAAACTACATACTAAAACACAAAAAATTTTCAGGTATATGATAAGACCAGCAAATTTTTAAGTGCATCCATGTGGTTAGTCACTGTCTTGAATGCAAGTGAATTTCTTGGTCTGCCCATCTGGCTCCTTCAGGTTCTGTTGAATGGGAGGGGTCTTAGCCTCAATGTTCCTTGCCTGTACATCCTGGAAGGAGTGGGGCACTTTAAGCTATTAGCAATCTTTGTATTTTTTTTTTTTTTTTTACACCAAGCATAGAAAATATTTGTTTTGGGGGAGGACGCTATCTCTGATGATAAAACTTGAAACTTATCTACATAAATTTAGAAAGCACTTGATTTTATTGAGGGAATTCTTTTGGCTATAAGCCTGTGTCAGAGATGTTGTTTTGAGCAGCTTCTCCTGGGATTCTCCCATCATTAAGAAAAACTAGAGCTGGACGACACTTTCTAAATTTGTCACTTGGGAGCAACCAGACTTTGTTTTATTTTTCTGTTTTCGATGGATGTTGCCTCAGTGTTTGATTGAAAAACATGTTTGTGAGCTTCCCCTATTTCCTAATATCTAAAATTTTGCTTAAGTTTTATGATGCATTATAAATTACAAGCCAAGACTCACAATGGTAGAATGCATGGTGTTTATTAGGGACAGTTTATGGTATATTATAATTTGCGTCCATGCAAACCTATGTTTTGTTTAATTTTCAACAATTTTTTCTTTAATCCATATCCAGTCTTTAACTCTAATATGTTTATTATGTGATCTATAGATAACATTTATTTCCAACAGAATATAAGCACCATGAGGATAGTGATTGGATCTGGGCAAATACTATGCGTCTAATATCATTTGACCTTCCCACCAACAGTTGTTGTTACTAACATTTGGTTAAAGATAATTTCTAATTTTTTGCCAGTATGAAAACAGTATTCTTGTTTTCTCTGATTAACAATGAGTCTGAGCGTCTCTTCAAATACCTGTTACCAGCTCGTTGCCTGTAGCCCAGTGGCTAGAGTGCCAGCCACATACACCAGAGCTGGCAGGTTCAAATCCAGCCTGGGCCTTTCAAATAACAATGACAACTACAACCGAAAAATAGCCAGGCATTGTGGCAGGTGCCTGTAGTCCCAACTACATGGGAGGCTGAGGCAAGAGAATCACTTAAGCCCAAGAGTTAGAGGTTACTGTGAGCTGTGACGCCATGGCACTCTATTCTGGGTGACAGCTTGGGACTGTCTCAAAAAAAAAAAAAAAAGCCTGTTAACCACCCAGGCCTTCACTTCAGCAAATTACTTTTTGTATCTCTTCCTTAATTTTTTTTGCGAGATTCTCTTAATTTTCTAGTTGATTTGAGAATTTGTTTACATATGCCAAACATTAATAGCCTGCTGATTTGGGGTATTTCAAACATCGTTTCTTAATCACTACGAGTTTTTATTTCTTTAATTATTATTATTATTTATTTATTTTTTTTTTTTTTGTAAAAACAGAGTCTCACTTTATCACCCTCGGTAGAGTGCCGTGGTGTCACATAGCTCACAGCAACCTCCAACTCCTGGGCTTAGGCGATTCTCTTGCCTCAGCCTCCTGAGTAGCTGGGACCACACACTATTTTGTTGTTGTTGTTGTTGCAGTTTGCCCGGGACCAAGTTTGAACCCACCACCCTCGGTATATGAGGCCGCCCTATCCAATGAGCCACAGGCACCGCCCAGTTTGTATTTCTTTTAAAAGGGATTATTTTAATGTAGTCAAATCCCTTACTTTTCCCATTATATTTTCTGTTTTCAGGTATTATTTGAGACATTCTAATTATCTACATAATTAGAAGATTATTCCAAATATGATTTCAATAGCTTTATAGTTTTGCCTTTTAAATTTAAGTTGTTAGTTCATTTGGAGTTTTTTCAGTGGTGTAAATTAAGCATCTCAAACCACTTTTCTCCAGTTGTAAGAAAAATTTCTATCATTATCCACAAGCAAATTGAGCTTTGCTTCAGTTATATGCATTGCTGTGTCTTTCATGTGGCAATTTAAATGTCTATTTCTCAATGTGGATCTACTCAGGAAATCTCTTTTCTATTTCACTGGTTATTTTACAGGTTCTTCTCAAGAACAACACTGCATGTATTTATGGATGTTTTATGTTCGTTCAATATGAAGTACAATTTCTTTCATTTCACTCTTCTTTTTCAAAATTGTTTCATCAACTCTTGGATTCATATTTCTATATTCATTTTGGAATCTTGATTCTGTGATTAAGATCTTCTAAAATGCACCAAAATTTTAACTGAGATTGTATTGCATGCATATAAATTAATTCTGGGGAAATATTGTTATAAATTTTTCCATTCATCATTATAGGGCATTTTATGTTTTTGAGTTTTTATATCTCCTTGTAGAAAGAATAATGAACCTCCAAATATGTCCAAGTTCTAATCACTGGAACTTGTGAATTTGTAACATTATATGGCAAAGGTAATTTGCAGATTTGATTAAGTTAAGGACTTTGAGATGGAGAAATTTTCCTGAACTATCTGGATGGGCAGAAATTATTCACCTTAGTCTTCTTTTCTGTAGGTCTAATTTTCCTTCCTTGTCATGTCCTTTTTTTTATGTATATTCACTAAAGTCTATAGTTCATTGACTTATTTCGTTTTTACCTAATGTCCTTTTTCTGTTATGGGATTCCACATTGCATTTATTTGTCACGTTTCAGTTTCCTTTTGGCTGTGACAGTTTCTCACAACTCTCTTATTGATGACAATCCTGAAGGCTCTTATTGATGACAATCCTGAAGGATATATTATAGGATATTCACTATCAGAATTTTATTTTTTCTCATGATTAGACTGGGGCTGTGGGTTTGGGGGGAAAAGATCACAGAAGTTAAGTGCCACTTTTATCACATTATATAAGGGCACACATCAACATGACTAGTGAATATAGATGTTGACCTTGATCACCTGACTGATTCGTCAGGTCTCTTCACTGTATGCAGGGGTGCCCAATGTGGAGCCTATGAGCTGACTGCTGATTATTTGAGGATTGCTTTTCTTAAGTGTGATGTCGTATATCTTAAAAAGCATGAAAGACCTATTTTCTGTTCATAAACTTGCATTAGTATTTTTTCATTCAATGTGTGACCCAAGGCAACGCTCATTCTTCCATTTTGCTTCAGAGAATAAAAAAGATTGGACACCCTTGTGTGTGAAATAATTCTTTCCTCCTTTGTCACATGTACTCTTTGAAACGAAGTCATGGTGTTTAGCGCACACTTAAGGAGTAAGGATTTGTATTCCACTTCCTTGGAAAGTAGCTACACAATTTGTTAGAATTATTCTTCATAGGACATCTGTCTTGTCTGCCTTGTTTATTTATTTACTTATTAAATCATTCATTTATATTAACATTTAATCATGAATATTTATTTAAGCTTTTGGTTATAATCCATTTTATTTATTTTTTTTGTTGTTTAAAATTATTTTAGCTTTACCCATTGGGCTTTTTCCAGTTGGATCCTGTGCCTATTTAATTTACCCTCATCAATGGGAGAGCTTTTGTTATTGTTGCTTGTTTTTGTCCCGGTACTTTTATTTCTTTCTGATTCTGCAAGATGCTCCAGAATAATCTTGTATACATCCCACCCTTGTCCATTTCCCCAAGGAACTTCAGTTTCTATTATTGGAGAATGGTATTAAAAAACAAGATTTGGGCTCTCGGTTTGTCTGTTGCTACTGGGGTGTCATTTCTTTCAACTCTCTCACCTGACAGAGCAAAGAATTATACGTCTGTATACTAACTTATATATATACACATATTTGTAAATGTGTAGATAGAGATATATAGACATGATTGGAGCCCATAAAACTAAAGACAAAGGTACTCCACATTAATACTATGCTCTAGTTGATAAAGTTGTTTCCCATAGGAGTACAGGTTAATGGGGGTACTGCTATACAAGGGATATAGAAATTGTACAGTTTAGTAAAAAAGTAGTGAATGGCAGAAATGAGATTTCTCATTGTTTATAGATTAACAAGGGTATTATATAGTAACAAGCTGATTTTCAAGACATTGTATTTTCTTTTTTTCTTATTTCTTTGGATTTATTTTCTTCCTCCTTTTAAATATTTCTGAGTTAAATATTTAGTTTGTATTTTTTACTCTTCTTCATTTTCTGCTATATTCGAAGCTTTATTTTTCTAAAAATACTGCTTTACCTACAATCCAGACATTTTGGCTGTAAGTCATTATTTCCTTTAAAACTTCTTTCTAATTCTAAGGATATTCTTTTTTTAAGAAAAAAGTTTCAAATATATTGACTCTTGCTCTATTTTTCACAGAGAACCAAGTTGCAGGGGTGTGGTTCATCCACACCACCTGCTAACCTTGAATGTATTCATTTGAAATGCAGCTTATCTGAGTCTTGGCAGCACACCTTATGTTCTCTCAGGATGTGAGAGTGTAGGAGGTCTCTAAGGAGCTGCTGCGAGGCCACCTCCCACTTACCTCTTTATCTCCTGTGAAAGGCTATTGTGAGACACTTGCTCTTCATCTCCTGGGTCTGATGACTTATGAGGGTTTCTGTCCCACCTCCTTGAGAATAGAACTGTAGAATATAAAACCACTTAGCTGTAGTGTAGTCCTGCTTCTTGGCAGAATGGTATCCCACACTCACATTGCTTCACTATCCTTTCTAGTGTGTTGAACAGGAACCAAGTTAGCTGGCACTTTATGCTTCTCCTTTTTTGCTATCTATGTAAACACAATGGCTCTTTGTATCTTTACCAGCTGAAATTGTCAGGCTTTGCCTTGTCTTGTTTTGTGAGCCTTAATATCCTCTTTCAAATTTAATGTTTAGTATAAAATTCATTTTTGTCAACATTCTGTGTATGCTCCATATATATCTCTCTGTGTGTATGTATGTACAGAGAGCGTCTAATGTAATGATTTTCTGTAGGCATTAATTTGAATTTATTATGCTCCAGTGTTTTTCATTTCTCCCATATCTTTGCTTATTTTTGTCTATTTTATCAATCTTAGCATGATATGGAGTACATTAAAATCCCCTACTGAATTTATTGCTCCCTATGTTTCTGTCAGGTGTTCCGTCAGATTTTGCTTTATATATTTTGAGGGTAAGATATTATTTATATCTACATTCATAATTTTTTAGGTATTGTTCACATTTTTTTTCTTCTACTTGTATACTATGCTTCTTTGTTCCTTTTCTGAAATGTTGCTTTGTTTGGGTGATTATTTGCTTTTTCTTAATTTCAGAATAAGGAAAAATATCAAAGGAGTACATGTACCTGTTTAAAGAACTTAGTCTTTAATAAGGAAAGATAAACTTCTTTCTTGATTCCTCTTCATCTTTACCTTTCACTATCATGAAGCAAAAACTTTAAACTATGTCAGCTATTTCTTCTGGTATTTACTTTTAGAATTCTATACAACCATTTTATTTGGGAATTTATTATAGGAATATGAGAATTCAGCTCTCCTACAAAACTCTAAGACCTATCCCCCACCAAACATAAAACATGTATTTCCTTCCTGAATTTCTCTATTGTCTCCTAAAATCTTCAATTTGCATTCTATAGATTCATCTACATTTTAATGATATAACTGACATCTAATATATGAAGCTAGTTGCTGTTACATTCCCTTTTTCACAATGTATTTATTCTGCAGTTAACACTTGTTTTGTTTTTGTTTATTGTTCTATGCTTCTCTAAGATAACCTGAAATTCTGTCAGAAAGAATTGAAAGTCTCATCTGAATACACAAAAGTAAATTCACTTTTCTAATAGTTTTATTTATTTCCTTTTTGGAGTCTTCCTCTCCAGAGCTAGATGCCCTCAGTACAGCTTTCTTCCAAATCCCTCTTTAAACATCTTCCAGAAAGTTACCATTCCTCTCTCCTTTCTCTTGCACTGGGTTTCAGATTTCTCTATTTATTTTTTTAGTGATATGATTATCTATTTCTGTAAAACAAGCTGTTCCTAAAACAGTGGCCTAAAATAAATATTCTATATTTTGAAGGTCAGAGTTAGTGATGGGGATGTTTAAGGGATTTGTCTGTGATGCACCCAGTGACATATGGAATGGCTTGGGCTTAAGGTTTTACTTTCAAAATGTCTTTTTCATTCACATATTTATCACGTCAATGTTCTTGGCCTTCCCAAGAACTTCACATAGTTTACCAATTTTCACTGTCTTTTCCTAAGGCTCAGTTTCTTCACAGAATGGTAGTCTCAGTACTTTTTAAATGACAAGTAGTTTCTGAAGTGGCAGCTGCCAGGTCACATAAGAGTTATTTGTGCAGCTGGCTTGCTTCGTATGTACAATATCTGTTAGTCCAAGAGCTTACCAAATTGAAGTGGGCCCAGGGGTAGACTCTGACTTTTTTTTTTTGTAGAGAGAAATCTCACTTTATCACTCTTGGTAGAGTGCTGTGGTGTCACAGCTCACAGCAACCTCCAACTCCTGGGCTTAAGCAATTCTCTTACCTCAGCTTCCCGAGTAGCTGGGACTACAGGTGCCCACCACAACGCCTGGCTATTTTTTGGTTGTAGTTGTCATTGTTTGGCAAGCCTGGGCTAGATTCGAACCCACCAGCTCTGGTGTATGTGGCTGGCACCTTAGCCGCTTGAGCAACAGGTGCCACCAACTCTGACTGTAGATGAAGGAATGCTAACTTCACATTACAGAGAGTATATGAGATTGGAGACTTCACAGTGACATGCTTTGGAAAATTTGAAATGTATAGTTTATTTTCTCAATTTTATGGAAGATAGTCTCTGGTAACTTCTAAGTAAAGGTATAGGGAAAGTAGAAATTTTGAGGGTTTTTTAAAAAAATCACACTTTATCTCAAAATTAATTTATCCTAATGTTGATGATAATTTGGCTAGGTATAGAATTATAAGCTGAGCATCATTTGCCCTTAATATTTTAAAGACATTAGTATTATTTCTGCTATTTCCTGTGCTGCTCTTGAGATGTACTATGCTACATGATTTCTGATTATTTTATGTAAACTTTTTTCCAGATAGATTTATATTTTTGTTATCTTTTGTTCTAAATTTTATGATGATGAGAATTTAGGTCTTAATGTTCTCCAAATTTGCTTCATTGACCTGGATCATTCATGGTCATGTTACTGGAATTTCTCTGCCCAGTCCTTAGTCTCAGGAAATTGAAGAATAAATTCACGGACCACCATGAGTAAGCAAAAAGGACAGATTTTATTACAGATAAGAGGAGAAGGAAAACAAAGCCTACAACACAGTGGAGGGATCCTAAGGGGTTTGCCAATTTTGGCTTTCTGTCTAGGGGTTTATTTGTCATTTCTCCTTCCTTGCAGGTGGGGGGGACTTTGGGAAAATTGAATATGTAGAAAATATGTCACAATCATTTGCATCAGAGGCCTGTCGCAGAAGTTAATTTTAAAACTGCCATTGTGTAGGCATGTGGCCTTGTTTGAGGTATTCTGCCCCTCCCAGGGGGTAGCAATTTAGATGGAACATTGATAAACTCATTTACAAGCCTGCTTAGGCCTAGAAAATGGAGTCCATGTCCTGTCCTAGATGAAAGGGACCTGCGTTAATTCTTCCTCTGAAGGAAAGCTCTAACTGACATCAGGGGAAAAGGTAGACAACCAATCTTGACTGCTCACTGCTGGACAGGGGCAAAGATAAAAGGGGGGACATTTAGGGGTCCTGCAGAGGAGGAGAATCCACTGATCCATGGTAAGTATGGATTGATTGTGTTTTGAATAGAAATAATTGTTATGAGCATTAATTTTGTGGTACTAGGGGAACAATAATTACAGCATGTAGTACAAAGAGACATAAAATTGGAGTTACATTGGATACAACCACATACAAATAATACTAAAGTGAGAATAATTCCCACACCAATAACTAAGGCTCTGAACCAATGTAAAGTAGGTAACCAAGAAAATAATTAACATCTAAACCGAAAAGCCTTCTCTTCAGGTAATATCATGAAGTACATTTTATACTTGTTTTAAATTGTATTCTATTAATTGGGAGTTGTCTAATAGGTGGAAACAGCAAATTCCTTTAAATTCTGCATACGTATGATTATTTCTTAAGAGTAAATAAGCAATGGTTGCTCAGGTTTCTAAGACTGCCTCCTGGACTTGTCCTAGGTCTATGCTTAAGGTGCTAATAGCTCGTGAAGTAGTATTTAAAGCTTTTACCATGAGCTTTTTACTGTGAGGTTGACTAACCTCAACATGTAGTTCTATTGCCATGACTGGCATTACAAATAAGGATAAGGAAATATATTTTTTTCTGGGCTGAATAGATGAATATCACTCTGGCAATCTCCTGGGAGATTAAGACCTCAGGCTTTTCAAGTTCAGGTGTCATTTGGGGCCTGTGCTCTGAGACAAGCAAGGAGTTATTCTCCCCAGAGAGTAGTCTCCCTGCCCCTTGCCCTCAGTGGCATTAAAAGCTTGGTGTCCACACAGCAAAAACCACTCCTTAGGAAATTTAGTATGTGCATTGGCATAAAATATGGTAGTTGCCTCATGACACTGGAATAAGTTATTAGTTAAATTAACACAGGAGAGGGGGCATGTTAGGTAATTGCCCCAGGGAAAGCCCCTTCCTGCTTTCGACAGACCAAGACTAAGACTAGCTGTCTCACGCTTAAAGTTACAGCTACTTTCTAAGCACAGGGAGTTGCCTTCTGAATAACAGGGAGTTGCCTACTAAACATCTCCCAGCAGCAAAACTTACTTCATCTCCCTGTCCCAAATAACTGTTGAAAATGTCAAACTTATGGCCTGCTCCTAACAGCTCTTCCCTCCAGAGGAGTAACTCCTTATTGGCTATTCTACCATCCCGTCACCATTCTAAGACTTCCCCTAACCCAACTTATATAAGAGTGCGCTTTTTTTTTTTGGTTCCCTCTCTTTTCTCTCTTCCTTGGTGCTGCTCTGCAGCATCCCTCCCTCACCAATAAAGACTTTTCGTACAAGCCTTGGTGGTCTGTGAGATCTCTGCCCGTCCAGTGCCACCCTTTCAGGGCATCCTGAGATCTTTACACAGTCTTCTCCTGGTGTAACTATTTTAAAGCATATGGAAACTATGTCCCTTTCCTTCGTCTGTCTTGTTGGTCTCCACCCATACAAATCCTGATAAGTGAGATTCTCTTGAATGTGTCAGAGTTTCTGATCAATTCTCACGAAGTATAACCCCCTACTAAATAAGACATAAATACCTGTTCTACATAAGTTCCTCCTGGTAGACAAATATCAGACACATTCATGACATCTTTAGCCAAGTAGTCCAAACATTCTCATCTCATCGAAAAGGTACTATATCTTGTCCCTTTTCCCAAATTCCCAGAGTCAAAAAATTTATGAAGTGGAGAATTTTTTTTATCTACATGTTTTTATCTGTCATCTTTTTATCTACATCTTTGTGTCACCAACTGGTTTTGTCAACCAAATGTGGAATACTGGTATATCAGTTCTGTCACTTTTTTTGGCAAGTAGGGTATGACTCAGGGCTGATGAGTCCAGGTCTTAGGTTCAGCCAGTTTTAACTCTGGTGGGAGAGGCAAAAAGTAAGATCTGATATGAACAAGTTAAGGGTATTTGTGTTCTTTTTGTTGAGAGTCAGGGGTTCCAGTTCCCCTAATCCAGTTGTCCTGGTTCAACTACTCAGCTGAGCTAGGAAGGTCAACTAAAGTTGTCAAAAGCAAAAGTGAGCGGAAGCTGCAAGTAAAACTGGAACAGCACAGGCAGTATGGATAGAAAGCAAAAGTAAACTACGCAAGTTTCATAGTAACAAACAGATTTTATTTAGGAAGAACAAAGAGAAAGCTTAGAGTACCTCCAAAGAGCGTTGGAAGCTGTTCCCTTGCATAAAGGAGAAAAGGTGAGAGAGAGGGAGACACAAAGGTCTGCAGGGGTTTACGTACTTTCTTCATTTGAAGTTGGCTGCAAGTCTTTCATTGGCCTCTCCACGGCTCCAGCTGTATTGTCCTTTTCTATTGGTCGTTGGTTACCTAGGTTACCTCCCAACCACATTCTTTTGGGCGCTCCAGACTTCCTGGTTCTGCAGGCCAGGTTTCCCTCCCCATCCCTTCTGTCTGCTTTCTTAGTGTCCCTTCACTTTTCACCTGTCCTTCAGTAGCCTATTCTTTAGGGTTAATATCTGTCTTTAATAGGGAAAGACATAAGGTAGGATGCTGTCCCATGTTCATATAAATTGTTCTTCATGCTTCAGTCAGTCTATCCCTTCTTTATAGTGGAGTAGGACTTTTAGGCAAGGTTAGAAAGGCTTCAGAAATAGCCAATTTCCCCAACTATAAGAGTTGAAAGGAGAATTTGGTCTTGTTTGGGGCTTTCCTCCCCTCTTGGGGAGTGGTAGTTTAAATGGAACATTGATCAGATTTATTTAGGAGCCTCAGGTGAAAGGGGACCTGCGTCAGTCCCATTTCTCACGGAGACACATATCCTTTAGTTAAAGGGTATTCTATTGTTTTTTCATAATTTCCTTGCTAGATTATAATACATTTTAGCATACTTGCCAACATTTGTTTTTCTTTCTTATGTGAATATTCAATTTCCCAACACAATTTATTTTGAAAAGCCTACTTCTCCCCCTGTAGGAAGGAGCCAAGGTCTGTGGCTCCCTGAAGGTTTGCTGAAAATTACTGATATCAGTCAGCTTGTTCAACAGGAGAAATGGCATGCAAATTTATTTAACATGTATATATAGGAGACCTCAGAATGAAAACTCACCACCACCACCACCCCCTGAATTGGGTACCAAAGTTTATGCCATTTTAGGTTAAAGAAAATGTAGGTTAAGGCAAGGCCCAAAGAGAAGAGACTAGCCTAATAATTGTGATCTTGTTATGTAGATAAAATCTCACAGGTAGCAACTCTCAGAGAGAATAGATGGTAAATGTTTCTTTCAGATCTTTTAGGTGTCAGACTCAGTTAATCTTTACAAGGAAAAACCTGCCTCTATAGATGCAAATTTTCTCCCATAAAAGGCAGATGAGCAGGAGTTTTGTTTGCTGGCCCTCTGGAAGCAATCTCAAAATATGTCAATATATTTGGGGGTAAAATGTTTTTTATTTCCTTCATTCCACTACTTTGCAAAGTTATTTTTTCCAATCATTAACGTATTTCTCTGCTCCATTTTGTTCTATTGATCATTTAACAATCCTTGCAAAAATTTCAGAATTATTTTTGTTGGGTTTCACATTAGATTTGTTGGATTTCACCTGTTAAGTTTCTCAGACAGTTGTCTGTCTCCTAAAATGTTTGGGTGCTCAGTTCTTGAAGGACCCTGGGTCAAAAAATGACTAGACACCCCAAAGTAAGGCAAGTATGAAACAAAGTTTATTGAGGAAGAGAAAGATAGGTTTACAACATAACAGCAAGACATAGGCTTACAGACCAAGATACATTCAACATAGATAGTGAACAGGCCTCCACTGCCAGAACAAGTAGGCAAAAAGGCAAAAAGGCAAGGATTATGGTCAGTGGTTCTCTTTTATACTGCCTGGCTCAAGCCTACCTCTTGGTTCAGAGGTCACCTTGGAATCAGAGTGTCTTACTGTGCAGGTGGACCTCCCATAAGCTTTTCTGAGAACTCATGGCAGGTGGACCACATGATAATTCGTTTTAAGTCTTCTCTAGGTCACCTTCAAGATTCTATTATACCTGTTGTTAGGCTAGGGTGTCATCTATATCCTTTTGCAATTAGGATGGTAAGTGTTCTGATTGGTAGACTGGTAGGGTGATCCTTCCTCCCCAGATGTGAGCAGTTTCACAGGTAGCAGCTCCCAGATTAATTGCAAATTAATGTGTTTTTGTTCTTGACTTCTGTTTTTTTTAAACTTCTTAAATTGCTAAGATTCTAGAACAACAATTCTGTTAGCATGTGTCCTTCTCTTATTCTTGATGTTTAGGGACAACCTTTCAATAAATCATCATTATTTATAATATTAATTGATATTAATTAAGCATTATAATGAATTCTAATTTATATAATTATATAACATAATTTAATTATGTTAATTATGATATTTTTAAAAGCTGTAACTTCCTTAATCTGACCCTTTCGCATTCTTTGCCTGCTAAAAACTTTTATTATACATGGGTGTCAAATATTATTAAATGTACATTCCTTGTCTGTATTTCTTGCCTGCTAAAATATTTTATTATAAATGGGTATCAAATATTAATAAATGTACTCTGCATCTGTAGAGATGGTCATATAATTTTCCCCTGTTTTACTGATAATGTTGATTTTCATTCATTTTATCCCCAAACACTATTTTAGTTGCCTTTATACAAGTTTTGACATGTCATAATTTTAATTTAACTTCAAAATATTGTCTAATTCTAATTTCATTTCAAAATACATTGACTGAATATTTGATATGAAATTATTTTGAGCGTTATGTGAGATACAGATATTATTACATTGTACAAAATTTCTTACATTTTAGTGACACATTCTGAAATAAGTACAGACGAAATGAGGTGATGCTAAGAATTTGCTTTTAAATAACATGAGAGAAGTGAAAAATAAAATTTTAGTTAAACCCTAACCTTAACTACACCTTTCTTATATAGACATACTAAACCTGTCATTGATTATTAGTTCATAGTACTAATAAAGTAAAGAAGACTAAGACTGGCCATTAAAATGGGCCAGTTTGTGTGCATATGTGTATGGCATATATTCTCAGACATGTACTCACATGTATACACAAAATAAGAAATAGAATGAGTATGGGTTTATAACACCTTAACTCCATTTAGGGTTATATGTTAAGTTTTCAAGGGTTTATTTTCTTCATTTATAAAAAGGTTATAAACCTTTATTGAATTATTCAAATTAAAAGAGACACTGTGCCTGAAGTTTTGACAGTATTTTTGGCACATAATACATACCCAATAAAATTGGTATTTAATTTACCACCAAGTAGATTATAAGGTTGGCTTCAGGTAAAAACATCAGGGAAAAGGGGTTCTCTTTTGTTGATTATGAAGAAATCCCAGTAACCTGTAACTCTCTTCAGAATGTATATAATAAAGTTTGAATACAAACCTGTTAGATGTGAGATATTTGCTAGTATAGATTTGCCATACTAAAGAGTCTCTTTTCAGAAAACATTTAGGTTTAGTTAAATACATATTTAACTATATTGAAAAATCACAGGAAATCCCTTAATCCCTTTAATTTTATAAAAATAGGGAATTGAACTAAAAAGTGTACTCCACCCTTTCTACTTAATGACAAAGGAGTGAGGTTGGGGAGGGGATAAGCCCTTGGGAGGTGCACTCCATTTTCTGTTGCTGTCCCCAATTGCCAACGAAACAGCAAAAGTGGTTGTGTGAGTGCATAGATTTTAAAGAATTCAAATATCCTACTGAAGCTTATAAAAACATGTTTGGAGATGAAGAGCTCAAGAAATTTCTCTCCCAAATATGACTCTTTGGTATAGAGTATTTTGAATTAAAAGCCCTCAGAGATCAACAGGCCTAGGAAGGTGCTTTGCCTCCATCTGCATAAAACCAGACAAACCCATAAAAGAGCAATTAACTTTCCTTTTCTTCCCTATTATCTCAATATATTATAGGAAAGAAGATTAGGAATGCAACTAGACCTGACCTAAATCATTATTAAATATAATATCTGTCTCTCAGGTTAATTTAATTCTCAAAGAGAATCATTGACAAGTCAACCTATTTCCCTCCATCCATTCATCCTCCCTAGTAACTATATATTGCCCCTAATCAGAAATTCCCATATTCCTCATCTCTCTCCTCCAGAATAAGAGTATATAAATTTCCGGATCCCATTGGGATGTTAGGTAATCACTCTGTGATTCTCCATGTGTACATAGTGAATAAATCTCTTACTTTTATGTATGTGCTTGATTGTGAGTTGATATTTTCTGTGAATCTTTTGCAGTGACAGGGAAGTTTCCCCTTTCCCCCCCATAGATGCATATTCATATTTAACATAAGTGATCCTTTTATTTATGTGCTTGGGATTTCATTGATTCTCTTCTTTTTACCTAAAGCTTGAATTTTATTTCACTCAGGGACCAAACTGGCCTTGGGAATATGGTACAGTGTTTGAAAATAACCATGTTTTAGAGATGACAATTTAGAGGTCATTTAGTCCACACAGTTACAATTACAAGTGAGGAAACCCAAGTTGCACATTGAGTAACAACTCATCATCAAATTATTAAAAAGGGGAAGTCATCACTACTATAAAATTATAGCTGGAAAATTTAAGAGTTGGATTTGACTTTTTTTTTTTTTTCTGAGACAGAGTCTCAATATGTCACCCTCAGTAGGGTACGGTGGCATCACAGCTCACAGCAACCTCAAACTCTTGGTTTTAAGCAATTCTCTTGCCTCAGCCTCCCAAACAGCTGGGACTACAGGTGCCCGCCACAATGCCTGGCTATTTTTGTTGTTGTAGTTGTAGTTGTCATTGTTATTTAGCAGGCCTAGGCCAGTTTTGAACCCGCCAGCTCTGGTGTATGTGGCCAGTGCCCTAACCACTATGGTGCCAAGTCTGGATTTGGCCTTTGAAATTGCCTGGTTTTCCCCTCTCATTTTGTGGCTAAAATAACTACAATCCAGAGAAGATAAAGCAGCCCTGGGATCTGAAATCACACTACTCACCAGCAGGCCACAGCTCTTCTTGCTGTGCTATGTGGCACTATTGTTTCAGATTTATCTGTGACACAATGCTTTTAGTTGGGAAATATAATTACTGTGACATAGCACACAACATAACTGTAATTATAACCACTGATAACCACAATTGTTTTATTATTGTTATTGTTTTAGAGAATGAAATAGTATTTTACTCAAATATTTCAACTAAAGAGCTGTTTCGACCCTAATATTTGCTGGCGAAGTGTATTTTCCTTTTTGGGCAACCTCTTTGTATTTCTGTTTTCACCTCACTCTTCCTTCAAAAACAAAAATTCCATTATATTGTTACCATGGAAATTGCTCTCTTTCCCATCAAATTTCTCAGTCATTTGAAGCTATTTTTTCATGAGCTATATTCTGGGCATCTTTAATTCTTAAGGGAGGTCCTACCAAACTTAAGTGTTTACATTGAATTCCTATTTTTCTGTTTCCATCTAATTAATGTATTTTGCTCACACTAAAAGCATACCACACCCACAGAATCCTGATTTTAACTGAATTTCATTCATTACACACCTTCTCCTATAGATGTCCCTATACACCATGTATTAAAACAAGCACTTAGAAATGCCTTTTGCTCAACAAATACATTTTCTGACAAAACTATATTTCATTAAGCCTCATCAGATTATGACTATGTTTCTCTGTGGTTTCACATATCACAAAGTCTAGGTTGACACTCTAGAAAATTTGCAATCACATTAACAAAACAAATGACCTGCGCTGAGATCCTCACTGTCTAAGTAACATATGCAATGTCCTTTATCTTGATGCTGTGCCAGAAGGCCAAATTAGAAAATGGAGAAAATATAGTAAGTGGAATGCGACTCTTTTACAAGAACTGATTGGATTATTTCACATTAGCCAGGAATGGAAGCAGTGGTCTCATGATTTTGTGGCATACAGTGATTGTCCTATGGATTTCAGTAACACATTCAAGAAAATGACTTCTGTGTAAAGTTGATGAGAGGTACATTCAAGATCTCATTTAGACATTTTATTGTATGAGTGAGAACTGAGTCTTACAGGTGATAAATGGCAATATAGGCAGAACTAAGGTTTCCATATCGCAAGTGTTTTAATATATATTAATTTCTAATATATACATATATTAGAAATGTAGAACTAAGCTGATTAGCTTAATTAGGAAACCTAAAGCAGCCAGGGAATACATATTCAGAACAAGCCATGTACAGCCATTATATTGACAACCCAAGCATAATAATATCTACCATTTACTGAGTACCTTATGTGACAATTATACATGATTTGTCTTGCATAAACTCACAAGTATATTACAAGTTGTCTATTTTTCTTTCTTTCTTTCTTTTTTTTTTTTGTGTGTGTTTTTTTGAGACAGAGTCTCACTTTGTTGCCCTGGATAGAGTGCTGTGGCATCATAGCTCACAGCAACCTCAAACTCAAACTCCTAGGTGTGAGAAATCCTCTTGCTCCCCCCCTCGCCCCTCTCCCCAGTAGCTGGCACTGACAATAGATGCTGGCCACAAAGCAGGGCTAGTTTTTTCAATTTTAAAGGCACTCACCACCATACTCAGGTGGTTTTCAATTTTGAAGAGACGAGTCTCTCTCTTGGTCAGGCTGGTCTGGAACTCCTGAGGTCAGGCAATCCACCCTCCTCAGCCTCCCAGAGTGTGAGCCACCATGCCTGGCCTCTTATCTAGGTTCTTTAATGCTTCACAGATAACACTAGACCTGGGAGAGGTACCAGGCACAAAGGGAAAATTATACATACATACATATATACATATATATATACAAACACACACACAGAAACATATATGCACACAAGTCTGTCAATTATGTCTCTCTGTATTTTATCTACATACAATTTTATATAAAATATAATGAGTAAACTCCATAATAATTCTAGAATTTTGACGTTGATTGTAGAAAGGAAGTCAAAAATTTATTAACAAGCATTTTAACCTGTAATTTCTCTATTGGCTTTAGAAATGAAACATTCTTGAAAAAAACAAAGAAAAGAAAAGAAAAGTAAGATTTATCCCTAAATAACAAACTTGTAAAAGTGTTTATTCTTCAGTGAAGGATCATAATGAAGATGGGGGAAGGTAACACCAATCTTAAAGTCCTATGTTTATTCTTCTCTAAAGAAAAGGGTGATTCTGGAGACTGAACAAAAGCTAAAGTTGATCAACAGGGTGAAAGTTAACAACAACAAATGAGTTGCAAAATGCCAGTTTTAAATGAGCCATCTCAGTTACGTAGAGTAAGTTTAGTATACCAAAAATCACTAAAAGACATAATGGTTAACACCATTTCAAGCTACTTTTTGAAAAATAGTGCCTTTTCATACCACTGTGTTACCCTGAGCAAATTAGCAAATGTGTGTGGGCCTTAGTTGCCTTATCTGTAAAGTGAGAGTAAGAAACAATCTTATCATTATCCTTCCTTTCAGCCTTCACAAATAAGAACGTTAAACAGTGTTAGTGCTATAGTTTAATGTTAAAAATACCCCCACTACTTGTTTGTTTATTTAAGTAATCACCTTTCTTTAGTTTAACTCCCTAAAGCAATTGCTCCCTACTCCCTTTGAAGTATTGTTTTGAAAGATTTGCAAATATTGTGAGGGGAGGCTATTGTTAGGGCTACTTCATCAGGAACTACCACAGCACTGAAACAAAGGGAGGATTAAAGACAATTCAAAAGCTCAGGGAAAGTTCTATTCCATTGAGATGCTAATATAGCCTCAGAACACACCAAAGGAAAACCATTCAACTGCTTTGCTTAATTCTGGGTCTGCTGATTGTAGAGCCCTGAGTAGGTCCATCAATTTTTTTTTCCTCCTCTCTAAAATGCTAATTGCATATATCTCATAAAATTGACCTGATGAGAGGAGGACTTAGAATAGTGTTGTGTGATCACCCCATCATTATCTTAAATAAATATCAATATTATTGCTAGTTTGTTCATCCTTTACTTGCTCATCTGCATGAGGTGCTATTTTTTAAAGTCATCTTTGATATCTAATTACGGTGATCTCATTTTGTCCTAGTCTGTTTTGATTTTTGTTTTGTTTTGAGTCATAATCTCTAGCAGATGAGATTTTCAAAAATTTCAAGACCCATGGAAATACATTCAAGGAAAGGATGCTATAGTTGATTAATGTAATTCTGAAGCTTATATAGCTTTTAAAAAATTTTTATTTTGTGCCACCAATATGTATTAATTTTAATCTAGGTCAGTTTGCCAAACTCCACAGTTAAAGAACTATGCTGAATTAATCCAAATATTGTCTAGAAACACAAGTCCCTCTCAAGGGGGCATAGTGAAATTCTCTGCTGCCTTTATATCACTGTAAAGTGATACTTACTGTATATCTCTAGTTTTTCTTCTCCCTCTTCCCTTTCTCTTCTCCTTCCTGTTCTCTATCAAAGGCTATCGCCACATCTGAGTCAAAGGCTATGCCATAATCTGAGCCACTTCCTCCAAGGACAAATTAGGTGGCTGCTTCTGTTTAATTTCTGAAGTAACAAAACAAAACAAAACCGAACCAAACAAACAAACAAAAACAACCTTTGTCCCCACCTAAGTAAATTTCTGTTCCTTCTCCTAATGAAATTCCAGGATTAGAAATCCATTTCTCTGAGTAAATCAATAACGTCTCTAGGCAATCTCTTTCAAAATGAAGATACTCAAGGGAGTGTTCATCATTAAGCTCTTAACACCTCTGTTTGAAGGATTTTCATCCGCTTTTTCCCACTATGAAAGGACAGCTTGACCCCAAGCCAGCTTGCCTTATGTGGGACTATGCAGACACCCAGGATAAGGGGGAAAAGGAGTGGGGGCGAGGGAGAGAGAGCGAGAATTGGCTTCAGAGAGGCAGGGAGTGACAGATTTGAGTACATTTTAGACACTCCAGAGTGGCCCTTTTAGGTACAGAAGAGCACATCTTTTCTATTTAAAGTTGCCCCTGAGATGCAAAGTATAGAACAGGATAAGAGTTAGGGCGTACAGATTGTCCCCACCAGATGCCCTAACATAAGTCCTGGCAGCATGAGTTGGTGGTGAGTGAGGTATTGGGGACAGTTGGGGACAGTTATGAAGACAGAAACAGTGGCTGAGTGCTGAACTATCTATATTAGAACCATATTGAGGGAGATGGCTGGTCAGAAAACAGGGGCATCCAGTTTCCTAAAACCAAATCCCACCTCCAATGCAGGTAGGAGACACAAAGAGAGGAACGTTTTAGCAACTATGTGTGGACATCATTTTTAGAAACCGACAGCAGAGCAGGTGCTACACAAACTACAGTAGCTACTCAGAATGCTGACTCCTCACACCGGGAGGGGACGCGTAAAGAAATAGCGATATTTCTATCTCAAAGTCTGTATCCCTTTCCTTCGTGCTACAAAATTTACTTTGTTCTCAAGTTTTCACAGAAACAAGGTGGAAATTCTGACTTTATAGTTTCTAGGAGACAACTGTTTATTGTCCACTTGCTTCTGCTCCAAGATTCCCAAGCTGTTTACAGGGGCACAAGCACAGATAACGAGGCACTCTGCCTTTCCCTTTGATCTTCATCAACCATGCAAATCAGCATTCTCTCAGTTTCCCAGGACCTGAAGCCCAGCTAAGATAACTAGAGGCTTGAAGGACAGTGCATCTGCCCTCTTTTCCATTGTGTTCTTGGTTGTTTTTCCTGAGAACTTTCAAAGAAGACTGTATTAGCTGCTGACAGATTCCTATATTTTCTAAGCTGAAGCAGCTCGGAGAAATAAAGTTGGGCAAAATTAGAAAGCACCAATGTAAATTGACTTCAGTTTGGTGATAATTCTCTCAAATCTATAGATTATGAATTATTTTTCACATTTGTCCTAAGTTTAAACATCTTCAGCCCTTCTTTAGGGCATTGCAATTTAAAACATATCAAAATTTGACCTCCAAGAGTAACTATTTACAACATTTATGCACAAATTCTGCAGAATTTTCGCAGAAGATTTGCAGGGGGTTACCAGATCTGTAGTCCATTTCTGATTATTCTTAAGAGTCTTTTCCCCCAAAACCTCATTGATTAAGATTTCAGAAATCGCCTGTGAGCCCAGGGTTTATTCTTTTTTGTATAGGTGAATACTTCCTCTTCTGAGCATAATCTCAGTCTAATTACCTTGAGGGAGTAATGTCCAAGAGGCCCTGCCTCTGGGCAAATGAAACACCATGGAGGTTACAGTACAATGAACCTGTCTTGTCAAAGCATAACAGAACTGGAGTGGTATTATTTGATGATATCTTGATTATTTGATGATATCTCGTATACAATTGTATTTTAATACTGTGCCCAATCTCTACCCACTTCTAATTTTGTTACAGATGTCTCTAATTCATGCTATTGTCAATATATTTTTAAAATGCTGTCTGAGAATGAATAATGCAATATTCCCAAGCCATGTTTAAGCAAATAGTCTTTAATTCTGACCCTGAGATAGTTAAAATATTCAAAGTTAAAGTGATTCTCATTTTTCTTCTACATTGGGAAAAATTTGAGCAAGGGAATTATTAACCAGAGATTTTTTTAGGTCATCTTATTTTTTTTGGAACTCTTTTTAGAGATGATAAGGGGCAATAAATAAAATAAAATTTCCCCTAATCACTAAGTCTAAACCATGACTTAAAAATAACAAAAAAAATTTTCTACTTTTGTCTATGGAAAACACTCATTCAGACAGAAAGAAAATGGGTAGTTTTTTTATATCACCAGTCTGCCAATGTGTTTCTTAACTCTCTGAAGTTGGTAGAACCAGATAAGCACAATATTCTTTTCTCCAGTTTATAGCTGGAAGTAAAACTGAGGTTCGAGATGACATGACCTGCTCAAGGACATACTGCCTGTAATTGTTGTAGGTGGACTTCAGTGCTGGTGTACATCTCCGAAGTTTCTGGTGAGTAGGTAAATGCTGTTTCATTTATAGAATGTGAATATTCTTCAGAAGAAAGATGCCTCATGTTCAGTTGTTCCCTATGGGTAAACTGCTATCTTACAATGCTTATAATACTGTCATGCTTTTATCCTCTGGTTGGGAGGCCAAAAAGTATTATTTTATCCCTTATAAAATGAGAGAGAGTACCCAGGAACTGTAGTATTCCTGAGTCATGACACAGGGCCTGCCATGACCTTTCAGTGAACTTGAGCCTATGCAGCAGGTTGGGGAGCCCCAGAGTAGTCAGGTGACCACATTGCCATCTGCAGTTCTGGACTGGTCATCTGGCCAGTCCTGACCTTTCAGAACATGATCCAGTGAAATCCAAACCCTGAGAGCGGCTGGCAGGCAAAATCTGCTCCTCAATGTCAGTTTCACTGCTGAGTTGCTTAATTGTCCACTACAACTTGTACAGGGCCCATTAGGCTCAGGTCATGAACCTCCCATTTAGCCTTAAAGGATAATCAAATTCCATCTGATTGGAAATACTTTTGTCTCAGTTGTATTTCCTTCATAATTATAAATACCTAACACTTTAGTGACATAAGCTTTAATAAAATAGTATCTCTTTATAAGACTGACTTTAAGAGACTTATACCTACTGTGAAAGTTGTACCATCAAGAGAATATAATTTTATTAAAAATCATCCCCAAACCACGTAATAATGATACATGTTACAATGGTGTTTCAGTATATTGCTATAATGGATTGTAATGCTTTATTCTCTGGCGACTTTTTAGATCTTCTTCCAACTCATGTACCTTGAAAGTTTACCAGGACTTTACTCAATGACTGATCATTCATTCATTCATTCATTCACCAAAAACTTACTGAGCATCTGCCAGGTGTTACACTGTGCTGTGCAGTAGGGTAACAAAGATGAGTAAGACCCTGTTCACAATGAACTTGTAACCTAGCTGGAATAAAGAGACATAAAGGTATAGTTATGAGACAATCTGGGAAAGAAAAGTCTGTTTATGAATATTGGATTACAGAGTTGGTGCTGAAGATGTAAGGGCTTCATGCCTTTAGAAGTAAAAAGCAGTGAGCACGGTGGCTCACACCTGTAATCCTAGCACTCTGCGAGGCTGAGGTGGGTGGATTGCCTGAGTTCAGGAGTTCAAGACCAGCCTGAGCTAGAGCAAGACCCCCCCACCCCATGTCTACTGAAAATAGAAAATCTAGCCAGATGTTATGGCAGGCACCTATAGTCCCAGCTACTTTGGAGGCTGAGGCAAGAGATTCACTTGAGCCCAGGAGTCTGAGGTTGCTGTGAACTGTGATGCCATGACACTCAACCTCAGGTTGACTGACTGAAATTCTGAATTAAAAAAAAAAAAAAAGAAGAAGAAGAAGAAGTAAAAAGCTAAGGAGGGCTTAGAACATGTTGAATTTCAGCTATCAATAAGTAAGTGACTAGAAGGCAAATGGGTCTCAGCAGTAAAGTAAGCTAGTGCTACATGGGTTGGAATGAGCTTTGTATAAGCAGTAATTAAGACCATGGATGTCTGTGACAGAAAGAAAAGAAGTTCAAGAAAACCACGGCGGAAAAACTTCATTTAAAGCTTTTAGAAGAAATTAAAAAGAGAAAGAATGAAAGAAGAGCCCCAACAGCACCTCAACATTGCCACTAAGGGAGGCAAGAGTTTGAAACGTAGTAAAATGTTGTGACAACAGCATAGTACTGAATACCTAACAGTATTAACATTAACCAGAAGCCATACAAATTGAGAATTAGTTGGTCTTGATTTAAAGTTGGATAGCTTGTATTTGCAGTTCGATTTAGTACTAATTAGTTTTTGGTACAGAAGCAGTATCTTATTCAGTCCATATCTCAGCTGCCCCAAATCTAAAACAAAGATAGGATATGAAAGTCATCTCCCTTTTCATGAGCTATCTACCTATGAGATAAAAGGAATTTCTTAAAAAAGCTAATGTGTAAATTTAATATGTATCATTGTTCTAAGTGGTTCACATCTATTTATAAAATTAAGACTATTAGAAGTGAAAACCTTTATCTAAATAGCCAGCAATTATTTAATTATAAGACAGTCCATAATTTATATATATGTACATAATGTGTTCTTTTAAAATGTGTACACATAACTCTAAGGTAATTCTCAAAAGAGGTGATTAGTCTATTGTGTCACAGGATATTATATTATTAATAATACACCGATGAATGAAAATTGTCCAGTTAATGTGGTCAGTAGAGACACAAACTTAGAGTCAAGATTCATTGGCTCTATTTTGAGCTTCTGCTACTGACTCTGAGCTTTCAGAAGTCACATATTCTTCAAAATAATACTGATCCCTCACAAGGGTACAGGATTTTAAAATCAGATCATTTAAAGTTTCAAAGATCTTCAGAAGCAGCAGAATTTTTTTTTTTTTAAATTAGCAAAGAATCTTACAAGTTTTCTAAAGTGTTTGTCAGGTCTGTTCTATTACGCACCCATAGAAGATCTTTGAAAATATTTTACAGTTAGGGAGAGGAATTTTGAAAATAAACTTACTAAATAAGCCATGAATTAAAACATCATGACATGATCTCATTTGCAGAAAAACTAGGATCTAAAGTAGGCGTTTAAAGAAGAGTTCTAGTAGAAAGTAATAAAATATGTAACAAGTATGTGTTAACATATATGCACACATTAAATGAAAACTTTTGTAAAATATCAAACTGAAGTTATTTTAATGTTAAGACAAATTGAAATATCAGGTAATGTCTGTTTTCAAAGTAAATCAAGACAGAGTATATAGTACTTGAATGACAGACAAATTCCCTATGAAGGCTGCCAATTAGAGTCTTGTATGGGCGGGCTAAGGCTCCAGGAGTTTTCATTTTACTTCTGTTTCTCTGTTGGAGTTCCTTTCAAGCTGTCAGAGGTTGGGAAGAACCTGGGCTTTTTTTTTTTTTTTTTTTTTTTAAATACCTTTCATTTTCCTACATGAAGTCAAGTTTTGAAAATTTAAACATAGTAAAACTCCATGGGATATGACATGATTCAGTTAACGATTTGACTGTGTAATGATCCACAACCAACAAGAGATTAAGATAGAAAAGATGGTATTACTAATAAAAAAAATTCCAGTGTAAGGTATGGACGGCCAAAGGATGCCATCTCTCTCTTAAGATTAGCTGCATTGGTATTTCTTAAAATTCCTTCAAAGGAAATGAAGAATAATAATGCTGTGATTTATATTAGGGGTTGTTACCAAGAACACCAATACATACCAAAGTTAAAAATTTCTCTCTCTCTACATAAAGACACATAAATATGGAATTATAGGTGATATAGGATTTTTATTAATATATGTTGTGTATACATATATATATGTATGTATGTATATTGGTGTTTGTTTAGGATTTCTTTTTTTTTTTTTTTTTGTAGAGACAGAGTCTCACTGTACCGCCCTCGGGTAGAGTGCCATGGTGTCACTCGGCTCACAGCAACCTCTAACTCTTGGGCTTATGCGATTCTCTTGCCTCAGCCTCCCGAGCAGCTGGGACTACAGGCGCCTGCCACAACGCCCGGCTATTTTTTTGTTGCAGTTTGGCTGGGGCTGGGTTTGAACCTGCCACTCTCGGCATATGGGGCTGGCGCCCTACTCACTGAGCCACAGGCACCGCCCTGTTTAGGATTTCTTAAGCAATCAATACCTCTCCTAAATTTTATATTGTTCATTCCTTTTTGTTATTTTTATTTATATTTTATAGATAAACAAGTAGAGATTTTAGGTTTTACAGTTTGATGATAATCCTGTGAGAAGGAAGTGGATCCTCATGTCTCCAATCGGCAGCATGCAGACGGGCCTGCCTGCTCTCATCACTTTTTCTTGTAGGGCCTCTCCTGTTCTCTCTTACTTACCTTATGCCCTACATTTCCATCCTCAACCCTATTTCCCCCTGAATCAATAAGAATTTACATAAGTATCATTAGTATATCAGAACCTACTGAGGGAGTTTGGTAAGAAAAGACAAGGACTATTGTCCAAGAACACATACTTACTTACAAGACTGTCATTACAAGGTTAGCACTATTGATATCAGTAAGAAATTGAAATAACTTACATTCTCCTGTAGGGGTTGGGTTAAACAATGGTACAACCATGAAGTGGAATACCACTCAGTTTTTATAGGGAAGTCTTTTAATACGAGAAGTGTGAAGACTAGTATATATAGTATGCTACCTATAATATTATATATAAAGTACTATATATAGGACTCATATATATATAGTACATTAAAGGGGCTGAAAATACCAAATCACATTAAAATTTTCTTACATTTGCCTAAATAAACTAGAAGAATGAGAAATATAAAGTCATCACTTATGAGAGTAGATGGGGATGGGACAATAGTGAGACCTCTTGTTATATATTTTTATTTTTGAGCCACATGAATGTGTTGCCTTTTAATAAAAATGCAGAGTAGCACTCAACAAATATTTTTTGAATGAATAAATGACTGAATAACTCAGAAGACCCAAAGCTTGTTAGTTAAGCTGACAAATTAAAATAGCATATATAATTTCCCTAGCTATTGCCACTCTTCTATGATTTTTTGCTTCTTTAAAACTCAATGGACCAAGTTCTCATTAAAACACACAATTTATTCAAAATCTCATCTTGTTCTGAAGTGTTTTTTATATGAATGCTTTATTTGTATTCACTAAATAGATTTTAAGCAATCCTGAAGTGGAGATGATCGCATGTGTTTATTTTTATTCTTTCTTCAATATCTCATATAAGGCCATGATCATAGCTAATGTTCAATAAATCATCAACTTCCATAAATTCTGCTAATGTGTCATATAAGTGATGCTTATTATGGGACATAAAATTTAGATATCTTTTATCTTCATTTAAATTAATTGAGTCATATCATTTTACAATGATATGAGTCCTGGTGATATGTCATATATTCAGAAATAGTGGCTTTGGCTGTGTTCCAGGTTATGATAAATCTCTAGGTTCCTTGAAATGACCAATTTGAGTACATAGAGATGATTAATAGTGCTTTGCTGTCCCTCAAACTTTATACTATTATTGCTGATCTTCTTTCAGAGTAATATGCTTTTATTTTCCTTTGTTTTTCATGCAAGGACTTTGAGATATTTCCCCATCACCTGGAAGCACCATTCCACTACTTACAGTGGCCAAAAATAAACTACTAAATACCAAAAACCATATCTGATCTGTTGGCTAACTACTTTTGGCTCGTTATTAAAGTTCCTTTCTAGCATAAGATATAGTGTTTACATTATGAAAAGTTTCTGGATTTCTATTTAAATTTCTCTACCTTTTCACCTCTCCTAGAGTTTTTTTCTTTCCTTAGGATTGAGGCTCAGGACAATACCTCACAATGTGGATTCTTTTTCTACTTGCTTATTGGAAAATAGTTGTTTTTATTTTTATATTTTTAAATTCTGGTTCTTGATCATAAAGAGAGATGCACACAGTATTTGCCTTTAATCAGAGTAATTTTAAGCAAATATAAAGGCACTAAATAATAAATACATAGTGAGTTTTCTACTTTTAAATGATATGTAATGGATAATTGTATATAATACAGTTAGTCATTAACAAAAATTATTATTTGAAACATTGTTTATCTCCCCTGATTTAAGTTAAAGCCCTGACTAATTATTGCTGTCTGAGGATGAATAATATCTATAATAATATTTGTTAAATAAATGAAAGTGGAAAAAGATATTTGGTCTAGTGACTGCTAAGAATATGTTTGCAGATATTTGGGGAGTAAAGCTCCAAAATGCTTTATGAAGAGACAAAGTTTAAGAAATGTATGAGATTTTGAAAGCATATGACAACAGAAAAGACGTAATGGCCATTCTCTATAGGGTGGTCTCCAAGTTCACATAGCTAGTTAAATGCATCATGCTGAAAAATTCAGTGGAGCCAAAAAAGAGAAAAGTGTGATTTAGAGGGCACAGATAAGAACTGGATCTAAAATAGAGAACAAAAAGTTGAAGCCCACAAATGTGTTTCATTTAGTTTGCATTGAATTGGTTCCAACTCTTACAAATTGGAGATTTCACATAAGATTCCTATTTTCATCTTCATTTTACAAAGCACAGGGCAACCCTGGGAAGCTTCCCCTTCTGGCAACAACCACTACAGCTAATTAAAGGCTACCTACTTTGCATGGGGCATGCTCTCTAGAGCTCCCCTTAATTCCTACTTGGGCATTTTTTTTTTTAATTTAAGTTAACTTGTATGGGCCGTGTACACACTTGAGTTTGTACGTCCTGATTAAAAAGACTTTATCTTTCATCAGCTTGATGGTACCAGTATATCTTTTTCTGTCTAGATCTATATGTCTTCTGAGCTAGGATAGTAAGTAATATCCAAACCAGGATAACCATCATTAACACCAGGAGAGCTTATTAAAAATGTGGACTTCAGTCATCTCCTTTCCATAGGTTTAGGAGGGAGCATGAGAGACATTTAACACATGTCCAGATGATTCTAATGAATCTAGTCTCTAACGGGCTTTGTAAATCGCTGAATGGAGATAGAGCAGCAGGTACGTTTAGTCAATTCTTGAGAGTGAGGAACTGAGCCTAAGCTGTTTCTAATTTATTCACAATTGTGACTTTAATAGCTTTGGCTCCTTGCCAGTGATCCTGGGAATCTGGAGTTATCCCATTGGGTGCTTTGGTGATGGATGTTATATGAATTCTGAATATAAATTTAAAGAAGCTTTATTATCATTTTTTAAAATAGCTTTCTTGTGTGTACCCAAAAGCAAATATCAGAGGAGAACTGTATCATTGTAATTAACCATCACTGTCTATTAAGTCTCTATCATTAAGAATTTTCAAGATGGAGGATATCAAGTCTAAATCGTCCAGATGAGAGAAAATTAAGGCCCAAGGAATTAAATGATTGATTCAGGGTCACACAATTCAGTAGTGGCAGAGTCGGCATAAAACTCCAATATTCTAGTTTTTCGATCTTTTTTCCATTACAGTGATTTCCACCCCAGTACAAAGGATGGGTTATGGGATATATGAGAGTTGTCCAGAAAGCATCCAGCAATATATGTACCTATTTTTCATATTACACAGCAGGTTACTTTTCAGACACCCCTCATACACTCTAAGAGGTCAGTATTGTTTAGGTTGGATTGAGTTCAGGGTTACAGTGGTAAGGATAACAGGTGCTAAAAAGGCATTCTGTCACCTCCCCTGACTTCCAGTCATGAGAAGAACTTAGTCTGCAATTTAGTAATTGAAATTACTTTTACTTCTTTTACTAACTAAAAGTATGAATTTAAGACCTGTACATATTAGAGAACAAAATATGTATTATTAATTTTTTCAGTAAGGGATAAAGCAAATACCAAAATGATTAGGACCAATTTACAAGGACAAAGGCAATTCTCTTACTAAACTAGAAATACATTTAGACACAAAGTGATGGAGTAATGTACCATTCCCTGTGAGCCACCAGATGTCACTGTTATTGTCATTATGTATCGCCATGTAGTAGGGTTATTAGAGATTTTAGCTTCAACCAATATTAACAATTATCTGTTCATGATCATTGTGTTATCTTGCGAAACGTTTTTAATATTTTATAAGGCACATTTGATTATTGCTTTTCATAACTAGTAATGTATAGAAAGAAAATAAAATAAAGAAATAAGAAGGATTGTCCATCACCTGCAAATATGAACCTCAGTGTGATCACTTCAGAAATGAAAAATACCTTGTGAAAGTCCAATCCATCTCCACAATCCAACAGTTCTAAAAACTATCTATTTGTCAGAATTGGACCTCTAAAGTGATAAATTATACAATCATTAATTAAGTTAAATTTGATTCATTGTATTTTAGAAGCCAGCAACTACAATTTGCAGGAGTTCAAGTGGGTACTAGAAGGAATAAATATAAATATCAAATGAGAGTACTTTTCAAGGTCTTGAAAGCCTATTGCACATATGAAAGCTAAGTTAAGGTAAAATGGAAAAACCTGAAAATAGAGGGGAAGGAGTATGTGCCATTTAAGTCAGAGATTGAAAAATTATAGCTTTCTTTTCTTGTTTTCTTTTAGGAGGAGAAGACAAGAAGAAAGATATACAAAAAAAGACACCTGGATACATCAGAACATTGTGCATTCAGGCAACAGCGTGACTAAAGAGCAAATATTATAGTAAGTAGAAGTAGGACTTGGGTCTGGGAGGGTAAGTTAGATCTAATTAATAAGGTATTTTTGAATGGACATATTTTTTCTTTAATTTTTAATAATTTTAACATTTTAAGAACAATAAAATAATGTTAATAATTTTTAAGGAGAGTCGTATGATCTACTATTTTGTAACTACTGGTCACATGACTATAGACATGTAGATTGGAAATTTTGGAAACTAAAGTTAGAGAACACCTTTAGAAGGTTCTAGAAAAGCCCTGGGTAGGGGGGAAAGAAAGAGAAAACAAAATACAGAAAATGGATTCCAGTGAGAGTTTTGGAGGCTCTGGAATTAATCTTATAAATTTTGGCCTTTTTTAAAGTTTTGTCACTAGCCTTTTTGGGGAAGGACTTTTAGGAAGATGACTAAATTCTGTCAGTGGTGGGGTGAGGTTGAGGTGTCATTTTCTTTTTCAATTAAAAAAAATACCAGCTACTTATAGGATCTTAAGTCCTCTAAATATTTATATAATTATTAATAATATTATTAAAATACTATAGTTTCAAAACATGTAATGTTGTTCTATAAAGGTAGTATTAGCATACTGTAAAGCTTATAAACTATAGATGCTAAGAATCAATTAGAAACAGGATTCAAATGTAAATAAGAAAGTTAGTGGATCAACATGAAAGCTTAGGACAATACTGAAATATCTTTTTCCTCAAAATCTATCTCCAGCTGTCCTGCCACAATGTTGAAGTACCCACTTCCCAGCCCACTAAAGATTTGGTCCCTTAATTAAGGTATTACATTTCTAGGATTGCATTCATCCATGCAACAAACATTGATTGCTCACCATTTGTCACGATTCTACATGTTCTTGGGGATACAAAGACAAATGAAATGAGATCCCTGTGTTCAAGGACCTCATAGCTTTATGATAGAGATAGACATGGAAATAGTTTTAATGCAACTTGAAGTATATCCCTACTGCTTTGGGAACACAAAGGGAGAACTTACTTTGTCTGGAAGTAGGAGGAAGTAGGGAAAGGGAGCCCAAGAAAAGTGTGCTTGGAAAGTCTGAAAAAATAAAATCCTCAGGACTAGGCCTGGGCTGGTGAGCTGCCACCCTGTTGATTAAAGCGTGAGGTAGGGTCATAGGAAACTATTAAAGGAGCCTGTTAATTTGTTGCTGAAATGGACAAGGTAGTGTGACTCTCAGTTTCCCTGAGAAAGTCCCAGCTTTTAATTAATGCCTTCCTTTCAATTAAAAAATGTGCTAGTTTGAACATTAATTTTACTTACATGATAAAGCACAAAAATAAAATTACAGTAAAAACATCTATGAACCAATTGTCATCAAGACTAGTATGACTGGGCTGGGTGCCGTGGCTCACGCCAGTAATCTCAGCACTTGGGAGGCTGAGGCAGGTGGGTTGCCTAAAGTCACAGGTTCAAGACCAGCCTGAGCAAGAACGAGACCCTGTCCCTAAAAACAGCTGGGTGTTGTGGCTGGCGCCTATAGTCCCAGCTACTTGGGAGGCTGAGGCTAAAGAATCACTTGAGCCCAAGAGTTTGATGTTGCTGTGAGCTATGATGCCACAGCACTCTACCAAGAGTGACAAAGTGAGACTCTGTTAAAAAAAAAAAAAAAAAGACTAGCAGGACTTGCAGAGCTAAGGAACAGTTACAGTGGCAGGATAGGGAAGGAGTCAGTGGTTAGGCAAGCTGAACAAAGTAGAATCAAGTTACTACCACAAGGTATCGCTCACCTGAAGCATGAAGGAAGTGATGGCTTATTTGTCTGTGGTATGTGGGAAGCGGGGGGGAGAAGGAGATTAGGAAGTAAGAGAGCACAGCATTTAAGTGGAGAGTGTTGGGAAAGCATGAAAGGCCTTTTATGTCTTACTAAGGACTGTAAACTAATGGCTAATATTCTTCCTATGTCTCCTTTGCATATTGTACTAACCACACGATAAAGAATAAGCCCCATAATACTTACAACCATGTGGTAGTCATTACAGATGTTCACTGAATATTTCAGATTCTTGAACTCTTGGACACTTAGTGAGATGTCCCTTTTGGCTTCCTGGTGTTTAGTAGGGTCATATGACCAAGACAGCTAAGAGCTTGTAAACAGAAGTATGGTTGTTCCTGGTGGGCTTGAGACTCCAGACTCACTTTCCTCTCTGTCTCAGCAACTGGAAATCTTCTCTCCGGTGGTCATGCCATCAATCTGGGCTGTGAAGGTAGAATAAAACATCATGGAGCAGAGCCCTCCAATGAAATTTAATGGACATGTAACATGAGCAAGAAAAGTCAGTGGTTTCAAGCCTTTGAGATTTGGGGGTGGTGGTTGTTATAGCAACACAGTCTAGCCTTATCCGTATTGACAAATGACATATCATTTTTATATACCTATTACCAATGAGGGAACTGAATGAGTCCTATGACCCAATACCACTTTTGTGAATTAGAAGAAATTTAACTTACCTAAGGTTACAGACTTGGTAAGTAGATGTGCCAAGATTGGCACCCAGGAACTCTGAACAGATGAAAACCTGCAGATGTCACTGCTCTACAACATGAAATCTGAAACACTTAAGCCTTAATCCCGTTTCTTCCAAATGACTCATAATTCTGATCATATACTTTCCCCTTTTGTTTCCATCCTTAAATTACTTACATCATTACATCCCCTTCACACAGCACATTTTATAAAGAGTCCAAGAGCAAGCAAAAAGGAAAAAGCAAATTTAGGATATTTGCTTGTTTTTCTTTACTCAGAAGTGAAGCTCAGACCTCTATTAGGCAAAATGTAGCAGGAACACACCATGAGCATTATCTGCAGTTAGACCACAAGGAACAAATCGTGCACCTAAAACAAGGATGAGCACTAAACACGGTAGGTAAATGTAGGAAACAGAAAGTTATATAGCAATGTCATTTATTAGAATAAATGCACATAAAACAACATGAATTTGACAAGAATACCATATAATCAAAAGCTAAAGCTCCACATTCAAATGGTTGCCACTTCCGGGAGTGGTAAGTGGAGTTGAGGAACAGTGATAATAACGAATTTACAAAACTGAACAAATGAACAACCAACAATTCACCAAAATGGAGAATTTACATATACCAGGGATGATAATGTGTTGTGAACTAATATGAATAGTACAACTTTGTTTCAATCTCATGTGTAAAAACAAAAGCAAAAACAAAACTTCACAAAATCTGGAAGGTTTGTTTTCAAACAATAATCATTTTGGAATAACTTCCAAGGAGCACACTTTTTGAAAAACGTAAAATGTGTATAAAGAACAAGATTCATGGATATACAGAGTGAGGAATGCTGAATATACTAACTTTTGGCAAATGCAAATTACCTATGCAACTACCCAAACCAGCTAGGACCCTCCAAAAAGCAGAAAGATCTCCACAGAAACCCTTAATTACTCTACTCACAGGAACATCCGTTCCTTCTACCTTAATGCGTCATTTAGATCCCTACTTACCTTTCTTTAGATGTCAAATATTTGTAGCTTATGAATAGGGTTTGTAGGATCAAGCAAACTTAAACACTGGGGACTGCCAGTTACCATCAGATTCATCTCAATGGCATTGGGGAGGTTTTGCTCCAAGGTGACATGAAAACTGCGGCAGGAGCTGTGTCTCAAGCTGTTTGTCCAGCCAGACCTGGAGATTTGGGAGGCTGGTACCTGCTTTTATTTATTCACATGGAGCGTTACTGAATACAGATGCCAACGCTGACTGTGAGTTAAAGAGAAGAGACGACAAGAGCTTAGGCTTAACCTACAGGGGACCTGAGGAATAAAGAGCCCCAGAGTCCAGTGTGAAGAAGAAAGAAAGGGGAGGAAGAAAAGAGACGGAGAGATCAGGCTAATGAACCATTTCCTGAAGTCACTGGAAACAGGGAAGTGGTGCCTCAGAGAGCAAGACCATGCCCAAACAAAGCAGGGATAAAGGGGATCAGCCACACTGTCACCAAATTCGCAAGAGTTCAAAAACCAGCAATCCAAAATCTGCAGGGAGAAAGAAATACTCCTGCAGGACCGTCCACTATCATTGTCATTAAGACGAGAACATGACAGTAAACACACTGCACACACACCTACGCCAAACACACACGCATATATTTTTGATGCTCACTTCGAGAAATATGAGCATAGATTGTATTTTATTGGGTGGTAACATTCTCTTTCTTTGTAAAGAAGAGTCAGGTTATATATTCTTATTTCTATGATAGGAAAAAGCTGAAAATGATGAAATGCTTTAAACTATTTATAAAAGAGTTAATAATAATAATACCAGAAGGTTATTGAGACCCCTCTTTTCTGGAAATGATGAAGAATTAAGTTACGGAAAATGCCAGGCTTAGAAGTTACCTCAGGAGAGCAGAAACTGAAAGGAACCTGAACAGTACAAGTAAAAAAGGTCTATTATATATTTCCTGGAAGTGTGAAGTAAATAGATGCCTTCCCCAGCAGCCAGCTGACACATTACTTCCTGTGGTAATTTTGATTATTGCAAATTGCCAATATACTACAAGTAATTTTAATGAATGGAACCGCATCATTTTGTCATATTTGATTTGTAAGCAAATGCTGCTATTTCTTTTTTACAAATACAGCATTAAGACTGAGTAAATTACCTTCTTCCAGTTACATTGTATAGTAAAACAAATTGACCATTTGACTCCCCAGACTATTACTCCACAAAGCATGACTCATGGGAGAAATAAAATAAAACTTACTCTTTCTTTCTTTCTTTTCTTTTTTCTTTTTTTATTAAATCATAGCTGGGTACATCAATATGATAATGGGGCACCATACACTTGTTTCATAGAATATTTGACACATTTTCATCTCATTAGTTGACAGAGCCCTCCTGGCATTTTCCTAGTTACTTTGCCAAGACATTTACATTCCACATTTGCCAAGGCTTACATGTACCCTTGTAAGATGCACCACAGGCGTGATCCTTTCAATCCCCCTCCCTCTACCCCTCTCCCCCCTCCCTCCCCACGCTTCCCCCCTTCCCCCTCTTCTTAGGTTGTAACTTGGTTATAGCTTTCATGTGAAGGTCCTAAGTTAGTTTCATAGTAGGGGTGAATACATTGGATATTTTTTCTTCCATTCTTGAGACACTTTACTGAGAAGAATATGTTCCAGCTCCATCCATGTAAACATGAAAGAGGTAAAGTCTCCATCTTTCTTCAAGGCTGCATAGTATTCCATGGTGTACATATATCACAATTTGTTAATCCATTCGTGGATTGATGGGCACTTGGGTTTCTTCCATGACTTAGCAATTATCAATAGGGCTGCAATAAAGATTCTGGTAGAAATATCTTTGTTATGATGTGGTTTTTGGTCTTCTGGGTATATGCCCAGCAGAGGAATTACAGGATTGAATGGCAGATCTATTTTTAGATCTCTAAGTGTTCTCCATATATCTTTCGAAAAGGAATGTATTAGTTTGCATTCCCACCAGCACTGCAAAAGTGTTCCCTTTTCTCCACATCCACGCCAACATCTCTGGTCTTGAGATTTTGTGATATAGGCTAGTCTCACTGGAGTTAGAAGATATTTGCTGGTTATGTCTCTGACAAAGGTTTAATAACCAGAATCCACAGAGAACTCAAACGCATTAGCAAGAAAAGAACAAGGGATACCATCACAGGCTGGGCAAGAGAATTGAAAAGAAACTTCTCCGAAGAAGACAGGTGAGTGGCCTTCAGACATATGAAAAAATGCTCATCATCTTTAATCATCAGAGAAATGCAAATCAAAACTACTTTGAGATATCTTTCTCTCTTTTCTTTCTCTCTCTCTTTCTTTCTTTCTTTTCTTTCTTTCATCTTTCTTGTTCTTTCTTTCCCTTCTCTCTTTCTCCTTCCTTCCTTCCCTCCCTCCCTCTTCTTTCTTTTATTCTCTTTTTCCTTTTATAAATTATTTCTCAAAGGACAATCAAACATTCAGCAAGCCAAGAATAACACATTTTATTGTATAAATTAGAATTAGAATATTCTGTCTTAGATCTCTCCTAATACCAAAAAGCATATTCCAAATACACACAACATTGCATTGTTGATATCTCACATAAGTGTACTGGGAGACATGATAAAAGTAGCAGACCCAGGAATATAGAGGGAAGGAGTATTTTAGTTTGATGTAGTAAATACACAATAGCAATTTACAAGGCCTCACAACATGGATTTTCACCTTCTATACTGCAGCATGTTTTTCTAAATTCCTATTTGATTTTACTTTGTTTACTCATTTTTATAAAAGAAGTTTTATACAGCCACCCATTTTTTATAACCGCCTAATAATGTTTACTGTTTTATCATTATATTCAAAGATTCAGCTCACTTCCTAATTGATACTCCCATTATGATTGCAGTAGTATCTTGACAGGGCAGGGAGTCAGTATGAGTTGAGTAAGTGAGGAAATAAATGAAATGCACTGGGTGCTATTTTGGGGACAACTATTCTTTACTAGCAAGATACTGTTGGAGTAATAATCTAGCATATTAACTAGATTATTAAAGTTCTGCCATGAAGTATTATTCATAAAATATAGTTGTAATTTTGGAGGAAGAGAGCAGTAAGAAATAGTGGAAAAACCATGGACCATAGAGTCATAAAATGTATGTTTAAATTCAGGTTTACTTTCTCTAACCTCTTAGGCAACTTATAGAATTTCTCTGAGTTTCAGGTTTTTCTATAAAATAGGGGTAAGAAAATATGTCTCACTGGGTTGTAATAGGAATTAGAAATAATATATGAAAGATGCCTGGGCTGTGTACATAGAAGCTACCAAATTAATGATAACTATTATCATTATTATTGTTATTAGCAATTTTTCACAACACTGATTTATTAATGTGCCTTTTCATTTTCTAATTTAATGATATCAGATATTATTAAACGTTTAAACGGTAGGCAGTAAAAAAAAAGTTCATTTTCCTAAGATATAGGGATTCTTTTTGCCTCCAAAGTATAAAGGTTCTTATGATGTACTTCAACTTCTGTCCTTGATTATCTCCTCACTTTCATCTGTGAATTCTATCTTTGTATATATTAATTATTATAATACAATTTATAGAAAATGGAATGATTATTTGTAAAAGGCAGAAATGAGTACCTGAAACTTGATTCCAGGCGCTAGGCATTTCTATATGAAGCTGTGGATAGAAAGACTATTTTCAAATCTTGAAATAGTATCAGAAATTGATTTTGAAAGCCATTGGAACCCAGGGGTGTAGGTAGAAAAAGCCATTGTCTGTGTTGTAGGTTATGATGTTCTGACACCTACAAGCATCTGACTTGGCAGTCTTTCTCTCTCTCTCTTTTTTTTTTTTTAAGTGGTGCTTAAAAGTGTCGGTATGGAACATAAGTAGATAATGCAAATATGTTACCGACCCTTACCAATGACTGCAATTATGCAAATTTTAAAACCGTCATCTTTTATAATTAGGTGTAGTGGACTTGTGTAGTTAAGTTGTCCACTGGCTAGCTCGGACTCTAATCTGTTGAACAGCTTTCCCTCTAAAAATAGTGCAATTTAAATAGACAAAAATATTCATTCTGCAAAGGAATGACAATGTTTGTGATGAAAAGGAAAGACATGACATCCTGAATAATTGTTAGTGACAAATTCCTTGTTTGTCACTTAGAAAATGTATTTTTATAAAGAGCTGAAATTCTTTAACAATAATTAAGCATATTGTTGAATCAGTCATATGAGTATGAAATTTTAATTATTGTATTCAAACTCTTTGGAAATTATTAGTATTATTTTTGAGACAGAGTCTTACTCTGTTACCTGGACTAGAGTGCAGTGGTGTCATCATAGCTCACCGCAACCTCAAACTCCTGGCCTTAAGGAATCCTCCTGCTACGGCCTCCCTAAATGCTAAGATTACTGGCCTGAGCCAACACATCCAGTCTTAGAAAAAAAAAATTTTTTTGACTTGGATGCTAGAAGGAAAGATGGCTGCCTGTAGTAAAATTTGCATAGAAACTAAAATTATCTTTATTAGGTAGATAATTTACTTGTAGTTAAATACTATTGAATACTGAATCTCATTAGCCACAGTACTGGGAATATAGAATGCACAATTCTATTATCAGCACATCCCATAACGATCTGAAATAGTTTTCAGTAGAATTATACATAGGTTATATATAAATTATAGCTACACTTAAATATGTTAAAATTTAAATATAATTATAAATACATAAACATTATATATACATATATATGACATATATATATATATAAAACCTAACACACCAAACCTTTTGTTTAATTACAATAAAAAAGACTCCAGATATATGTTGGTATGTCTAAATTTTGAATTAAAAATTATACTGACTTGAACAAGTTAAATCTGAAGGATTTTAGTTTTATTACAGTGATAGGCCTAGTATCTTGATAGACAATACTCTAAATAAATTACATATGCTATGTTTATTTTCTAATTTAATGCCATGCTATATTAAGGACATAAAGGTCATTCAACAGGAGGAAAAGCAAAACTACAAAGAGGCAACTGAAGCTTATTTTACTTTAAATGAATCAGTCATTGAAACGAGGGTAGGGAAAAAACAAAAGTCAAAGCGGCGTTGACTTTCTAAGTGGAAAACGTACTCAGTGCAAAGCTTCCAAAGACACGTAGGCCTTGAGTAAATTTTGGATAGTAGCTTTAGAAATAGGGCTTGTATTTTATTTTCTAATCATTTTCCCTAAGCATCTTATCTACTGGCTCTCCAGGGATTAAGGGAAGGTGATCCAATTTGACTGGTGTTAAGAAATAGTAATCACCTGTTAGTTCAAATAATAAAGATTAGTTGTAATAAAAAGACTTTCTAAAGTTAGATTTTTATCAGTTTCTGTTTTCTAGTCCCCAAACTGTGAATTCACAAAATTTGTCTATTAAAATACGAGCAATGTCTGTCTATTGTAAAAATAGGTATAAAAATATAGAAACTGCTCAATACAAATTAACTGCAATGTAATAATGGAATGTGGATACCTTAGACATGTAACTATTTGATTAAAATTACTTCCTAACAAGAAGCTTTGTTTCTGCCCCTAGATGCAGTACAGACCCTGTCTGTTCCCGACACCTCTTTCCGTGCTGCCAATGATTGACCACAATTTAGTAAGGTGAAAAATGCGCTAATTCGCAAGAATGAACAACAACAAAAAATTGAAAGTGTACAAGAATTATTTTAAAACATTTATTTCCGTCAAACTTCATTAATTTAATTAACGAATTTGCAATCAGGACAAAATAACTCCATACTTACTTCTTTGTAAGTCTTTTGGCAAGAGGAAAATTCATCTTGAAAACAAAACGGAATAACCAGATCATCAACACAAGGTGGCGCTGTGGACCAGTCTCTTAGGACTAAGTTTGTGGTTTAGTATTCTCTCTTATTTCTCTCAGACTGATTTATATAATTCAGCCCTCTTAATTTTGTGTCTAATTTTTTCATACAAATATAGTCATAAGATTAAGAATAATTTTCTTAATTTAAAGAAAAATGCAAATTTGGAGCTCACAACAGATATTTTTTATGTAATTGGTAAGCAACCTCTATGCAGCGGTACTGTATTGACAATGTATGTACATATATTGTCCCCATTTTTCTCTGAGGATATATATTCTTTCATTATCTCAGGAACAGACGACTCCTCTCCAGTGACACGGCCATCTCCCTACTCTGATCTGCCTAGAATCTGATTTTATGCTGCTTTCATCACTTACAGAGTTATAAGGATTTTTTTTTTTTTTTAGAGACAGAGTCTCACTTTGTTGCCCTCCCTAGAGTGTAGTGGTGTCACAGCTCACAGCAACCTCCAGCTCTTGGGCTTAGGCGATTCTCTTGCATCAGCCTCCCAAGTAGCTGGGACTACAGGCGCCCGCCACAACACTGGCTATTTTTTGTTGCCGTTTAGCTGGGGATGAGTTTGAACCCTCTCCATCCTCGGTTTATGGGGCTGGTGCCCTAGTCGCTGAGCCACAAGCACCGCCCCTAAGGATCTTTTCATGTAAAGACCATTTTCATGTTGCTGTTACTTCTATCAAGTATTTTCATTCAGTCAAGCATCTTCAGTGGACATCCTGCTATGTATTAATTTAAAACTAAATTTTTAGCATAGTATTTAACTCCAGCACTATCTTAATTCCAAGACACACAAAATCACAGCTTCTTTTTCTAATACATACACCCAAGCAAGTCTCATTTTCTAATATTTTAAAATATTGTGAGAATATCTATCAGTAGCAAGGCCCTTTTCCTAACATTTATAGTGTCACACCTCTTCTGAAACTATTGCTCACTGTAGTCAATCGGTTTCTTTAAATTGCTTCACAAAGCTCATCTTCTTGAAGAAGACTAAACCCATGTTCCTCCAGCACACAAGCCTACATATTGTGGCGCATGTATAAACACTATGCTTAAGGGAAATCTTCAGAAAATACTTAATGATATATTATTATTTACAAGGCATGGTTTACAATTGGTGGGTTCCATTTCTCTTCTCTTAAGAATATCATTATAGCATTACTATTTTGGGCTTCCTGATCATTTCCAGTATATGGTGTGATACATGTATTTGGTACTTGATACAACTTCAGGGAATGAATGCAGACGCCCAATTCTTCTCATAGCTTAAGACTGTTGGTACTGATAAATATATACACACACATACCACACACATGTAAACATGTATGCATATATGATATATGAGCAACAATTTTTCTAAAATCTTGAAATACAGACTGACGTGAATAAAGGTATGCATATTATGCAAGCTTTAAAGGTAGTGTATTTACAGTTAAAGTGTCAATATTGTTATTTAACATTTGTTGAGGTTCCTAATCATGACCAGTGTTCAACAAAATACAGAATTACGTAAAAACCTAGTGGAGAAAGCTTTCCAATTTCATTTCAGCTGTTCAAACAATGAGGACAGCAACCAAAGATAATAGTTCATCTACTAACTATGAAGTATTTAAGAACATGCACACTGAAGTTTATATACAGTAAAACCTTCACAGTTGACTACTTCCCTACATCGACAACCTCTTTAAGTTGACCTAATTTTCATAGATCAGACATGCACCACATGTACACATCAGCACAGTAGGTGTAGTTACTTACTTTGAAACCTCTGTATGTTGACCAGTTTGTTACAGTCCCTTGGGTAGTCAACATACAAAGGTTCTACGATATAATAAACTGCATAATTAACACATATATGCGTAAAAAGTTTTGGATATAAATTTTTAATATTATGTATAAAAAAGTCAGATATCTATGATAGGGTTTCTCTAAAAATAGTTATAGGTAGCACATATTACAGAAAATGATATTTGAAGTTCGATATTTTATAAAGAAAGTTTGTGAATCAATATATGAGGATGTCATTGAAATGTTACCCCAAGTTACAAGTACTAGGAAAGTTCTAGATTTTTGTTGCTGCTATTATTTTTGTCTATTTTTTTAATAATGGATTTTTATAGCGTGCGATTTATAAATTGTAATCAAACAATTACTGTCTCACTTTTTAAAGTGATCTATAGTAAACTTAAAAATAATAATGGCATCTAACACACTGGTAGACTTTAATCCCTGAAATAAAAAGTCAACCTGTGTTTGACTCCTTTAAAAAAAAATTATAAAGATAAAAGATAACTTAGACAATATTCAATACTAACATTGATGATGATTATTTCTGACTCATTTGCCTTTTCCAAATAAACTTTGGAAGAACACACATAAAAGGTGTTTTTCTTTCTTCTTAGTGAGAATTCTACATTCCCAAATAAACAGCATGCAATTTAGGTTGGCTGATTTTGAAGTTCAGTATGATATCATGTAATGTAATGTAATCTAACGTAACGTAACATAACGTAATATATACCATATGCTATTCATTTACAGCAAACCTGAAATTATGAAAATAGGTGTGGCAATGCATGTACCCAAAGCAGTGGTTATGTATTGAGCTACTGAAGAGAGGAGTGGTTGTATACACATACTCTGGAATCCGCCTGCTTGGGTTTGAATCCCACCTTCGCCTTTTACTGCTGTGTGATCCTGAGAAAATTGCTACTGGCTCTGTAGTAATATCAATGTCTATTTGATAGTTACTGTAAAGGTCATATAAAGTGATTCTGTGAAATGCCTTGCTGCTGGCTAGTGTCTGGTTCACAGTGAGTGCTACAAAAGTCTGTGTGAAAACAAAGAGCCCCTCCCCCCCAAACTCCTACACAATGTAGTCATCTCTTTATTTTCATGTTTTTTTTTTATTGTTTCTTTTTCTTAAAGTCTGTTTAGTAGAAAAGATATCCAACTTTGAAGACTTTCAGAAAGTGGACCTCTCCTTTTATATGTCTATATTAATCACCTAACGTATTTTAGGTCTTGCTGTTTTTTTATTGTCTTGGTTTCTAAAACTTTTACCTTTTTTAGTCATTTAGCCACTTTTATAATGTGTGTTGAGTTTTCTGCTTAGGATATTTTATCTTTTCCTGTTTCTACACTTAGTTTTAAGTGGAAAGTTAAATTCTACTGTAATTTCATTGAAAAGGCAGATCACATTAGCATGTATTTTAGTATAAAAAATTTAGTAAATGTTAATTTAAATATTTAAATATTTAATTACTTCAGTTCAATATTAAATATTCAATTTTAAATATTTAAAGCAATAAATTGGATTATGTTTAACTAAAACAGTCATTAATTTGGAATATTTTTATTCTTTTTTTTTAAGTGTTAAATCATAGCTGTGTACATTAGTGCAATCAAGGGTGTAGGATAATATGTGGAAATAAACATATCCTACGTCATGTTCGTTCACGTCTCCAGTCACACAACAAAGGGGTACAATGTGCTGGTTTCATATACAATCTGAAATATTCTCATCAAACTGTTCAACGTAGCCTTCATGGCATTTTCTTAGTTATTGTGTGTAGACATTTGCATTCTGCCTTTAATAAGTTTCGCATGTACCCATTCTAAGATGCACCGTAGGTGTGGCCACACCCATTACCCTCCCACCACCCTATCCTCCCCTTCCTTAGCCCTTTCCTCATAGTCTTGTGCTATAGTTGGGTGATAGCCTTCATGAGAAAGCTATAATTTAGCTTCATAGTAAGGCTGAGTACATTGGATACTTTTTCTTCCATTTCTGAGATACTTTGCTAAGAGGAATATGTTCCAGCTCCATCCATGTAAACATGAAAGAAGTAAAGTCTCCATCTTTCTTGAAGGCTGCATAATATTCCATGATATATATGTACCACAATTTGCTAGTCCATTTGTGGGTCGATGGGCACTTGGGCTTCTTCCATGACTTAGCGATTATGAATTGAGCTCCAGTAAACATTCTGGTACAGATGCCTTTGTTATATTGTGATTTTTGGTCTTCTGGGTATAAACCTAGTAAAGGAATTATAGAATCGAGTGGCAGGTCTATTTTTAGGTCTCTGAGTATTCTCCAAACATCCTTCCAGAAGGAACGTATTAGTGTGCATTCCCACCAGCAGTGTAGAAGTGTGCCCTTTTCACCACATCCAGCCAACATCTCTGGTTTTGGGATTTTGTTATGTGGGCTACTCTTACTGGGGTTAGGTGATATCTCAAAGTAGTTTTGATTTGCATTTCTCTGATCATTAAGGATGATGAGCTTTTTTTCATGTGTTTGTAGATCATGCATCTGTCTTCTTTAGAGAAGTTTCTCTTCAAATCCCTTGCCCACCCTGATATGGGATCACGTGTTCTTTTCTTGCTAATACATTTGAGTTCTGTATGGATTCTGGTTATTAGACCTTTATCGGAGGTATAATCTGCAAATATTTTCTCCCATTCTGAGGGCCGTCTGCTTGCTTAACTTACTAAGTTCTTGGCTGTGCAGAAGCTTTTTAGTTTGATCAGGTGCCAGTAGTGTATTTTTGATACTGCTTCAATTGCCTGGGGAGACCTCCTCATAAAATATTCACCCAGGCCGATTCCTTCAAGAGTTTTCCCTGCACTTTCTTCAAGTATTTTTATAGTTTCATGTCTTCAGTTTAAATCTTTAATCCAGTGAGAGTCTATCTTAGTTAATGGTGAAAGGTGTGGGTCCAGTTTCAATCTTCTACAGGTTGCCAGCTAGTTCACCCAGCATCATTTGTTAAATAGGGAATCTTTTCCCCACTGAATGTTTTGAATTGGCTTGTCAAAAATCAAATAATGGTAAGTAGCTGGATTCATCTCTTGGTTCTCTATTCTGTTCTGGACATCTACTTCTCTGTTTTTGTGCCAATACCATGCTGTTTTGATCACTATTGATTTATAGTACAGTCTCAGGTCTGGTAGCGTGATTCCTCCTGCTTTGTTTTTATTTCTGAGTAATGTTTTGGCTATTCAAGATTTTTTTCTGATTCCATATAAAACAAAGTATTATTTTGTTCAAGATCTTTAAAATATGACAATGGAGCTTTAATAAGAATTGCATTAAAATTATATATTGCTTTGGGTAGTATAGACATTTTAACAACGTTGATTCTTCCCAGCCATGAGCATGGTATGTTTTTCCATTTGTTAACATCTTCAGCTATTTCTTTTCTTAAAGTTTCATAGTTCTCTTTGTAGAGATCTTTCATGTCTTTTGTTAGGTATACTCCCAAATATTTCATCTTCTTTGGCACTACTGTGAAAGGAATAGAGTCCTTGACTGTTTTTTCGGCTTGGTTATTGTTGGTATATGTAAAGGCTACAGATTTATGAGTATTGATTTTGTAGCCTGAGACATTGCTCTATTCCTTAATCACTTCTAAAAGTTTTGTAGTAAAATCCCTAGGATTTTCCAGATATATGATCATGTCATCTGTGAAGAGTAAAAGTTTGATCTCTTCTGACCCTATGTGGATAGCCTTGATCTCCTTTTCATTCCTAATTACAATGGCTAAAACTTCCATTGCAATGTTAAAGAGCAGTGGAGACAATGGGCAACCTTGCCTGGTTCCTGATCTAAGTTGAAATGATTTCAATTTAACTCCATTCAATATGATATTGGCTGTGGGTTTGCTATAGATGGCCTCTAGTAGTTTAATAAATGTCCCTTCTATACCAATTTTCTTAAGTGTTCTGATCATGAAGGTATGCTGAATATTATCAAAAGATTTTCTGCATCAATTGAGAGAATCATATGGTCCTTATTTTTTAGTTTATGTGCTGAATTACATTTATAGATTTACATGTATTGAACTAACCTTGAGACCCTGGGATAAATCCCACTTGGTTGTGGTGTATAATTTTTTTGATGTGTTGTTGGATTCTGTTTGTTAGGATTTTATTGAGTATTTTAGCATCAATATTCATTAGTGATTTTGGTCTATAATTTTCTTTTCTTGGGTCTTTCCCTGGTTTGGGGATCAAGGTGATGTTTGCTTCATAGAATGTGTTGGGTAATATTCCTTCTTTTTCTATATTTTGGAAGAGGTTTAGTAATATAGGTACTAGTTCTTCTTTAAAGGTTTGGTAGAATTCTGGCGTAAAGCCATCTGGTCCTGGGCTTTTCTTTTTAGGGAGATTTTGTATAGTTGATGCTATTTCAGAACTTGATATAGGCCTGTTCAACATTTCCACTTCATTCTCGCTAAGTCTTGGTAGGTGGCGTACTTCCAGTTAATGTTCGATTTCTTTCAGATTTTCATATTTTTGAGAGTAGAGTTTCTTGTAGTATTCGTTAAGGATTTTTTGAATTTCTGAGGGGTCTGTTGTTATTTCATGGTTACCATTTCTGATTGATGAAATTAGAGATTTTACTCTTTTTTTCCTGGTTAGGTTGGCCAAAGGTTTATCTATTTCATTGATCTTTTCAAAAAACCAACTTTTGGATTTATTGATCTGTTGTATAATTCTTTTGTTTTTAATTTCTTTTAATTCTGCACTGATTTTGGTTATTTTTTTTCTGCTTTGTTTGGGGTTGGAGTGTTCTTCCTTCTCCAGTTGCTTGAGATGTCCCATTAAGTTATAAATTTCCTCTCTTTCTGTGTTCTCGAGGAAGGCTTTCAGTGCTATAAATTTCCCTCTTAGGACTGCCTTTGTAGTATCCCAGAGGTTCTGGTAATTTGTGTCTTGATTGCTGTTTTGTTCCAAAAATTTGATGATTCCTTTCTTAATCTCATCTATAACCCATCTATCCTTCAGCATAAGGTTGTTTAGCTTCCATGTTTTTGAATGGAATTCAACGAATTCAAAGAGCAAATGACCAAAGATTTTGACATATTGAGACAAGAAGTTGCAGCCCTCAAAGATCTGAGAAACACAGTAGAATCCCTCAGTAACAGAATGGAGCAAGCAGAAGAAAGGATTTCTGACAGTGAAGACAAAGCTTTCAAATGCTCCCAAACTCCGAAAGAGGAAGAGAAATGGAGGGCAAAAACAGATCACTCTCTCACAGAGCTCTTGGATAATTAGAAGAAAACCAATATTCATCTTATAGGGATCCCGAAAGTGGCGAAGTGGCTTCACAAGGCACAGAGTCTCTTCTCCATGAGATTATGAAGGAGAACTTTCCAGACATGCCAAGAGATTCTGAAATTCAGATAGCAGACAGTTTCAGAACTCCAGCACGACTCAACCCAAATAAGACATCCCCCAGACACATCATAATCAGTTGGTGGGCATTTAGGCTGTTTCCACATTTTGGCGATTGTAAATTGAGCTGCAATAAACAGTCTAGTGCAAGTGTCCTGATGGTGAAAGGATTTTTTTCTTCTGGGTAGATGCCCAGTAATGGGATTGCAGGATCAAAAGAGAGGTCTAGTTTGAGTTCTTTGAGGGTTCACCCAGCAATGTAAAAGTGTTCCCTTCTATCCACATGCACACCAGCATCTGCTTTTTTGAGATTTTGTGAAATGGCCATTCTTGCTGGGGTTAGATGATATCTCAGGGTGGTTTTGATTTGCATTTCTCTAATATTTAGGGACAATGAGCATTTCTTCATATGTTTGTTAACCATTTGTCTGTCTTCTTTAGAGAAGGTCCTATTCATCTCTCTTTTCCAGTGATATAGGGATTGTTGTCTCTTTTTATGTTGATTAATTTGAGTTCTCTGTAGATCCTATTCATCAAGGTTTTGTCTGATTCAAAATATGCAAATATCTTTTCCCACTGGGTAGGTTGTCTATTTGCTTTGGTTGTTGTCTCCTTAGCTGTACAGAAGCTTTTAAGTTTAATTAAGTCCCATTTGTTTATTTTTATTATTGTTGCAATTGCCATGGACATCTTCCTCAAAAAGTCTTTCCCATGACCCATAGCTTCAAGTGTTTTCCCCACACTTTCTTTGAAGAGTTTTAATGTTTCATGTCTTAGATAGGTTATTTATCCATCTTGAATCAATTTTTGTGAGTGGAGAAAGGTGCGTGTCCAGTTTCAGTCTTTTACATGTGGCTATCCAGTTCTCCTAGCACCATTTATTGAATAGGGATTGTTTCCCCCAGTGTATGTTCTGGGTATATAATAAAATACAATTTTATTATCTTTAGTCCTTCTGTTGTACATTAGGTGCATAAACCTACATATCTGCTATTTGGTGTCCTTTGACCTACATCTCCTGATTTCTTTCCAGCCCTCTTCATGGTAACACTGCTTCATTTGCTATCTTTGTGTTATACACCTAGGGAACATAAAGGTCATGTGCAATTTACTATGTAAACTATTCTAAATTGCACACAAACTTTATGTCCACCGTGTCACTGTGCGTGTGTGTGTGTGTGGTAAGTGAGATCATGAAACATTTTTTTTTTTCTGTATCTGGCCTTTTTCATTTAGCATAATGTTCTCCAGATACATCCATGTTGTGGCAAGTGGCAGGATCTTCTTTTTATGGTTGAATAGTATTTCTTTGTGTATATACAGTACATTTCCTTTATCCATTCATCTGCTGAGGGACATTTAGGTTGTTTCATTATCTTGGCTGTTGTGAATAATACTGCCATGAACACGGGAGTGGACACATCTTTATGAGATGACGATTTAATACCCTTTGGGTAGATAGCTAGGAGAGGGATTAATGAATCATATGGTAGTTCTATTTGTAATTTCTTAAGGAACTTCCATACGAATTTCTACAATAGCTGTACCAATTTACCTTCCTACAACAATGCACCAGTGTTCCCTTTCATCTGCACTCTCTCCAATATTTGTTATCTCTTGTCTTTTTAATAATAACCAAAGATATTTCATAGTGGTTTTTATTTGCATTTCTCTGATGATTAGTGAAGTTGAGCACTTTTTCATATACTTGGTGGCTACTTGAATCTCTTGTGGAGAAATATCTGTTCAGGTCCTTTGCCAATTTTTTAAATAAGGTTATTTGTTTTTCTGCTGCTGAAGTGTAAGAGTGCTTTATAAATTTTGGATATTAACTCTTTACCAGATGGGTGGTTTGCAATTTTTTTTCCTATCTGTAGGCTGCCTTTTCATCTTGAATATGGTTTCCTTTATTATTCAGAAGCTTTTTAGTTTGATTTTGTCTCATTTATTCATTTTTGCTTATATAATCTAGGGTTTTGGTGTGATAGCCAAAATAACATTGCCAATAACAATGTTGAGGAGCTTTTCCTTTATGTTTTCTTCTGAGAGCTTTAGGACATCAGGTCTTAAATTTAGGTCTTTTATGCATATGGAGTTGATTTTTGTTTGTGATAAAAGACAAGCACTCAATTTCATTCTTTTAGAGGTGGAAATCCAATTTTTCTAGAACCATGTATTGAAGAGACTATTCTTCTCCCCATTGTTTTCTCCTGGTGCCCTTGTTGAAAACTTGCTGACCATATAGGCTAGGATTTATTCTGCTCCATTGGTTTGTGTTTCTGTTCCTGCTTAATGCCAGTGTCATGCTGTTTTGATTGCTATAACTTTGAAATATCACTTTAAGCTGGGAAGTATGATGTCTCCAACTTTATTTTTCTTTCTTAGTATTATTGCTTTAGTTATTCACTTTTTGTGTGTGTATTCTTTTATGTCAATTTTAGGACTGTTTTTCTATATCTGTGAAGAATTCTGTTGGAATTTCAGTGAGGATTGTATTGAATCTATGTATCTGCTTCAAGTAGTTTGGGCATTTTAACATGTTAACTCTTGCCATTCATAACTGTGGGATATCTTTCCATTTATTTGTGTCTTCTTCAATTTCTTCCATTCATATTTTATAGTTTTCAGTGTGCAAACCTTTCAGCTGCTTAAATATTTTCCAAGATTTCTTTGATGCTATTATAAACTAGATTGTTTTCTTGATTTCTTTTGAAGCTAAGTCATTATTTGTGTATAGAAATGTTTTTTGTATGTTGATTTTGTACCCTGTAACTTTACTGTATTTATTTATACATATTAATTCTAGTACTGTGTTCGTGTGTGTATTATAGAATCTTAGGGATTTTCCATATAGGATTATGTCCTCAGCAAATAGAGATAATTGATCATTTTACTTCTTTCTTTCTGATGGGAATACCTTTAATTTCTTTTTCTTATCTGATTTATTTTGCTAGTATTTCCAATAGTATGTTGAATAGAAGTTGCAAGAGTGGGCATCCTTGCCTTACCCCATCCTAGTAGGAAAGCTTTTGGTTGTTCCCCTTTGATTATGGTGTTGTCTGTGGGTTTTCATAAGTTTCCTTTATTATGTCAAGGAACTTTCCTTCTATATATAAACTGTTGGGTCTTTTTATTAAGAAAAGATATTGAATTTTGTCAAATGCTTTTTCTGCATCAATTGAGGTAATGATGTGGTTTTTATCTTTTATGCTGTTAATGTGATGTGTCCCATTGATTGATTTGCATGTATTAGCCTTGCATGCCAGAGAGAAATCTCACCTGGTCATAATGTATAATCTTTCTGAAGTGTTATTGAATTAGGTTTGTTGATATTTTATTGAAAGTTTTTACATCAATGTTCTTTAGTGATGTTGGACTATAGTTTTCTTTTCCTATGGTGTTTTTGTCTGTCTTAGATACCAAGATGGTATTGTTCTTGTAAAATAAACTTAAAAGTATTCTCTCAAGCTCTATCTTTTGGAAGAGTTTTAAGAAGTATTGGTAATAATTTCTTTTGGAATGTTTGATAGAATTCAGCCATGAAGCCATCTGTTTCTTGGCTTTTCTTTGTTAGACGGTTTGTTATTGTTAGAAGGGTTTGAATTCCTCTTCTGTCTCTTTGTTATTTGTTCAAACTTTCTATTTCTTCCTGATTAAATCTTGGTGAGCAGTATTTTTCTGGGAATTTCTTCATTTCCCTACATTATTGAATATGTTGGCATGTAATTATTCATAATAATCTCTTAGGATGATATTTTTATTTCTACGGTATCTGTTGTAATGTCTTTCATTTTTTGTTTTATTTATTTATCTCTTTTTTCTTAGTCTAACTAGGGGTTTGTTGATTTTATTTATCTTTTCAAAGAATCAACTTTTAGTTATATTGATTTCTCCCATGGTTTTTCTATTCTCTATTTAATTTATTTCTATTATTTCCTACCCTCTGCTAACCTTGGGTTTAGTTTTTCTTTTGCAAGGTCTTTAAGGCTTAATGTTAAGCTATTTACTTGAGATCTTATTTTTTAATGTAAGTATTTATTGCTATAAAATTTTCTCTTAAAACTGCTTTTGCTGTATCCCATATGTTTGGATATGTTGTGTTTTCATTGTCATTTACCTTAAGATATTTTTTAACTTTACCTTTTTTATTTTTTAATTTCAGACTATTATGAGGATACAAATGTTTTGATTACATGGATTGTTTTTGTACTGCTTCAGTCAAAGTTATAAGTGTGCTGATCACCAAGATATGGTACATGTTACCTGGCAGGCATGCTTTCATCCATCCCCTCTTCCCCCTGCTTAATTTCTATTGAATTTTACTTTCATCTGTGCACATGAGTACTTAGTTCCAGTGTTATAGTGAGTTAACTGTGGTGGTTGTTTTTCCATTCTTGCAATTCTTTACTGAAGATAATGGTCTCCGGCTCCATATAGATTGTGTCCAAAGTGTTAACCTATCTTTTCATGGCTAAGTACTACCCCATGATATACAAATACCACATTTTATGAATTCCTTCATGAATTGATGGGTGCTTGGGTTTATTCCACATTTTTATGCTTGTGAATGTGCTACAATAAATATATTCTAGTTCAAGTGTCTTTTTGATGAAATGACTTTTTTTCCCTTTGGATAAATACCTACTAGTGAGATTGCTAGATCAAAAGGTAAGTTTAATCTTAGTTCTTTGTGGAATTTCTGTACTATTTTCCATAAAGGTTGGACTAGATTGCAGTCCCACCAATATTGTGTAAGTGTTTCTTTCTCTCTGCAGCCACACCAGCATCTATTGTTTAGGGACTTTTTAATAAAAGCCATTCTGAGTGGAGTTACACCTAACTCCATTGTACTTTCGATATGCATTTCTCTGATGATTAGTGATGTAGAGCAATTTTTCATATGTTTATTGGCCATTAGTCTATCTTCTTTTGAAAAATTTCTGTTTATGTTTTTTTTTTTAAGAGATAGAGTCTCATTATGTTGCCCTCAGTAGTGTGCCATGGTGTCACAGCTCACAGCAACCTCCAGCTCTTGGGCTTAGGTGATTCTCTTGCCTCAGCCTCCTTAGTAGCTACAGGTGCCTGCCACAATATCCGGCTATTTTTTGTTGCAGTTTGGCTGGGGCTGGGATCGAACCTGCCACCCTTGGTATATGGGGCCAGTGCCTTACTTACTGAGCCACAGGTGCCACCATTTTGCCCGCTTTTTAATGAGGTTGTTTGATAATTTTCTCGCTGATTTGCTTGAGTTCTTTGTAGACTCTCATTATTAGCCCCTTATCAGATGTACAGAATGCAAATATTTTCTACTATTCTGAAGGTTGTCTATTTTCTCTGTGGGACTTAAGAAGGAAATAATGGATGAGGAAAACAAATGGAGAAACATATGTTCAGGGACTAGTGGAATTAATATTGTTAAAATGTACATATTACCCAAAGTGATTTACAGATTCAATGCAATCCCCATCAAAATACAATGTCATTTTCACAGATCTAAAAAAATTCTACTCTTCATCTGGAACCAGAAAAAAAACCTGAATAGCCAAAGCAGACTTAAGCAGAAGGAAAAAATCTTGTGACATCGCTTTATCAAACATTAAACTACATTTCAGGCTATAGTAACCAAAATGGTATGGTACTGGCACAAAAATAGAGACATAGACCAAAGTAACAGAACAGAGAACCTAAATATAAAACCATCTACATATTGCCATCTGATCTTTGAGAAAGTAGACAGCAATATACACCGGGAAAGAGAATCCGTATTCAATAAATGGTGCTGGGGAAATTGGATAGCCACATACATAAGACTGAAACAGAATCCTTATCTCTCACTCAATAAAGTTGATTCAAAATGAATTACAGAATAAAATCTAAGAAACCATAAGAATTCTAGAAGAAAATATTGGCAAAACTCTTGTAGCTATTGACCTAGGCAATGAATTTCTGAAGAAGGCTCAAAGGAAAATCACAACAACAAATAAGTAAATAAATAAATGAGGCCTGGTTAAATTTAAAAAGCTTCCAAATAGCCAAGGAAATAATTTCCCTTTTAATTTATTCTTTGACCAATTGGTTGTTCAGGACCATGTTTAATTTCCACATATTTTCCCAAACATATCTAATTGGGATCTCTTATTAATTTCTAATATCAATACTTGGTATAATTCCAATCTTCTTGAATTGGTTGAGGCTTGTTTTGTGGCCAACATATGGTATATTCTAGAGAATAGTCTGTGTGCACTAAGAATTGCTGTATACAAAGTTTTGTATATGTTTATTAGGTCCTTTTGGTTTAAAGTGCAGTTTAAGGGGGGGGAGGAGACAAGATGGCTGACTGAATCCAGCTTTCCACAGAGGCTCCCATCAAGAAGAAGAGTTAAAGGACAAAAATTTAGCAAGTAACCTGGTGGATTTGAGCTGCACTAAGAGAGAGAGTTGAAGAACGCACGTCAACCCCACTGAGGCAAGCTGTGACCACAAGGATACAAACAAAAGGTACAATATCCATCACCAAGAGGATGGGAGTCCCCTTCCCTATGAGAATGGCTCGGAGCACCCCACAAACAATCGGGCAGAGTTCAAAGGTCCTCCCACTACACTCCACGGGAGAGACCCTCTAAAAACTGGACCTACCTCCCTTACTAGGTTGCCATGGCATTCTCCTGCCAGGCATAAGACTGTGTGGAACTGTGTGTATTCTCTGCCTGCAACTCTAAGCTCCCAGCACTCCCCTCCACTCACACTGAGGTCTAGAGGCCAGTCCCCCAGGAGTTCAGAGTCTTGGGTGATTTCTCGAGGGGTATGGATGGTGCCTGGACTGCAGCTGGTTGGCGCTGGCTCTGGGGCATGGGAGCAAGGAGAAAATGCTCGGCTGAGAGGGAACTGCACTGGAGCAGTGGTCCCCTGAGGCACAGTGCAGCAGCTGTCTTTTGGTGATAAAAGGGCCAGGAATAAAACTGTGTAAAACTGTATATATTCTCTACCCACAACCCTGGGCTCCCAGCACTCTCCTCCGCTCTCACTCTAAGGTCTGGAGGCCTGTCCCCCCAGGAGTCCAGGCTCTTGGGTGATTTCTTGGGGGGTGTGTACAGTGCCTGGGCTACAGCCAGTAAGTGCTGGCTCTGGGGCACATGAGTGAGGAGAGGATGGTCGGCTGAGAGGGAGCTGCACCGGAGTGGCAGTTCCCAAAGCACAGTGTGAGCCATCTTTTGGTGACAACACGGCCAGGCATAAAACTGGGTGGAACTGTGTCTATTCTCTGCCTGCAGCCCTGGGCTCCCAACGCTCCCCTCCTCTCTCTCTCTGAGATCTGGAGGCCTGTCCCCCAGGAGTCCAGACTCTTGGGCAATTACTCGAGGGGTGAGGACATTGCCGGGCTGTAGCTGGTCATTGCAGACTCTGGGGCATGGGAGCAGGGAGAGGATGGTTGACTGGAAGGAAGCCGCACCGGAGCAATGGTTCCCTGAGGCATAAAACAGCAGCCCTCTTTTGGCAGCAATACAGCTCACTACCGGATATCCTGAAGCCACACCCCCATCTCTCTGGGCAACCAGAGACCATGAGTAAAGGATTTGCCTGAGGCAAAACCCATTTGCAAACCGGGGGGGAAACTCCCAGGGCGGGGCTGACCAGAGGTCCGCTTTACTGAGCCTAAGACGGACCTGGCCCTCAGGGGATTGTCAGCCTAGACAAAGAAAAGCACCAGGACAGAACTGACAGCTAACTGAATACAAGAGCAAAGACAAGCTGGTTTGGAACTCAATTCAGCTTCCCTTCTGCAGGGGAACCGCAAAGTTGTTCTGTTCTGTTCTGTTCTGTCAGTAACATGAATCAGGGGCGAGACTAGACCTGAGTGAAAACCCCCCAACCTTCATCAAGTGCCTGAGGTTGTCAGGCCTCACCTCCTCCTGCTAGAGAGAGGCAGAGCACAGTGGCCTGGCAGACTTCCTTGTGATTCAGGCAGGTGCAAACTCCTGGAGTATCGGTTCACTACAGGCAACTGGGTACGCCAACTGCAGGACTATCAGTGACTGGGTGTGACAGTGGTGCAAGGTGGGGAAGGAGGTATCAAACTTCCCAGACTGATCTATTGGCTGGGTGGCGCCTCCTGAATCCACATAGCACTGGAGCAAGCCACATCAGAGTAGTCACCAGACCCCTGTGATCCAGTTCCCAGAGACCTCTTAAACTCTCTCACCTGAGACAGGTGCAGACTGAGACAATTGATTTGGACCTTTTGAACTGAGCCAATCACCTGAGGACAAATCAGGTGGTGCCCTGGGTGCGCAGTTGTAGGAAGGTTTGATTTTCCTTTTCCAATTGTTGCCTGTGGTGGACAGGGTGACTTAATTGCTGATATTTCTCCACAGCTGAGACTTCAATCCAAAGTATCTGTTTCACTAGGGTGGAACAGAAACCAGCTGAAAACAAGACAGAACCACTTAGCTTCACCACACCAGACATGGTCCCAGTTTCTCAACACTGTATGGCCCTCGACAAAGTCCCAGGGGAAAAATCAAAGGGAGTAAAACAACCATGGGGTGGAATCAGCGGAAAAACTCTGGTAAAATGAATAACCAGAATAGATCAACCCCCCCCCCCCAAGGAAACATATGGCAGATGTAATGAAGATCCCATTCATAAACAACTGGCTGAGATGTCAAAAATCAAATTCAGAATTTGGATTGCAGACAAGATTAATAAAGTGGAATTAGGAATTCAAGGAGAAATTCAAAAGTTGTCTCAAGAATTTAATGAATTTAAAGACAAAACCACCAAAGACTTAGACACACTGAAGCAAGAATTTGCAGCCCTCAAAGATCTGAAAAACACAGTAGAATCCCTCAGTAATAGAGTGGAGCAAGCAGAAGAAAGGATTTCTGACATTGAAGACAAAGCCTTTGAACGCTCCCAAACTCTCACAGAGGAAGAGAAATGGAGAGCACAAACAGATCATTCTCTCAGAGAGCTCTGGGATAATTCGAAGAAGGTCAATATCTGACTCATTGGAGTCCCTGAAACTCATGAAGTCACCTCGCTAGGCACAGAGGCCCTTCTCCATGAAATTATGAAAGAGAATTTTTCAGACATGCCTAGAAATTCTGAAATTCAGATAGCAGACAGCTTCAGAACCCCAGCATGACTCAATCCCAGTAAGACTTCCCCCAGGCATATCATAATTACCTTCACTAAAGTTGATATGAAGGAGAAAATTCTCGAAGCAGCCAGATGAAAGAAAGCCATTACACACAAAGGGAAGAAGATTAGAATGACTGCAGATCTCTTTGCTGAAACTTTTCAAGCCAGAAGAGGTTGGTCATCAACTTTTAATCTCCTAAAGCAAAATAACTTTCAACCCTGGATCCTGTATACAGCCAAACTGAGTTTCATTTATGATGGAGAAATTAAATACTTTAATGACATTCAAATGTTGAAGAAATTTGCCATAACCAAACCAGCTCTTCAGAACATTCTCAGACCTATCCTCCATAATGACCAACTGAATCCTCCACCACAAAAGTAAACTCACTCAGAAACTTTTGAGTTTTCCAACTTCCACACTGGCGAAAGGATTAAAAATGTCCACTGGATTTTTGAAAAATTAAATACCCAAAATTTTACCAGACTTATCAATATTCTCCATTAATGTGAACGGCTTAAACTGTCCTCTAAGGAGGCATAGGTTAGCTGACTGGATACAAAAACTCAGGCCAGATATTTGTTGCATATGAGAATCGCATCTAACTTAAAAGACAAACATAGACTCAGGGTGAAAGGATGGTCATCCATATTTCAGGCAAATGGTAATCAGAAAAAAGCAGGTGTTGCAATTATATTTGCAGATACAATAGGCTTTAAATCAACAGAAGTAAGGAAGGACAAGAATGGTCACTTCATATTTGTTAAGGGTAATACTCAATATGATGAGATTTCACTTATTTATATCTATGCACCCAACCAGAATGCACCTCAATGTATAAGAGAAACAGTAACAGACATGAGCAACTTGATTTCCTCCAGCTCCATAATAGTCAGAGATTACAAAACTCCTTTGGCAGTGTTGGATCGAACCTCCAATAAGAAGCTGAGCAAAGAAATCTTAGATTTAAATCTAACCATCCAACATCTGGATTTAGCAGACATCTACAGAACATTTCATCCCAAAAAAACTGAGTACACATACTTCTCCTCAGCCCACAGAACATACTCCAAAATCAATCACATCCTAGTTCACAAGTCTAACCTCAGTAAATTTAAAGAAATAGAAATTATTCCATGCATCTTCTCAGACCACCATGGAATAAAAGTTGAGCTCAGTAACAACAGGAATATGAAAACTCATACAAAAACATGGAAGTTAAATAACTTTATGCTGAATGATAGCTGGGTCAGCGATGAGATCAAGAAGGAAATTGCCAAATTTATGAAACAAATTGACAATGAAGACACGAATTATCAGAACCTCTGCGATACTGCAAAAGCAGTCCTAAGAGGGAAATTTATAGCACTGCAGGCCTTCCTCAAAAGAATGGAAAGAGAGGAAGTTAACAACTTAATGGGACTTCTAAAGCAACTGGAAAAGGAAGAACATTCAAACCCAAAACCAAGTAGAAGAAAAGAAATAACTAAAATTAGAGCCGAATTAAATGAAATTGAAACAAAATAATTATACAATAGATCAATAAATCAAAAAGTTGGTTTTTTGAAATGATCAATAAAATAGTTAAACCATTGGCCAACCTAATCAGGAAAAAAATAGTAAAATCTCTAATCTCATCAATCAGAAATGACAAAGATGAAATAACAACAGACCCCTCTGAAATTCAAAAAATCCTCAATGAATACTACAAGAAAATTTATTCTCAGAAATATGAAAATCTGAAGGAAATTGACCAATTTCCTTGACGCACGTCACCTTCCGAGACTTAGCCAGAATCAAGTGGAAATGTTGAAAAGGCCCATGTCAAGTTCTGAAATAGTATCAACCATACAAAACCTCCCCAAAAAGAAAAGCCCAGGACCAGATGGTTTCGCATCAGAATTCTACCAAACCTTTAAAGAGCAATTAGTACCTGTATTACTCAACCTGTTCCAAAAGTTAGAAAAAGAAGGAAGACTACCCAATACGTTCTATGAAGCAAACATCACCCTGTTCCCTCAACCAGGAAAAGGCACAACAAAAAAAGAAAATTATAGACTAATATCTATATGAATTAGTCTACTATTAGTATTAGTCTAATACTACTAATGAATATAGATGCAAAAATATTCAACAAAATCCTAACAAACAGAATCCAGCAACACATCAAAAAAAATTATACATAATGACCAAGTCAGTTTTATCCCAGGGACTCAAGGCTGGCTCAATATCCATAGATCTATAAGCATAATTCAGCACATTAACAAATTAAAAAACAAAAACCAGATGATTCTCTCAATTGATGCAGAAAAAGCTTTTGATAATATCCAGCATCCCTTCATGATCAGAACACTTAAGAAAATTGGTATAGAAGGGACATTTCTCAAACCAATTGAGGCCATCTACAGCAAACCCACAGCCAAGATCGTATTGAATGGAGTTAAATCGAAATCATTTCCACTCAGATCAGGAACCAGACAAGGCTGCCCATTGTCTCCATTGCTTTTTAACATTGTAATGGAAGTTTTAGCCATTGCAATTAGGGAAGAAAAGGGGATCAAAAGTATCCATATAGGGTCAGAACGATCAAACTTTCACTCTTCGCAGATGATATGATTGTATATCTGGAAAACATTAGAGATTCTACTACAAAACTCTTAGAAGTGATCAAGGAATACAGCAACGTCTCAGGTTACAAAATCAACATTCATAAATCGGTAGCCTTTATATATACCAACAATAGTCAAGTTGAAAAAACAGTTAAGGACTCTATTCCACTCACAGTAGTGCCAAAGAAGATAAAATATTTGGAAGTTTATTTAACAAAGGACGTGAAAGATCTCTATAAAGAGAACTATGAAACTCTAAGAAAAGAAATAGCTGAAAATATTAACAAATGGAAAAACATACCATGCTCATGGCTGGGAAGAATCAACATTGTTAAAATGTCCATACTACCCAAAGCAATATATAATTTCAATGCAATCCCTATTAAAGCTCCACTGTCATACTTGAAAGATCTTGAAAAAACAATACTTTATTTTATATTTAATCAGAAAAAACCTCAAATAGACAAGACATTACTCAGAAATAAAAACAAAGCAGGAGGAATCACGCTACCAGATCTCAGACTATTCTACAAATCAATAGTGATCAAAACAGCATGGTATTGGCACAAAAACAGAGAAGTGGATGTCTGGAACAGAATAGAGAACCAAGGGATGAATCCAGCTACTTACCATTATTTGATCTTTGACAAGCCAATTAAAAACATTCAGTGAGGAAAAAATTCCCTATTTAACAAATGGTGCTGGGTGAACTGGCTGGCAACCTGCAGAAGACTAAAATTGGACCCATGCCTTTCACCATTAACTGAGATAGACTCTCACTGCATTAAAGATTTAAACTTAAGACATGAAACTATAAAAATACTTGAAGAGAATGCAAGGAAAACCCTTGAAGAAATCGGTCTGGGTGAGTATTTTATGAGGAGGACCCCCCCCCAGGCAATTGAAACAGCTTCAAAAATACAGTATTGAGACCTGATCAAACTAAAAAGCTTCTGCACAGCCAAGAACACAGTAAGTAAAGCAAGCAAATGGCCCTCAGAATGGGAGAAGATATTTGCAGGTTATGTCTCCAACAAAGGTTTGATAACCAGAATCTACAGAGAACTCAAACATATAAGCAAAAAAAGAACAAGTGATCCCATCACAGGCTGGGCAAGGGATCTGAGGAGAATTCTCTGAAGAAGACAGGCACACGGCCTAAAGACTTATGGAAAAATGCTCATCATCTTTAATCATCAGAGAAATGCAAATCAAAACTACTTTGAGATATCATCTAACTCCCATAAGATTAGCCTATATCACAAAATCCGAAGACCAGAGATGTTGGTGTGGATGTGGAGAAAAGGGAACACTTCTACACTGCTGGTGGGAATGCAAATTAATACATTCCCTTTGGTAAGATGTATGGAGGACACTTAGAGATCTAAAAATAGATCTGCCATTCAATCCTATAATTCCTCTACTAGGCATATACCCAGAAGACCAAAAATCTCACCATAACAAAGATATTTGTACCAGAATGTTTATTGCAGCCCTAGTCATATTTGCTAAATCATGGAAAAAAACCAAGTGCCCATCAATCCACGAGTGGATTATTAAATTGTGGTATATGTACACCATGGAATATTATGCAGCCTTAAAGAAAGATGGAGACTTTACCTCTTTCATGTTTACGTGGATGGAGCTGGAGCATATTCTTCTTACTAAAGTATCTCAAGAATGGAAGAAAAAGTATCCAATGTACTCAGTCCTACTATGAAACTAATTTATGGCTTTCATATGAAAGGTATAACCCAGTTATAACCTAAGAATAGGGGGAAGGGGGAAAGAGAGGGGAGGGAGGGGGGATGGGGGCAGAGGGAGGGAGATTAGTGGGACTACACCTGCGGTGCATCTTACAAGGGTATATGTGAAACTTAGTAAATGTGGAATGTAAATGTCTTAGCACAATAACTAAGAAAATGCCAGGAAGGCTATGTTAACCAGAGTGATGAAAAGGTGTCAAACGGTCTATGAAACTAGAGTATGGTGCCCCATGATCACATTAATGTACACAGCTATGATTTAATTAAAAAAAAAAGTGCAGTTTAAGTTCAGTATTTCCTTGTCACTATTTAAGGGCATTTTTGAATGTAAAAATATAATTTCACTTTCCCATGCTTAGGCTCAATCTTTAAAATTTTCTAAAAATATAATTATTGTGGCATAAAATTCCTACTTAGAATCCTGGTACATTCTAAAACTTACCAAATTTATTTTTCAAATTTTTATAATGGTAGAACAGGTTTGAGCTGAAGAGAAAAAGAAAAAAAGCCTTTGAGGTATGAATGTGGTTCAACACATCCTTATTAAAATATCTTTAGCATATGGACAACAAATAATGTTTCTTTTCTCAATGTAACAAAAACTTATTTTATGCATTATAATCACTGCTATTCTGTTCAAAGAAGCAACTAATAAGGACGATAAGTATTTCAAACACTGAGATAAATAAGATTACCTTTGTATGGTTTCATTTTGATCTAACATTCTTAGTACTATCTTTTCGAAAGATTAAGCTCCACAATAAAGCTATTCCTACTCGGTCCTTTGTTCATAGTGTTATCTGAATTTCACATTTTAAAAACAACAATGGCACTTTTGGCTTATTATCTGCCAAAAACCATACCTGTCAAACAACTATACAAACAAAAGGACTCAATTGCTATTCAGTCTTCATATTACAAAAACAAATAATGTAATCTAATCATGTATATACTTTCATATTAATCTGGAAAAGGAAAGAAAAAGCAACCAACTACACAAACCAGTGACATTCTCCTCTGACATGCTTAGATTCTTAATAAAGTTTCTTTTATAATAAAGTCAATAAAACTTGGTTTATAATACTAAACTAAATACTCAATCTTAGATTAATTATAATTATAAACGGGCTATTAAAATGACAGGAACATTCAATTAATAAAAATAATAAATTAGTCATATCTAGTCTTCCAATTCTTTTTCAGGCAACTCATAATGTTTGCTTCATCTATTATTACTTAGTTGCTAAGAATTTTCTTTGATTCAACCCTTGTTAAAGGGTAAGTAGCCAGACTCATAGAGCAAGGGGATCGCATCAGGACAGCACACTGCTCTTCACAGTCAGCCCAGGGTGATGAAGGATACTGAGGGACTTGGTGGATCATACCATACGAAGTTACTGAGAGGGAGTAAGAGTGGCAATGATGTGTCCTCAGTCCACAATAGCGCAGCTAACTGATTGGCTGTCTTTACCACTCTGTCCTATTTTTCTAGGCCCTCTCCTCAGATGAGCCAATTTACCCACCGGGATGAATAGATATCTAGCTAACAACTGTTCTTGTATCTAACTCAGTCATAATTAAACCCTTAATGGCAATCATGAAAATCTCCTTATCACTGGTTAGGTAATTGCAGACACAGAGAATGAAAGCTTAACTATAATTGTGGGTCTTGTTGCCAGCTGAATATTGAAATGTGTTAGTATTGTGATTACTTAATGTCCCAATGTGGCTTGTAGCCAGTGCTTAAAGTACACTCTAGAAAACTGTAACAAAAAGCATAAACAAAGCTTAATTCTCTAACAGCATCTTAATTCTGCTTACACAGAAAATATAGAAGCTCTGCTATTCTGAAATTAAGCCATGTTATAGAGTAGTTCCATATATAAACTAAATTTCAATTGAAGATAAAGTATCAGGGTCACTTAGCTGGAAATAAAATCATCTGGTTATATAACCTGGATCTTGCTTTCCACAGTAACTTTCACTGTAGTGTATCTTTAAAAATAAAAACAAAACTGTTAAGTAGAGTATTGGTTAACTGTTCTCGTTGATGAAACAATGGCCTAAACAACCATCACTTATTCTGGCTCATGGGCTTGATACCCTTGGCTCTAAGAATTAAATTGAGTCAAACTCCATTACATATTTTTGTCATTCTTTTAGAATAGTGTATTACTGGGGCATGCTTTTTTCTTGGAGAATGCAGAAGTGCAATGGTGAGCCCAATTGCAAACGCACATTTCAAGTTCTTGCTTGTATCACGTCTACTAAAATACTTTAGCCAAAATAGGTCATATAGCTAATCCCAAAGTCAAGGGATGGAGAAACACACTCTGCCTTCAGTTGAAGGAATTCTGAAGTTACGTAGGAAAAGAGTATGGACTCGGGGAAGGGTGAAGAATTAGAACAAATAACTATCTGTTACAAGGATTATATCAGTGTGTTTTCAAGTCATGTCTCTATAACTCTTGAGTTTTTGAAAACTCCTCCCCTATGGGCAGAGTTACAAAATTCCTACCCAGCCATGAACCAGGGAATTCATATGTTAATCTTTTTTATGGACAATTCTCAATTTACTATGGACCAATCCTCCATTTTTTAGGTTCACTATGGTAAAAATAAATAATAAATGTACTCTTTAAAAAACAAAAAAGTAAGTTGTTAGTGTGTGTGTGTGAACATGAATACTATGAACTATAGAACTACCAATAATTGTTATATAGTGTCTCTGGCAATATACAACTACTTCTCCTGACCAAATATATAACTAGTTCCAAGGAGTAATATCACCCACCTCTGCTCTTATATAGTAGAGAAATAGAGTAGAAGTCATTGTAAAGAGAAAGAAAGGTGAACTTGAATTTCTTCTGATTCCAGAAATGTAATAATATCTGATCAATTACATGTAGAAGGAAGTTATAGGGAAGTTGGAGATGGGACTGTATCTTGGTTGTACTCTATTCTGCTCTAATATTGCAGTAGAAGTGAATTAAGTTAAAAAAAAACACTTGATAGTAACAGACAGTTTTTAGCAAACACTAAATGTCCTTTTTTTGTCAGATAAATTATAGGATCATGGTGGAACTGTACAGTTGTGTTCCTCTTCTTCCTGGGAATACATCTGGAATACTCTCCTCAGCCTCTACTAAGGTTGGCTTGATAGTGTGATGTATTCCTGGTTAATGGATTGTGAGATCAGCTTATAATGTATTACTTTGGGGCAAAGTCACTTTAGAATATGTGTGTTTTTCTTTTCCAATATAGCCACATAATGAATAAGAGAACAAAGCCCTAAAATATGATTGAGCTACATGGAGGAAAAGGGTCTGTGAAGCAGAACTCTGTGCCAACCATATCAATATTGATATTTGAAAAATAACTCTTTATTAATTCAAAATCCTGGGGATTTACAGTAGTTTCTTATAATAATTAAGATATACTGAACATAAGGCAAAATTATGCCAACAGTGGGATACTAATGTAAAATATACAGAAATATTAAGTAATAGGCTTAGTGGCTAGGCCACTTTTACTGAAGAACCAATTAATATTGGGGGCTGGTAGGGGAAAGGGTCATTATGTAGCTGAACTGGTAAAACCGCTAGAATATAGACATTGTACCTTTAATCAGGTAGCTCTAGAAAAGTTGTTTAGAAAGAAGGGCAATATTAGTGTGTGGTAGATGACTATTGGCAACTTTGGCAAGAAATTAAATGAAGTAGGTCAGCTATAGAAATAATTGGTAGGTTTACAAACAAATGAAAGTAAGCTCACAAAGATTAGAAGTTCTGGAACCCATTACTAAACATCATGTTGTAAAAGAGAGGTTTGCAAAAGACTGAGCAATAAAGACTTAGGGACAAAGTCTCAGTGGGGACAGCAATCCAGCCAGGGCAAAGATGCGGATCTTGTTCCCAATAGCCTCAAGTCAGCATAGTTAACTTGAGGCAAAGAATCAGGAGAGAGAAAGAAGCAAGAAATATATCAGGCTTTGGAGTTGTCTAGGAAGAAATAGGGTTGCCAGCACATGGATTTGATTAGAAGCAAATAGATCTTGTGCCTACTATATTTTTGCAAAACTGTCAAGGAAACTATGAAGCCAGGTTAAGCAGGGCTTTGGTTGTTCAAGCTGCAAAGCTAGTTTGGGGCCCCAAGATTAGTCTGTTAGAAGCAGTTTGCAAAAACTGTACAGGCTTCTAGAAGGACACATAATCAATGGCCTATTCAGGGGTGGTTGTAGAAAATAATTGGCAAAGAATAAATGCCCCAAGTCAGAGAAAAGGGACACCAAAGACAATGGGCAATGAGTCCCTTCCAGAGAACAGCATCCAAGACTAATCAGAATACCACATTCTCAACTATCAGGGCAAGTGGCTTTCAGAATGCCTGCCTCTTGGGTATAGGAGAAGTGAGACATATGCCTTTTTAGTTCAAACAGAAGAGGGCCACACTGGACTCATGGAGAACACACATCATGTGGTAATGTAGGCTTAGCACAGGATACACTGATTGGAGTGAGTGTTCCGCCTTGGGGAAAGTGGTGTGTTGAGAGAAGGAGACAGTGTTTCATAGTCAGGATGGCTGACTGTGGCATAGATGCTTGTACTCATCTCCAACTGTGTTTTCTTTCTGAGCACATTACTAGACAATGTTTCCTGAGTCCTTTGCAGTTTTTTAGAACTATGTAACTGAGGCTGAAGATAAGTGAGTAGTGGTATATCACCTCCAGAATTAAGTGGTTAAGAGTGAATGTGCAGTAAGTAATGCAAGCAAACAGCCCACAGAATGGGAGAAGATATTTGCTGGTTATGTCTCTGACAAAGGTTTAATAACCAGAATCCACAGAGAACTCAAACGCATTAGCAAGAAAAGAACAAGGGATACCATCACAGGCTAGGCAAGAGACTTGAAAAGAAACTTCTCTGAAGAAGACCGGCGAGCGGCCTTCAGACATATGAAAAAATGCTCATCATCTTTAATCATCAGAGAAATGCAAATCAAAACTACTTTGAGATATCATCTAACTCCAGTGAGACTAGCCTATATCACAAAATCTCAAGACCAGAGATGTTGGCGTGGATGTGGAGAAAAGGGAACACTTTTGCAGTGCTGGTGGGAATGCAAACTAATACATTCCTTTTGGAAAGATATATGAAGAACACTTAGAGATCTAAAAATAGATCTGCCATTCAATCCTGTAATTCCTCTGCTGGGCATATACCCAGAAGACCAAAACCCACATTATAACAAAGATATTTCTACCAGAATCTTTATTGCAGCCCTATTCATAATTGTTAAGTCATGGAAGAAACCCAAGTGCCCATCGATCCACAAATGGATTAAAAAATTGTGATATATGTACACCATGGAATACTATGCAGCCTTGAAGAAAGGTGGAGACTTTACCTCTTTCATGTTTACATGGATGGAGCTGGAACATATTCTTCTCAGTAAAGTGTCTCAAGAATGGAAGAAAAAATATCCAATGTATTCACCCCTACTATGATACTAACTTAGGACCTTCACATGAAAGCTATAACCAAGTTACAACCTAAGAACGGGGGGAAGGGGGAAAGCGTGGGGAGGGAGGGGGGAGGTGGGTAGAGGGAGGGAGATTGAAAGGATCACGCCTGTGGTGCATCTTACAAGGGTACATGTGAGCCTTGGCAAATGTGTAAATGTCTTGGCAAAGTAACTAGGAAAATGCCAGGAAGGCTATGTCAACTAATGAGATGAAAATGTGTCAAATATTCTATGAAACAAGTGTATGGTGCCCCATGATCATATTGATGTACACAGCTATGATTTAATAAAAAAATAAAAAAAAAAAAGTGAATGTGCCTTCTCCCTCATTTCTTTCCTCATCCACATTGTTAAATGGAGAAGAGAATGAGGCCCTAGGAGGTTTTGGATACATAGATGACAAGGATCCTGAGTCTGTCATTGACAGTGTAAGGCAAAGTCCTGCCTTCTAACTGCCACCCTCTACCAATCCACACTGAATGATGATATGGAAGAACAATGAGCTTTTATGGGGGCAAGACATGACTGCAAGAGGGACTTTGCCTAACAATTGCAATCAATGTAACCTGGCTTATTGTACCCTCAATGAATCCCTAACAATAAAAAAAAAAAAAGATACCAAGAATCTGGGTTTTATTTTTGTTATAATAGTTGGCATATCTTCCATAAGTGATCTTTAATGTTTATACATCATTAGTATAAAATTATTTTTATACTTTAGGTTGATATCTGTAAAATTATAAATACTAATCAAACATTGAATTTTATTTTAAACTAATTTTTTTTGCATTAAATCCATTTGTCAGCATACTACTAGTAGTGTTCATTTTGTAAGTTTCCTTTTTCTGTTGAGTTAATTTCTGTATACTGGAGGTCCATGTAAAATATGATAAGAACAGTGGAGTTATGTTGCTAAAAACTGAATTAATCAGGTCTAGGATTCTTCTTTTATATGTGCACTGCCCAATACCGTTCCACTTGTAATCATGTAGTTTTCTTATATGGCACCATATTTTTTAAAAATGCGTAACAATTTTCCTTCATTTTGTAGAGTATATCTTTACCTAGAAAAGGAATGCTAAAATGAGAGGAAGAATGGTTGTTAAACTAAGATGTTATTCCTAAGTATCCTGTGGGCATACAAAAATTATTTTTAATAACATATGCTCATTGAATTCACAATTGCAATGGAACTCATTGACCATTCTAATGCCTTATCTAGTAAAACCTCTTCATTATTCAAATAAGGAAACTGAGCCTTAGAGCAGTGAATTAATTTTCTCAGGTTCACAGATGTAGAAAATCAAGAGACAGGCCTAGGAGCCAGATCTCCTAATACCTAACCCACAGTTCTTTCCACCACAACAAATTTCAATGCACTAAATATTATACTTCAGACAAACTTGGATATTAGGGGGGTTTGTGAGTTATGATGATAATATTCTTCTCAGATTAATGTGTTTTATAAAAATCCATCAAAACCCCAAAATATAATTTTGAATCTTATAAACTTTATTAAAAGGATTAAATGTAAGAAAATCCACCAAAACCCCAAAGTATAATTTTGAATATTTTTTTTAATGTTTAACTTCTTTTTTATTTCTATTTATTGTATTTGTCTTTTTTTTGTTGTTGTTAAATCATAGCTGTGTACATTAGTGCAATCAAGGGGTAAAATGTGCTGGTTTCATATACAATTTGAAATATTCTCATCAAACTGTTCAACGTAACCTTCATGGCATTTTCTTAGTTATTGTACATAGACATTTGTATTCTGCATTTAGTAAGTTTTGCCTGTACCCATTCTAAGATGCACGTAGGTGTGGCCCCACCCATTACCCTCCCTCCACCCTAACCTCACCCCCTCCCTTCCTCTTTCTTGGCCCTTTCCCCATAGTCTTGTGCTATAGTTGGGTTATAGCCTTCATGTGAAAGCTATAATTTAGCTTCATAGTAGGGCTGAGTACATTGGATACTTTTTCTTCCATTCCTGAGATACTTTGATAAGAAGAATATGTTCCAGCTCCATCCATGTAAACATGAAAGAAGTAAAGTCTCCATCTTTCTTGAAGGCTGCATAATATTCCATGGTATATGTGTACCACAATTTGCTAGTCCATTTGTGGGTCGATGGGCACTTGGGCTTCTTCCATGATTAGCGATTATGAATTGGGCTGCAATAAACATTCTGGTACAGATGTCTTTGTTATATTGTGGTTTTTGGTCTTCTGAGTATAAACCTAGTAAAGGAATTATAGGATCGAGTGGCAGGTCTATTTTTAGGTCTCTGAGTATTCTCCAAACATCCTTCCAGAAGGAACGTATTAGTGTGCATTCCCACCAGCAGTGTAGAAGTGTGCCCTTTTCTCCACATCCACGCCAACATCTCTGGTTTTGGGATTTTGTTATGTGGGCTACTCTTACTGGGGTTAGGTGATATCTCAAAGTAGTTTTGATTTGCATTTCACTGATGATTAAGGATGATGAGCTTTTTTTCATGTGTTTGCAGATCATGCATCTGTCTTCTTTAGAGAAGTTTCTCTTCAAATCCCTTACCCATCCTGAGATGGGATCACGTGTTCTTTTCTTGCTAATATGTTTGAGTTCTCTATGGATTCTGGTTATTAGACCTTTATTGGAGGTATAATCTGCAAATATTTTCTCCCATTCTGAGGGCTGTCTGCTTGCTTAACTTACTATGTTCTTGGCTGTGCAGAAGCTTTTTAGTTTGATCAGGTGCCAGTAGTGTGTTTTTGATACTGCTTCAATTGCCTGGGGAGTCCTCCTCATAAAATATTCACCCAGGCCGATTCCTTCAAGAGTTTTCCCCGCACTTTCTTCAAGTATTTTTATAGTTTCATGTCTTAAGGTTAAATCTTTTATCCAGTGAGAGTCTATCTTAGTTAATGGTGAAAGATGTGGGTCCAGTTTCAATCTTCTACGGGTTGCCAGCCAGTTCACCCAGCACCATTTGTTAAATAGGGAATCTTTTCCCCACTGAATATTTTTAATTGGATTGTCAAAGATCAAATAATGATAAGTAGCTGTATTCATCTCTTGGTTCTCTATTCTGTTCCGGACATCTACTTCTCTGTTTTTGTGCCAGTGCCATGCTGTTTTGATCACTATCGATTTATAGTACAGTCTCAGGTCTGGTAGCATGATTCCTCCTACTTTGTTTTTATTTCTGAGTAATGTTTTGGCTATTCAAGGTTTTTTCTGATTCCATATAAAACGAAGTATTATTTTTTCAAGATCTTTAAAATATGAAAATGGAGCTTTAATAGGAATCTCATTAAAATTATATATTGCTTTGGGTAGTACAGACATTTTAACAATGTTGATTCTTCCCAGCCACAAGCATGGTATGTTTTTCCATTTGTTAACATCTTCAGCTATTTCTTTTCTTAAAGTTTCGTAGTTCTCTTTGTAGAGATCTTTCATGTCCTTTGTTAGGTACACTCCCAAATATTTCATCTTCTCTGGCACTACTGTGAAAGGAATAGAGTTCTTAACTGTTATTTTGGCTTGGTTATTGTTGGTATATATAAAGGCCACAGATTCATGCGTATTGATTTTGTAGCCTGATACACTGCTATATTCCTTGATCACTTCTAAAAGTTTTGTAGTAGAATCCCCAGTGTTTTCCACATGTATGATATGTCATCTGTGAAGAGTGAAAGTTTGATCTCTTCTGACCCAATGTGGATACACTCGATCACCTTTCCTCCCTAATTGTGGTGGCTAAAACTTCCATTACAATGTTAAAGAGCAATGGAGACAATGGGCAACCTTGCCTGGTTCCTGATCTAAGTGGAAATGATTTCAATTTAACTCCATTCAATACGATATTGGCTGTGGGTTTGCTATAGATGGCCTCTATTAGTATAAGAAATGTCCCTTCTATACCAATTTTCTTAAGTGTTCTGATCATGAAGGGATGCTGGATATTATCAAAAGCTTTTTCTGCATCAATTGAGAGAATCATATGGTCCTTATTTTTTAGTTTGTTTATGTGCTGAATTACATTTATAGATTTACATATATTGAACCAGCCTTGAGATCCTGGGATAAATCCCACTTGGTCGTGGTGTATAATTTTTTTGATGTGTTGTTGGATTCTGTTTGTTAGAATCTTTTTGAGTATTTTAGCATCAATATTCATTAGTGATATTGGTCTATAATTTTCTTTTCTGGTTGGGTCTTTCCCTGGTTTGGGGATCAAGGTGATGTTTGCTTCTTAGGATGCGTTGGGTAATATTCCTTCTTTTTCTGTATTTTGGAAGAGGTTTAGTAATATATGTACTAGTTCTTCTTTAAAGGTTTGGTATAATTCTGGTGTAAAGCCATCTGGTCCTGGGCTTTTCTTTTTAGGGAGATTTTGTATAGTTGATGCTATTTCAGAACTTGATATAGGCCTGTTCAACATTTCCACTTCATTCTGGCTAAGTCTTGGTAGGTGGCGTACTTCCAGGTATTGGTCGATTGCTTTCAGATTTTCATATTTCTGAGAGTAGAGTTTCTCATAGTATTTGTTAAGGATTTTTTGAATTTCTGAGGGTCTGTTGTTATTTCTTTTTTTTTTAATTTTTTTTTTATTTTTGGGGATTCATTGAGGGTACAATAAGCCAGGTTACACTGATTACAATTGTTAGGTAAAGTCCCTCTTGCAATCATGTCTTGCCCCCATAAAGTGTGACACACACCAAGGCCCCCCGTCCATCTTTCTGCTTTCCCCCCCCCATATAACCTTGTCATTAATTGTCCTCATATCAAAATTGAGTACATAGGATTCATGCTTCTCCATTCTTGTGATGCTTTACTAAGAATAATGTCTTCCACTTCCATCCAGGTTAATACAAAGGATGTAAAGTCTCCACAAACACATGAAAAAATGTTCATCATCTCTATATATTAGAGAAATGCAAATCAAAACAACCCTGAGATATCATCTAACCCCAGTGAGAATGGCCCACATCACAAAATCTCAAAACTGCAGTTGCTGGCATGGATGTGGAGAGAAGGGAACACTTTTACACTGCAGGTGGGACTGCAAACTAGTACAACCTTTCTGGAAGGAAGTATGGAGAAACCTCAAAGCACTCAAACTAGGCCTCCCATTTGGTCTGTTATTATTTCATCGTTACCATTTCTGATTGATGAAATTAGAGATTTTACTCTTTTTTTCCTGGTTAGTTTGGCCAAAGGTTTATCTATTTTATTGATATTTTCAAAAAACCAACTTTTGAATTTATTGATCTGTTCTATAATTCTTTTGTTTTTAATTTATTTTAATTCTGCTCTGAGATTGGTTATTTCTTCTCTTCTGCTGGGTTTGGAGTTGGAATGTTCTGCTGGGTTTGGAGTTGCTGGATCATGGTAGGGAGTGACCCCGGTTAGTTCTTCTGGGGCTGCCCTAGCCAGGGAGTTCTGGTTGTGGAAGCAGCTCTAGAGTGTGACACACCCTGATCCAGCAACAGGGTGGGAGGTAGTGTGCACAGTTCTGGGAGTGTCTGGTGCCCAGTAACTTTGTCACAGAGAGCCCATGGCTCCAGCAATCTCTGGGCAGGAGAAGGGCTCTGCACAGAGGCAGGGAGGGCTCCGGAGGGCACACGGCTACCAGGGTCCCTGGTCAGATGAGTGGGCCAGTGTGGAGGCAGGTAGGGTACAGGAGGGAGGACACAGGGTTGCATGGCTCCTGCAGTTCCTGGTCAGGGCATGCGAAAGCCTGGTGTGCATGGGTCGCGGGTCGGGGGTTGTAGTGCAGGTCTTATGGAGGTACGGGCGGCGCTAAGCCCAGGAGTTTGAGGTTGCTATGAGCTGTGATGCCACAGTACTCTACCCAGAGCAATAGCCCGAGGCTTCCATGTGCCAAAGCCGGTCTCACTCTGCCCCTGAGGGTTAAGGCTGTAAGGCAGCTCAGTCTCCACCTTTAGGCTGCTCAAGCACTAGGTTACTAGCTCCCACCCGATCCTTGCTCTGCAGCCCTGATGGCAGAGCTTGCTGGGGCAGTTCTTTCACAATGGCTCCCTGCGGCCCAAAGCCCAGCACTATTAACTCCGTCTGGCTCAGCAGCTCAGTTGGGGCCATAGACAATGCCCAAATTTCTTCGCACTCCTGCTCAAGCTCTACAAACACCAAATCAGTTCACAGGTGCCAAGTCTACAAACACCGAATTAGTTCACAGGTAAGGCCTTTCCAGTTTGCAGTCTCACTGCTGTTTGTACTTACAGCTGCTGGTGGGATTAGGTCGATCAAACACACACAACCACTTTCCAGTTTTCCACTGTTTTTATCCTCCTCTTAGGGTCCAGAAGTCCCTTGCTGACTCCCTGTATCCTCCAAGGGATGATTATAGGCAGATCCCAACAGCCAGAGATGCCTAGAGTCTTAACTCCCCAGACTCACCTCCCTTGCAGGGAAGCTGTTACTCCTATAATTTTGAATCTTATAAACTTTAATAAAAGAATTAAATGGTAAGAAAAATGGAGAAAAAGAAGACTATCCTAATAATAGGTTATTTGCCACTCAAGATTTTAAACCTTAACATAAAATTAGATAATTAAAACAATGTGGTAATGATATTAGAGCAAACATAAGGTTCAATGAGATAGAATCAAATTGTCCAAAAACAGACCTGCAGATGAGTTTTGTGTATTGTGAGAGATGGCAAATAAATCAGACAAAATAAGCAGTCTGATGATTCTCCATAAGCAAGTCTGCCCAAGATCGAGGCGTTTCTTTCCCAGGCAATAGACAACATCAATGAGGGGGAGAAAATAACCTCCACCAAATCTCACATTCAAAGCCTCTTTGTTTACAAGCAGTACAAGTTAAACTCTTTGATTTTGTTAAAAGCTAGAAAAAACTTTGGTTTTACTGTACTGAAGAGTTAAGCATTTTGGTGAGATGTTACCACAGACCCACAGATGAAGCCTCTGTCTACTGTGATAGAGGTTAATGTAAAAGGATCGGAATACTTTCTCCCCTACCTCCAAAGAATTGCCAAAAGTAAAGGTACAATAAAGCCTACTTCCTAGTCCCTCCATAGGTATTCTGAAAATTTTATCTCACGTCAAGTCCAACAGCCCATAAAGGGAATTCATCCTTAATTTGTGTAAGTCTTCTTTTTTTGTAAGAAGATAAAGAAATTAGAGCAGAAATATCAATGGCTTTTAGAACATAGTAAACAATCTTCTATTTATGCAAATAGCATAAAAAGCAAATAACTTGGAAAAATATTTACCAATGCTTTAGGTTAATAGGCAAAATAAAGGGTTCATATACAAAAATTTCACATAAAATCAAAAAGAAAAATAAAAAACCTAGTGGTGAGTGAAGAAAAGATATGAGTGAGTAATTCACAAATGAGTAAATATGAATGTTCTAATGTTACACAAAAGAGTATAAATAGAAGGTAACAAAACATTCGAAATAAGAATTTAAATTTTAATTTTAATTGAAACATTTGACCCATTCATTCCCATTTTAGAAACCATTCTACAGTAAAAAATTTTCTTTTAAAGAATAAGAAGATTTTCATATGTGACAGAATTACTATTAAAGTTGAAATTTTAAGTTGATTCAGATTGAAATCAACTCTAATTAATGTAGGAGAAATGTTAAGTATATGACAATGAAATATTATATGACTCTTAAAATGAAGATTAGAAAGATTTTTAAAGTATTGGAATATTTATACAATAATAGTACAGGTAGAAGTTAGAAAAATTATGTATCAATATCTCAATTCTATAAAAGTAAATATGTGGGAAAGAAAACAACATGAAAATATCTGCCGGACATAAGAAAGTCAGTATTACCGAATGCTGTAATTAATTATGAATAGTGGTAATTTCTTTTCTATGCTTTCTAAATTTTCAAAATTTACATTTATATCCTCAATAATCAGAAAATTTTAATGTTTACTTTCCCACACACAGCTTTTCACGTAAATATTATTACAGAATTGGCTCAGCACCTATAGCTCAAGTGACTAAGGCGCCAGCCACATATACCAGAGCTGGTGGGTTTGAATCCAGCCCAGGCCTTCCAAACGACGACAACTACAACAAAAAAATAGCTTGGCGTTGTGGCAGGCACCTATAATCCCAGTTACTTGGGCGGCTGAGGCAAAAGAATCACTTAAGCCCAAGAGTTTGAGGTTGTTGTGAGCTGTGACGCCATGGCACTCTACCTAGGGCAACAGCTTGAGACTCTGTCTCAAAAAAGAAAAAAAGTATTATTATAGAATTAAAATCTCCTTCCCCAAATAACAACTTGATGTAACTATATTTTCCTAGACATTCTATTTTTAAAAAATTATTAGAGAGATACTGCAAAACTTTACAAATGATTTTTTAAACAAAAGATTCCTTTTATAATTAACATCTTTTTTTCTAGTTGAACATTCATTAAAATAGTGTCAATTTCCTCTTCCTTACTGAAATTTAAAATTTGAATATTGTAGTTTGTCAAAGCATATAGCTCAGAATACTCAGTGTTTTAATATCCCGTATTATCTAAATCCAGTTACAGCCACACAGAGGATTTGAAACATACGTTTGTTGAGTCCCTATTGGTCTGTTTGATTTTTACCATATTGTTTTGAAAGAGTAAAGACAACTATATCCACATCTTTCTCAGGTTAGAAAATTCATGTGCAAAACCTCTAAATTGCATTTAAAATCCACAATAAAATATAATCCTCACCTCATCTATATAAGAGGGTAGGTAGAAAGAAACAAAGAAAATTTTCAAAGTGATATTTACAAAACTTTCAATAACCAACATACATGTAATATTATTTCTAAGACTTCTTGTAAGACATTTGAAGCAGTAGGAATTCCAAAGTGTATATACAATCTCAAGGCAGTTATCTTTTATAAAATGTACTATGGTTATTAAGATCATTTATACAAATTGAAGTTTTAAAAACTACATAGCATGGAAAATAATTTGGTGCAATGTTATCTGTTACTCTGATGAAATTAAAAAGGTTTTTTCTCTTGCTAGGTTAAACTGAAATATTTGTTCTTAATTGCAAGACTTCACAGAGCTTTTTATAAGCTAATATGCATCCTAAATCTTACTCAAATTTAAATTATTATTCTTATTCCAAACCCTCATTTTTAAGAATTGCCTTAACATAGTGTTCCTCAAAACACACTTTGGGAAATACTTGTTCTAACAATCCTTTCATTACCACTTTTAATGTAAGAATTTCCCCCCAAAATCTGTACATTGTCTCTGTAATATGATTGCAAGTGATCTAAGCTAGTGGTATCTACTCCCCCAAATGACTATAAATACGTATGGTGCTAGTTTTGTCTCATTTGAGGAAATGATGAAGAGCAAAATAGATGCCTGATTTGAAACATCTTTCAAAATACAACCATAACCACACAGCCAGGTATCCTGTGAACTGGACAATTATTTAAATAACAATATCTCTAGAAAACCAAGATGTCCCCTCAGCACATGTCCATCCTCCCTCCCTGCTTTAATCCACAGGATGCCAACTAGTCATCCTCTCCCTCTGCATCTAGCTCTCCTGCTGACACTTGTGAACTGACTCTCATTATTCTCCTCTCTATTGAGGCATTTTCTTAACCCTGAGTTCTGCAACCCCATAGTTTCTGCTTACTGCTTCCTTTCTGTGTCTTGCTCAGCAACTTTACCACCCCTCCATTGTCTTCAGCCTTCCTTTGAATGTCCCATTCAAACCTCACAAAAGAGATGAAAATCTGATGGGGACCGCCAGTCTCATTCATTTTTAGGCAGCCACGACGGTAACAGTGCTCTCTCCAGGACAACGTACACTCTGCTGGCCAGATTCTATGTGGGTGCCTTTGTGTCCAGCACATACTCTGGGAGCAATTGTATGTGGTAAGAGTGGTGACACCACCTGCATGGATGAACCCCCCTACCCCCTGAGAGAATGAAGGAATAGCAGGCACGTTGCACTAAGGACTCTCCAAGGAAAACTGCAACACCAGCAGGTAACTTAGGATGTCCTCTCCTATTATTGTTTACTTTTTCTTTTATATGGCATGTAGTGTACCCTTAACATTCAATGTTTTTATTTGCATATTTTTGTGAGGAATTTAAAAAAGTCCCTGCCTCAATTTGTATAGAGTATTAATAAATGTTTAAAGGAAGAATAAGCACAGTAGATGAGATTGTCACCAAAACCTCAGTAAAAAATGTAAAACTCTGCAGGAGAAGTTAAAGCTATCTCTAAAGCATACCCAGTTGTGGGCTCATTTGAGCCATGAAATGTGATGAGCAACTAGTTGCTTTATTAAGTAGTCTTATTAACAAGGCATGAGGTCTTATACCTCCAGTAGTACTTTTGCTGCTGTCTTGGTGATGTAGAAAGGTGCATCTGGGATTTAGTAAAGACAATCGTTTCTTTCCTTAATCCTTACAGAAGAGTCAACTAGAGATGTTAAGGCTGAGAAGATGCATTACCCTCCAACACAAGACATCAGTACTGAAATGGGTTGGGTACCGTCTAAGGCCAAGACAATGACAAGCAGGGAATGCAAAAAAAGGCTGTGCTCTGTCATCAATAGTTTGAATGCTCGAGAGAGGTCAAGACCTATAAGATTAGCCCCTTCTTCTCTCACACAAAAATTGAAAGGCTAGTTTAAACTGTGCTTTTATAATAGCACTATAAAGTAAGGTCATTCTTCTATGTATGCCAATAAGAACATTCACATCTGCAGCAATTTGTGCTATGGTAAGCCATAAAAGCAAAAGAAAGAGCACTTGGTTATATATATTCTTAGGGAATCCAAGAATCAATGAATTACGGAAGTCACTGAGTGAGCAAGAACACATCTTGAAAAAATATCCCTGGCATTGGAATCATGTTAACTGAGTTACTTCTCCAGCTCAATTTGTACCACTGGTGGCAATATTTCCTCTGAGGGTGCTGGTGATGGATAAATGTGACGGACAATAGTAAGCAAAAGAAGACTTCTCTTCCAGTGGCATCAGTGAGATGCCTCTATGGTGCTGGTGCTCACAGGTTCTGTGTCATGTAAGCCTAGCAAGTCCACAGAGACTTTGCCTTTAATGCCTATGGATTACATGCATGCTGATGTCAATTTAAAAGGTAAAGGTTCACATCAGTCTACCATCATCATCAATCTAAATGAAATCAATATTCACCAGTAATGCCAAATAAATGTTAAAAAAACTAAGGAACTAGAAATCCAATTGCAATAACTCTATCAAATTTGGTGACTCATTTTTACATTAACCAATGGGAGAATGTTCTTGGATATTACCCAAAGCATGTAATGCTTCTCAATATCAAGCCTACTTAGAAATATTCTGCATTTGTGACATTCAACACTTTCAGTGCTTAAATTAACTGGTTTATTTCCAGATGCCAAGGCTTCTTATGCATATGCTTAGAAGGAATGCTAGAAAAAAATTATTTTTATTTTTTTATATTAATTTATTTATTTCTTATTAAATCATAGCTATGTACATTAATGTGATCATGGGGCACCACACCCTGGTTTCATAGACAATTTGAAAATTTCTTTCAATATGTAAGAAGGAGTTTTCCACATACTTATTTAAGACATAAAGAATCTTTAATAAGTATCTTTGGCTTAAGACAACTAACCTGAAATGGCTTCCACCTAAGAAATTCTGAGAGGTCTTTTAGTAGCCTAATAGGTCAATTACTCTCATTACATCTGGACATAACAGGGAGGAGCAAAGTTTGCAAAAGAAGCAAAAAAGGGACCATTTCAAATTGTTTTCCAGATGTTCCCTATAAAGTAAGTCAGCAACTTCAGCATAAACCCAAGCTCAACAGGTAGGAAAAGCACAGAACAATTCAGAACAAGCAGCATTGTTCTCTGGGATAATAATCTTTAAAGAAAGTCAAAGCAGTTCTGAATGAATCTTAAAGAGAAAAAAAAAAGTCCAGTAATCAGAAAAGAGGGTTGTGGTTCACTGGTTCTATCTCAAAGGATGCAGGAAACTGGGAGGGACAACCACTTTCCACACTCCACAGGCCACACGGCAACTTGGCAGATAAAGAAAAGTCCCCAGGGCTAGTGACTGGTCAATTATGAATTGTAATTCGACTGTCTCTACAGTTGCCAGAGAAACCATCTTGGGAACTGTGGTACCTTTTGAGACATGACTAAAGAATGGCCATGGCTGATTAGAATACAGTGCCAAGAGAGTGTTTGATCCATGGCTACACAGTGCAATGCAGGCTATTCCTTGCAATTTACCAACTGTTTGATCAGTATGAAGGAGAGCAAAAGCATGTGGTCATGTCAGCACACTGCAGCTCCCCAGTCCACAGCTGGTTTATATGGTGTTAAACTGAAAAACGGATACTTCAGAGATATGAACCTGCCACATTTCAAGGATACGACATCCGTTGAGAACAAAAATGTGAAAGCAAAACAATTCTATAAAGCAGGTAAACACCTTGACAAATATGAAGGCTTTCAATAATGTCAAACTGTTTTAAAAATGTCCACTTTGCCACCCCTCTCCAGATACTTAATGCTTCCTAACAGAAGAATAGAATAAATACAGGAGAGAAATCAATACTCTGCACGTCCAAATTGTTCCAGCCTGCCACTGCAATCAAACTTTCTTCTTTTTCCCTGCAAAGAGCTCAGAGGCAGTCTCCTAGTTCAAGGATGAAATAGTTACACTGCTCCTTCTCTAAATATAAATACAGATAACAGAAACATTAATTTCCTGAAAATATTGAGCTGAAGAATTATTTTTAGCTGTGTTTTCAGCAGCTGTTTTCTCTAGCTATATGGAATGATTCTTTCATAAACAAACTTGTTAGTAAAGCCCCCTTATAATTGGCAACTTTTTAATACTAAGTAATCGGTTAAGAAGACCTTTTCTCATGATTTAATTAGAAATAATTTAATATACACTTTAAAAAGAATTATTTTACATGATTTCTAATATTCATGAAAGCTGTTAAATTAGCAGCCCTGGAAGCCGGAACCTTCCCTTTAGCCACAAAGTCTATACAGCCAGAAAAGCTTTCTGCAGAACCTTGGAAATGATCATAAAGACGCCGTAGTCTCCACAGCCCACTGACAAAGGCAGGAGAGTTATAACAGGTCCAGTTTGGGCAATAGTTTGGCATTTGTTCAGAGAGAACACACCTGTCCAGAATGAGGGGACTCCATTAATTCATTTATGAGAGATTTCTCATTAGCATCTGATATCAACTAATCTTCTGAAGAGACTGGGGGACTCCTTCTTCAACCTCCTTTCCAAGGCACTGATATTTTCCACTGTGCTTGCCTCTCCTGCACTTTAAAAAGATTTCATTAAAATCAAGCTGGGTTCTTTTTCTCTCTTTGACGATCAGTGCTTCTTAGTATAGTTATCAAGGCCTTTATCCTCAGACATCCTTGAAGTCCTCGGATGGTTCTTTCCCAGAATGCTCAGGAATTTGACAGCTGGCTCCACAAGGCAGGAACTTCCAAAGGCAATATTCACGATTGGATGGCCCAAAACTGTTAGTCTTTTAAAAATAATTACTTAATATTCAATGATTTCTAACAATGTATGTCAAAGGGAATGGTGAAAATATCAGCACTTTGATCTTTTTTTTTTTGTAGAGACAGAGTCTCACTTTACCGCCTTCAGTAGAGTGCCATGATGTCACAGGACTCACAGCAACCTCTAGCTCTTGGGCTTCAGCCATTCTCCTGCCTCAGCCTCCTGAACAGCTGGGACTACAGGCGCTAGCCACAACACCCGGCTATTAGCACTTTGATTTTTTTAAATATAAATCAACACACAAGAATTTATTTCTAAAAATTGAATTACATTCTAGTAATTTAATGTATAAGGACTCAAGTTGCTACTTTTGCCATCAAGATTTTTGGGGTGAGTTTTTAAAAATGTCATTTTTCCTAAGTATTTACTTATTTTGAAGACAAAGCACAAGAAAGCTATTTTAGCAAGCTTAATGTAATAGGAATACAAATATGTATATTATTAGCTAAATTCAACAACCTTTATTCTGCTTCTGGGGTCATATATGGCATATAAAATTTGGAGGTCATAAGACAAAAAATAAATTCCAATATTTATGAAAAATATTACACATTATGTTTTCTTATTAACTTTATTGAGTTAAAGGTTTGAATGTTTTAATTTTGCTTTATGGTATTTTTCATTGGAAACTCTTTTTTTTTTCTTTTGCCAGAAAAGCACATGGAGATTTATTACTTGATTGGATTTTTTTTAATGAGTCTATTACATGATTCTATATAGTCTTATTTCTCCAAGAAAATCAAATGCAATTGAGAGAAATATGTTGAACTGATTTGCTCTGTTGTTGACCTATACCCACAAGAATTTTTCTGATATACACATCAAGATTCTAGATGCCAGGAATCATTCCTGTTTAAATATTTATAGTCAAGTATTTATTTGGGTGGTGTCGTCTTCCCCCCTTTACATAGAGAAGTTTTATATGCCTTTTACAGGGAGAATGATAATGATAATAATTGATTCAAGACTTAGGACATTTAGTTTCATAAATATTGAATCACAAATACTTTGATGTCCACTACATTGGCTGCAATTGTTTCTGCTTGCCTGCATTGGTTGCCTCTAAGTATTACTATTGGGGTTGGGGCAGAGGGTTGCTTTCCTCTGAAGTATTTCTTCTTGGCTTGCAGACGATTGCCTCCTCCCTCTGTCTTTACATGGTTTTCCTTCTGCATGTTTCTGTGCCAAAATTTCTCTTTTTTTTTGTAGAGACAGAGTCTCACTTTATGGCCCTTGGTAGAGTGCCGTGACCTCACACAGCTCACAGCAACCTCCAACTCCTGGGCTTAAGCGATTCTCTTGCCTCAGCCTCCCGAGTAGCTGGGACTACAGGCACCCGCCACAATGCCCGGCTATTTTTTGGTTGCAGTTTGGTCGGGGCTGGGTTTGAACCCGCCACCCTCAGTATATGGGGCTGGTGCCTTACCGACTGAGCCACAGGCGCCGCCCCAAAATTTCTCTTTTTGTATGGACTCCAGTCACATTGACTTAAAGCCCATCCGAAAACCTCCCTTCAACTTACATGCCTTTGTAAAGACTCTTTCTCCAAATACAGTCACATCCTGAGGTAGATATGGTTAGGACTTCAACATGTGAATTTTTATGAGATACAATTCAACTCATAACAGGTATCATTTGAAACTCTTGAAATATATCAGGTATCTCCAGCTATTTAAGGACATCTAAAGCTTTAGACTCCACCAGTTATTACCAAGTGACCTGTCGTGTAATCATTTTAATCCTTATAATTACCTTGTTTCTTTGTACTCTGTCAATATATCATTCAATTGGAGACTGTGAGATTGTTCATTAAGATTGCTACATGAATTTCTAAATAATTTTCAGAGTGAAAAGTTATAGTGCACAAAGGTGCTAAATGTATCTTGTGAGGAATTTATTGTAATAGTTTAGAGATTCAAAAAATATTCTGAAAATACACTGGATTCTTTACAGAGTCAATATGAGTATTAGACTTATTTATTTTCTGTATTTCCCAAGAGAAATAATTCATATGTATAAAAACAGAAAGCACAGAGAAATTAAGAATATTTCTGTTATTAGTGTTCTGGTATTAATGATGAAATATGTCTTAGGCAGCAAGTTCTGAAGACTTCATGCCCTTCTTCTAAAATGGATCTCAGCAAAGACATATCTAGTTAAGTTGAAGTTTCAGTTGATCTATCGTACTGATTTTAAGACAAAGGTAAGGCAGGAGGGGAAAGGAAAATCAGCTCTTCTGCATTCGAGGAAGCAGACAGCCAGAAAAGGGCTTTCCCTTCAGTCTTCAAGTATCCACACCTTGCAATATTCTACTTTTCCACAGAGACACTTGTGGGACTCAGTAGAGGCATGAAATCTAATCTCCAATTTTTAGGTCCCACACTGTCCTTCTGAAGATGCTTCTTTTTTTCCACAAATGAAGCAGTTGTAAGCTATTAGAACTCAGAATTTCCCCCTATGAAAGAAATCATCCTACTATAACTTGTAAAGTCCTTAGATCACTGAAATAAAGAGCTCAAACTTAATTTTTCATTAACATAAGATTTTATTTTGCATATAATTTTACAAAAAAAATGTAAGCTTTGGGAGAAGAGAATAAATTTAACCTGCTCATTGGGCCAACCTAAAATTCTTTTTTCTCAATCTTTACCCATTTTACATAAACTACATTCCATGTAGCAGCAGGACGGATCTAAAATCAGCATGTATGTCAAATAGGAGAATATTCACATAGAGTAATTTATACAGGGAGCCAATTTAAACACCTCATTTAAATTTTATGGAAATAGTCTTGCTTGTCCAGCAACTGGCTGTGGAAAAGGTTAGCAGGAGCTTATTTTCTGGCTCCTAATTTTTTCTCTCTCTCTCTTCGACACTGTCTTAATATCTAGCCTTGAGCACTCTTCTATGCAACCAAAACACAAAACAAAAATAATTTTCAGACTTAGGTAACTCCTTCAAGCTAATGTATTTCCCTTGCAAGCTGATTTCCCTTTGCTGAGGCAGAGGTGTTCTCATATACCTTCAAGCCAACTTGTAGGCTGTTAGCTCACACTGCTGCTCCCTGTCCGTGTTCACTATCTATTAGGAATTCAGGCTGCTGGGTGCACAGATACAAGTTGGGCACCAAAGCTCTCATCATAGTAAAGAAAAAACATGAATTTATACCTGCTTATCTTAAATGTTATTTAGCTCAAAGAAATCTGAGTCACATTGATGCACAAGGGACAAAAAAGCCTTTAGTTTCAGCTAAGCCACTTCAATGTGCCTGTTCTATAGTTGATTTCATAGCTTAAAAATAACTGATAATTTTCCTCCTCTTATCTTTAAATGTTTCTTTTTCCCATAGATCTTTGGACTGGTCTTTCCAAATCCCTAAAATAGTGGTAAAACCTAAAGCCTACTTAATGACTAACTTTAATAAAGCAGAAGGCAATTTCTGATTTGCCCTACACAGATCTTAACGAACAGTAGTGTGCAGAGGAGAGGCAGATAGTTAGCATTTGGCTATTAGGAAAATGGAAGTGGGAAGTCCTTTTGACTCTTGAGACTCAATCAAAAATGCAACTCAGTGCTGAATGTGAAAACTATAGCCAGGTCATCCCCGTGTTGTAATAAGGAAGTCTTTATATTCTGATGACCATGATGTGAAGCCTTGTTTGTACTTGGGTTTCCTTGCAACATTTTCACAGTTCACCTTATTAAACAATTGGGTCACCTTTCACTTTACACCCACTTTCTCCAGACCACAGTTTTGATCATAGATTTATAGATCATTTAATACAGGTGACAGTTATTTCACCAACTGTTAGCTACTGCTAACAGTTCAGGAACAAGCCCAGCAGGATGATGAAAAGAATCAAGACACAGTGCCTACCCGACTGTCACAACAACAGGAAGAAACATCTGTTGCCCAGAATAGTCAGTGGAAAGGACACCAGCAATGGTGGACCTGATTCTGCACACTTTCCAGAGTAGCTGCCCTTCCCCCACTTCCCACCTCTGGCTCAAGAGACAAACCAAGGAACACCATCAAACATCACAGAGCACAAATTAGAAAGTTATTTTGTCAGAAACAACCTGGTGGAATCATCAGTCTCAATGAGAGGATGTTTTTCCTGAAAATTGAAAAAAAAAATTCTTGGGGAATATATATATAGAGAACAAAGTAAAATGTATTTGCCTTACCAAAAGACAAATTTAATTTAAAAGCATAAATCTTTGTTTCTTGGAATCCACATTCACAGTGGAAATGAAAAAATAAAACCTCTTTTGTTTTATGTTTATTTGTTATCTCTTGTTACATATTCATCCATTCATTTTCATCATCTCTTCATTTTCAACACTGGTTCCTATCTTGGTGATATCCTGAAGACTAAACTAAAATTTAGTGTGCAAAGTGTCTTGAATGGGACTCAGAACAAAATAAATAATTTGCAAGTGTCAACATTTTCTTATTCTAAAGAGCAAGGAATAAATTCCTATAAACTTGAAATAAATAGGACTGTATTGGAAGGAGCAAACTTCCTGGCAATATAGTAGGTATCAGTACCAAATAGATTGGACTTCCAGGATTTGCTGAGGAGTTAGAATGGATTCTCTCAGAAAATGTTACGGATAGTGTTGAAGATTCTATCCAGCCCACAAAATCATTACCTTTTATTAGTTTGAAATAGTATAATCTTTCAGGGATAGACAGAAATAAATTTGGCTTTGATGATATATTTTTTAATGTATCACTGAATAAGAAATAATATTAGCATCATGTACCTTTAATGTTGATTCTTGAATAAAGCTGCAAGTTTAATTAAGGACAAAAGCTTTCTGTAAATACTTTGTTAGGAAAAAATTTAAGAACTTTGAGGGTAGATTATGTTTTTTCCCAGTTTTAATGATGACCGATTATTCTCATTTTATGTATTTCTTTTCCTTTGATTTAAACTTGTATTTTTGTTTTCTCAAAAAAAGGAAAAAAATAAGTGGTATTAAAAAAATGAATAGTATCGGGCGGCACCTGTGGCTCAGTGAGTAGGGCGCCGGCCCCATATGCCGAGGGTGGCGGGTTCAAACCCAGCCCCGGCCAAACTGCAACAACAACAAAAAAAAATAGCCGGGCGTTGTGGTGGGCGCCTGCAGTCCCAGCTGCTCGGGAGGCTGAGGCAAGAGAATCGCGTAAGCCCAAGAGTTAGAGGTTGCTGTGAGCTGTGTGACACCATGGCACTCTACCCGAGGGTGGTACAGTGAGACTCTGTCTCTACAAAAAAAAAAAAATGAATAGTATCTTAATTTCATATAGAAATCATTCCTATTTAGTTTTGTAATCCTAGTTCTCTTAACATTCAGCTCGAGAGAGAGATGTGTATATATAATTTATGTATACGTATTATATAACATGTATGTCACAGATAAAGATGTAATGCATGTTTATACATGCATTCATATACATACACATATTGTCCCTGAGTCCTTTGCAAAGTAAGTGAATTAAAGAATGAGGAAAAAAAAAAAAAAGAAAGTGGAGTGAAAGCTTTTCCTCTGGTATGCAGAATCAGAACAAAAGACAATAGAGAAGAAAAATAAGCTAAAATTATATGAGTTCTCAATTGTGAAAGACTGAGAAACACGAAGGAAAGAAATGTTAAGGAATTGCTGTTGGGTCAGGGTGCCATGCACTGAACAACAGATAGTGCCATGGGCTCCCAGCTGTTTCAAAGTTCTGTCAGTTATGAACATTTGTAACTGCAGGTAACACTTTGCTCACTTCACAAGGACTTAAACCAGTGCTTCTTAAATTTTAATGTGCATACAAATCACCCCGATACCTTGCAAAGTCCTGTTTAGTAGCTCTGGGTTGGATCTTGAAATTTTGCAATTTTTACAACTCCTTCATGATGCTGATGATGACTATACTTTGAGCAGCAAGTGTTTTAGACATGTTGTGTTATTTAGCATTAATGTTTGTTATTGATGGGATGAAATATTTGGAGGCAGGTTATCCAATGCTTAGTTCGTGAGTTCAGTGTCATCATCAAGAACCTAGATGGAAGAAAAAGTATCCAATGTACTCAGCTCTACTATGAAGCTAAATTATAGCTTTCACATGAATGTTATAACCCAACTATAGCACAAGACTATGGGGAAAGGGCCAAAGAAGGGGAAAGGGGGGCCGAGGTTATGGTGGAGAGAGGGTAATGGGTGGGGCCACACCTACAGTGCATCTTAGAATGGGTACAGGCAAAACTTACTAAATGCAGAATACAAATGCCTACATACAGTGACTAAGTAAATGCCATAAAGGCTACGTTGAACAGTTTGATGAGAATATTTCAGATTGTATACGAAACCAGCACATTGTACCCCTTGATTGCACTAATGTACACAGCTATGATTTAACAATAAAAATAAAGTAATTTAAAAAATAGTAAAATAAAATTAAAAAGAACCTACAGTCTTTTTAACCTTCTGTTTTAATATTTCAGCATTGTTAAAGACATCTTACCCCATGAGCACACATGGCTGCTGCAGCTCTAATCATGTTTTTTTACATCAATTATATGCAAAGATAGGAAGTAGAGTGACATAATAGAGAGCAATACACTAGTGTCTCTTCTTTTTTTTTTATTATTGGGGATTCATTGAGGGTACACAGAACCAGGTTACGTTGATTTTGTTAGATAAGGACCCTCTTCTAATGTCTCTTCTTTTATCAGAGAAGAAAACTTACCTCAGTAGGCTTACAGCATATGCCCTCGAATAGCCAGATTTACCTAATTAGCCAGAAATGGGTAATACAGACCAGTTCCTACCACAAGAACAGTTGAGAAAGCACAGAGGTAGACTCTAGAGTGAATAATAGACATGAAAGAAGAGAGTTGAGGATGTCTGTTAGGTTGGCAATAAACAAATCATCTATAGGAGATTTTGTTTTAATTGCCACCTCTATGGGGTAGATTTTCTAAACCTGAGTGGAGGAAAGGAAGGGAGGTAGAAAACATTAACTGATTGATTCATTTAACAAGTTTCCATTAGTCCATTCTTCATATTTCAAAAAATGTCTGTTGCTCATTTCTGGTGACTGATGATTTAAAATCTGCTATTTTAGGTGTCTAGTACAGCAGCTCATGCCTGCAATCCTAGCACTTTAGGAGTCAAAGACAGGTGGATAGTTTGAGCTCAGGAGTTCCAGACTAACCCCTCAGCAAGAGTGAGACCCCATTTCTATAAATAGATAGGCATAGTGGCAGGCACTTGTAGTCCCAGCTTTTCAGGAGGCTGAGACAAGAGGATCACTTGAGCCCGAGAGTTTGAGTTTGCTGTGAGCTATGACACCATGGAACTCTACCTAGGGTGACAAAGTGAGACTCTGCCTCAAAAAAAATCAGTTATTCTAAATTGCAATGTTTTGTGCAGTGGAAGTATAAATGAGGTTTACTTAAAATAAGTAAATATTCCTGTTTTAGTCAACAGGTGTTTATTCCTCTCCGTTAGTCTGTCAGTGTGCTTTCCTAGCTCATCCATTTGACATAGCTGTACGTTGAGAATAGGAGCTATTTAATAGTTTGTTTGTTCACAAAACACATAGCAAAAATTAAATCAAAGGCATGGTGAGTGTACAGTTGTTCGAATAAACAGAACAGATGGTTACAACAAATTAATTGTTATGTCAGTTGACTTCAATTTTTTAAGTATTTGTTGAGGGAAATACACAATGCTGCAAATAATCTATTTAATGTTCAATAATTAATTACACAAAATGGAAACTACAAAGAGAATGACTTCATAAATGATTAATATTTTAATTGACCTTTATTTATTTTATGATTTTTTGGGGGGACAGAGTCTCACTGTGTCATCCTGGGTGGAGTGCCATGCATTGTCATAGCTCACAGCAACCTCCAACTCCTGGGCTCAAGCAATCCTCTTGCCTCAGCCTTCTAAGTAGCTGGGACTACAGGCATCCACCATGATACCCTGCTAGTTTTTCTATTTTTAGTAGAGAGGAGGTCTTTCTCTGTCTCAGACTAGTGTGGAACTCCTGAGCTCAGACAATCCACCTATCTTGTCCTCCCAAAGTGTTTGGATCACATTTGTGAGCTACAGCACCCTAGCCAATGATTAATATTTTAAAGAAGTACTTAGTATAAAGAAAACATTGAAAAACTCTAGAAAAAACTAAAATTGACAGATCTTAGCAAAATTTCAATTTGCACATAAATAGCTCATTTAACATCTTTCTTTTTATCTTTTTTATTATTATTAAATCATAGCTATGTACATTAATGCGATCACAGGGCACCATGCACTGGTTTTGTAAACCGTTTGTGAAGAGAAACTTCTCTGAAGAAGACAGGCGCACCGCCTACAGATATATGAAAAAATGCTCATCATCGTTAATCATCAGAGAAATGCAAATCAAAACTACTTTGAGATATCATCTAACTCCAGTAAGATTAGCCCATATCACAAAATCCCAAGACCAGAGATGTTGGCGTGGATCTTTTTATGTTTTTTTATTTCAAAATATTATGAGGTACAAATGATTTTGGTTACATGTATTGATTTCATATGCTTGCATCAGGGTTCTAAGTGTACTCATCATGTAGATAGTGTTCATTGTAACTGTTAGGTAGGTTTTAACGAATGCCTTCCTATCCCTTGTCTTCTACTTGATTTCCACTGAGTTTTACTTCTTTATATGCACATGTACCCATCAGCTATTCCCACTTTAATAGTGAGTAGGTGTAGTGTTTATTTTTCATTATTTGGATACTTGCTTAGGATTATGGTTTCTGGTTCCATTTAAATTGTTGCAAAAGGCCTTAATTCATTTTTCTTTATGGCTCAGTAGTATTCCATAGTATATATATATATATATATATATATATATACCACATTTTCTTTGGGGCACTTGAATTTATTCTACCTCTTTACAATTGTGTATTGTGCTATACTAAACATTTGAGTTCAGGTAATATTTTAATTAAAAGATCTCTTTTTGTGTGGTTAAATACCCAGTAGTATTTAACTCTATCACATAGTAGGTCTACTGATTGCTGTATAACATGGTAGGTCTACTGTTAATTATTTGAGGAATCTCCATACTATTTTCCATAGAGGTAGTATGAATTTGCAGCCTCACCAACAGTGCATAAGCATTGTCTTCTTTCTCGATCCACATCATCTATTATATTTGGACTTTTTAATAAAAGCCAATCTAACTAGTGTAAGATAGTATTTCTTAATGGTTTTAATTTGCATTTCTGAGTAATGTCTTGGCTAATTGAGGTTTTTTTTCTGATTCCATTTAAAACAAAGTATTATTTTTTCCATATCTTTAAAGCATGATGGTAGTGTCTTAATAGGGATTGGTTTAAATATACCAATTTAAAATGGTATATTGCTTTGGGTAGTATGGACATTTTAACAATGTCGATACTACCCAGCCATGAGCATGGTATGTTTTTCCATTTGTTAACATCTTCAGCTATTTCCTTTCTCAGTGTTTCATAGTTATCTTTATAGAGATCTTTCTTGTCCTTTGTTAGGTAAACTCCCAAATATTTCATCTTCTTAGGCACAACTATAAAAGCAATAGAGTCCTTGACTGTTTTTTTCAGTTTGACTATTGTTGGCATATATAAAAGCTACTGATCTGTGAGTATTGATTTTGTAACCTGAGATGCTGATGTACTTCTTGATCACTTCTAAGAGTTTTATAGTTGAGTTCCTGGGGTTTTCCAGATATACAATCATATCATCTGCGAAGAGTGAAAGTTTGATCTCCTCTGATCCTATTTAGATACCCTTGATCGCCTTCTCTTGATGTATCTCTGATGCGATGGCTAAGACTTCCATTACAATATTAAAAAGCAGTAGAGACAATGGGCAACCTTGCCTGGTTCCTGATGTAAGTGGAAAAGTTTTTAATTTTACTCCATTCATACAATATTGGCTGTGGGTTTGCTGCAGATGGCCTCTATAAGAAATGTCCCTTCTATACCTATTTCCAAGAACCCAGTACGTAAAGCAAGTAGACAGCCCCCAGAATGGGAGAAGATATTTGCGGGTTATGTCTCTGAGAAAGGTTTGATAACAAGAATCCACAGAGAACTTAAATGTATTAGCAAGAAAAGAACAAGTGATCCTATCCCTTTGTGGGCAAGAGACTTGAATAGAAACTTCTCTGAAAATGATAAGCACCTGGCTTACAGACACATGAAAAAATGCTCATCATCCTTAATCATCAGAGAAATGCAAATCAAAATCACCTTGAGATATCATCTAACTCCAGTGAGATTAGCCCACATCACAAAATCCCAAAACTATAGATGTTGGCACAAATGTGGAGAAAAGGGAACACTTCTGCACTGGTGGTGCGAATGCAAACTAGTATGTCCCTTCTGGAAAGAAGTTTGAAGATCACTTAGGGTTCTAGGAATAGACCTGCCATTCAATCCTGAAATTCCTCTACTAGGTATATATTCGGAAGACCAAAAATCACTTTATAACAGATATTTGCACCAGAATGTTTATTGCCACCCAATTCATAATTGCTAAGTCCTGGAAGAAGCCCAAGTGCCCATGGACCCATGAATGGATTAATAAATTGTGGTATATGTACACCATGGAATATTATGCTGCCTTAAAAAAGATGGAGATTTTACCTCTTTTATGTTTACATGGATGGAGCTGGAACATATTCTTCTTAGTAAAATATCTCAAGAATGGAAGAAAAGGTATCCAATGTACTCCTCTCTACTATGAAACCAATATATTATCACCCACACTTCCATATGAGAGCTATAACCCAACTCCAGCCCAAGATGAAGCAGAAAGAAGAAGAGAGGAAAGGAGAAGGGGGAGAATGGGTGAAGGGAGGGTAATTGGTGGGACCACACCTATGGTGCATTTTGCAAGGGTACATATCAAATCTACTAAGTGTAGAGTATAAAGGTCTTAACACAATAATTAAGAAAGTGTGATGAAGGCTGTTAACCACTTTGTTCTAAATATTTCAAATTGCAAATAAAACCAGCACATTGTACCCCATAAATGCATTATTATACACAGCTATGATTTAATAAAAAATTTCATTTCCCTGATATTTAGTGACATTGAGTATTTTTTATATGTTGGCCACTTGTCTATTTTCTTTTGAAAAGCTTCTGTTGATGTCTTATGTCCACTTTTTAATAGGGCAGTTGATATTTTCCTTGCTGATTTGCTTGAATTATTATAGATTCTTGTTACTATTCTTTATCAGATGTATAGCTTACAAATATTTTATCCCATTATATAGGTTCATTTGTCTATTTGTTCATTTGATTACTTCCCTTAGCTATGCAAAACTGTTTAATTTAATCAAGTCCCATTTATTTATTTTTGTTGCTGCTGTGATTGCCATTGGGGTTATCTTTATAAATTCTTTCCCTAGGTTGATATCTAAACGAGTTTTTCCAAATATTTTACAATGGAATTTTTAAGTTTTATGCTTTAAATGTAAATCTTTCATCCATCTTGAATTGAGTGGTGACAGATATACTCTTTGATTCTGCATGTGATTATTCAACTTTTTAAGTACCATTTATTGACTAGGGCTTCATTTCCCCCATTTACATTCCTTTCAGCTTTGTTAAAAATCAGTTAGCTTGGGGGTGGAGACAAGATGGCTGACTGAAGCCAGCTTTCCACAGAGGTTCCCATCCAGAAGGAGAGATAAAGGACAGAAATTTAGCAAGTACCTGGTGGATTAGAGCTGCACCAAAAAAGAAGGTTGAAGAACGCACATCAACCCCGCTGAGGTGAGCTATGACTCCAAGGATACAAACAAAAGGTACAAAATCCATCACCAAGAGGATGGGATCCCCTCCCCCATGAGAATGGCTCAGAGTGCCCCACAAACAAACGAGCAGAGTTCAAAGGTCCTCCTATTATACTCCATGGGAGAGAGCCTCTAAAAACTGGACCTACCTTCCTAGTAGGGTGCCACGGCATTCTCCTGCCAGGCATAAAACTGTATAAAACTGTATATATTCTCTACCTGCAATTCTGAGCTCCCAGCACTCCTCTCCACTCTCACTCTGAGGTCTGGAGGCCTGTCCCCCAAGAGTCCAGATTCTTGGGTAATTTCTCGAGGGGTGTGGACAGGGCCTAGACTGCAGCTGGTCAGTGATGATTCTGCGGGATGTGAGTGAGGAGAGGATGGTCGGCTGAGAGGGAACCACACTGGAGCGGTGGTGCCCCAAGGTGCAGATCAGCAGCTGTTTTTTGGGCAACAATAGGGCTCATTCCCAGATATTCCAAAGCCACACCCCTGTCTTTCTAGGCAACCAGATGAGGCTGGTCATCTTCTCAGGTGGCAACCAATGCAGAACAGATCTGGGACGGAAACGCAGGCCCCATGAGTAAAGGGTTTGCCTGAGGCGGTACCGGCCTAGGTGGAGCGTGGGGACTAGAAAATGCACACACAAAGCCAGGAGATTCCCAGGGCAGGGCTGACCCAGAGAACCACTTTACTGAGCCTAAGACACACCCAGCCCTCAGGAAATCGTCAGCCTATAGACAAAGGAAGGCAGGAGGCTAGAACTGACAACTAACTGTACTGTGAATACAAACCTGCAGCAGCAAAGACAGGGCCTGAGGTGCAGGTTCTGGGAACTCAAAGCAGCTTCTCTTATGCAGGGGGATTTAACAGGGACAGAAATAAATTCCCACAAAGTTGTTCTGTTCTGTCAGTAACATCAAGCAGGGGCAGGGCTAAAACTGAGTGAACACCCCCAGCCTCCATCAAGCACCCATGTTTGTCAGGCATCACCTCCCCCTGCTGGATAGAGGCAGAGATCAGTGCCCTGGATGAGAAGATATAGATTTCCTTGTGATTTTGGCAGGTGCAACACACTGGAGTATCTGTTCACTAGAGGCAACTGGGTCACAGCCCTGCGGGGCTATCAGTGACTGGGTGTGAAAGAGGTGCAAGGTGGGGAAGGAGGCATCAACCTTCCCAGACTAAACTATTTGCTGGATGGGTACTCCTGATTTCACAGAGCACTGGAGCAAGTCATATTTGAGTTGTCAGCAGACCCCTGCAATTAAGCTGCCAGAGACCATTTAAACTCTCCCTATGAGACAGGTGATGACTGAGACAATTGATTTGGAACTTTTGAACTGAGCCAATCACCCAAGGACTATCCAAGTGGTGCCCGGGTGTGTGCTGGTAGGAAGGTTTGTTTTTCCTTTTCCAATTGTTGCCTGTGGGGTGTGGGGTGACTTACTTGCTGGTATTTCTCCACAGCTGAGACTTCAACCCAGAAAAACTGTTTCACTAGGGTAGGACAAAGACCAGCTGAAAACAAGACAGAACCACTTAGCCCCACCATACCAAACAGGTCCCCAGTTTCTCAGGTCATAGCACTGTACGGGTCCTTGACAAAGCTCCAGGGGAAAATTCAAACAGTGTAAAATAATCATGGGGTGGAATCAGTGAAAAAACTCTGGCAACATGAATAACCAGAAAAGATCACGCCCCCCAAGGAAAGATATGGCAGATGTAACTGAACATCCCATTCATAAAAAGCTGGCTGAGATGTCAGAAATCAAATTCAGAATTTGGATTGCAAACAAGATTAATAGAATGGAGGAAAATTTGGAATTAGAAATTCAAGGAGCAATTCAAGGAGAAATTCAAAAGTTGTCTCAAGAATTTAACGAATTTAAAAACAAAACCACCAAAGATTTTGATGCACTGAAGCAAGAATTTGCAGCCCTCAAAGATCTGAAAAATACAGTAGAATCCCTCAGGAACAGAGTGGAGCAAGCAGAAGAATGGATTTCTGACATTGAAGACAAAGACATTGAACACTCTCAAACTCTCAAAGAGGAAGAGAAATGGAGAGTAAAATGGTTCATTCTCTCAGAGAGCTCTGGGATAATTTGAAGAAGACTAATATCGGCCTCATTGGAATCCCTGAAAGTGATGAAGTGGCCTCGCATGGCACAGAGGCCCTTCTCCGTGAAATTATGAAAGAGAATTTCCAGACATGCCAAGAGATTCTGAAATTCAGAGAGCACAGTTTCAGAACCCCAGCACAACTCAATCCAAATAAGACATCCCCCAGGCATATCATAATTAACTTCACTAAAGTTAATATGAAGGAGAAAATTCTGAAAGCAGCCAGACTTAAAAAATCCATTACCTTCAAAGGGAAGAATATTAGAATGACTGCAGATCTCTCTGCTGAAACTTTTCAAGCCAGAAGAGAGTGGTCATTGACTTTTAATCTCCTAAAGCAAAATAACTTTCAACCCCAGATCCTGTATCCAGCCAAACTGAGTTTCATTTATGATGGAGAAATTAAATACTTTAATGACATTCATATGTTGAAGAAATTTGCCATAACCAAACCAGCTCTTCAGGGTATTCTCAGACCTATCCTCCATAATGACCAGCCAAATCCTCTACCACTAAAGTAAACTCACTCAGAAACTTTTGATCCAACTCCAACTTCTGCAGTGGTAAAAGGATTGAAAATGTCCACTGGACTTTTGAAAAACTCGATACCCAATATTTTACCAGATTTATCAATATTCTCCATTAATGTGAATGGCTTAAACTGTCCTCTAAAGAGGCATAGGTTAGCTGACTGGGTACATAAACTCAGGCCAGATATTTGCTGCATACAAGAATCACATCTTACCTTAAAAGATAAATATAGACTCAGGGTGAAAAGATGGTCATCCATATTTCAGGCAAATGGTAATCAGTAAAAAGCAGATGCTGCAATTCTATTTGCAGACACAATAGGCTTCAAACCAACAAAAGTAAGGAAGGATAAGAATGGTCCCTTCATATTTGTTCAGGTAATACTCAATATGATGACATTTCAGTTATTAATATCTATGTACCCAACCAGAATGTGCCTCAATTTATAAGAGAAACTCTAACAGACATGAGCAACTTGATTTCCTCCAGTTTTATAATAGTTGGAGATTTCATCACTCCTCTAGCGGTGTTGGATAGATCCTCCAATAAGAAGCTGAGCAAAGAAATCTTGGATTTAAACCTAACCATCCAACATTTGGATTTAGCAGACATCTACAGAACATTTCATCCCAACAAAACTGAATACACATACTTCTCATCAGCCCATGGAACATACTCCAAAATCGATCACATCTTAGGTCACAAGTCTAGCCTCACTAAATTTAAAGGAATAGAAATTATTCCTTGTATCCTCTCAGACTACCATGGAATAAAAGTTGAGCTCAGTAACAACAGGAATCTGCATACTCATACAAAAACATGGAAGTTAAATAACTTTATGCTGAATGATAGCTGGGTCAGAGATGAGATTAAGAAGGAAATTGTCAAATTTTTGGAACAAAATGACAATGAAGACACAAATTATCAGAAGCTCTGCGATACCACAAAGACAGTCCTAAGAGGGAAATTTATAGCACTGCAAGCCTTCCTCAAGAGAAAGGAAAGAGAGGAAGTTAACAACTTAATGGGTCATCACAAGCAACTGGAAAAGGAAGAACATTCCAACCCCAAACCCAGTAGAAGAAAATAAATAACCGAAATTAGAGCAGAATTAAATGAAATTGAAAACAAAAGAATTATACAACTGATCAATAAATCAAAAAGTTGGTTTTTTGAAAAGATCAATAAAATAGATAAACCTTTGGCTAACCTAACCAGGAAAAAGAGAGTAAAATGTCTAATTTTATCAATCAGAAATGACAAAGATGAAATAACAACAGACTCCTCAGAAATTCAAAAAATCCTTAATGAATATTACAAGAAAATTTATTCTCAGCAATATGAAAAGCTGAAGGAAATTGACCAATACTTGGAAGCACGTCACCTTCTAAAACTTAGCCAGAATCAAGTGGAAATGTTGAACAGGCCCATATCAAGTTCTGAAATAGCATCAACTATACAAAACCTCCCTAAAAAGAAGAGCTTAGGACCAGATGGCTTCACGTCAGAATTCTACCAAACCTTTGAAGAGGAACTAGTACCTATATCACTCAACCTGTTCCAAAATGTAGAAAAAGAAGGAAGACTACCCAACACATTCTATGAAGCAAACATCACCCTGATCCCCAAACCAGGAAAAGACCCAACTAGAAAAGAAAATTATAGATCAATATCACTAATGAATATAGATGCAAAAATATTCAACAAGATCCTAACAAACAGAATCCAGCAACACATCAAACAAATTATACATCACGATCAAGTCAGTTTTATCCCAGGGTCTCAAGGCTGGTTCATTATATGTAAAACTATAAGTATAATTCAGCGCATAAACAAATTATAAACCAAAGACCATATGATTCTCTCAATTGATGCATAAAAAGCTTTTGATAATATCTATCATCCCTTCATGATCAGACCACTTAAGAAAATTGGTATAGAAGAGACATTTCTTAAACTGATAGAGGCCATCTACAGCAATCATATCTGATTGAGTTTACTTGGTTCTTTTCTATTCCTGTTTAATCTACCAAGATGTTTATCAATTCTGTTTACTTATTCAATGAACCAAATTTTGTTTTGTTGACACTTTGTATGGTGTTTTTCCATTTTATTTCATTTAGTCCTGCTCTGAATTTAGTTATAGTAGAACTTCTATAAGTTGACCACCCAAGGAATTGTAACAAACTGGTCAACATACAGAAGTGGTCAACATAAGGAACTACTATATTGATGTGTACTTGTATTTGACTTTCTTATAAAGCTTTTATTAGAGAACATCATACAAAATCATACATAATCAATGCAGTAAAATCACACATATACTGTGATAAAAAATCACTACATTTACTTTTTTTCTCATAGTTTTATTATTCCTCCTGAAAAAAGAGTCAATCTTGATCAGCTCCTTATTCTTATTATAAACATAAGTGGAGAAAGCACTCTCAACACTGGCTACACCCCTGAGCATACCTGGACTTTTTTCCAGAGCAAATGAATTCAACTGCATTATGCAATGTCTGACTACCTCTTTTTTGGAGCCTCCAAATTTTCTGTGTCATCATCACTGGCTTTTTTCAGGGCATCATCTGCTTCTTGCACTTTTACGCTGATCTGTACTTTGGTCAACATTGCTTAGAAAATTTCTGCTTGGGCAGGTTCATTACATGTTGCCACCTCATTATTTATTGCAACAAAACCTTCAAAATTTAATTCTTCAAATTCTGCCATGGGAGATGGACTACCTGATAGTGCCAAAACATTATGTTCTTGGGTTGTGACAAATTCAACCTCTTCAAACACTTCTATGTTATTTCTGGCTGAACTTTATTCCAAGCAGAAATGATCCAGATGGCAGCATCTAGAGCAGGTGTCCTCAAACTTTTTAAACAGGGGGCCAATTCACTGTTCCTCAGAACATTGGAGGGCTGGACTATAGTTTAAAAAAAAAAACTATGAACAAATTCCTATGCACACTGCACATACCTTATTTTGAAGTAAAAAACAAAACGGGAACAAACACAATTCACACTGCTTCATGTGGCCCACGGGCTGCAGTTTGAGGATGCCTGATCTAGAGGATTAACTGATGCTGCAGATTAATTTACTTCCACAACAAGACCACGTTCTTTGTGTTCTAGGAATAATCCACTGCAGGAGCTGGACTCAGTAGTGCATTTTAAAAGTTTTTGATGATGCTTTGCTCAAGAGGTTGAATTTTTGAGGTCATGTTTGGAGGTAAAAATTTCAGAATCACATTTGTGAGATGATTCATTTGTGGGTGACCAGGACAGTTGTCTACTATCAATAGAATAGACTGCTTCTTCTTTTCCACTTCTTAGTTGATACCGTTTACCTACTTGTCAAATAGGGCACCATTCATCAAAGAGCATTTGGTTGATTTCCAGGTCATGAGAAGGTCTTCAGGCTTCAGGTTCCTGAACATGACTGGCTTTGCTGATTTACTAATCAACAACGACTTTCATTTCTCTTCAGTTGAACTAGTGCAAAACAGAACTGTGAAACTTTCTTTGGAAAATTTTCCACTCTTACATGGGTCACTCTTCATGATGAAGTACCTGTCAAGCATCTTCTTGAAATGAGTCTGCACTTGTCAGCATTAAAGATGTCATTACCTTTGAAGCCTCTGGTGAAGTTTGGGAATTTTTTGAGAAACTCTTTCACAACTTCTACCATAACCTCATTCAATTCACCACACAAGACTTTCTGGGGGAATCTTGTGTTGTAGTTTAAATTTCTCCAGCCAGCCACATGATGCTTGGAAATCTGTCATCCAGAATTCTATGTGAATTTTTTTCAATTTCTTTGACATCAGCCTGGAGACTTGGCCTTTAATTGCCTTTATTTGTCTGAACCAGATTAATGTGACTTCACTGCTGAGGGAAGTTTTTCTCCTTTTCCATCTATAGGTTTTCCTTATCATATCTTTCTAAGAACTCATGTTTACATTTTGGGTTGTTGCTAACTGTGGTCTTGCTAACATCAGAATGTTCTGCCATCTCTCTTTGCCTGCAGCTTTCCAGAAAATGTGAAAAATCAACCTTTTCTTTCGATGTCAGCACTTTGCATTCTTTCCTTCGGGCCATTGTTTCTTTCCTGATTAAACGTAAAATTTTTCAGCAATTGTAGAATGTATCTACAGTTTAGACCAGTCCTTTACATTGAAATAAATTTTCCATGGCATATGATAAACAATAGGACGTTAGGTTTAATCTATCATGTAATAATAATAAAACATTTAAAAAGTACTTATACTGGGCAGCGCCTGTGGCTCAGTTGGTAAGGCGCCGGCCCCATATACCGAGGGTGGTGAGTTCAAACCCGGCCCTGACTGAACTGCACCCAAAAAATAGCTGGGCATTGTGGCAAGTGCCTGTAGTCCAAGCTACTCGGGAGGCTGAGGCAAGAGAATTGCTTAAGCCCAGGAATTGGAGGTTGCTGTGAGCTGTGTGATGCCATGGCACTCTACTGAGGGCCATAAAGCGAGACTCTGTCTCTACAAAAACAAAAAACAACAACAACAACAAAAAAGTACTTATACCAAAGAAAAAGTAATACAACAAAGGAGCAAAGCCCACCACACCTTCTACCTCTTGGTGTAGAATGGGCTCAGTTGATCAAGTTATAGAGGGTAAATTAATATTGTGGGTCACAATCCAAGTGGTCAAGATCCAACTCACAAGGTGGTCAATATGTAGAGGTCAGTCTTCCACTGAGTACATGTGGTGCATGTCCAGTCTATGAAAATTATGTCAATGTAAGGAGATGGTCAATGTAGGGAGCTGGTGAATTATGGATATTCTACTGTATTTTCTTTTGCTGGTTTTGGGTTTAGTTATTCCTAATTTCTAGTTCTGTGAGAAGTGTCACTAGATTATTAATTTATGATCTTTCTTTTTTTTATTGTAGGCATTTAGGGATACAAATTTTCCTCTTAGGACTGCTTCGGCTGAATCCCATGGATTTTGATAGCTTGTGTCCCCTTTGTCATTTAGTTTGAGGAATCTTTTGATTGCCATATTAATCTCATTATTTACCCAATAATTGTTCAGGAGTAAGTTGTTTAATTTCCATGAATTTGTGTAGAAGTGAGTGTTTTTCTGGAGTTCATTTCTAGTTTTATGCTACTGAGGTCTGAGAAGGTACATAAAAATAACTTCAAGTATCATTTCATACATAAGATACAAGATACAGAAGTATGTCTACAAGTATAATTTTGATGTTTTTGAATTTGTTGAGATGTGTTATGGCCTAAGATATGATCAATCTTGGAGAATGTTCTATGTGTCGATTAAAAGTATATATTCAGTAGTTTTGGGGTAAAATATTCTATAAATGTCTGTTAGGCCCAATTTTCTAAAACTCAATTGAATCCTGTGTTTCTCTATTTTCTACTTAGATGATCCATCCGGTTCTGTCAGTGTGGTGCCAATGTACCCAGGAATTGTGATGTTGTTGTTTATTTCTTTGCTTAGATCTTGTAGGGTTTGCTTTATGAATTTGTGTGCTTCTGTGTCAGTTGCATCAATATTTAGATTTATTATGTATTCTTGTTAAATTGTTCCCAAATGATGCCAAATTAAGCTGAAATAATCACTTTCTTTGTCATTCACTTTTGTTCATTTGAAATCAATCTTATCTAATACGAGAATGTCTACCTCTGTTTTCTTTGGCTTCCACTTGCATGAAATATTTTTTCCATCCCTTCTCCTGTATAGGTCTGTATAGGTCCTGATGTGCTAGAGGTGTTCTTTGGAAACAGCAGACATTTGGTCCCTATTTTTTCATGCTTTCAGCCTCCCTGTTTCTCTCAAGCAGGCCATTCAGACCACTTATGTTGATAGAATTGTTGGGCAGTTACTTATTTTTTTTTTTTTTTTTTGGTGTCTATTGTTCTGATCTATGTATAAGACAGTTCTTAATATTTCCTGCAGGGCAGGTCTGTTCTTGACAAATTTCCTCAGTGTTTGCTTGTCTGGAGAAGTCTTTATTTCTCCTTCATATATGAAACTTACTTTGGCAGGTTATAAAATTCTGGGTTGGTCCCAATCCCTCTGGTTACAAGGCCATAGTTGAGAAGTCTGCAGTCAGCCTGACATGTTTTCCTTTGTGAGTTCCTTCGTTTATTTGCCTCATGTTTACAAGAGTTCTTCCTTCATGTTGACTTTGGCCAGTCTGATGACTATGTGTCTTGGTGATTGCCTCTTCATAATCAATCTCATAGCTGTCTGTTGAGTCTTGTACTTGGGTGTCAAAATTTCTAGCAAGATTTTTCTCATTTATTCCCTCAAACAGGTTTTCCAGCCCTGTGCATTTTCTTCTTCATCCTCAGGGATGTCTATGATTCTTATATTTGGCCATTTTATTTTGTACCATATTTCTAGTAGGCTTTGCTCATTTCTCTTAATTCTCAGTTTTCATTTTTGATCAGCTGAGTTAATGGAAAGGAATTGTGTTCAAGCTCTGAAAGTCTTTCTTCTGCCCCATCTAGATTATTCTTAAAATTTTCTACAGTATTTTCTATTTTCTCAAATAAATTTTTTATTTCCAGAACTTTTATGTATCTTTTTAATATGTTGATCTCTTTTGTGAATTTTTCAATCATTTCCTGAGTTGTTTTTCTGTTTTTGTTTTTGTTTTTAATTGCTCTTCCATTTTTCTTCAATTTCATTGAACTTCCTTATAATCCATACTTGGAAATCTTTGTCATTTCTGTACTTTCATTTTGGTGGTCTCCATTGTTAGAGACCTGGTGTTGCTTTTTGGTGGTATCCTTCCACTATGATTTTTCATATGTGTGGAGTTCATTCACTGATTCTTTATCGTCTTGGGCAGCTGTCAATTAATATTGTTGGATTTTCTTTTATTTAGATGGGGCTTTTCCCCCTCTCCTTGTAAGGGTATGGCTATAACATATAGAAGTTCTAGAAGAATGGCTGAAATTAAGTCTCCATTAAACTAGTTCTATGAGAGGCTGTGATGAGCTGAACCCTTTGCTAAGCACAGATTGCCATTCTTCTAGAATTACAGAATTATGAAAAAGGGGCCATGGTAAACCATTCACTGCTCTTATGCCTCTGTGTTGAATCTCTATACTTGACCACCTCCCTATATTGACCCACCTTCATAATTTGACCTAATTTTCATAGACTAGACATGCACCTCATGTATATATCAGTACAGTAGGCCTAGTTTTGTATATTGACCATCTGCATATGTTGACCAATTTATTATAGTCCCTTGAGTTGTCAAATTATAGAGGTTCTACTGTATGTTGCTTTCAGGTGGAATAATCTAAACTGTAAAGACTGAGGGCACAGTAGTAAGACTGTCTTTTCTCAGATGCCAATTGCAAATTTAAGAAGTTTCTTGCACCTTTTCAGTTTGAATAATTTCCTGGAAGTATTCAGAGAATAAACTGAGAGCTAATCTGCTCATGTTTATAGTTTATTAGATGGAAAGAATACAAATTAGGAATAGCCAAGGAAATTTTGCATAGGGCAGAGTCAAGGAGATTCCAAATTCTAAGCTTCTGTTGTCTTCAGGACATGTTACCTTTCCAGCACCTATGAGTGATAATATGCACAGCATATTACAAACCCAGAAAATTCACCCTAGCTTTAGTGTGCAGAGCTTTCCTTGGGACCTCATTGTGCAAGCATGATTGATTAATTGTCTATGGTGATTAAACTGTTTCTAGCACACCCTTCCCAGAGACTAATCTCACATCACATGGTCTGAGAGGCTCATTGTGAGGTACCTCATTAGCATAAAGTATCAGGCGGGGCCCAAGAGCCCTGTCATAAATAATCCAGACACTCCTATCACTTAGAGAATTGCAAAGATTTAGAGATTGCTTCCTAGAAGCTAGGAAAATTGTCAGATATCTTTTTTGGCAAGCCCAAATTCTTTACTAGACATTTTCACTCACATTTCATTGGCCAAAGTGAGTTGAAGAATCATGAAATGTTTAGCACTGAAGGAATTCTAACTTTCCCACAGGAAAGAAAAAAAATTTTGTGAATAGTGATAATGCAAAATATCACTTCAGTGACCATAACCACACTTTAGTTAATGTCTTTTTAAGAGACATTTTGATATAAATGAATTTGTAGAAAACGTTTTAAAAAGTGGTCTTGGGTTTCACATAGAACCGTTATCTATAGAGTGATTAAGAGAAGTTACAAATCTTGTGACCAAACTTCTAGGCATAAGCAAGTATAGGGAAACAGGCTAAGGGACAACAGCTGGCTAATTCTTAGCTATAGCTATATCTCATAAAGTTTAGGCCTCTATCAGAGCTTGAAGTGCTTTGCTTTAATTGGTATGTGGTCAAATAATATAGAAGGGATGAAATAATTAGCAAATTACCACAGGCAACCATTATACTAATAATTTATTATGAATGAATAATTAATGAATGTTAAAATAATTGGGAAAAAATTAGATGTGAAACAGATTACTTACATAGTCTCACAGTTTATCCCCACAATATACTTGTTAATTATAAATAGAATGATTTCTTTGGAAAGACATAATAGACGCCACCTGAACCAAGTGATTACCATTAAATAATATGGCAATTGGCATTATATGCCTTTTAATAGGATGCACTAAAGACAAATACCACTTCTTTGGTATTACTATCAAAGTTTATAATCTGAGTATAGCCATAGGGAAATATCAGACAAACCCAAATTAAAGGCTTTCCTAATCCCTTAAAAAATGCATAAGTTAAAATGTCAATGTTTTTATAGCATAAAGGTATACTATACCTCCCAAAATACGCTGTTCCATGAAATCAATGAGAAAAATGTAAAAAAAGTGAAAGTAATTTTTCCAAACTCTATAAATTAAAGTCTTACAACAATAATGAGGAGCTTTTATTTAAAAAAGTGAGAGAGCTGAATCTCAATAAGAATAGCAAACTATAGGGGGAGGGGCAAGATGGCCGACTGGAAACAGCTTCTGAAAGAGGCTCCTATCTAAAAGGAAAGATAACATCCAGAAACAGCCCAATTAAGATGAAGACTGGGAACCCAGCCGAGAGAGAAATGATAACTGCAGGTCACCTCTGCTGAGACAAACTGCGACTCCAAGAAACCAACCTTCAGGTACCAAATTCATCTGAAAGGAAAGTGTCCATCCCCTCCCCCAAAAAAGCTGTTTTTGTTGTTGTTGTTGTTTGTTTTTCTGTCTCCTTTCTTTTTTTCTCTATGTTTGCTCCTGCGGGTTTTCTACAGGCAAGCGGTGAACTGTGGACCTCTTGTCTCACCGTACGGGTGAGAGCTGTAGGAAGTGGGGACTACTTCCTCAGAGATACCCTGCTGTGACTCTGAACACTCTCTTGCTAGGCAGAAAAATTGAACTAAAGTCTTCCCTGACATTCTGAACTCCCAGTACACTCGTCCCCTCTTACCTGATGAACCAGAAGCCTAACCCCTACTGAGACTGAGGGAGGAGGTCCTTGAGCAGTGCACCACTGTCTGCCGGACAAAGTGCCACCCTGCAAGAGGCTCCAGGAGCTGTGACAAGCCTTCCCCTTATCCCCCTCAGGGACTCTGCCAACAACCACATGGCCCCGTGCCCCATGCCCACCCTGGCCAGGGCCTTGGCCGGCAACTGCATGGCCCTGCCCCCCATGGCGGCTGGGCCTCTGCACTCCTGCCCCAGCCAGGGACTCTGCTGGCAACAGTGTGGCTTCACACCAGCTCCCCACGGACCTCCACCCTCCCTGGCCAGGAACCCGCGTCATCCCTCCCATACTCTCTTTGCCTCTGCACCGGCCCCGCCTGTCTGGGAAGGGACTCTGGAAGCCCAGCAACCCATGCCGTCCCTCTGGATCCCTCCCTGACTCTGCATGGAACCCTCCTCCTGGCCAGAGACTGCTGAGAGCCCTGGGTTCTCTGTGCCAAAGTCACTGGGTGCCAGCGACACTCAGAACCATATGCACCATCCTCTGCCCTGTTGCTGAATCTGGGTGTGCCACACTCCAGAGCTGCTCCCACAGCCAGAACTCCCTGGCTGGGGCAGTCCCAGAGGAGCTACACGGGGTCACTCCCTACAAAGATCTAGCAACAACAGAGTGATCCTGCTGGGGTCTAATCTTGGAGAGACACCTCCACAACACTGAGGACAGTCAGAGGAAATGGTGAAAAACAATAATGGGGCGGAATCAATGGAAAAACTCCAGCAATATGAATAATCACAGTAGATCAACTCCCCTAAGGAAAAACAAAGCAGACACAGCACAAGATCCCAGGCATAAACAAATGGCTGAGATGTCAGAAATCAAATTCAGAATCTGGATATCAAATTAGATTGAATTAGAATTTCAAGCACCAATCCAAAAGATATCTCAAGAATTCAATGAATTCAAAGACAAAATGATCAAAGATTTTGACACGTTGAGACAAGAAGTTGCAGCCCTCAAAGATCTGAGAAATACAGTAGAATCCCACAGTAACAGAATGGAGCAAGCAGAAGAAAGAATTTCTGACACTGAAGACAAAGCTTTCTAATTCTCCCAAACTTTCAAAGAGGAAGAGAAATGGAGGGCAAAAACCGATCACTTTCTCAAAGAGCTCTGGGATAATTTGAAGAAAACCAATATTCGCCTTTTAGCAGAGACCCTCAAAAATTTTAAACAGGGGGCCAGTTCACTGTCCCTCAGACCGTTGGAGGGTGAGACTACAGTTCAAAAAGAAGAAACTGTGAACAAATTCCTATGCACCCTGCACATATCCTATTTTGAAGTAAAAAAAATAACAAAACAGTAACAAATACAATCATACCGCCTCATTTGGCCCGTGTGACATAGTTTGAGGACCCCTGCCTTATAGGGATCCCAGAAAGCAATGAAGTGGCTTCACAAGGCACAGATTCTCTCCTTCATGAGATTACGAAAGAGAACTTTGTAGACATGGCAAGAGATTCTGAAATTCAGATAGCAGACAGTTTCAGAGCTCCAGCAAGGCTCAATCCAAATAAGACACGTCCCAGACACATCATAATCAATTTCACTAAAGTTAATATGAAGGAGAAAATCCTGAAAGCAGGCATATGAAAGAAAACCATAACCTACAAGGGGAAGAATATTAGAATAACTGCAGATCTCTTTGCTGAAACTGTTCAAGGTAGAAGAGGATAGTCATCGACTTTTAATCTCCTAAAACAAAATAACTTTCAACCCAGGATCCTGTATCCAGCTAAAACTGAGTTTCATTTATGATGGAGACATAAAATACTTTAATGACATTCACATGTTGAAGAAATTTGCCATAACTAAACCAGTTCTCCAGGATATTCTCAGACCTATCCTCCATAATGACCAGCATAATCCTCCACAACAAAACTAAACTCACCCAGAAACTTTTGATCAAATTCCAACTTCCACAGTTGCAAAAGGATTAAAAATGTCCACTGGACTCTTTTCAATTGATAAGGCTTATCAATATTCTCAATTAATGTGAATGGTTTAAATTGTCCTCTAAAGAGGCACGGGTTGGCTGACTGGATACAAAAACTCAAGCCAGATATCTGCTGCATACAAGAATCACATCTTACATTAAAAGATAAATTTAGACTCAATGTGAAGGGATGGTCATCTATATTCCAGGCTAATGGAAATCAGAAAAAAGCAGTTCTTCCAATCCTATTTGCAGATACAATAGGCTTTAAACAAACCAAAATAAGGAAGGATAAGGATGGACACTTCATATTTGTTAAAGGTAATACTCAATATGATGAGATTTCAATTATTAATATTTATGCACCCAAATAGAATGTGCCTCAATTTATAAGAGAAACTCTAACAGACATGGGCAACTTGATTTCCTCCAGTTCCATAGTAGTCGGAGATTTTAACACCCATTTAGCAGTGCTGTATAGATCCTCCAAAAAAGAAGCTAAACAAAGAAATTTTAGACTTAAACTTAACCATTCAACATCTGGATTTAACAGACATCTACAGAACATTTCATACCAACAAAACTCAATACACATTCTTCCCATCAGCCCACAGAACATACTCCAAAATTGATCACATCTTAGCTCACAAGTCTAACCTCAGCAAATTTTAAAAAATAGAAATTATTTCTTGCATCTTCTCAGACCATCATGGAATAAAAGTTGAACTCAATAACAACAGGAACCTGCATACTCATACAAAAACATCGAAGGTAAACAACCTTATCCTGATGGATAGATGGGTCATAGATGACTTAAGAAGGAAATTGCCAAATTTTTGGAACAAAATGACAATGAAGACATGAATGATCAGAACCTCTGGGATACTGCAAAGGCAGTCCTAAGAGGGAAATTTATGGCACTCCAAACCTTCTTCAAAAAAATGGAAAGATAGGAAGTTAACAATTTAATGGGACATCTCAAGCAACTGGAGAAGGAAAAACATTCCAACCCCTAAACCAGCAGAAGAAAGGAAATAACCAAAATTAGAGCTGAGGACTGAGAGACAAGATGGCGGACTGAAGCCAGCTTTCAACAAAGGCTCCCGTCCAGAAGGAGAGTTAAGGGACAGGAATTTAGTAAGTATCCTGGTGGACTTGAGCCTCACCAAGAGAGAAGGCTGAAGAACGCACATCAACACCGCTGAGGCAAGTTGTGATCACAAGGACGCAAACAAAAGGTACAAAATCCACCACCAAGCGGACGGGAGTCCCCCTCCCCCATGAGACCGGCTCTGTAGCCCCACAATTGAACAAGTGGGCAGTAATTAAAGCCCCTCCCACTACACTCCACGGGAGAGACCTTCTAAAAACTGGACCTACCTCCCCTACTGGGGTGCCGTGGCGTTCTCCTGCCGGACATAGGGCTGAATAAAACTTTGGGAATCCTTTGCCGGCAACCCTGAATCCCCGGCGCTCCCCTCCCGCCCACTGAGGTCTGGAGGCCTGTCCCCCAGGACTTCGGATCCTTGGGTGATTTCTCAAGGGGAGTGGACAGTCCCCGAGTTGCGTCTGGTCAGCATTGACTCTGAGGCGCGCCGAGTGAGGAGAGGGCACCGGGCTGAGGGGGAGTCACGCCTCGCGGCACTTCCCTGCGGTGCAGTGCACCAACCCTCCCCGGGCATACGGGGCCCAAGACTGAATCAGACTCTGGCCTCCCCGCTGAGAGCTGAGAACCCCTACTCTCACTCGGGGTCTGAGGGCCTATCCCCCAGGAGTTCGGCTCCTTGGGTGATTTCTCGAGGGGAGTGCACAGTGCCTGAGCTGCGTCAGGTCAGCGCTGACTCTGGGATACGTGAGCGAGGAGAGGGCACTCCGCTGAGGGGAAATCAAGCCTTGGCGGCACTTCCCTGCAGTGCAGTGCAGGAGCCCTCCCCAGCACAAGACTGAATAAGACTCTGGCCTCCCCGCTGAGAGCTGAGAGCCCCTACTCTCACTCGGGGTCTGAGGGCCTATCCCTCCGGAGTTCGGCTCCTTGGGTGATTTCTCGAGGGGAGTGCACAGTGCCGGAGCTGCGTCAGGTCAGCGCTGACTCTGGGATACGTGAGCGAGGAGAGGGCACTCCGCTGAGGGGAAATCAAGCCTTGGCGGCACTTCCCTGCGGTGCAGTGCAGGAGCCCTCCCCGGACCGTAGTATTGCGTGAAACTGAATGAAACTCTAGCTTCCCCCCGCCCCACTCCCAATCCGGGTCTGGGCGCCCATCCCCCAAGAGTTCTGATTCTTGGGGGATCTCTTAAGGGGTGTGGACCCAGCACAAACTGCGGCCGCTCAGTGCTGACTCTGGGGCGCGGGACAGAGGAGAAAAGGGTCGCCTGAGTGCCCACACCAGAGCAGCAGTTCCCTGGAGGTAGATCAACAGCCGTTTTTTCTTTAACGGCAGAACGCTCACTTCTGGATATTCTGAGGCCACACCCCCTGTCTCCCTGGGCAACCAGAGGAGGCCACCTGTGTCACGACTCACAAACCCTGAAGCCTCCAGGGCGGGGCCGACCCAGAGAGGTGTTCAGACGCAATTCTCCAGCAGCAAAGACGTTTGAACTCAAAACAGCCCGTCTCCTGTAGGCGACGACAGGAACAGAGACAGAACCTCACAAAGTTGTCTGTTCTGTTCTGTTCTGTTAGCAGCATCCATCAGGGACGGGGCTAAGCCTGAGTGAACACCTCCTTCCCATCACCTGCATCAAACACTCAAAGATGTCAGGCCCCATCTCCTCCTGCTAGATAGCGGCAGTCCGCGGGGGCCTGGCAGACTTCCTCGCGATTCAGGCAGGTGCAAACCCCTGGAGTGTCTGTTCACTGCAGGCAACGGGGTTAGCCATCTGCAGAGATACCAGTGACTGGGTCCGACGGAGGGGCAAAGTGGGGAAGGAGACGTCAACCTTCCCAGACTGCTCTGTTTGCGGGGTGGCTCCTCCTGACTCCACGCTGCACTGGAGTGAGCTGTCTCAGAGGAGTCACCAGGCCCCTGTGATCCAGTTCCCAGAGACCTCTTGAACCCTTCCACCTGAGACAAGTGCCGATTGAGACAGTTGATTCGGACCTTTTGAACTGGGCTAATAGACTGAGGACTTTTCAGGTGGTGCCCTGGGTGTGCGATTGTAGGAAGGTTTGATTCTCCTTTTCCAACTGGGGCCAGAGGTGGGCAGGCGGGGTGACTTAATTGCTGATTTTTCCACACAGCTGAGACTTCAAGCCAGAGTAGAAGTTGCAATAGGATAGAACAGAAACCAGCTGAAAACAAGACAGAACCACTTTGCTCCACCACACCAGACAGGGCCCCAGTTTCTCAGGCCACAACACTGTACGGGCCCTCGATAAAACCCCAGGGGAAAAACCAAAGGGAGTAAACCATGGGGCGGAATCAGCGGAAAAACTCTGGTAACATGAATAACCAGAATAGATCAACCCCCCCAAGAAAAGATACGGCAGATGTGATTGAAGATCCCATTCATAAACAACTGGCTGAGATGTCAGAAGTCGAATTCAGAATTTGGTTTGCAGACAAGATTAATAAAATGGAATTAGGAATTCGTGGAGAAATTCAAAAACTGTCTCAAGAATTTAACGAATTTAAAGACAAAACCACCAAAGACTTAGACACACTGAAACAAGAACTTACAGCCCTCAAAGATATGAAAAATACAGTAGAATCCCTCAGTAACAGAATGGAGCAAGCAGAAGAAAGGATTTCTGACATTGAAGATAAAGTCTTCGAACGCTCCCAGTCTCTCAAAGAGGAAGAGAAATGGAGAGCAAAAACGGATCACTCACTCAGAGAGCTCTCAGATAATTCGAAAAAACATAACATAAGGGTTATAGGAATTTCGGAGGCTGATGACGTGGCAGCCAAGGGCACAGAGGCCCTTCTACATGAAATTATGAAAGAAAATTTTCCAGACATGCCTAGAGAATCTGAAATTCAGATAGCAGACAGCTTCAGAACCCCAGCACGATTCAACCCCAATAAGCCATCTCCCAGACATATCATAATTAGCTTCACTAAAGTTAACATGAAAGAGAAGATTCTCAAAGCAGCCCGGCGAAAGAAAACTATAACGTACAAAGGTAAGAATATTAGAATAACTGCAGATCTCTCTGCTGAAACTTTTCAAGCAAGAAGAGGCTGGTCATCAACTTTTAATCTCCTAAAGCAAAAAAACTTTCAACCCAGGATCTTGTATCCAGCTAAACTGAGTTTCATCTATGATGGAGAAATTAAATACTTCAATGACATTCATATGTTGAAAAAATTTGCCATAAGTAAACCAGCTCTTCAGGATGTTCTCAGACCTATCCTCCACAATGACCAACCCAATCCTATACCACAAAAGTAAACTCACTCAGAAACTTCGGATCAAACTCCAACTTCCACACTGGCGAAAGGATTAAAAATGTCCACTGGACCTTTGAAAAACTCGATACCCAAAATTCCACCAGACTTATCCTTACTCTCCATCAATGTGAATGGCTTAAACTGTCCTCTAAAGAGGCATAGGTTAGCTGACTGGATACAAAAACTTAAGCCAGATATTTGTTGCATACAAGAGTCACATCTCAACTTAAAAGACAAATACAGACTCAGGGTGAAAGGATGGTCATCCATATTTCAGGCAAATGGTAATCAGAAAAAAGCAGGTGTTGCAATTTTATTTGCAGATACAGTAGGCTTTAAACCATCAAAAGTAAGGAAGGACAAGAATGGTCACTTCATATTTGTTAAGGGTAATACTCAATATGACGAGATCTCAATTATTAATATCTATGCACCCAACCAGAATGCACCTCAATTTATAAGAGAAACTCTAACAGACATGAGTAACTTGATTTCCTCCAGCTCCATAATTGTTGGAGATTTCAACACTCCCTTGGCAGTGTTGGATCGATCCTCCAGAAAGAAGCTGAGCAAAGAAATCTTAGATTTAAACCTAACCATCCAATATTTAGATTTAGCAGACATCTACAGAACATTTCATCCCAACAAAACTGAATACACATACTTCTCATCAGCCCACGGAACTTACTCCAAAATTGATCACATTTTAGGTCACAAGTCTAACCTCAGTAAATTTAAAGGAATAGAAATTATTCCGTGCATCTTCTCGGACCATCATGGAATAAAACTTGAATTGAGTAACAACAGGAATCTGCATACCCATACAAAAACATGGAAGTTAAATAACCTTATGCTGAATGATAGCTGGGTCAGAGATGAGATTAAGAAAGAAATCACCAATTTTTTGGAACAAAATGACAATGAAGACACAAGCTATCAGAACCTCTGGGACACTGCAAAGGCAGTTCTAAGAGGGAAATTTATAGCACTGCAAGCCTTCCTCAAGAGAACGGAAAGAGAGGAAGTTAACAACTTAATGGGACATCTCACGCAACTGGAAAAGGAAGAACATTCCAACCCCAAACCCAGTAGAAGAAAAGAAATAACCAAAATTAGAGCAGAATTAAATGAAATTGAAAACAAAAGAATAATACAACAGATCAATAAATCAAAAAGCTGGTTTTTTGAAAAGGTCAATAAAATAGATAAACCTCTGGCCAACCTAATCAGGAAAAAAAGAGTAAAATCTCTAATATCATCAATCAGAAACAACAAAGACAAAATAACCACAGACTCATCAGAAATCCAAAAAATCCTTAATGAATATTACAAGAAACTTTATTCTCAGAAATATGAAAATCTGAAGGAAATAGACCGATACTTGGAAGCACGCCACCTTCCAAGACTTAACCAGAATCAAGTGGAAATGTTGAACAGACCCATATCAAGTTCAGAAATAGCATCAACTATACAAAACCTCCCTAAAAAGAAAAGCCCGGGACCAGATGGTTTCACGTCAGAATTCTACCAAACCTTTAAAGAGGAATTAGTACCTATATTACTCAACCTGTTCCAAAATGTAGAAAAAGAAGGAAGACTACCCAACACGTTCTATGAAGCAAATATCACCCTGATCCCCAAACCAGGAAAAGACCCAACAAGAAAAGAAAATTATAGACCAATATCACTAATGAATATAGATGCAAAAATATTCAACAAGATCCTAACAAACAGAATCCAGCAACACATCAAACAAATTATACATCATGACCAAGTTGGTTTTATCCCAGGGTCTCAAGGCTGGTTCAATATACGTAAATCTATAAATGTAATTCAGCACATAAACAAATTAAAAAACAAAGACCATATGATTCTCTCAATTGATGCAGAAAAAGCTTTTGATAATATCCAGCATCCCTTCATGATCAGAACACTCAAGAAAATTGGTCTAGAAGGGACTTTTCTTAAACTGATAGAGGCTATCTACAGCAAACCCACAGCCAATATCATATTGAATGGAGTTAAATTGGAATCATTTCCACTCAGATCAGGAACCAGACAAGGCTGCCCATTGTCTCCATTGCTTTTCAACATTGTAATGGAAGTTTTAGCCACCGCAATTAGGGAAGAAAAGGCGATCAAGGGTATCCATATAGGGTCAGAAGAGATCAAACTCTCGCTCTTCGCAGATGATATGATTGTGTATCTGGAAAACACTAGGGACTCTACTACAAAACTCCTAGAAGTGATCAAGGAATACAGCAGCGTCTCAGGTTACAAAATCAACATTCATAAATCGGTAGCCTTTATATACACCAACAACAGTCAAATTGAAAAAGCAGTTAAGGACTCTATCCCATTCACAGTAGTGCCAAAGAAGATGAAATATTTGGGAATTTACCTAACAAAAGACGTGAAAGATCTCTATAAAGAGAACTATGAAACTCTAAGAAAAGAAATAGCTGAAAATGTTAACAAATGGAAAAACATACCATGCTCATGGCTAGGAAGAATCAACATTATCAAAATGTCCATACTACCCAAAGCAATATATACTTTCAACGCACTCCCTATTAAAGCTCCACTGTCATATTTTAAAGATCTTGAAAAAACATTACTTCGTTTTATATGGAATCAGAAAAAACCTCGAATAGCCAAGACATTACTCAGAAATAAAAACAAAACAGGAGGAATCACACTACCAGACCTCAGACTTTACTACAAATCGATAGTGATCAAAACAGCATTGTATTGGCACAAAAACAGAGAAGTAGATATCTGGAATAGAATAGAGAACCAAGAGATGAATCCAGCTACTTACCGCTATTTGATTTTTGACAAGCCAATTAAAAACATTCAGTGGGGAAAAGATTCCCTATTTAACAAATGGTGCTGGGTGAACTGGCTGGCAACCTGCAGAAGACTGAAATTAGACCCACACCTTTCACCATTAACTAAGATAGACTCTCATTGGATTAAAGATTTAAACTTAAGACATGAAACTATAAAAATACTAGAGGAGAATGCAGGGAAAACCCTTGAAGAAATTGGTCTGGGTGAGTATTTCATGAGGAGAACCCCCCGGGCAATTGGAGCAGCTTCAAAAATACACTACTGGGACTTGATCAAACTAAAAAGCTTCTGCACAGCTAAGAACACAGTAAGCAGAGTAAGCAGACAGCCCTCAGAATGGGAGAAGATATTTGCAGGGTATAACTCTGACAAAGGTTTAATAACCAGAATCCACAGAGAACTCAAACGCATCAGCAAGAAAAAAACAAGGGATCCCATCGCAGGCTGGGCAAGGGATTTGAAGAGAAACTTCTCTGAAGAAGACAGGCGCACGGCCTTCAGACATATGAAAAAATGCTCATCATCTTTAATCATCAGAGAAATGCAAATCAAAACTACTTTGAGATATCATCTAACTCCAATGAGACTAGCCTATATCACAAAATCTCAAGACCAGAGATGTTGGCGTGGATGCGGAGAAAAGGGAACACTTCTGCACTGCTGGTGGGAATGCAAATTAATACATTCCTTTTGGAGGGATATATGGAGAACACTCAGAGATCTAAAAATAGATCTGCCATTCAATCCTGTAATTCCTCTGCTGGGCATATACCCAGAAGACCAAAAATCACAACATAACAAAGATATTTGTACCAGAATGTTTATTGCAGCCCAATTCATAATTGCTAAGTCATGGAAAAAGCCGAAGTGCCCATCGATCCACGAATGGATTAATAAATTGTGGTATATGTATACCATGGAATACTATGCAGCCTTAAAGAAAGATGGAGACTTTACCTCTTTCATGTTTACATGGATGGAGCTGGAACATATTCTTCTTAGTAAAGTATCCCAAGAATGGAAGAAAAAATATCCAATGTACACAGCCCTACTATGAAACTAATTTGGGACTCTCACATGAAAGCTATAACCCAGCTACAACTTAACAATAGGGGGAAGTGGGAAAGGGGGGGGTGGGTAGAGGGAGGGGAATCGGTGGGATCACACCTGTGGTGCATATTACAGGGGTATTTGCGAAACTTGGTAAATGTAGAATATAAATGTTTTGGCACAGTAACTGAGATAACGCCGGAAAGGCTATGTTAACCACTGGGATAAAAATGTGTCAAATGGTTTATGAAGTGAGTGTATGATGCCCCATAATCATATCATTGTATACACTTATGATTTAATAAAAAAATTAAAAAAAAAAAAAAACAAAAAAAAACAAAATTAGAGCTGAATTACATGAAATTGAAAACAAAAGAATCATACAACAGATCAATAAATCAAAAAGTTGGATTTTGAAAAGGTCAATAAAATAGATAAAACTTTGGCTAACCTAACCAGGAAAAAAAGAGTAAAGTCTCTAATTTCAAAAATCAGAAATGGTAAAGATGAAATAACAACAGACTCCTCAGAAATTCAAAAAATCCTTAGCGAATATTACAAGAAACCTTATTCTCAGAAATATGAAAATCTGAAGGAAATTAACCAATACTTGGAACCATGCCACCTCCCAAGACTTAGCCAGAATGAAGTGGAAATGTTGAACAAGCCTATATCAAGTTCTGAAATACCATCAACTATACAAAATCTCCCTAAAAAGAAAAGCCCGGGACCAGATGGCTTCACATCAGAATTCTACCAAACCTTTAAAGAAGAACTAGTACCTATGTTACTAAACCTCTTCCAAAGTATAGAAAAATAAGGAATACTACCCAACACATTTTATGAAGCAAACATCACCCTGATTCCTAAACCAGGGAAAGACCCAACACGAAAAGAAAATTATAGACCAATATCACTAATGAATATTGATGCTAAAATACTCAATAAGATCCTAACAAACAGAATCCAACAACACATCAAAAAAATTATACACCACAACCAAGTGGGATTTATCCAAAGGTCTCAAGGCTGGTTCAATATACGTAAATCTATAAATGTAATTCAGCACATAAACAAACTAAAAAATAAGGACCATATGATTCTCTCAATCGATGCAGAAAATGCTTTTGATAATATCCATCATCGCTTCATGATCAGAACACTTAAGAAAATTGGTATAGAAGGGACATTTCTTAGACTAATAGAGGGCATCTACAGCAAACCCACAGCCAATATCGTACTGAATGGAGTTTAATTGAAATAATTTCCACTTAGATCAGGAACCAGCCAAGGTTGCCCATTGTCTCCATTACTCTTTAACATTGCAATGGAAGTTTTAGTCATTGCAATTAGGGAATAAAAGGTGATCAAGTGTATCCACATAGGATCAGAAGAGATCAAATTTTCACTGTTCACAGATGATATGATTATATATCTGGAAAACACCAGGGATTCTACCACAAAATTCATAGAAGTGATCAAGGAATACAGCAGTGTCTCAGGCTTCAAAATCAACATCCATAATATGTAGCCTTTATATATACCAACAATAGCCAAGCCAAAAAAACAGTCAAGGCCTCTATTCCTTTCACAGTAATGCCAAAGAAGATGAAATATTTGGGAGTTTGCCTAGCAATGGACATGAAAGATCTCTATAAAGAGAACTATGAATCTTTAAGAAAAGAAATAGCTGAAGATGCTAACAAATGGAAAACCATGCCATGCTCTTGGCTGGGAAGAATCAACATTGTTAAAATGTCTATACTACTCAAAGCAATATATAATTTTAATGAAATTCCTATTAAATCTCCATTGTCATATTTTAAAGATCTCAAAAAATAATACTTAGTTTTATATGGAATCAAAAAAAAAACTCCAATAGCCAAGACATTACTCAGAAATAAAAACAAAGCAGGAGGAATCATGCTACTAGACTTCAGACTATACTATATAAATCGATAGTGATCAAAACAGTATGGTACTGGCACAAAAACAGAGAAGTAGATGTCTGGAACAGAATAGAGAACCAAGAGATTAATCCAGCTACTTACCATTATTTGATCTTTGATAAGCCAATTAAAAACATTCAGTGGGGAAAAAACTCCCTATTTAACAAATGGTGCTTGGTGAATTGGCTGGTGACCTGTGGAAGACTGCAACTGGACCCACACCTTTCACCATTAACTAAGATAGACTCTCACTGGATAAAAGATTTAACCTTAAGACATTAAACTATAAAAATACTAGAAGAAAGTGCAGGGAAACTCTTAAAGGAATCGGCCTGGGTGAATATTTTATGAGGAGGACTCCCCAGGCAATTGAAGCAGTATCTAAAATACACTACTGGGACCTGATCAAACTAAAAAGCTTCGGCACAGCCAAGAACATAAGTATAGCAAGCAGACAGCCCTCAGAATGGAAGAAAATATTTGTAGGCTATACCTCTGACAAAGGTTTAATAACCAGAATCCACAGAGAACTCAAACGTATTAGCAAGAAAAGAACAAGTGATCCCATCTCAGTGTGGGAAAAGAACTTGAAGAGAAACTTCTCTAAAGAAGACAGGTGCACTGCCTTCAGACACATGTAAAAAATGCTCATCATCCTTAATCATCAGAGAGATGCAAATCAAAACTACTTTGAGGTACATGTAACTCCAGTAAGAGTTAGCCCACATAACAAAATCCCAAAACCAGAGATGTTGGCATGGATGTGGAGAAAAGGGCACACTTCTCTACTGCTGGTGGGAATGCACACTATGTTCCTTTTGGAAGGATGTTTGGAGAATACTCAGAGATCTAAAAATAGATCTGCCATTTGATCCTATAATTCCTTTACTAGGTATATACCCAGAAGACCAAAAATCACAATATAACAAAAACATCTGTACCAGAATGTTTATTGCAGCCCAATTCATAATTGCTTAGTCATGGAAGAAGCCCAAGTGCCCATTGACTCACAAATAGATTAATAAATTGTGGTACATGTATACCATGGAATATTATGCAGCCTTAAAGAAAGATGGAGACTTTACCTCTTTCATGTTTACATGGATGGAGCTGGAACATATTCTTCTTAGTAAAGTACCTCAAGAATGGAAGAAAAAGTATCCAATGTACTCAGCCTTACTATGAAGCTAATTTATAGCTTTCATATGAAGGCTATAACCCGACTATAGCACAAGAATATGGGAAAGGGGCCAAGGGAGTGGAGGGAACTCGGGAGTTTGGGGTGGAGGGAGGGTAATTGGTGGGGCCACACCTGTGGTGTATCTTAGAATGGGTACATGTGAAATTTACTAAATGCAGAATACAAATGTCTTCATACAATAACTAAGAAAATGCCATGAAGGCTATGTTAAACAGTTTGGTGAAAATATTTCAGATTGTATATTAAACCAGCACAGTGTACCCCTTGACTGCACTTATATGATTTAATTAAACACATACACAGCTGTGATTTAATTTAAAAAAAAAAAACTGGCTCCCAATAGGTATCTATAACCATAATTCTATTACCAGTAAGAGATGAAATCTATGCTAGTCCCCTGAGTTGAGAAATGCTTTGTCATACTAGCTATGATCTACCAACAGTTTTAACCATGCCTTGAATCATACTGAGATTCTCCAGCCCTCAAAGTTATTTGTTTATATCCTGTGTTAACTGAAATCTATTTTTAACCTATTTACTGATCCTTGGTCTTTCCTAACTACTGTCACTAGGACATAGGAGCATGTAATGCCTTGAATCTTAAGGGTATCGGTAAATAACAAAATACTTTTTACTGTATATAAAATGGATAAAACAATGAACAATAAACCTAGATTGTAGAAATCTCAAAAAAAAAAAAAAAAGGATAGCAAACTATGATATTTTAACTTCACATAGCTTCATCCTCCTTTCTCTACCCTCTGGTAGTCTTAAATTTGCAATCATAATAGCCATGAAAACTAGTAATCTGACAGCTCCTAAAGGGAGCAGAATTGGTCCTCAAAAGTCCAATTCATAGAGAAGTGTCTTTATTTAACCTGTCTAGTAGTTCCCTGAGACCCTCACTTGCACAGCCTGTCTTTACTTGACCCGACTCAGAATTTTCTCACTGCAAACCATTTTTTTTACTTAAGCATTTTAGAAAACCCATCAGCAGCCCTTGTTAAACATTGTAGCTGCCACAGGTGGTAACAATAGTTGGGGCCATCAAAAACTTGGCAATGTCTTCTACATAGGAAAAGAACAAAAGACATTTCCCTGTCCCTCCTAACTACTGCCAGAGGCAGGGATGCAGGTCTCGGTTTCCAAAAAGAATTTTAAAGAGACAGACAACATTTTTGCCATTTTTTTCATTCCCCACTTTTGGTTTGAGACTTTCATATCTGTGGGAGGAGAGGTGACATGCTCTTTAGCTATTGGGGCTAGTGCCAGACAAACCAGCATGAGCGGCAAGGTAGACCTTCCATGTGGGCAGAGATGACAGTTTTGTCTTCAGCAGAGCTGGGACATTAACTGTAGGTAGATGACAATAGGTCCTCCCCTTTAAAAGCTCTTGGTTTCTGCTTGTGTTCAGAAAAAGTCAGTATTTGGGGATGAATGCCCTTTGTTTTTCTGCCTTTGTTGGCAAAGTAATAAAATTCCCTTTACTATTTCTCAAAAAAGAAAAAAAATTTGACAAAGCACTTAAAAAATACACATTGAGATGTTCATAGAAAACTTTGAAAAACACCAACATATTACTGAGAATCTGGAAAGTGATGTGCATGGGCAAGGCTGCAATCACACCTGGGCAACCTGAGTAGGTTCTAATCTCTCACTTATGGCTAACCTTGATGTTCTGAGAAACCAGAATGAAGTCTGATGTAAAGTTAAAGGAATATTTGAACTCCTTGCTGAGAGCTTTCTCAGTTCAAGGCAAAGAAAATGTCTGTCCAATCATTTGGACCATTCAATACTGAAATGAGACTTCAGTAGCCACACATAATAAAAATAAAGACTTCCTGGAATTTGTTCAGGAAAACTAAACTAATAAATAGCAACAGAAGTGGCAATATCAATCACAAACAAGAAGAAAACATCCTGGAGCGGAGATGTCTGGTTTTCAGATTTGCCACATTAAATTATATAAAATACCCAATGTGATGATTCTGTGTTTTTTATGGTACCAGAAAAAAACCCATTTAGCTAAGGCAGTTCTTGGTAATAAAAATAAAATAAAAATAAATAAAAAATAAAATCTTCATCATACCAGATTTTAGGCTGTACTACAAAGCCATAGTGGTCAAAACAGCATGGTACTGGTACAAAAATAGAGACATAGACATTTGGAATTGAATAGAAAACCAGGAAATGAAACTAACATCTTACAACCACCTAATCTTCGATAAACCTAACAAGATCCTATCTCAGCGGAAAGACTTTCTATTCAACAAATGGTGCTGAGAGAACTGGATATCCACCTGTAAAAGACTGAAACTGGACCCACACCTTTCTCCACTCACAAAAATTGATTCCAGGTGTATAAAGGACTTAAATTTAAGGCATGAAACAATACAAATCCTCAATGAAAGCATAGGGAAATCTCTGGAAGATATTGGCCTGGGGAAAGACTTCATGAAGAAGACTGTCCTGGCAATTGCACTAACAACAAAAATAAACAAATGGGACTTAATTAAACTGAAAAGCTTCTGTACAGCTAAGGAGACAACAACCAGAGCAAATAGACAACCTATACAATGGAAAAGGATATTTGCATATTTTGAATCATACAAAAGCTTGATAACTAGAATCTATAGAGAACTCAAACTAGTCCACATAGAAAAAGCCAACAATTCCATATATCAATGGGCAAGAGACATGAATAGAACCTTCTCTAAAGAAGACAGATGAATGGCTTACAAACATATGAAAAAATGCTCATCATCCCTATTTAGTAGAGAAATGCAAATCAAAACAACCCTGAGATACCATCTAACCCCAGTGAGAATGGCCCACATCACAAAATCTCAAAACTGCAGATGCTGGCGTGGATGTGGAGAGAAGGGAACACTTTCACACTGCTGGTGGGACTGCAAATAGTTCAACCTTTTTGGATGGAAGTATGGAGAAATCTCAAAGCACTCAAGCTAGACCTCCCTTTTGATCCTGCAATCCCATTACTGGGCATCTACCCAGAAGGAAAAAAGTCCTTTTATCATAAGGATACTTGCACTAGACTGTTTATTGCAGCTCAATTTATAATCGCCAAAATGTGGAAACAGCCTAAATGCCCACCAACCCAGGAATGGATTAACAAACAAGCTGGTATATGTACACCATGGAATACAATTCAGCCATTAAAAAAATGGAGACTTTACATCCTTTGTATTAACCTGGATGGAAGTGGAAGACATTATTCTTAGTAAAGCATCACAAGAATGGAGAAGCATGAATCCTATGAACTCAATTTTGATATGAGGACAATTAATGACAATGAAGGTCACAGTGGGCATGGGGGAAGGGGAGAGCAGAGAGAGAAAGGAGGGAGGGGTGGGGAAAGGAAGAACAGAGAGGGGGAAGGAAGGAGGGAGGGGATGGGGCCTTGGTGTGTGCCACACCTTTTGGAGGCAAGAGACCATTGTAAGTGGGACTTTACCTAACAAATGCAATCAGTGTAACCTGGTTTCTTGTACCCTCAATGAATCCCCAACAATTAAAAAAAAAAAAAAACTTACATGTACCTGGAAAAAAAATACCCAATTTAACAAAAACATCACTAGATATGAAACATGAAAGTTTAGTTCATTCACAATAAGAAGACCATCAGTTGAAACTGTCCTTGAGGAAGTCCAGACATTGGAATTACTAAACAAATACTTTAAATAATTTATTATAAATATGTTTTAGCTTTCATATGAAAGCCATAAATCAGTTTCATAGCAGGGCTGAGTACTTTGGATACTTTTTCTTCCATTCTTGAGATACTCACCAAGAAGAATATGTTCCAGCTCCATCCTTGTAAACATGAAAGAGGTAAAGTCTCCATCTTTCTTTAAAGCTGAATAATATTCCATGGTGTACATATACTACAGTTTATTAATCCAGCTGTAACCTAAGAATATGGGGAAGGGAAAGAGGAGACGATGGGCAGAGGGAGGGCAATTGGTGGGATTACACCTGCAGTGCATCTTACCAGGGTACACGTGAAACTCAGTAAATGTAGAATATAATTGTCTTAACACAATAAGAAAATGCCAAGAAGGCTTTGCCAACTAGTGTGATGACAATTTGTAAAACTGTGTATAAAACCAGTGTATGGTGCCCCATGATCGCATTAATGTACATAACTATGATTTAATAATAAAAAATAAAATAAAATAAAATAAATGTTTTAAAAAACTAATGAAAACTAACTCTAGAGAACTAAGGGAAATGTTAACAGTGGGTTACAAAATAGAGACTATCAGTAAAGAAACAGAAGTAATAAAAAAATACAGAAACGTATATAACTTAAATGTTTTAACACAATAACTAAGAAAAAGCCAGAAACGCTTGGTCAAGTGAGATTATCCAGTCTGAGAAACATATACAAAAAAAAAAAGTTATGATGTGATTTTTGGTCTTCTGGGTATATGCCCAGTAGAGGGATTACAGGATTGAATAGCAGATCTATTTTTAGATCTCTAAGTGTTCTCCATATCTCTTTCCAAAAGGAATGTATTAATTTGCATTCCCACCAGCAGTGCAAAAGTGTTCCCTTTTCTCCACATCCGCTCCAACATCTCTGGTTTTGGGATTTTGTGATATAGGCTAATCTTACTGCAGTTAGATGATATCTCAAAGTAGTTTTGATTTGCATTTCTCTGATGATTAAAGATGATGAGCATTTTTTCATATGTCTGAAGGCCACACACCTGTCTTCTTCAGAGAAGTTTCTCTTCAAATCCCTTGCCCAGCCTGCGATGGGATCCTTCGTTCTTTTCTTGCTAATGCATTTGAGTTCTCTGTGGATTCTGGTTATTAAACCTTTGTCGGAGACATAACCTGCAAATATCTTCTCCCATTCTGAGGGCTGTTTGCTTGCTTTACTTACTGTGTTCTTGGCTGTGCAGAAGCTTTTTAGTTTGATCAAGTCCAAGTAGTGTATTTTTGAAGCTGCTTCAATTGCCCGGGGGGTCCTCCTCATAAAATACTCACCCAGACCGATTTCTTCAGGGTTTTCCCTGCACTCTCCTCTAGTATTTTTGTAGTTTCATGACTTAAGTTTAAATTTTTAATCCAGTGAGGGTCTATCTTAGTTAATGGTGAAAGGTGTGGGTCTAGTTTCAGTCTTCTACAGGTTGCCAGCCAGTTCACCCAGCACCATTTGTTAAATAGGGAATCTTTTCCCCACTGAATGTTTTTAATTGGCTTGTCAAAGATTAAATAACAGTAAGTAGCTGGATTCATCTCTTGGTTCTCTATTCTGTTCCAGACATCTACTTCTCTGTTTTTGTGCTAATACCATGCTGTTTTGATCACTATCGATTTGTAGTATAGTCTGAGGTCTGGTAGTGTAATTCCTCCTGCTTTGTTTTTATTTCTGAGTAATGTCTTGGATATTCGAGGTTTTTTCTGATTCCATATAAAATGAAGTATTGTTTTTTCAAGATCTTTAAAGTATGACAGTGGAGCTTTAATAGGGATTGTGTTGGAATTATATATTGCTTTGGGTAGTATGGACATTTTAAAAATGTTGATTTTTCCCAACCATGAGCCTGGTATGTTTATTGCAGCCGTATTCATAATTGCTAAGTCATGGAAAAAGCCCAAGTGCCCCATTGATCCACAAATGGATTAATAAATTGTGGTATATGTACACCATGGAATATTATGCAGCCTTAAAGAAAGATGGAGACTTTACCTCTTTCATGTTTAGACGGATGGAGCTGGAACATATTCTTCCTCGTAAAGTATCTCAAGAATCGAAGAAAAAGTACCCAATGTACTCATTCCTACTATGAAACTAATTTAGGGCTTTCACATGAAAGCTATAACCCAGTTACAATCTAAGAATAGGGGGAAGGGGGAAAGGGAGGGGAGGGAGGGGGAAGGTGGGTAGAGGGAGGGGGATTGGTGGGACTACACCTGCGTGCATCTTACAAGGGTATATGTGAAACTTGGTGAATGTGGAATGTAAGTGTCTTCGCACAGCAACTGAGAGAATGCCAGGAAGGCTATGTTAACCAGTGTGATGAAAATGTGTCAAACGGTCTGTGAAGCTAGTGAATGATGCCCCATGATCATATGAATGTACATAGCTATGATTTAATAAATAAATAAACAAATAAAAAATAAAGATCAGAGGGTGAATAATGTGTAGCTGAGATAGTAACTTTTGGAGAGGGCATAAGAACTCTGTGAAACAAAGAAAGGTAGCCTTTGAGAAGGATCTCCCTGTCTTCCTGGGGTTCTGAATCTTAGTAATAAAGAACTACTGTAACCCCTGCCCCCCCAAAAGTTGAAAAAACGCTCAGAAATGTATGTGATGCCATTGAGTATAGACACATATACATGAAAGCACTCTCAGAAGGAGAAAAAAGAGCAGAACCTGCAAAAACAATAGTTGAATGAATAGGGCAGAAAATTTCCCAAATTTAATGAAAAACATGCAGCTACAGATACAAGATCTCAATGGAATTTCAATAAGATCAAAATAAATAGACAAGTAGATACATTATAATCAAACTGTCAAAATTCATAGCAAAGGTAGAATCTAGATGCAGCAAGAAAGAGGTACCTCCCGAACACAAGTGGTCCTTGGGAAGATTAAAAAGAAATTTTTCATCAGAAACCTTAGTCATCAGACACTGGGAAATACTGTATTTAAAGTGGTGAAAGAAAAGTCAGTAAGCAAATATTTCTATATCCAATAAAACTATTCTATAAATGAAAAAATAAATTAAGACATTCTCAGATAAATTTTCCACCATCAGACTTAATAACTAAGTGAAAATTAAAGGGAAATAAAATGTTGAGATTCAACATATTAGAAAGCACATTGAGTACATGTAAAGAAATACAGATTGAAAGTAAATATAACTATGTGGGTGGTCACAGACATTATACACATAATTTTTCTGTAACTTGTTTCTTCCATCTGATTCAAAAGGCAATTACATAAAGTAATAATTATAAAACAGTGTTGATGAGCTTAGAATGTATAAAGTCATAGTATGTATGACAATATTAACATAAAGTGAAAGGAACAAAGTTATATGAGGCTAAAATTTTTGTATACTATTGAAATTAAGTTATTAATTGTGCTAACTAGTAGTAAATTAATATGTTAATTGTAGTCCTAAGATAATCACTAAGAAAATGACCAACAATACACAATAAAAGAAATTACTGAGAAATTTAAAAAGTACTCTAAAAAATATTTATTTGACCCAAAAGAGGGCAGAATTAGAGGAACAGAGGAAGAGAAAGACAACAAAATAGAAAACAAATAACAAAATGGCAGAAGTAAATTCTACCTCTTTAGTATTACATTAAATGTAAACAGATTAAACACTCAAAAGTCACATTGGTAGAATGGACTTTTTTTACAAAAAGAGATTCAATTATATGTTGTCAAGAAGAAATACACTTTAGATTCAAAGAAACAAATGTGTCAAAGTAAAAAGAGATAAAATGTGTTTCATGCAAACTGTTACCAATACATAGCAATTGTGGTTATATTAATATTAGGTAACATAGATTTAAGCAAAAAATTATTATAAGATATAAAAAAGGATTATTTTAATTGATTAAAATGAATTAATTTTTAATTAAAATAAAATTAATTATTTTTAGTTAATTAAAGGATCAACTTGTCAAGAATATGAGGTCTGACAATTAAGTTTTTCAATTCCTCCTAGAAAAAAGACTTCAAAGTTTGTACCAGGCACTGCTATTGGTGCAGTTTCCCAAGGGGAGTACTTGGAAGGTGACCATAGAGACATTCACCAATGAGGTGTGTAGCACTTTTTCTAGGTTGAGTTCATGAACTTAAATGTCAGACCTTATAAGTCCATTAAAACCCCAAAGTGGATTGGTGGCTGCCAGGGGATGCAGGTAGGAAAAAAAATGAGGATTAACTTCTTGATGGGTAATTATAGCCTCAAATTCTGCACTTTTGAAAGTAATGTGATATTCATGCCAGGACAATGATTAAGTACATCAGAGTCACCAGAATGAGACCATGGCTACTCATGAAAAGAACTTTTATTGCATATTTTCACTCACATATGGGAGCTAAAAAAGGTAATCATATGTAGGTAGAAAGTGCAATGATAGATACCCAGGAAGGGCTTGCAGGTGGGAGGAAAGTGTGAAGAGAGGTTGGTTAAAGAGTGCAAACATAAAGTTAGATAGAAGGAATAAGTCCAAATGTTTGTTAGCAGAGTAGAGAGACTATGGTTAACAACAATATATTGTACATTTCAAAATAGCCAAAAGAGAGGACTTGAAATGTAGATGTATAGAAATGACTAATACTTATGTGATGAACACTCTAAATACCCTGGCTTGACTATTACACATTCTACACCTGTAACAAAAGTTCACACGTACACCATAAATGGGGTACAGAAGTATGTGTAAGTATGAAGTATCAAGAGTAACAAAAATATGACACCTGACTTAAAAGACTGTTCTAATGGGTAACCTTTATTCTGCACTCCTCAGCAACCTGGCAAGAACATTCTCAGAACTGCACAGTAGTTCAAGTTTCTTTCTACCTGTTCATTCTTTTTCTCTCTTCTTTCTAAGGTATAAAACCTAAATTTGAAGTCTCTCTTTGTCTTTCCCTGTTCCTTTTCCCTTTATTCTCCACAGCCTTTCCCCCTAAATAAATCTCTGTGTATCTATTACCATCTTGCCGGCTTCTCAGAGGACCTGTACTGACAAAGATAAACAGGGATTAGCTGTAGAAACAGGCGGTTTATTGGGAGAACACGTTGTCCCTGGTGCAAAGTGTTGACCTAGTTACTGAATATTTTATTGCAGTTTTTTTTTTTTTTTTGGCCAGGGCCGGGTTTAAACCCACCATCTCTGGTGTGTGGGGCTGGTGTCCTACTCCTTGAGCCACAGGTGCCGCCCCCCAGTTAATGAATATGTTATTATTAGTGAACTAGGAAAATGTGCCAGTGGAGGGCAAACACTTATTGGTACAATGATTCGCACTTTTAGAAAATAAGAGCAAAGTAAATCCTACAAAGACAATGGAATAAAACGGATATTAGTAAGTTTTATTTGTCTTGTGCCCAGAGATAACAGGAGAGGGCTAACAAACTTTTAAAAGCAAAAACAGTCTAGAGCAAGCGTCCTCAAACTGCGGCCCACGGGCCACATGAAGCGGTATGAATTGTATTTGTTCCCATTTTGTTTTTTACTTCAAAATAAGATATGTGCAGTGTGCATAGGAATTTGTTCATAGTTTTTTTTTTAAACTATAGTCCGGCTCTCCAGTGGTCTGAGGGACAGTGAATTGGCCCCCTGTTTAAAAAGTTTGAGGATGCCTGGTCTAGAGGGAAAATATAGTAACATAGAAAGACACCCTTATTTCCTACAGTGGTAAATTGGATACAGCTGAGGCTCAAACTCAGGCTCTGACAGAGTAGCAGAGCTCAGAAGATATTTAAATATTCTGTCAAGGCAAGCCTATTTTGCTAAGGTAAGAGTCTAGATTTGAAAAACCTGAGACCCTCCAATATAAAATGGTGACATCTGGGTGGATGTTCCTGAGGTTTTGGGTCTACAATCCCTCTGAATTCTTAAAAGAGTTTTTGGAAGTGACACAATCATCTGGAGTAAGTCAGAATTTGCCCCATGCTGAAAGAATATGCAAAAGAGGTGTCCTACTAAAGAATTGCTTCACCTCACTTGGCTTTCAGGTTAATAACTGGGGTTAAGTCTCAGTATAATTAACTTTGAACTTGCTGGTCTTCATTAGGAAGGGAAGAGTTCATAGCCTAAAGTCCCCACAAGAATTAGCAAACTTGTATTCCCAGTAGCTAGGGAAATAGCTCTGGAGGTGGATCTTGAGGAGGCTTGATCAAGGATCTAGAATATAAGATTGAATAGGCAAGATGTCATTGAGTAGGGAGAGGACTTTCTTGATAAAAGAGAAAACCTCAGAAGATAAGGCCTATTTGCTGCTTGAATGCCTCTTAGAAGTTCAAAGAATGTGATAACCCTTACAGCGTGAAATGGAAATACTTGGGTTGCTCTGAGGGCTGATGGAACTAGAGAAGCTTGAATAGAAGGTTTATCAGAGGCTTACATTCCACTGGAGGACCTAGAGGACACATCATTCATTAAGGCCATCAGAAATACACTGTTTAGAAGGGAAGTTCCATGTTGATTCTCCCTATAGGCCCATGGCTGTTGGCAGTAAAGGTAATCACAGAGCCAGGTTCATTAACCTCCATGCTGAGAATGGTGCCCTGAGGTAATAGAGGCCAGGTGGTGGTGCTTAACCATCAGAAACCAGGGCCTTCTGTTGTCCTAACAACAGGGATGTTTAGAGAGGCAGCCAAGGAAGCTGGGCCCATAGGAGTTGTGGAAGCAGTTTTTAGTGCCTGGCACTACCAGGGACAAAATAGATAGACAATGAGGATGCTTCTTGATATCTACAACTAGAAGAAGGAATGAATTAAGGTGAAGGATCCTAAGGGAAGTTGCTCAATAAAGTCAATACTACTTGCTCAGATCCAAGAACTGAACTGGAGGCCCATTCGGATTTGATCCCATTGAGAAGAAGCGGCCAGTTATCTAGGAGGTAAGATATTATAAAACCATGGCAAGTGTGCCTGCTAAGAATTACCCAGTCCTTTCAGTAATAAAGCTTTATGTGGGAAAGGGGAATACATATTTATTTTGAAACTATTTAGCATAGTATCTAAGTTGGCATTAATGTCCCTAAACTGACGGCTTCATCATGGCTGCCATCTTAGATTCAGGTTTATGGGAGATAGAAAAATAATGGGGTTTTAGCCAAAGATAGCTTACATCTGACCCAATAGTTCTGGACAATGGCCCTTAACATTTTTAAAAAATATTATGGTAGAAAGTATGGGATTACAATATCAGTAGAACTACACTTTTCATTATAAGGCATTGGATCCAGAGAGAGAAGCACAGAGGCTAAGCCCTTAGTCATACTGAATAAGGGTGAAGATAGTTCTTACAGAAGAATGGTAGCTCTGCTTAGGCAAGACTATGACTATTTTGTTCACCAACTTAAGGCATCCCTCCAGTTTTGCTGTTGTCACGGTTTTGGACTATATGATTACTAAAGTTGAGGTCATTGTAGTCAAAATGGGCAAAACCTGCTAATTTACATACCTGAGTCTAAAGAGCTACTTGGGAGGCTGAGCCAAGAGGATAACTTGAACCCAAGAGTTTGAGGTTGCTGTGAGCTTTGACACCATGCCTCTCCTGTTTTAAGGGCTACTGTCTAACAGAGGAAACTAAAAACAGAGCAATGCTATTGACATCCCATTGAAAATAAATCCTTTGTTTGGCCTATAAATACCATCTCATCCTGCTTATCCAGACGACAATCAGAACCATCCCAAATACAGCATTGATGAGATCACTTTCTGTATGTTCTTCATTTATTGCTATCAATGTCTGAATAGACTATAAGATGGTAGAAGGTAGGCTCTGGGCTCTTGTGAATACAGGTTAAAACTCTATTACAATTTCACAGACAAACATTCCACTTATACATGCAAAAACAGAAATACATCTTTTAAAATTTTTGAGTGGTTTTAATCATAAAATCTCTCTCTCTTTGCTGCAGAAAATAATGTCACGTACGGCAACAATATCACTTGGCATACCTCTGCACCATGGTTTGTTCTTAGTGTTTCCTAAGCTCTATACCTGTCCTTCTTAGGACACTGGAAATTTAAACTTTGCAAACACTCAATAATTTTAATGCTATCTTGACATTGTGCATGTTTTTCTTTTAGCTTTGAATATCTCCCCAGTCTTCTTCAGTTTTTAGGTTCCTGCTCATCTTCCAAACTCAAACTTCCAAAGCAGAGGTCTCCAACCTGTGGCTGATGGGCCATGAGCTGATTTTGTAAGGACTTTCTATGCTTATCTGTGGTGTCAGATATCATGAAAAGTAAGCACAGACCTTCTGATGCTCATCAGCTTTCCTCAGTGTTTGGGTATTGAATGTGTGGCTCAAGACAACCCTTATTCTCCTAATGTGCAACAGAGAAATAAAAAGTTTGAACAAGATATGGGCTGAAAAAACCCATAATTATGCAACTGCTTTCTTCCAAATATCAATAGTACTTTGCTTATATATTGATCATAGTAATTAATACATTGACTTACACTGAAGTTAATAACATACAAATCTGTTTCCTAGTAGTTTTTTTATTTATATTAAATGAATGCTAGATGGCACGTCTTGAGAGCAGAGATTTTAATCTTACCTGATTTTGTGACTGTCTGAACTCCTAGTTCATAAGACCATGAACTCTTTGTTTATTTTTGCAGTATTGCCACCTTACACATTGCATTATTGATTAGAATGATAATATCTATTACTATATACTGAACAATTATTAATATCATGTATACTAGACATTTTGGCTATCTTATTTCAATGAAGTCTTTAAAAACAATAGACTTAGAGGGTGGCGCCTATGGCTCAAAGGAGTAGGGCACCAGCTCCATATGCCAGAGGTGGTGGGTTCAAACCCAGCCCCGGCCAAAAACTGCAAAAAAATAAAAAACAAAAAATAGACTTAGGCTGGTAATTACTGTTTCTTTAATAGGTAAGGAAAGTGAGTCTAGAAAGGATAAATTTTTCTAACTTTGCATAGGAATTCAGTGTCAAAACTTAGATTTGAATCCAGATCTATTTGAAAAAAAAAAGGCTGTGTTTTTAAATAGTATGTGCATACTCTCAAAAAGCAGGTCCTCAGAAAATGGTGAGTTTGTATGAATGCAAATGTATCTGCTGAGCATTTGAGAAATGATAATTTGCTATTAAAAAATTATGAATTATGAATGATTATGAGGAATAAAGCACTACTTTTTGTGCTAATGAGGATAGAAGAAATAACCAATTCCATCTAGATTTACTAGAACTTATTACACAAATAATCAATTTTCAAAACCAAAACCTTTTTCTCATAAACTAGAAATACTGAATCTTAATGATTTCTTGACTTTGGGATTCCTTTAAGACAATATTCTAAATATTCAGTTGGAAATAAGAGTGAGACAAAAAGATGATAATGAAGGAATTGGGAAGCAGTAGTTAAACTGTTAGAAAATAGGCTACGCGATCCATATAAAGACCTCTTATCCAAAGGCAGAAAAACCACTCAAGGATTACATTAAGTAATAGGGTTAAGATGAATATGGTCTGAAAAAATTGAGTATCTTCTAATAACTGTAAGTACGTGAGTTTCTAAAATGCCATACATAATACCCATGAAATTATGTTGCATAATGTAATAACACGTTATGCTACCATTAATGCATTATAACTATGTCATTTGTAAGGCTAATTTTTTTGTGTAAAACCACTTAACTACATAAAATTGAAAATAATGATTATTGTAACTCCTTTCACTTTTCATCTTTAGAAGTTCAGGATTAAATACTCCATATGCAGTTATTTTATGGTGATGTGTATTTTTATGGAGTGGTCATATAGTGTTCTGAGTAATAATTGCCTTAAAATTTCCAAATACATAAATCATAAGATCTTTTCACATCTTATCATTATGAGAAGTCAAGGTAAATCACTTAACACCTACTTAACAACGCACATAAAGTTGAACATTGAATTTGGATCAAATTTAAAAAGAAAACTCTAAGTTTTAAGACAAAGCTTTGTGTTAAAAAAAAAATAGGGCCACTGTTTCTAACATAAAGACTGTTTTTCTTAGATATATTTATTTCTTTCAAATACTGATATTCATAAATATTTTAAATCTTTTTATTGAACCAATTTATTATGTGAGAAATCTTCACTTAGATTGTTGAGAGTCCTTTAAAAGAAAGAAGAGGGAAAGGAGCTTGAGTTTTATGACCTAGGCACTGTATTTTATATGCAGATATATCCAAATCCATGATAGTATTTTGTCCTGTTTTGAAAATAAAGAGACAAACTCAGAGAGGTAACAAACTGCTTAGTGTCACAGAGCTAACAGGTAACCAAGAGAGATTCCAAACTATCATCCAAAATGTTTTCATTTAACTTTACCTGAGCATTTACTAGGTATCAGGCCTGGCAATGGAGGCTCAAAATTACAAAGATGTTTAAGATACAGTTTCTGGTATCATAGTGAAGAGAGACAAGTAAACACTTGAAATATAATGTGATAAGTAGCGTAAAGGATCCATTTTTAACGCACCACAGGAGTTTAATGTATAAAATCTTCCTGTAACATGGACATCATGACCAGGAGAACAATATATTTTGGGGAGTAAGGAAAGAATATCTGCAAATTTATTTAAACTTGTCCTTGTAGGTTTTTATTTACCTGATATTCTTCCTCTTCTCCCTTCTAGATTATAGCTATTTAGGCTTGGATATATGATAGAAGTTATTCCCCATAAGCAAAGAAACCTAACTGTGTGACTAATAAGTGCATATAATACAGTTCTCAATCAAAAAAAATAATTTTAAATTAAAAAAATTCCATTATTTGCCTTCAATATGTAAAGGCTAGTGATAGAGTGTTCAATTGCAGATTAGGTAGAAGAATGTCTAATCACGATTGGATCTGATAAATAATACTCTTCCCCTTCTCATCGTATTGATTTTTCCAAATCTCCACCACCAAGACTTCATGCATCTTTTGTATCAGGGCTTTCCCTGTGTATGAAATTTATTGATGACCCATGACAATATTTGTCAAAATAATAACTATAGTATAAATCCTTAAAACTGTTTATTGGTGTATTCTTTTCATGGATTTAAGGTAGAGGCTATTCTCTTTTCTATTATAATTGTCATTTCTTTTTTTTTTTTTTTAATTGTTGTTGGGGATTCATTGAGGGTACAATAAGCCAGGTTACACTGATTGCATTTGTTAGGTAAAGTCCCTCTTGCAATCATGTCTTGCCCCGAGAAGGTGTCACACACACCAAGGCCCCATCCCTCTCCCTCCTTCCTTCTCTCTGCATTTCATTCTTGTTTTCTCATGTTTCTGACCATTTATTAACCCCATTCTACTTTTCTCTTTATTTCTTTTCTTATTCTTTCTTTGGGGTTTTATTCTTATTTTTTTATTTTTATTTTTATTTTTTGCATTGGAGCTGGCAATGTTTCCCAATTATTATCAGCTGCAAATTTAATTAGCATGCTGTTTATTTCTTCTTCCAGATAATTAATATAGTTGTTAGAGAAAACTTGGATGAACACCAAGCACCCCACCAGACAGCTCCCCTAAGTCAGATGATCTGTCATTTATAATTACCTTTTTCTTATGGTCTTTAAGCAAATTTTCAGTGCTCATTCCAGAGATAAATTAATTTGGAGGGAAATACTTTAAGAAACACACCAACTGTCTCCTAGTCCATTCTTAGTGCTTGGATTCTGTAAAATACTTATATTTTATTACTCATGCCAAAGCTATACTATTGAAATTGAACATTTAAGCACTAGGAGAGCTAAGTCTGAAAGTTCTCAATGAGAGATCATGGTCTCAATAAACATTTAAGACAAAGCTCTAATTGCATTATTTATGAATTAAATGAGAACATGAAAGAGGCATTTACTTTTCACCTTTTGTACCACTGATTTCCCATTTCACTTAACTTAATGAAATTACTGGCTGATTTCAACTTTTATTAATCACTTTCAGGCATATAATATGTTACACAGTAATATATTTAAAAAGGATTAAATTTTTGCCAAAATTGAACAATGGTTTTAAGAAAGTTCTACGTTTACACCAGTTTAAGAGTTTTCAAGTGTAAAACTTTTATTACTAACCCAAAATTGTCTCATAATTTTAAACCTGCAAAGGCAATGCATCCAAATTTAAATATTTCTATGTTTCGGGGGTTATATTTTAATATATATAATGATCCTCTTATTGTATGTTTTATCATCTTTGAATCCAACAACCATAGCATTTTAACACTAGAAGCTACACAAAATAATATTTAATAAAATTTCCTCATTTCTTAGGTTAAAATAAACATTGAACTTAGAAATGGTAACTAGTCTAGATTGGCCCCTTTTAAAGAAAAATCAAAATTTTAGAGATTCAGATCTCTTAAGGATAGAGATTTAAAATTTGTCATGTTCTGAATGTGTTGATTATGGCAGCAATCCAGAAGACCATTGTGTATATACTGTGTGGACTAAGTAATTGACTTATGTATTTTTTCAGGAGCCAAGAAGACTTCACCATCAGAAGATGGTAATGTAAATGAACAGCATTAATATAATTAGATTGTTATAGCACAACAAATCTATAGAACATGGAGTTATGGACTGCCTGTTCAATTACTGGAAACAGACAGATGTGCCAATGATCATCTGTCATAGTTATATTCTTGCTAAAGGTACTTATTAATAGAAGAAAAGTTCCAGGAACTGTAGAATGAGGGCCTATAAAGAATCTTAAAAGTCAATAACCCCTTCTTGTGTCAAATCACAATAGGCAAGTAAACATAATTTAGAGGTTTTAGCTAAGTTTTCTCTTGTCGTAACTCACTAAGCAATTATGGTTACTTAAGTATTCATAACGAGCTAAAATGTTTCCAAAGGAAATAGCTTTGATCATCTATTGTTAAATTTAATACACTGTGTTCAAAATGCATCTTTTCCTTCAATTTTTTCTTATGTGAGAGCCTGTCCCATGTCTAAATGAACCACACAGAACATTGATATGAAATAGGCATGTTTCCTTAAGTGTGTTTCACTCCTACCAAAATATTCTCCTATATGCCATTTTCCCAGAAAGCTATTAGGTTTGAAATTGTAAGATGTCTATTTTCACTTACAGGTGCATTCCAAAGTATAGATATAATACTATTCACAGCAAATGTGCTAATGCAAATTCTCACAAATGTCTAGTATTATATTAGAGATCTATTTCCTTGAAGTGAAAAATCTTTCAAATAGCCAGAATTTAAATTATTGTTGAGGAAGTTATTAAGATGCAGGCTAACAATATGATTCAAGACAAAGAGCTGAGCGTACATTTTAATTACCTTTTAACTACTTGAGCATACGTTTTAACAATCTATCAAATTGACTATAAAGAAGTATAAAAGTGAAAAAATATTTTAAAATTCTGAGGTAGAAGCTCTATGGTAGAATAGGACAAAAATGCCAGAGGACCAGTAATTTTGTAGAATTCCTTAAAAGTGAAAGCATTTGGAATCAAACCTGTGGAAACAGAAGGAACTGCTATTTTTAGAATATTTTATATATCCCAGAATCAGGTGTAGATTCTTCCAAGTAGGACCTTTTGGTATTGACATGGGGTATGGTGTGAGATGTAGCAAGTCTCTTGTCTGCTAGACCAAAGCAAAACCTTACCCACACACATGAGTTATATGGTTAGTCCTTGTAAATAAGGTATAGAGCCAGTGATAACAAAGGAAACCCATATGAACTACCTTTATTAATCAAATTTGTTCTTATAAATAGAAACCAACCACTAAAGAATCTTAAGACCAAGGGAAAATCAGCAGTATAGAGAAAAAGGACTAGGATGAAGAAACCAAAAGACTTCAGAGAGAGCAAAGGAAAGTAAAAGAAGAAAAAGAATTGCTAAAAGAATTCCAAAAGTTTTCTTGAAGTGAAATGAGATGACATTGAACCATAATATAAAAACATGCTGCCATGAAAAAGTGTCATGAGAACAAGAAATAGCTCCTGCCACGGAACTGATTGCTGAAGTGATAATGATAAAATAATAGACACAGCAAAATTGACTGAAAACCTGTCTGAAATTAAAGTGAAAACATTAAAGAAATGAGTATAACGTAAAGAGATATAGAAGCCTAATCTATGAGGGCCAGTTTTTCTAGTAAGATTTGATATATTCATTAGTCAAATATATATTTAGTAACTTGCCCGTTTTGGAGAGATAAGATGGCGGACTGAAGCCAGCTTTCAACAGAGGCTCCCGTCCAGAAGGAGAGTTAAGGGACAGGAATTTAGTAAGTATCCTGGTGGCCTTGAGCCTCACCAAGAGAGAAGGTTGAAGAACACTCACCAACACTGCTGAGGCAAGCTGCGATCACAAGGACGCAAACAAAAGGTACAAAATCCACCACCAAGTGGACGGGAGTCCCCCTCCCCCATGGGACCGGCTCAAGAGCCCCACAATTAAACAAGCGGGCAGAAATTAAAGGCCCTCCCACTACACTCCATGGGAGAGACCTTCTAAAAACTGGACCTACCCCCCCTACTGGGGTGCCGTGGCATTCTCCTGCCAGGCATAAAACGGAATAAAACTTTGGGAATCCTTCGCCGGCAACCCTCCCGGTGCTCCCCTCCCGCCCACTGAGGTCTGGAGACCTGTCCCCCAGGAGTTTGGATCCTTGGGTGATTTCTCAAGGGGAGTGGACAGTCCACGAGTTGCGACTGGTCAGCATTGACTCTGAGGCGCGCGAGTGAGGAGAGGGCACCGGGCTGAGGGGGAGTCACGCCTCACGGCACTTCCCTGCGGTGCAGTGCAGCAACCCTCCCCGGGCACTAGACTGAATAAGACTCTAGCTTCCCCGCTGAGAGCTGAGAGCCCCTACTCTCACTCGGGGTCTGAGGGCCCATCCCCCAGGAGTTCGGATCCTTCGGTGATTTCTCAAGGGGAGTGGACAGTCCCCGAGTTGCGACTGGTCAGCATTGACTCTGAGGCACGCCGAGTGAGGAGAGGGCACCGGGCTGAGGGGGAGTCACGCCTCGTGGCACTTCCCTGCGGTGCAGTGCAGCAACCCTCCCCGGGCACTAGACTGAATAAGACTCTAGCTTCCCCACTGAGAGCTGAGAGCCCCTACTCTCACTCGGGGTCTGAGGGCCTATCCCCCAGGAGTTCGGATCCTTGGGTGATCTCTCGAGGGGAGTGCACAGTGCCTGAGCTGCATCAGGTCAGCGCTGACTCTGGGACACATGAGCGAGGAGAGGGCACTCTGCTGAGGGGAAATCAAGCCTTCGCGGCACTTCCCTGTGGTGCAGTGCAGGAGCCATCCCCGGGCCTTATTGTTGCCTAAAACTGAATGAAACTCTAGCTTCCGCCCCCCCACTCCCATTCGGGGGATAGGTCTGGGGGCCTATCCCCCAAGAGTTCTGATTCTTGGGGGATCTCTTGAGGGGTGTGGACCCAGCACAAACTGCGGCCGCTCAGTGATGACTCTGGGGCGCGAGACAGAAGAGAAAAGGGTCGCCTGAGTGCCCACACCAGAGCAGCAGTTCCCTGGAGGTAGATCAACAGCTGTTTTTTCTTTAACAGCAGAACGCTCACTTCTGGATATTCTGAGGCCACACCCCCTGTCTCCCTGGGCAACCAGAGGAGGCCACCGGTGAGCGAGGGATTTCCTGACACTGCTCACAAACCCGGGAAGCTTCCAGGGCGGGCCGACCCAGAGAGGTGATCGGACTCAAACCTCCAACACCAAAGACGTTTGAACTCAAAACAGCTCGTCTTCTGTAGGCGATTTCGACAGGAACAGAGACAGAACCCCGCAAAGTTGTCTGTTCTGTTCTGCTCTGTTCTGTTAGCAGCATCCATCAGGGACGAGGCTAAGCCTGAGTGAACACCTCCCTCCCATCACCTGCATCAAACACTCATAGATGTCAGGCCCCATCTCCTCCTGCTAGATAGCGGCAGTCTGTGGGGGCCTGGCAGACTTCCTAGCGATTCTGGGAGTTGCAAACCCCTGGAGTGTCTGTTCACTGCAGGCAACTGGGTTAGCCATCTGCAGAGATACCAGTGACTGGGTCTGACAGAGGGGCAAAGTGGGGAAGGAGACGTCAACCTTCCTAGACTGCTCTGTTTGCTGGGTGGCTCCTCCTGACTCCACGCTGCACTGGGGTGAGCCATGTCAGAGGAGTCACCAGGCGCCTGTGATCCAGTTACCAGAGACCTCTTGAACTCTCTCACCCAAGACAAGTGCTGATTGAGACAGTAGATTCGGACCTTTTGAACTGGGCTAATAGACTGAGGACTTTTCAGGCGGTGCCCTGGGTGTATGGTTGTAGGAAGGTTGATTCTCCTTTTCCAACTGGGGCCAGAGGTGGGCAGGCGGGGTGACTTAATTGCTGATTTTTCCACACAGCTGAGACTTCAAGCCAGAGTAGAAGTTGCAATAGGATCGAACAGAAACCAGCTGAAAATAAGACAGAACCACTTTGCTCCACCACACCAGACAGGGCCCCAGTTTCTCAGGCCACAACACTGTACGGGCCCTCGATAAAACCCCAGGGGAAAAACCAAAGGGAGTAAAATAACCATGGGGCGGAATCAGTGGAAAAACTCTGGTAACGTGAATAACCAGAATAGATCAACCCCCCCAAGAAAAGATACGGCAGATGTGATTGAAGATCCCATTCATAAACAACTGGCTGAGATGTCAGAAATCGAATTCAGAATTTGGATTGCAGACAAGATTAATAAAATGGAATTAGGAATCCGAGGAGAAATTCAAAAACTGTCTCAAGAATTTAACGAATTTAAAGACAAAACCACCAAAGACTTAGACACACTGAAGCAAGAACTTACAGCCCTCAAAGATATGAAAAATACAGTAGAATCCCTAAGTAACAGAATGGAGCAAGCAGAAGAAAGGATTTCTGACATTGAAGATAAAGTCTTCGAACGCTCCCAATCTCTCAAAGAGGAAGAGAAATGGAGAGCAAAAACGGATCACTCACTCAGAGAACTCTCAGATAATTCGAAAAAAAGCAACATAAGGATTATAGGAATTTCTGAGAACGATGACGTGGCCTCCAAGGGCACAGAGGCCCTTCTGCATGAAATTATGAAAGAAAATTTTCCAGACATACCTAGAGAATCTGAAATTCAGATAGCAGACAGCTTCAGAACCCCAGCAAGATTCAACCCCAATAAGTCATCCCCCAGACATATCATAATTAGTTTCACTAAAGTTAACATGAAAGAGAAGATTCTCAAAGCAGCCCGGTGAAAGAAAACTATAACGTAGAAAGGTAAGAATATTAGAATAACTGCAGATCTCTCTGCTGAAACTTTTCAAGCCAGAAGAGGCTGGTCATCAACTTTTAATCTCCTAAAGCAAAAAAACTTTCAACCCAGGATCTTGTATCCAGCTAAACTGAGTTTCATCTATGATGGAGAAATTAAATACTTCAATGACATTCATATGTTGAAAAAATTTGCCATAAGTAAACCAGCTCTTCAGGATATTCTCAGACCTATCCTCCACAATGACCAACCCAATCCTATACCACAAAAGTAAACTCACTCAGAAACTTCGGATCAAACTCCAACTTCCACACTGGCGAAAGGATTAAAAATGTCCACTGGACCTTTGAAAAACTCCATACCCAAAATTCCACCAGACTTATCAATACTCTCCATCAATGTGAATGGTTTAAACTGTCCTCTAAAGAGGCATAGGTTAGCTGACTGGATACAAAAACTCAAGCCACATATTTGTTGCATACAAGAGTCACATCTCAAATTAAAAGACAAATACAGACTCAGGGTGAAAGGATGGTCATCCATATTTCAGGCAAATGGTAATCAGAAAAAAGCAGGTGTTGCAATTTTATTTGCAGATACAGTAGGCTTTAAACCATCAAAAGTAAGGAAGGACAAGAATGGTCACTTCATATTTGTTAAGGGTAATACTCAATATGATGAGATCTCAATTATTAATATCTATGCACCCAACCAGAATGCACCTCAATTTATAAGAGAAACTCTAACAGACATGAGTAACTTGATTTCCTCCAGCTCCATAATCGTCGGAGATTTCAACACTCCCTTGGCAGTGTTGGATCGATCCTCCAGAAAGAAGCTGAGCAAAGAAATCTTAGATTTAAACCTAACCATCCAATATATAGATTTAGCAGACATCTACAGAACATTTCATCCCAACAAAACTGAATACACATACTTCTCATCAGCCCACGGAACTTACTCCAAAATTGACCACATTTTAGGTCACAAGTCTAACCTCAGTAAATTTAAAGGAATAGAAATTATTCCATGCATCTTCTCGGACCATCATGGAATAAAACTTGAATTGAGTAACAACAGGAATCTGCATACCCATACAAAAACATGGAAGTTAAATAACCTTATGCTGAATGATAGCTGGGTCAGAGATGAGATTAAGAAAGAAATCGCCAATTTTTTGGAACAACACGACAATGACACAAACTATCAGAACCTCTGGGACACCGCAAAGGCAGTTCTAAGAGGGAAATTTATAGCACTGCAAGCCTTCCTCAAGAGAACGGAAAGAGAGGGAGTTAACAACTTAATGGGACATCTCACGCAACTGGAAAAGGAAGAACATTCCAACCCCAAACCCAGTAGAAGAAAAGAAATAACCAAAATTAGAGCAGAATTAAATGAAATTGAAAACAAAAGAATAATACAACAGATCAATAAATCAAAAAGCTGGTTTTTTGAAAAGGTCAATAAAATAGATAAACCTCTAGCCAACCTAATCAGGAAAAAAAGAGTAAAATCTCTAATATCATCAATCAGAAACAACAAAGACGAAATAACCACAGACTCATCAGAAATCCAAAAAATCCTTAATGAATATTACAAGAAACTTTATCTCAGAAATATGAAAATCGGAAGGAAATAGACCGATACTTGGAAGCACGCCACCTTCCAAGACTTAACCAGAATCAAGTAGAAATGTTGAACAGACCCATATCAAGTTCAGAAATGGCATCAACTATACAAAACCTCCCTAAAAAGAAAAGCCCGGGACCAGATGGTTTCACATCAGAATTCTACCAAACCTTTAAAGACGAATTAGTACCTATATTACTCAACCTGTTCCAAAATGTAGAAAAAGAAGGAAGACTACCCAACACGTTCTATGAAGCAAACATCACCCTGATCCCCAAACCAGAAAAAGACCTAACAAGAAAAGAAAATTATAGACCAATATCACTAATGAATATAGATGCAAAAATATTCAACAAGATTCTAACAAACAGAATCCAGCAACACATCAAACAAATTATACATCATGACCAAGTTGGTTTTATCCCAGGGTCTCAAGGCTGGTTCAATATACGTAAATCTATAAATGTAATTCAGCACATAAACAAATTAAAAAACAAAGACCATATGATTCTCTCAATTGATGCAGAAAAAGCTTTTGATAATATCCAGCATCCCTTCATGATCAGAACACTCAAGAAAATTGGTCTAGAAGGGACTTTTCTTAAACTGATAGAGGCCATCTACAGCAAACCCACAGCCAATATCATATTGAATGGAGTTAAATTGGAATCATTTCCACTAAGATCAGGAACCAGACAAGGCTGCCCATTGTCTCCATTGCTTTTCAACATTGTAATGGAAGTTTTAGCCACCGCAATTAGGGAAGAAAAGACGATCAAGGGTATCCATATAGGGTCAGAAGAGATCAAACTCTCGCTCTTCGCAGATGATATGATTGTGTATCTGGAAAACACTAGGGACTCTACTACAAAACTCCTAGAAGTGATCAAGGAATACAGCAGCGTCTCAGGTTACAAAATCAACATTCATAAATCGGTAGCCTTTATATACACCAACAACAGTCAAATTGAAAAAGCAGTTAAGGACTTTATCCCATTCACAGTAGTACCAAAGAAGATGAAATATTTGGGAATTTACCTAACAAAAGATGTGAAAGATCTCTATAAAGAGAACTATGAAACTCTAAGAAAAGAAATAGCTGAAAATGTTAACAAATGGAAAAACATACCATGCTCATGGCTGGGAAGAATCAAGATTATCAAAATGTCCATACTACCCAAAGCAATATATAATTTCAACGCACTCCCTATTAAAGCTCCACTGTCATATTTTAAAGATCTTGAAAAAACATTACTTCGTTTTATATGGAATCAGAAAAAACCTCGAATAGCTAAGACATTACTCAGAAATAAAAACAAAACAGGAGGAATCACACTACCAGACCTCAGACTTTACTACAAATCGATAGTGATCAAAACAGCATGGTATTGGCACAAAAACAGAGAAGTAGATATCTGGAACAGAATAGAGAACCAAGAGATGAATCCAGCTACTTACCGCTATTTGATTTTTGACAAGCCAATTAAAAACATTCAGTGGGGAAAAGATTCCCTATTTAACAAATGGTGCTGGGTGAACTGGCTGGCAACCTGCAGAAGACTGAAATTGGACCCACATCTTTCACCATTAACAAAGATAGACTCTCATTGGATTAAAGATTTAAACTTAAGACAAGAAACTATAAAAATACTAGAGGAGAATGCAGGGAAAACCCTTGAAGAAATTGGTCTGGGTGAGTATTTCATGAGGAGAACCCCCCGGGCAATTGGAGCAGCTTCAAAAATACACTACTGGGACTTGATCAAACTAAAAAGCTTCTGCACAGCTAAGAACACAGTAAGCAAAGCAAGCAGACAGCCCTCAGAATGGGAGAAGATATTTGCAGGGTATATCTCTGACAAAGGTTTAATAACCAGAATCCACAGAGAACTCAAACGCATCAGCAAGAAAAAAACAAGGGATCCCATCGCAGGCTGGGCAAGGGATTTGAAGAGAAACTCCTCTGAAGAAGACAGGCGCATGGCCTTCAGACATATGAAAAAATGCTCCTCATCTTTAATCATCAGAGAAATGCAAATCAAAACTACTTTGAGATATCATCTAACTCCAATGAGACTAGCCTATATCACAAAATCTCAAGACCAGAGATGTTGGCGTGGATGCGGAGAAAAGGGAACACTTCTGCACTGCTGGTGGGAATGCAAATTAATACATTCCTTTTGGAAAGATATATGGAGAACACTCAGAGATCTAAAAATAGATCTGCCATTCAATCCTGTAATTCCTCTGCTGGGTATATACCCAGAAGACCAAAAAGCACAACATAACAAAGATATTTGTACCAGAATGTTTATTGCAGCCCAATTCATAATAGCTAAGTCATGGAAAAAGCCCAAGTGCCCATCGATCCACGAATGGATTAATAAATTGTGGTATATGTATACCATGGAATACTATGCAGCCTTAAAGAAAGATGGAGACTTTACCTCTTTCATGTTTACATGGATGGAGCTGGAACATATTCTTTTTAGTAAAGTATCTCAAGAATGGAAGAAAAAGTACCCAATGTACACAGCCCTATTATGAAACTAATTTGGGACTCTCACTTGAAAGCTATAACCCAGCTACAACTTAACAATAGGGGGAAGTGGGAAAGGGAGGGGGGTGGGTAGAGTGAGGGGGATTGGTGGGATCACACCTGTGGTGCATATTACAGCGATATTTGCGAAACTTGGTAAAGGTAGAATGTAAATGTTTTGGCACAGTAACTGAGATAACACCGGAAAGGCTATGTTAACCACTGTGATAAAAATGTGTCAAATGGTTTATGAAGCGAGTGTATGATACTCCATGATCATATCGATGTATACAGTTATGATTTAATAAAAAAATATATATATATATTTAGTGCCTGCTATGTGCCACATATTATCTTCATAGATTTTTTAAGGTAGTGAATAAGGAAGAATCCATACCTTCATGCAGTTTACATTCCATGGGATAGATTACCAATACTCAAAGTTATTCACAAAAGAAAAGAGAAAATGCAGATGAAAAGAAGAAATTTCAATGACCAATAGAAGAATATTTTCCAGTTTTTTAAAAATATATAGTGTAAGTAATTCAGAATCTAGAATTCTGTACCTGATCTGATGGGTAAAGTGATATGCTGGTAAAAGTTTAACATCCAGTTCTTCAAAAAGAAAAGCAAAGAAAAAGCAAAACAGCCAACTGATTTGATGATTTTTTCATCGAGGAAATACTTCCACTATAGCCAATTTCAAACTACTAAAGCAAGGATATGGAATGGGAAGAAATACTAAAAGCTCAGGCTTTGTGAGCTGGTCTGAGCCAGCTTTAGCATATCAGTAGTGGAGATAGAGTAAGACATTTTATTTTCAGACACATAAGGCCCAGAAGTTTACCACTCTTCTACTTCTTAAAAAAGGAAAATGAAATCTAAGAAAAACATAAGATATGAAATATAGTTTGTCTTATTCAGGAATGCTTTGTGTAGTAAAAAGTAGTTTCTCCAAATTTCACCATGCATTCAGTAGTATGAAGAGTATATATCCACATTTTAATGACACTAATATATATAGAATATATAAAATATATTTACATTTTGAACACCTCATGTAATTGCACAAGTTAAACATAACTTGAATATTACAATTTTAATATTTTTTTATTTTCTTAAAATGTGCATACTTTTTTGGCAGCCTCTGTATATATATATGTAGCTATACAAGCCTAATGAGAGGCAAATGAAGATCAGTACAATTCTCTGGTTATATGTATCAGCAGCAGTATCATATGCTGATAGTTCACTGTTTCTTTGCAAAATCAATTTCAGCATATACATTTGGTTGTCTGCATCATGTAGCATAATGGAGCCACACTAAAATCTTTTTTATATGCTTACGGATAGCCAGCATATAGAATACATTGAATATTTAGTAACTGATTTTCCTATTATGTATTTCTGTATAAAATATTTCTAAAACATAAGCTTCCTACTTTGTCTTGAAGGTGAAACACACACATGACATGTATATTGCATTTCCTAGAATAATAACCCTATCCATAAATTGCACCACAGAATTATATCCAAGAAGAAAAAGAAAAAAACTAAGTTAACTGTGTTTGATTTTGATATGTGTTCCTTTGTTATTTAACCATTTGGAATTCATACTCCATCACTTAAGCAAGAGGACTGCTACATAGGCTGAATATTTGTGTCTTCTCAAAATTTATAAGTTGAAACCTGATCGCAAATGCGATAGTATTTGGAAGTGGGGTCTTTGGTAGGTGATTAGGTCATGAGGGCAGAGTCCTCACAAATGGTATTAAGGCTTCCATGAAAGAGAGTACAGAGTTCCCTTACCCCTTCACTGTGTGGAGACCCAGCTAGAGGATATCTGTCTATAAATTCAGAAGTGGGCCCTGAAAAGACATGGAATCTGGTGATACCTTGATCTTCAACTCTCCAGCCTCCAGAACTATGAGAGATATGTTGCTATTGTTTATGAGTCACCCAATCTATGGTGTTTTGTTATAGAAATGAGACCAAGACCAACAAAACATTCTTAGGGATAATAACAAACAAAGAAAGAAGCTGGAAAATGTAAATTGAATATTTAATCTCATGAGTGTGTTTAAAAATTGTGAAACAAATACACACTATATAAGACATGTTTTTAAGTTAAATATTAGGTGTCATGCTGTTCGGGGGGAAGAAAATTTTAACTATTTAATAAAATACTAGTTATATGCACATATATATTGTGCATTTGGAGTCAAAACACCACGGTACTGAAAATGGCTTTAAAGTGGCTCTATACACTTAAATATTTAGTCAGTCATCCCACAGTCATTTAATATTTAACTTTCAGTATATAACAGGCACATTTCTATAAAACTGTAAGGTCTCAGACAGCAAGCAGAAGTGTCTCATATATTTTCTTAACCTCAGCACCTAGCATTGTACATAGAAAGCAGTTAATAGTATAATTAACTGAGTTCCACACTATGTTGAATATTACAGAAATATAAAATAAAATAAATTCATTTTCCAGAATTTGATAACAATTATAAGAAAGAGAAATCACATACATACATTTTAAAACTAGAAAATATTTCAAAGATTAAATATGGCTAGGTATACTATGGATTATCTTTGACATGATAAAATCTTTGTTAGAGAAAATAATTATAAAATACATTACTCTTGTAAAATTGTATAGAAGACAGGGGAAAGTAACTTATGACTTACTGGTCAGTAGAATTAGTCATGAGGGAGTGTGACAAGGGAACAAGTGAGAGAGAAGCCCTTGAGGCAGGATAAAGGATCTGTCATTAGTTGCAGTGTGGGGCAGGAGTGGAGCTATGATGGAAGATAAGTTCAAAATGACTAAGTTGTAAATTCTGTGTTAGAAAACAATGAGAAATAATTTTGAGAAAAACATTTGAGGGAGGGTGATTGGTGAGATTACACCTGCAGTGCATCTTACAAGGGTACATGTGAAACTTAGTAAACGTAGAATGTAAATGTCTTAAAACAATAACTAAGAAAATGCCAGGAAGGCTATGTTAACCAGTGTGATGAAAATGTGTCAAACAGTCTATAAAACCAGTGTATGGTGCCCCATGATCGCATTAATGTACACAGCTATGATTTAATAATAAACCTTTGAACAGTTTTCCATTTTTTCCCTATTGAATAGAGGACTCATCTTCTGAAGTTTGAGACTTTGAATGAAATTTCATTGAATGCAGGACTTATTCTGGTTTTGTGATTGTTGTTTGTCAGTGGAAGAATGTGTGCTTACCTGGGACGTATTTAGTGTATCACTTCTGAATTTTTAGACCATTTTGTATTTTATTTTTTACCCCACATATTTATCATTTATTTGTGGCAAGAATTTTTAAAATCTATAATCTCTTAGCAATTTTCAAGTATCTAATACCTTGCTATTAACTATAGTCATCATGTTATACGGGCAATAGTTGTCTTGAACTTTTTCTTCCAGTCTAACTAAAAGTTTGTATCCTTTAACATCTTTCCAATTCATCAATCTCAGTCTCTAGGTACCACCATTCTACTCTGCTTATATATATTAGAACTTTTTAATTTAGATTTCATATATAAGTGAGATCACTGTCTTTTTATACTTACCTTATTTCACTTAATGCCCCCCAAGTTTATCTGTGTAGTTGGAAATGGAAGGATTTCCTTCTTTTCTAATGCTAAATAGTATTCCATATGGGTATACATTGTATTTTCTTTATCCATATGTCTGTTTATGGGCGATTTGGTTGATTTCATACCTTTGCTATTATGAATAGGCTGCAAAAAACATGGGAGTGCAAATAGCTCTTCAACATACTTATTTCATGTCCTTTAAATGAATACATAGTAGTGGAATTGTTAGATTGTGTGGCAGTTGTATTTTTAGTTTTTTGAGGGACCACCGTAATATTTTCCTTAATAGCTGTACTCATTTCTATTCCCACAAACAGTGTACAAGTATCTCCTTTTTTCCACATTCTCAACTTGTTATCTTGGTCTTTTGGATAGTATTCATTTTAAGAGATGGGAGGTGATATCTCACTGTGATTTTAATTTGTATTTCCCTGAGATTTAGTGAGGTTAAGCATTTTTTTCACACAGGTTTTAGCTATTTGTATGTCTTCTTTTGACTGTTAAGAAATGTATATTCAGGCTCTTTGCCCATTTTTTAATACAGATATTTGTTTTCTCACTATTGAGTTTAGTGCCTTATATATTTTGGAATTTAACCACTTCCCAAATGTATGGTTTGCAAATACTTTCTCCCATTCTGTAGGTTGTCTCTTTTCACTCCATCAGTTGTTTCTTTTCCTTTCCAATATTTTGGAAATTAACCACTTCCCAAATGTATGGTTTGCAAATATTATCTCCCATTCTGCAGGTTGTCTCTTTTCACTCCATCAGTTGTTTCCTTTGCTTTGTAGAAGACTTTTAGTTTGATGGAATCTCATCTACTTATTTTTTAATTTTGTTGCCTCTGCTTTTTGGGTCATTTCCAAAAAACCATTGACCAGACAAATGTCATAGAGTTTCTTCTATGTTTTCTTCTAGTAATAATGTTTCTATGTTTTCTTCTTCTAGTAATAATGTTTCTTCTAGTAATAATGTCTTCTATGTTTTCTTCTTTTATAATTACAAGACTTATATTTAAGTTTTTAATCCATTTTGAGTTAAAATTTTTAAATATTGTGAGATAAGAGTATAATTTAATTCATCTGCATGTGAATACCAGTTTTCCTGGTATGATTTCTCTAAGAGACTATCTTTTTTTTTCTTCACTGTGTGTTCTTGGAATTTTGTCAAAAATCAATTGACTGTAAGTGTGTGGATTTACATCTGGACTCTATTCTATTCCACTATTATGTGTCTGTTTTTATGCCAGTACTATGCTGTTATCTGTTATGATTGCTATTCCTTTGCAATATGTTGACTAAAGATCACATCTTTTGGGGTTCCTTAAGAACTCTATAACTTTTTTCTATTTCTATGGGGAAAAAATGACACTGGAATTTTAACAATCTGTGGAATGCTTTGTGAAGTATAGACATTTTAACAATTATTTATTCTTCCAATCCATCAATGTGGGATATCTTTCCATTTCATTGTATTTTATTCAATTTCTTTTTACCAGTATTTTATAGTTATCAGTGTACATATCTTTCACTTCCTTGTATATTTTCATTTATTCTTAAGTATTTTGTTTTTGAAACTATTATAAATAAGATTATTTTTCTGATTTCTTTTGCAAATAGTTTGTTGTGTGTATACAGTACTGATTTTTTTGTGTGTTGGTTTGGTATCCTGAACTTTACTGAATTTTTTATTAGTTCTCAGGTATTTTTGGTAGATCCTTTAGAGTTTTCTGTGTATATGATTATATTGTCTGCAAACCAAGACAACTTCACTTCTTCTTTTACAGTTTAGATGCCTTTTTTTCCCCTTGCCTAATTGCTGTGGCTGGGACTTCCACAGTCTTCCACTTTATCTTAAACAAAAGTGGCAAGAATGGAAATCCTTGTCCAGTTCCTGGTCTTAGAAGAAAGCTTTCAACTTTTTACTATTGAGTATGATGTTAGCTGTGAGCTTGTCATATGTGGTCTGTTATTTTAAGGTATATTTCCTCCATACCTAATTTTTTAAGAGTTTTATTATGAAAAGACATTGAATTTTGTTTTTTCTACACCTACTGAGATGATCATATAGTTTTTGCTCTTGATTGTGTTAATATGGTATATTGCATTTACTGATTTGCATATTTTGAACCATTCTTGCATCCCAAGGATGAATCCTACTTGATCACGGTTAATGATTCTTTTCGTGTGCCGTGGAGTTCAATTTTATAGCATTTTGTTGAGGACTTTTGCATCTATGTTCATCAGGGATATTTGCCTATAATTTTATTTTCTTATATTGTCCTTGTTGACTTTGGTATGCTTATAAGGGTAATGCTGCCCTTATACAATGAGTATGGAAGAATTTCCTCTTCTTCAAGTTTTTTGGAAAAGTTTGAGAAGTATCAGTATTAGTTCTTTATCTTCTTTACTAATTCTTAGTATCATTGATCTTTTCTATTTTTCTATTATTTCATTTATTTCTACTCTGATTTTGATTATTTAATTTCTTCCTTCCTTTCACTAACTTTATTTGGCTTTTGTTCTTCTTTTTCTAGTTCTCTGACATGTAGTGTTCAGTTGTTTATCTGAGGTCTTCTTTCCTTTTTGATGAAGGCACTCAAGTGAATAAACTTCCCTCTTAGACCTGTTTTTGTTGCATCTTATAAGTTGTGATATGCTGTTATTCTGTTTCATTTCTCTCAAGATATTTTTTTATTTCCCTTTAAATTTTTCCTTTGATCCATTGTTTAGGAGCATGTTTAACTTCCATATATTTGTGAATTTGTTGAAATTTATCCTGTTATTTATTTCTAGTTTCATACATGGTAATAAGACATAGAGTTGATATTCTTTAGGTCTTCTTAAATTTGCTAAGAATTGTTTTGTGGCTTAATATATTTTGCATGGTGGAGAATGTTCTATGTGCACTTAATAGGAATGTGTATTCTGATGCTGTTGGATGGAATGTTCTACACATGTGTGCTAGGTCTATTTGGTTTAAAGTGTACTTTAAGTTCAATGTTTCTATATTGATTTTCTGTCTTGATGATTGGCTCATTGTTAAAAGTGAGGTATTTGTGTCCCCTATTATTATTGTGTTGTGGTCTATATCTCCCCTCAGATTTACTAATGTCTGCTTTATATATTTAGTGTTCCAATGTTGGGTGCACATATATATTTACAACTGTTATATACTCTTAATGAATTGGCTCCTTTTTCATTATGTAATGCCTTTCTTTGTCTGTAAAACTTGTTTTACAGTTTTTGGTTTCAAATCTATTTTGTCTGTTACAGTCTAGATACCCTTTAGTCTTTTAGTTTATATGTATATGGAATATCTTTTTCCATCCCTTTACTTTGAATCTATAAGTGCCCTTAATAGTGAAGTAAGCCTCTTATAGACAGCATATTTTTAGATCATTGTTTTATTATTAATCCATTCAGCCACTCTATGTCTTTTTTTAAAGTATAGAATTAATTTATTAATAAACAATAATACTACTTGGGCAGCCTAGGGCTAAAACGTTGAGGAAAGGATGAAGACATTTGGTTGGGGGGTTGGGGAGTTGATGTCTGTGAAAATTCCCACAAGTCTTACTTTCACCTATTCACAAGTCAGCTGGCCACTTTGGTTCTGGAGAAAACAGTCCTGGACTTAGGAGACAGGTTCTAACAAAACCTATGGAAACTCTGGGGCCCCAGTTTTAAGGGCTGTATGCTTGCCAGAATTGGCAGTTTATGGCTACATAGAACACTGAGTTGATCCAACCATTAAGCCAGGGAGGTTGGCAGCAAATGTGTGAGCCACCCAGGGAGCCTCAACCCTGGTGTCCAAAATGTTGAGTAGCAAAAAGGATATGTAGCTCAGGGCGAAGCAGAGGAACACAACAAAACACATCTGAGTAACCTCCCAAAACTCAGAGGAAGAGTCCTGAGCTCTTGGGCTCCTTTAGTGGGCCAGTCCTTGGAATACGTTTCTGGAGGGCCTCTCTCTGCCTTCTGCTTAGCCACTTCACTGTTGCTTTTGTCTCCTTCTTTGAACAAGTCCCCTTCCAGGGTCTGGATGGTGGCAGCACTGGAAGTGCTGACTGGCTCAGATGAAGTCCTCTCATTGGACCCTCCTGATGCCAGCCTGCTGTCCAGCTCCTGGAAAAGACCAGGCACGGCCTTGTCTGGAGAGGACACTTGCCTGCCTCAGCTTGGAGAGGACACTTGCCTGCCTCAGCTTGTATTACTGCAGCACTGTGCTGCTCATATCACCTGGTGGTGGATGAGACAATAGAAGATACCAACACTGTTCAGCCCAAGCATAAAGTAGGTAACCATGAGGATGATGATGTAAGGCCTGCCTCAGATGCAGTCAAAGCTTCAGGTGCTGACTACAGGTACTAATATAGTGATAGACCAGAGGAGGACAAAACTGGCTCCACCCACAACTCAGGTGCTCACGAATGCCAGCACAATCCCCTTCACACTGAAAACTCAGGGCAGAGCTTAGGGTGGGCAGTGAAGAGGTAGCGTCCCAGTGCAATGAATGTGAAAATGGAGTCAGAGTTGGAAGCAGAAAGGAGTCCAAATACCCTGCAGAAGGTGGCACCAGTGTGCCAGTGCAGGTAGAGATAGGTCTCCACAGAGAGGGGCTGGAGAAGGTTGCAGTAGAGCAGATCAGCCAGTGGGAGGCTGGTGATGAGCAGGTTGAATCAGGTAACAGAGTTTGGGCTTGATGGCCAAGGCCAATAACATGGGAATATTGCCCACAGTGCCTGTCACAGCCACTGCCACCCCCAGCTAACAGCAACATAATGATAGCCTAGCACAGACCCATATGGCAGGAGAAGTTGGTATTGGAAGTGTTCCACATGATGGAATCACAAAAGTAATTATCTATTTCTCTCCGACTTCAATTCTCTTTCCTGTAGAAGTTCAACTCACTGAAAGAGCAGTCCTTTTTGGTGGCTAGCCAGGATTTAAGCCACATCCTATCATACTAGAGGTTCAAATCAGAGGATTCCATGTTATACCCTAGTACATATGAGAAAAGAAATCAGAGGAAGAAAGATAGGAAAAGAAGCATATAGGACTCTGACTTCCTTCCTCATAGGGGTTCAGGCCCTCTATGTCGTCTTTGATTGGAATTTAATCCAATTAAATTCAAGGTAATTATTGATAGGTAAGCCCTCATAACTGCCATTCGTTAATGATTTCCTTGATGTTCTTTTATGATATTTTATTCTTTTCTTCCTCTTTTGATGCCTTCTTTTGTGGTTAGATGATTTTTTATAGTGGTGTGTTTTGATTCCTTACTCTTTGTCTTTTGTGCATCTATTATAGTTTTTTTTTTTTTTTTGCATTTTGGTTACCATGAGGATTACTTAAAATGCCTTATAATTATAACAGGCTATTTTAAACTAATAACAACTTAATTTTGATCATAATACAAAACAACAAAACACAGTATACCGTATTCTTTATAATAAAGTAAGCTGGAGAAAAGAAAATGTTATTAAGCAAGTCATAATGAAGAGAAAATGTGTTTACTATTGATTATATGGAAGTGGATCATTGTGAAGATCTTCGTCCTCAGTTCTCATCATTTTCATGTTGAGTAGGCTGAGGAAGAGAAAGAAGAGGAGGACTGGTCTTACTGTCTCAAGAGGTTGAAAAAAAATCTGTGAGTAGATCCAAGCAGTTCAAAACCATGTTGATCAAGTACAAATTGTATTTTACATTTGACTATGTACTTTTACTAGTGAATTTTATATTTTCATGTTTTCATATTACTAAGTGTCCTTTCTTTAAGCTTATAGAACTCCCTTTAGCATTTCTTATATGGTAGTTTCAGTGGTGATGAACTCCTACCACCTTTCTCTGTGCGGGAAAGCCATTATCTTTCTTCTGTTTCTAAAGGACAGCTTTGCTGTTTATTGTTCTTAGCTGACAGTTTTTTTCCTTTTATTACTTTGAGTATTTCTTTTTTTTTTTTTAGGTATCCAAGAAAGCTGTAGTAAAATACATTTATTAAGGTTTGAAAAAACACAAAAACTGCAATGAAAGTTTAAAAAAAAATCACACTTCTAACCAAAGATGAAAATAAATCAATTTGTTGACATCTATCCTACCAGTCTTCTATAATAAGCTTGCAGAAATTCCATAATTTCTATAAATACATCCTATAATAATTTTGCATTTTTTCTCATTTCACATCAAATGGACTTTTAAAGATTTTTAAAGGGTCGACCTTTGGAAATTGTCTCAAACACATGGAGAAATATGTTCCAGAATTCAGGGAGCATTGGAGAGATTAGGAAGAGCCCCAAATATTTTTCACCACTTTAAACAGAAATAAACATGTTCTCATTTACAATGAGCAGGGTTAACCAAACTGATTGAGGCCTCTACATTCATCTCCTAGTCTAAAAATGTAGTCTCATCTAGCAATAATATTATGGGGAACAGCAACAACAAAACAAGTCTCTACATCAGCAGTAGGGTCATTTCTTCAAACTACCAAATCCAAATCCCATCTATTACTGGCTCCGTACTTCAGGCCTAAAATGGATCTCTCTGAAGCAATGACAACATTTTTTGCCAAGTGACTAGGATATAAACACCCATTTGGTGCACAGTTGGACATATGCTCAAAAGGAAACTAGTTCAAAACACGCAAGTGTTTTTCCACAGAATAAACCACTCCCCAGTAGCTCCATCTTCAGAGCTTCCTACCCGCACCTGCCGGGTAGCTCTGTGATTCATCTGTGATAACCGGGGCACACTGTTTTCTTGATTCACTACACTAATAATTCCAGAGAGCCCTAACTTCGGCTTCTGCGCAGTGCTGAGGATGCACCCTATATTCTTTTTTTTTTTTTTTTATTGTTGGGGATTCATTGAGGGTACAATAAGCCAAGTTACACTGATTGCAATTGTTAGGTAAAGTCCCTCTTGCAATCATGTCTTGCCCCCATAAAGTGTGACACACACCAAGGCCCCACCCCCTCCCTCCTTCTCTCTTTCTGTTTCCCCCCCCATAACCATAATTGTCATTAATTGTCCTCATATCAAAATTGAGTACATAGGATTCACACTTCTCCATTCTTGTGATGCTTTACTAAGAATAATGTCTTCCAAGTCCATCCAGGTTAATACGAAGGATGTAAAGTCTCCATTTTTTTTAATGGCTGAATAGTATTCCATGGTATACATATACCACAGCTTGTTAATCCATTCCTGGGTTGGTGGGCGTTTAGGCTGTTTCCACATTTTGGCAATTGTAAATTGAGCTGCAATAAACAGTCTAGTACAAGTGTCCTTATGATAAAAGGATTTCTTTCCTTCTGGGTAGATGCCCAGTAATGGGATTGCAGGATCAAATGGGAGGTCTAGCTGGAGTGCTTTGAGGTTTCTCCATACTTCCTTCCAGAAAGGTTGTACTAGTTTGCAGTCCCACCAGCAGTGTCAAAGTGTTCCCTTCTCTCCACATCCACACCAGCATCTGCAGTTTTGAGATTTTGTGATGTGGGCCATTCTCACTGGGGTTAGATGATATCTCAGGGTTGTTTTGATTTGCATTTCTCTAATATACAGAGATGATGAACATTTTTTCATGTGTTCGTTAGCCATTCGTCTGTCGTCTTTAGAGAAAGTTCTATTCATGTCTCTTGCCCATTGATATAGGGGATTGTTGGCTTTTTTCATGTGGATTAATTTGAGTTCTCTATAGATCCTAGTTATCAAGCTTTTGTCTGATTGAAAATATGCAAATATCCTTTCCCATTGTGTAGGTTGTCTCTTTGCTTTGGTTATTGTCTCCTTACCTGTACAGAAGCTTTTCAGTGTAATGAAGTCCCATTTGTTTATTTTTGTTGTTGTTGCAATTGCCATGGCAGTCTTCTTCATGAAGTCTTTCCCCAGCCCAATATCTTCCAGTGTTTTTCCTATGCTTTCTTGGAGGATTTTTATTGTTTCATGCCTTAAATTTAAGTCCTTTTTCCATCTTGAATCAATTTTTGTGAGTGGGGAAAGGTGTGGGTCCAGTTTCAGTCTTTTACATGTAGACATCCAGTTCTCTCAACACCATTTATTGAATAGGGAGTCTTTCCCCCAAAGTATGTTCTTGTTTGGTTTATCAAAGATTAGGTGGTTGTAAGATGTTAGTTTCATTTCTTGGTTTTCAATTCGATTCCAAGTGTCTATGTCTCTGTTTTTGTGCCAGTACGATGCTGTCTTGACCACTATGGCTTTGTAGTACAGACTAAAATCAGGTATGCTGATGCCCCCAGCTTTATTTTTGTTACAGAGAACTGCCTTAGCTATACGGGTTTTTTTCCGGTTCCATACAAAATGCAGAATCATTTTTTCCAAATCTTGAAAGTACGATGTTGGTATTTTCATAGGAATGGCATTGAATAGGTAGATTGCTTTGGGAAGTATAGACATTTTAACAATGTTGATTCTTCCCATCCATGAGCATGGTATGTTCTTCCATTTGTTAATATTCTCTGCTATTTCCTTTCTGAGGATTTCATAGTTTTCTTTATAGAGGTCCTTCACCTCCTTCATTAGGTATATTCCTAGCTATTTCATTTTCTTTGAGACTATGGTGAAGGGAGTTGTGTCCTTAATTAGCTTCTCATCTTGACTGTTATTGGTGTACACAAAGGCTACTGACTTGTGGACATTGATTTTATATCCTGAAACATTACTGTATTTTTTGATGACTTCTAGGAGTCTTGTGGTTGAGTCTTTGGGGTTCTCTAAGTATAAGATCATGTTGTCAGCAAAGAGGGAGAGTTTGACCTCCTCTGCTCCCATTTGGATTCCCTTTATTTCCTTGTCTTGCCTAATTGTATTGGCTAGAACTTCCAGCACTACGTTAAATAGTAAAGGTGACAGAGGACAACCTTGTCTGGTTCCAGTTCTAAGAGGAAAAGCTTTCAGTTTTACTCCATTCAGTAAAATATTGGCTGTGGGTTTGTCATAGATAGCTTCAATCAGTTTTAGAAATGTGCCACCTATGCCTATACTCTTCAGTGTTCTAATTAGAAAAGGATGCTGGATTTTATCAAATGCTTTTTCTGCATCTATTGAGAGGATCATGTGATCTTTATTTTTCCCTCTGTTAATATGGTGGATAACATTTATAGACTTGCGTATATTAAACCAGCCTTGCATCCCTGGGATGAAGCCTACTTGATCATGATGAATGACTTTTTTGATGATAAGCTGTAATCTATTGGCTAGAATTTTGTTGAGAATTTTTGCGTCTATATTCATGAGTGAGATTGGTCTGAAATTCTCCTTTTTGTTTGGGTCTTTTCCTGGTTTTGGTATCAGGGTGATGTTGGGTTCATAGAATGTCTTGGGGAAGATTCCTTCTTCCTCAATTTTTTGGAATAATTTCTGCAGTACAGGAATAAGCTCTTCCTTGAAGGTTTGATAGAATTCTGGAGTGAAGCCATCTGGACCAGGGCATTTTTTGGTTGGAAGATTTTTTATTGTTTCTTTGATCTCAGTGCTTGAAATTGGTCTGTTCAGGAGCTCTATTTCTTCCTGGCTGAGTCCAGGGAGAGGGTGTGATTAAAAATATTGATCCATTTCTTTCACATTGTCAAATTTCTGGGCATAGAGTTTGTGGTAGTATTCAGAGATGATCTCTTTTATCTCTGTGGGATCTGTTGTTATTTCCCCTTTATCATTTCTGATTGAGGTTACTAGAGATTTTACTTTTCTATTCCTCGTTAGTCTGGCCAATGGTTTATCTATTTTATTTATTTTTTCAAAAAACCAACTCCTTGTTTCATTAATTTTCTGAATGATTCTTTTGTTTTCAATTTCATTGATCTCTGATTTGATTTTGGATATTTCTTTTCTTCTACTGAGTTTAGGCTTAGATTGTTCTTCTTTTTCCAATTCTATAAGATCTCTTGTGAGATTGTTGATGTGCTCTCTTTCTGTTTTTCGAATGTAGGCATCTAAAGCGATGAATTTTCCTCTCAAAACTGCTTTTGCAGTGTCCCACAGGTTTTGGTAGCTTGTGTCTTCATTGTAGTTATGCTCAAGGAAGTTAATGATTTCCTGTTTTATTTCTTCCTACACCCATCTGTTATTCAACAGAAGATTGTTTAATTTCCATGCCTTTGTGTGGGGTCGAGCATTTTTGTTAGAGTTGAGTTCCACCTTTAGTGCCTTATGGTCTGAGAAGATTCAAGGTAAAATTTCAATTCTTTTGATTCTGTTGATATTTGTTTTGTGTCCCAGGATATGATCAATTTTGGAGAATGTTCCATGAGGTGATGAGAAGAATGTATATTCTTTATCTTTGGGATGGAGTGTTCTATATGCTCTATCAAGCACAGTTGTTCTAGGGTCTCATTTAAATCTCTTATATCCTTGTTTAATTTCTGTTTAGAGGATCTGTCCAGCTCTGTAAGAGGAGTGTTAAGTTTCCCTGTTATTATGGTATTATCAGATATCATATTGCTCAGACTGAGTAAGGTCTGTTTCAAGAATCTGGGAGCATTTAAATTGGGTGCATAGATATTTAGAATCGAAATGTCTTCTTGTTGTATTTTTCCCTTGACCAATATAAAGTGACCATCTTTGTCTTTTTTGACTTTAGTTGCTTTAAATCCACATGAATCTGAAAATAAGATTGCAACTCCTCTTTTCTTCTGAATTCCATTTGCCTGAAAAATTGTCTTCCAACCCTTGACTTGGAGCTTTAATTTGTCTTTTGAAGCCAGGTGTGTTTCTTGCAGACAGCAAATGGATGGCTTGTGTTTTTTAATCCAGTCAACCAATCTATGTCTCTTCAGCGGGGAATTCAAACAGTTAACATTTATTGAGATAATTGATAAGTGTGGTAGTATTCTATTCGTCTTATTTTGTGAGAGTCCATTGCTTAGTTTTATCTTTTGCATCAGTGTGGAGGTTAGGTTCTGTCCTTTAATTTCTGAGTTCTTACTTTGCTGCTGATCCATTGTGGTGGTCAGTGTGCAGAACAGGTTGAAGTATTTCCTGAAGAGCTGGTCTTGTTGTGGCGAATTTCCTCAATGTTTGTATATCCGTAAATGATTTGATTTCTCCGTCAATTTTGAAGCTTAGCTTAGCAGGGTACAGAATTCTGGGCTGGAAATTGTTCTGTTTAAGTAGATTAAAGGTAGATGACCATTGTCTTCTTGCTTGGAAAGTTTCATTAGAGATGTCTGCGGTGACTCTGATGGATTTGCCCCTGTAGGTCAACTGGCGCTTACTCCTGGCAGTTTGCAGAATCTTTTCTTTTGTCTTGACTTTGGACAGGTTCATCACAATGTGTCTTGGAGAAGCTCGGTTAGAGTTGAGGTCACCTGGGGTCTGATAGCCCTCTGAAAGCAGTGTGTCAGAATCTTTGGTGATATTTGGGAAATTTTCTTTTATAATATTCTCTAGTATGGCTTCCATTCCTCTGGGGCATTCTTCTTCCCCTTCTGGAATTCCTATAACTTGTATGTTGGAACGCTTCATAAAGTCCCATAATTCTGACAGTGAACGTTCTGCTTTCTCTCTCTTCTTTTCTTCCTCTTTTACTATCTGAGTTATCTCAAAAACTTTGTCTTCTACCTCTGAAATTCTTTCTTCTGCATGGTCTAACCTGTTGCTGATACTTTCCATTGCATCTTTAAGTTCCCTGATTGACTGTTTCATTTCCTTCAGCTCTGCTATATCCTTTTTATATTCTTCATATCGTTCATCTCTTATTTGATTCTGTTTTTGAATTTCCTTTTGGTTATTTTCCACTTTATTAGCAGTTTCCTTCATTGTTTCCATCATTTCTTTCATTGTTTTCAACATGTGTATTCTAAATTCCCTTTCTGTCATTCCTAACATTTCTGTATAGGTGGAATCCTCTGCAGTAGCTACCTCATGGTCCCTTGGCTGGGTTGTTCTGGACTGGTTCTTCATGTTGCCTGGAGTTTTCTGCTGATTCTTTCTCATGAGTGATTTCTTTTATCTGTTTCCTTGCCCTAATTTTCCTTTCACTTCCTCTTGCTCTTTAAGTTCTCGTGCCTGCGGACTGGCCTCAAGATAATCCTGGAACAAGCCAAGGGTGGAGGAGAATGCATCCGGGATTTTAATGCCAGCTCTCCTGCTCCCTGGGCGCCTGAGGGCCGGCAAGGGAGGCAGGCGGGAAGGAACCAGTGGAAAGGAACAGGACCATGGAGTGAGGCAGGAGGCAAGACAGCGAGCATCTGAGGCGGATGGCGCGCGCGCTCCCCGCCCTCGCTCCCTCAGTAGACTCCAGCCAGAGCTACTTTGAGTATTACAACACACTGTATCCTGTCCTGCAAGGTTTCTGCTGAGGAATGTCCTGATAATCTGACGAATGTTTTCCTTCATTTAATGAGTTGCTTTTCTTTTGATGTTTTCTCACTTCATCTTTAACTTTTGAGATTTTGATTATGATGAGTCTTAGTGTGGATTTCTTTATACTTAATCTATTTGGGGTTCTTTGGGCTTCTTTGATTTGGATGTTTATTTTCCTTTCCTGATTTAGAATATTTTCTGCTTTTTTTTTTTTTGTAGAGACAGAGTCTCACTTTGTGGACCTAGGTAGAGTGCCGTAACATCACAGCTCACAGCAACCTCCAACTCCTGGACTTAGGTGATTCTCTTGCCTCAGCCTCCTGAGTAGCTGGGACTACAGGTGCCCACCACAATGCCCAGCTATTTTTTTGTTGCAGTTCGTCAGGGCCAGGTTTGAACCTGCCACCCTTGGTATAAGGGGCCAGCACCCTACTCACTGAGCCACAGGCGCCACCCCTGCATTATTTTGTTAATAAACTCTGTGCACCTTTGTTTTTTCTGCTATCTCTGGGACATAAATAAGGTATGTATTATTCACTTAATGGTGTCCCTTAATACCTATAGGAATTCTTCACTTGTTTTTATTATTTTTTTCTTTGTGTTCCTTTGAATAATTTAAAATGACCTGTCTTCAGTGCTCACTGATTCTTTTTTTGCTTGCTCAAGTCTGCTGTCTTTGGAATTTTTCAACTCAGTTTTCATATTCTTTAGCTTCAAATTTTCTTTTTTAAAATGGTTTCTGTCTCTTAGTTGAACTTCTAATTTAATGTGTTGTTTTCCAGGTTTAATGTAGTTGTCTAAGTTTTCCTGTGGCTCACTGAGCTTCCTAAGGACAATTATTTTGATTTATCTGTGGGAGGTAATATATAAATTTCCAATTCTTTAGAGTTGTTACTCATGTTTTACTTTCTTCCTTTAGTGGTGTCTGATGTTTTGCTTGTTTGTGATATTTGTGACCATGATTCATGTCTGTAATTTGAAGAAGTAGGCAATTATCCCAGTCTTTCTAGTATAGGCTGGCAAGAAAAGATCTTCAGCAGTCAGTCTATCCAAAGATTCTGGGCAGGCCATCTGGTGTGGTCCATGAATAGGCTTACTGCTGAATTCCCTGGGCAGGCTAGTATGGTACCTGGGTAAGCAGGAGGGTGGGCTTGGCACTTAGATCCACTAGTTTGTATCTAGAGCATAGTTCCTCTGGGGCATGCCTAGAGCTTCTGTCTGAGGGAGTGAACCTGGATCCTGGGTATACCCGGTGGATGTCTGGCACCATATCTACTAGGAAAGACTTGTTGTTTGGATCTGCAGGTATGGACCTGGAACCCAGATTCATTAGGGAAGGCTTAGAGTCTCTATTTGTGGGAAGTGGCCTAAAGCCTCAATCCTTAGGGGTTACCTGGTGTGAAGATGGGTCTTGAGCTTGAATCTGTAGGAACCGGCTAGATGCTGGGATGGCTCTGCTGTCTGAGTCCACAAGGATAGCCTAGACTCTGGAGCAGTGGTTCTCAACTTGTGTGTCGCAACCCACAGGGACTGTATTAAAGGATCATGGCCTTAGGAAGGTTGAAAACCACTGCTCTAGAGCCTAAGTCTATGAGGGCTGGCCTATGTTAGAGTGATAATTGGAGGCAGAGTCCATAGACATAAACCTGGATCCTGAGTCCACAGGGGTGGTCCTGCAGCCTCAGTCTGCAGGCGTCAGCCTGGTATGAGCACCTACTTGAATGAGCCTGGACTCTGGATCCATAGGGGCTGGCCTAGAGTTTGGGAGTTTGAGAACTGGCTTGGCTCTGAGCTTAGGTCTTTGAGAGAGGACTTTAAGCCTCTGACAAGGCTTTAAGGATCCAGGAACCAGCCTGGGTCTATAGGTCTTGATAGACCAGAGCTGGGTCTATAGGTATTGATCTGGTACCTAAGGCCATGAGAGCTAGCTTAGTGCTGAGGTGGGTGTAGAGACTGAGTCTGTAGGACTGGTCTGGGACCTGGAGCTACAGCAGTTGGCCTAGCATTGATAGTCAGTCACCAGTATTAGTCATGAAAGTCTGCCTGGTGCTAGGTTTTACTGGCACAGGTCTGGTGTTGGGATCCCAGGCAAAGTCCAGTGCTCACTTCACTCTTCTTCCCTCATGTGGAGGCTCTTTCTCCATATGGCTCTGCCTAGGACTGAGACAGAGGTGACAAAAGTATGTACACAAAACTACCCTCCCTACTGTCTTCAATGTGTCTTTACTTATTTCTGTGCTGTACTCATTTGCACAGAATGAGTAATCACACTTGGTTTCCTTTGTTCTTATGAAGGTATTCTCATGATTAGTGTTCAAATTGATGTTTCTGCAGGGAGATAAACACTAGAAAGTCCTATTCTATCATCTTCTGAAATCACTGTTTAGAATATTTTTTTTTAATGTTCATAGTTGTCTTTCATTATTTTGAATCATTAAATATGCTCATATTTGGGCAAAATAGAATATTGGAGGTATTTATTCTAGAAAGTAAGAATATGATAGTACTTAGAGCATAGAATTTTTATCACACTACTTGAGTTAAAAATCCAGCCACTAACTGTGTTACCTTTGTCAGATTACTTAACCTATGTGTACCTCAGATTACTAATAGTAAAATAAGAATAGTATGAAAATCATTGGGCTGTAGTGAGGTTCAAATAAGTTCATCTATATAAAGTACTTATAATACCACCTGCCCTATAGAGTGAGTACAGCACAAGTATAAACTATTACATGTGTTTGAAAATAATAATTTTAAAATAATGGTTTACAAAGAAGATTGAACAATCAATAATAAATCCATTGGAAAATAACTGTCCCATCTCTGAATTCCTTTTCCCAGAGGTAACCACTATTTTCATATCCTTGTGTATCTATATTGCTGTTGAAAAATGGCAGAGCTCTTTCCATTTTTAAGTCATCTTCTTATGTCTTTCAGAACATATTCCAGATTTATTCATATATATCTTGCATATTTCTCTTCAGGTTTACTTCTTGGTTTTATACTGTTGTGTTAATATTAAAAATGGTAATTTATTAGTCATTATAGTTTCTGATCTAGTGTATCCTAAGATGTAAGTAATCTGTTGACTTGTGTATACTTATTTTATGACCTGCCTGCTAGTGTTTGTGACCATGTCCAATGGACTCTGGTTTATCATTCAAGTAGTAGACATAAAGAAATAAATTTTTTAGTAATTTCTGATTCTCATAAAGTCTCTACTTTTACTTTTATTTTTGGTAATATTTCTTTAGCCCCAACTGAAATTCCATTCAGATTGCTAGCTTTCCTTATCATCTTCACCTCATCCTGTTGCTATATGGAATGATGATTTCCATACTGAACATGTCATTTGACTAAGGTATGAAAAAAATGCCAGGCCTTGTAATAAAATTAATTTTAATCTAACAAACAGAAAGAGATTATGCTTTAACAGAAATCAGCACTGGTCCATGGGGGAGATGGCCATTGCTGTGCATGCCAATAGAGCCATCCTGAGGAAGAATGGGGTTCCACAATGTGACTGAAAGAGATGGTCTTACACAGTTTCTTCAACATACTGTAACAAATTACACTTTCACACTGTAAGATAAAAGTGTGACTAATTTTTATAAAACCAATCCATTTTAAAAGTAGAATCTTTACAGTAATTTTGGATAGCATGAAGAATGCCATGAATATCTTTGCTAGCTATCTCACAAGGAAGTTCTTTGAAGAGATGTATGTAATTATTTTATAAAAAGGCAAGTGTTCCAAACTCGTTGATTTTTTTCTATGATGACAAATGACATCAGTGGTATGAAATAGATGAGTCCATTTCCCCAAACAGTGAACACAGTCAGTATAGCTCCTTAAAAAAAGGTTTTGTTATATCGATAAGTGATTAGAAAAACCTTCATTTTTAAAGAAGATATAATGAAAATAAACTTTAAAAATAGAAATTTGGAAATGGTTTGTCATTTTAGGATTTTTGTGGCCGAAGTGATGTGTCTTTCACAAAGAATTATACTTTTCAACTTAAAGGAATGAAAATTTTCTAACATATTTTGAAATCTCCTAAACAAGAAATTTCAGGAATGTTGAAGGTATTTGTTAAAAATATTAAAATGCTACTCCATCCAACTAAATGCAAAAAATAATTATCAAACAGATGGAAATGTACATGCCACATTCAAATAAAAATCTTTGCATATTTTTAGATGGAATTATAAGAACAATATGATGTTTTAAATACATTCTTTCTTACTAACTTTGTGAAGTATTATTTCTAGGCATGCTAATGATTAAAACTAAGTATTGAAATAAATTGAATCTAGAGCCATTCTTTGTAATTATTATACCTCTGAGAATTTAAGCAAGACGTCCAAAATAAGGAATCATATTTAATTACATAGTTTTCTAAAATACTACAATTAATTCTATAAGTAGAAGCAAAATATGCTTTGCCCTACTAATAAGGGAAATATTAGGAAATGGAATATTTCCTATATATTCTCTCATCCTTAATATTCTCTTTACATGTGTTTTCAAATATATATTGAGCATATAACACACATATAATTTATATATAAAGACAAATATATTGACAATGTTTGCTCAAATATTTTATTCACAGAAGTGAGAAATCTAAAAATTTAAACTGGTATAAAGCACCAGTCAATGTGATATTTATATAATGGGACCCTAGTGGCTCAAAGATGAAACATCTTTTCAGAAGAGCCTAGCTTACTGTCAGGAAATTCACTTACTTATAGAAGACTATACCTTATCTGTTATATGTTAAGATAACATTGTACTTTACATGCATTTCCCCACAAGTTCAAAGTCTGAAAAACATAAATAAGTAAAGATAAGGCGGATTTTCTTATAATTTTAATTTTATAATTTTTTAGATATTTATTTAGGCTTTGAAATAGTAGCAAAGATATAGTATTGATCTGAAACAAGATAAACTTTCAAGAAAACATTATATATTTTGATAAATTGCTGAGATTAATAGATAAAACTTTATATTAAAATAGAATTTTACATACGAAATGTTGTATTTTACAGGAAAATAACAATATTGTATCTGTTGAGCTGAGGCCTTTCTGTAGGTATATTATTTTACTTCAGAGTAAGAATTCCTTAATAAGAAATTATTGCATTAATTAAGGATTTATTTTTCATTAGATGTGGATATGCATTATAAACTGAGACTTTTCCCCCATTATTTTATCACTACCATGAGTTAAATTCTTAGCTTTTTAGCAGTGGTTCATATTCTTGATATGCATATAATTTATGTTCATAAATCTAAATATTTTCTTTCCTCTTAGATTGTCAGGTTCTTGAGAACAGGAACGGGACTTTTACGTCTTAAGTAGCTCTATACAGAACTGAGATTTGCTCAAACACCTTTGCTTCTTCATCTCTATTTCCCCTAGTCTTTCAGCAAATTGTTTACCAAAAACACAGAATTAAAATATGGCACTTTGGTAAGGATTTCTTGGTGACAGAGTTCCAAATCAGGTCTATTATTATGTAGTTGTTACATCAAATATTGATTATATTATTTATTAGTCGTCTAGACTTTACTTTTTAAAAATTTCCTCGTGTGCAGCTCAATTTCTTTGGGCCTTCCCAGATTTCCTGGTCAGAATTGGGTTCAGAATTCCAGCTCTTCCCTTGTAACAGATCCACCTCCTTGAAGGGAACAGAGGCTGACATGCAGGTAGATACTCCCTAATTTTAGTTGTGCTAGCTGTGAAGTCGGGCTAATACCTATCTCATGGGGGTATCTAGAGGATTAAAAAAATAGATTTTTATAAAGCTCTTTGGAGATCTTTGGATAAAAGGAGCTGCTGAGGCACTCAGCATTCTTATCTCCCCAGTTGCCACGGAGCCTGCAATTTCCCATGGCATGTTGTATCAACTTAAGAAAAAGCAAGGGTGAGCTGTGGAAAATGCTTCCACTGGCAACTGGAAGGGACAGATAGCACTAGCCTATGTGAACCTCACAGTCTGCCTCCTGGGAGACTAGAAGATAGTCAAGTTTGTAATTAATGGTTGGAGATGTTGATCCTTTTTCTAGGATAACTGTGGCATTGCAAATTGGTGAAATTACACAGTTTGTATTCTGTATTTTTTTTTTTACTTAAAAAAATTAACTAGTAAAATAGCCTCTAGGAAAACTCAAAGGAAGCATAGTATCAAAATATGTAATGTGAACAGCTTAGCATTGAACTTGAAAGGTATCCTGCAGTTAACTATTTCATTTATAGGCCAGGAATTTCTACAAATCAAGTTAAGTAAGCATCCTTTATAAAGATCCTGCTGGGGGTTTTGCCCATAGATAAAGATGTTGAACAAGGCATTGCTAGGGGGAGCAAAGCCTTTCACTTAAGCCATTTACATTGTTTTATGTGTCAAAATGTATGACATATTTTGAATTCCTTTAGTTCAAATAAGCCGTATTCTGGCTTTTAAAAAGCTATTAATTTTAATTATTTCATTTTCACAAATACCACTTCTGATAACTACACATTTTTCTTTGCTATGAAGAAATTAATTAGGTATTCCATATTGCTAATTATATGACATAATGATAGTAATGTCTTATATATATGTAGGTGGCAAAGTAAGACGATGGAATAATCTTTATTCCTTCCTTTTTCTCCGATTGTGCTAGAAATCACTGAAGGAAAATAAACTGCAGGGGCTAAATAAAAATACAGGGGTAGAGAGGGAAAAATCAATAAATACCTAAATAATTTACAGAAAAGCTACTACCAAGTGTCTTACTGTCATGCATCATACCCTGGATCTGAAAGCAGACAGGTGAATTGTCTCCAGCCTGCATTGGTTTGGACACTCTCTCCAGCCTGCTCATTAGTAGCTCCCAGTCTAGGCTCCCTGTTAGTAGAAAGGCAGGGATCACAGCAGGGAAGTTATATCTCAGGCTTCTCACATTCCTGCTCTATCTTAGCAATGCTTTACAAAGCCTTTTCTGGCAGCTCATTAGTAGGTGCACTGATGCATAAGAGACAGTCATTAGAAGTGTTTTTCAACATTGGCTTTTGATCAGGTGACTAGTAGCATCGTGAAGACATTTACTTACATTGTTCTCCATAAGATATTCTGTTGCTATATTGAGAACGACATACATAAAAATGTCGAAAACTAGCTTGACCTTTCTATGACAAAAGGGCAGAGGAAAAAGAAACTCCATTAGTTTCCCGACTCTTGCTTTTATCCTGTCTACTATGACGTAACAGATGCGTAGATTATTCCCTCAGGAACTGTGTTCTTCTGGCTTTAATAATCTAAACCAAGTTCAAGTCTATCATTTGATTTAGGGTTGCGACAAGGAGACACTAGTGTGAACATATACAAATCAAATACCATAAGCTTGAAAGTCTCTTCTAATCATAAGCATTTGCTTTTTACCAAGAAGGTTGGCTTTCTAAATAAGGACAAAATTCATCATACACAGCCTAACGAAACATTGTAAAACCTTAGCAGACCAAATTCCATGGCCAGTTAATCTCTAAAAAGATCTCCTATTGTTTAAAAAAAATTATTAAGGCTGTATCTGCAGGGACTATGTTTTATGAGTAAAATCATAACATACTGCATGTGGAGAAAACAAGTGGTCAAATGAACCAGCCATTGTTAAATGGAAATGAATTTATTGTTCCTTTATTACTGCATTGTTTATAAAATAAAGTTTCTTTTGTATGGCTAATTGTACTTTTTCTAATAAATTTTGCTTTCACTGGTAATTGTCTTTTACCACCAATATTCTGTCCCCTTTTGCCCCAAACACTAACTTTGTCAGGCCTAAGTTTGACAAGAAATTTTATTTCACCAGTTCACAGAGTACACATTTAGCCACTGGTTCCTTATGAACAGAAGAAAATCACGTTAAGCACATCCTCTGACATGCAACTCAAAAGGATGAGAAGGTTTCTTTGTCAAACTTTACCGAAACAAAGTGCATCAGCTTAATCAGGTCTGTTCTTGGCAATGTAGGAACATGACATGCCAATTACATAAACTTTCAACTAAGTGAAGACTCCTGCTGACTAATTCAGTGTTGATTGTTTTCCGCTACTTGGCTTTGAGTGCTTGTTAAGACTTAAGAAAAAAAAGAGGGGATGGAAAGAGGGGGTCAAAATTGTAGGAATTCTCTCCTTCCGTCAAACACTCTTATGATTGCCAGCAATTAGTTAAGCTTCTTGGCGGTAAAATGACAAGATGGAACTTGACCAAATACAATGTGTGGAGCTCACAGGCATCTGCCCCAGCTGAAAGACATTACAATGTTTGTTAACCTTACGGGTCATTCCTGATTCACTTCTGTAGACAGAAAACAAGATTTATATAACACAGATCAATACTGCCCTAAGACTTTCGCCATTGAGGATGCTAGATTGAGGCACTTCTCTTTATCAGTTTACCATGACACTAATGTATTTTGCCTGTTTTGCCTGGGCAGTGATGAATCTGTTGGCAAGAGAAAACAAATAAGTTTTGTTGTTGAGAGACATGTTGTCCGTGATTTGTCTCAGCAGACATGCCAACTTGCTGGCCAATTCATTTCCTATTTAATTTAAGTGGCAGATCTGTCTTCCCCTTTCAGGTATGTCTTTTGTCTACTGTACAACCACACTGGCAGTGCTCAGAGAGTCTGCAGTAGATCTCTGCAAGCAGATTGACACAGCCGAGTCGGGAACCAAATCTACTATAATTTTCCAAAGAATCTCTTTGAAATAGAGAGGCACCATCTAAGCCAGAGTCTGGCATGAGAGCTCTCTTAGAGAAAATTTTCACAACATTTTACAGATATAATAATTTGTGAATTTGATGTCAACATCCAAATTACAAATACATAGCAATGTCCTTTTTAAAATCAGAGTTTATTTCCTATATGAACTTACATTTTGTTTACTTTGTGAGTAAACAAACCAAGTATTATTTAATTATGAAATATCTGTGGCCTAATATGAAAATATTTTATTATAATGTGTTGCATGAGGGTCCAGTGCTTAGTTTTTTTCATTACCTCAATTAGTTTTACTCACCTTTAAGACAACGGTTCATATTTAAATAGCAGAGCACCAAAACTCAAGGTGATTCATTTGCAAAACAATGTTTATAAAGTTCAATTTTAAATGAAACTGCTTTTAAAAGGAAGATAACATACCCTATAACTGGGCACCCATGACACCTAACTAAACATTAATAGAAAAGCCAAGGAAGAAATGACTTTACATTTCAAATCATGACAAAGCTGATGCTCCAGGAAAATGTGTTGCACGTTGAAACCGTAACATAGGCACTCATCAAACTCTGACAGTCCTTAAGCAACGGAACAGTTAACATAGCACAGTCCACAAATGTGCCAGCTAAATCTCTGTGTCAGAACACATTAATTATAGCAGGCAGATTACCTTTCTCCTTCATAACATTTTTGATTAAAATTTCACACATTACAATGATATGTGTCTTTTCTACAAGCTGTGAAATTTACTCAGTCATCAATGGGTTTAGATTTCATTTCTGAGAAGCTTATAGTACATAAAAAGTTGACTTATGATCTCTAAATAGTGAAATCAAAGACAGTTTCTTTTGGATAGACTTAGTATTTTATACCAGCAGTGGTGTTGCAGAGCAAAACATTCATTAGTAATAGTGTACCCCCCAAAGCAATAACTTCTCTCTTAATATGTTGGCTCAAAATTTATAACTGTGAGGCTTAATTAAGCTGTAGATTATGGTTTGAAAGGTATAGTCAATGTAATGAATCCCTGAAGATGAAAAACAAACAATAAAAGATAATCAAAACATTTATCTATTTAATGGATTTATACAATTTTATTGTAAATGTTATTTAACAGATGTGCAAATATTAATAAAATAATGCAATGATAATTGTGAACACACTCAAATCATCAGTCTAAATTGGCATAAAATACTTCTTCCATGTTAACTCTTACAAATATAGAATAGAAGTTTATAAGTCTATCAGTTTGAAATACAATTATGTTTAAGGATGAAGCAACATACTTTAGATTCTAGACTTTGCTGATTGGTTATATAACATAAGATTGTTCCCCACTTAAATACCACAGATTTAATAAAGTAAAGCTGAACCAAGATTTCTCTAGTGTTCTACCATTTATCAATTCTAAGGGTTTCATCTACATCAATCATTAATATTCTTGAAGGATTTCAGTTTTTTAAAAAAATTTCAGATTAATGTGAGGGTACAAATGATTAGGTTACATTATTTGGATTTGTTAGGCAAAGTTCAAGTTGTAGCTAAACCCTTCACCCAGGGGATGTGCTATATACCTTTACATTGTGCCCATCGAGTGACAGTTTAATCATTTCTCCTTTCTTCTCCCCCTTTTCCCTCCATCCTTCACTTGAATTGGTGTTTTTCCCTCATGTGGGCATATAGTTGTTTATCTCTTGGTTTCAAATTAGCATTGCATACAGTATTCTGTTTTAAATACCTATGTAAAATTTTGAAAGATGAGTGTGCATGTATGTGAACATATGTACATATACATATACCTGGCCATCCTCCCAACTACCCAGACAAATGTGAAGTTTCAGCTGCCCTGGAATTGTTAAAGAAAATAAAACATTAATTTGTTTTCCTGTTTTGTTTTGTTTTTTTCCACATAAAAACACAAGCAATGCCAACCATTTTTCTTATTGAAGCAAATTTGTGATGGATTTATTAATTCCTTTGTTATACAAAAAATAAGTTTAAGCAAAAAAGTATTTTTAAAAGTATAAACACAGTTCAAATATTTTTTTAAGCTTAAAAGTTATATGGATTTGGGGCGGTGCCTGTGGCTCAGTCGGTAGGGCACCAGCCCCATATACCGAGGGTGGCGGGTTCAAACGCGGCCCCGGCTGAACTGCAAACCAAAAAATAGCTGGGCGTTGTGGCGGGCGTCTGTAGTCCCAGCTACTCGGGAGGCTGAGGCAGGAGACTCACTTAAGCCCAGGAGTTGGAGGTTGCTGTGAGCTGTGTGATGCCATGGCACTCTACCGAGGGTGATAAAGTGAGACTCTGTCTCTACAAAAAAAAAAAAGTTATATGGATTTGAATGTTAGTGGACTCTTATAGATCTTTTTCTCAGATATGAATATTGCTAATCTTCCATCATAAAAAGAACACACCTTTTCATAAAGAAGATAATTGGAACTTAATTTCTTTGGATTTTAGCAACAGTTTTATATAAGTTAGTAATCTATTTTTTTTTTTTTTTTTTTTTTTGTAGAGACAGAGTCTCACTGTACCACCCTCAGGTAGAGTGCCGTGGCGTCACACGGCTCACAGCAACCTCTTAACTCTTGGGCTTACGCGATTCTCTTGCCTCAGCCTCCCGAGCAGCTGGGACTACAGGCGCCCGCCACAACGCCCGGCTATTTTTTTTGGTTGCAGTTTGGCCGGGGCTGGGTTTGAACCCGCCACCCTCGGCATATGGGGCTGGCGCCCTACTCACTGAGCCACAGGCGCCGCCCTAGTAATCTATTTTTAAGAGGAAATTTACTCAAAGGAGAATATTTAAACCTAAATATATGAATTGTGGGAATGGTGGGAATTATAGTAGTCGAAGTTAGGAAAAACAATAAAGGCTTGGTTAAATGGTAGACCATTTATAGGAGTGTCCAATCATTTTTCTTTTCTGCCACACATCAAAAGCATAAGAGTTGTCTTGAGCCACACATTAAATACACAAACACTAACGAAAGCTGATGAGCACAAAAAAAGGTCCATGCATACTTTTTGTGATATCCCACATGGCCAGATAAGCAAAACAGTTCCCAAATAATCTGTATGTAGCTCACAGGCCACAGGCTGTACACCTGTGTAAAACCTCCTAAATTATAGTTTGTAAATACCTTTTAACACCCATGAATAAGTGAAGTTTGTTAAGAAAAGTGAATAAGTGAAAAGTGAATAAATACCTTTTAACACCCATGAATAAGTGAAGTTTGTTAAGAAAAAGTTTTCACTTCCCATTTATAGAATTTCTATAATTTCTATAGAAACAGTATCATTCCTCCACCAGGACTAGGAATGAAAATGCCTAGGCTTCCTTCTCTTCAAGTCACTGCCCAGTTTTCTACTGAAGAATTCCTGTTCCATTAATTGTGAGGCATTCCACTATTAACCTGCTTCCAAGAAGGTCATTCTAGTTAACCTATATTCTGCCTATTGCAATATCAGCTTTTATTCTTTATCTTCTTGTCCTTAGATGAGATGAACTGCTAGTGACTATTGTCCACAAACTTGAGATGAAGTGGTAAGTCTACTGCTCAGTCTTCCCAACTCTAAATTATTGAATCCGAACTCCCTTAACCTTTCTTCACAAAGTCTGCTTTCAAATTCTCTGGTTATTTCCACGTCTTTCTTTCCTATTGTCTTCAATTTTCCACATTTAGCTTAATGCGGAGCTCTCAGATACTGATATCATCCCTAGTTGAATACCAAAGTACACAGCATCAAATTAGCCATAGAAATGCTGAGTTTAAACATATTAACAAGCAGTAAAACACAATGGTAAATACAAATAAACTGCCATCACACCAACTTGCATGCAGTTTTCAAATATAATGGAGTTATCTAAGAACCAGTATTAATTAAAAATTTTAAAACTCTCTATAAACAGAGGTCACATCAGGACTTTCACCAAGCAAAATAACCAAGATCAAGAAACATATAAGTGATAATCTTCTTTCCAAAGAAAATAATATAGTTGGGCATCATTGAGACAGATAAAGGGAAAGAAGCAGTGCATCAGCAAGGCCTTTGTTTCCCTGGCTGTGCAGCCCTAGGAAGGCATCATTTCCTGAATGTTGATGATGCCAAGGTCATTTGGGAAAGATGCTTCCTTACCCACTGCTAAATTAGGTTTCTTTGCCCTTGTTGGAAGATGTACCTGGACTGCTGTTCTTCCTTATCCTCCCTGAATTATACATGACTTGATTTCCCAATATCCTATTGGAAGAAGTCTTGAATGCTTTCTAGTATTGTTCAAGTACTTGGAAGTTTGAGTAATGTAACTCAGATTTGCACCAATAGAACAGAAACAGGGAAGCTTTGGGCCAGGAGAATTTCAAGAGACTAGACTGGTTCTAGGACTCTCTCATTAAACAATGGGCATTCTTAATCCAAAGAGATCATTGTGGGTCAGAAATTCTAAAATTTTAATGGGTATCAGAATCACCTGGGAAGCTTGTTAAACAATACAATATTGAGTCCAAAGTCCTGAGTTTCTGATTCAGTGGGTTTAAGGTGGGGCTCAAGAATTTCCACTTCTATAAGCTCCCAGGTGAAGCCAGTGAACACACTTGGAGGAAAACTAGTGTAAGCTATTCCTAAAAAGCCACATTCTAGAAGAAAGGAAACTGTCAAGGTCCTATAAAAACCAACAAAAATACTGGGAATAAACTGAGTTTGTCTCTTTATTCATCATCTTTCTTAGTTTACACTTATCTTGGAAAATGATCTGGCCTCCAGGGACTCAGAATTTGTTTGGATTTTTTGTTGTCCTCCGGGCTATCTTTTTGTGGGCAAGAGTCTACCTGCTCTCCTTGTTTTGTGTTACACCCCTATACTCCCAGAGCCACAGAGGAAGGTACAGTAGCAACATCTGCCATAGACGTGTTCCCATAAGGACAACAAATATGCTTTTAGTTCTCAATATACTATTTCAGGTGGCCAAGTAAGCTTCAGAGTTCTAGCTTATTCTTTCATTCTTCCACAGACATTTATAAAACTCCTCCTTTATTTTGATAAATCTGTCCTATGTATTATGAAAAAAGGTCAACTTTTTGGTCTTCAAAAACTTACAATTTTCATAGATGAAGTTGATTAACTTCCACTTGTATTCCTTTACTAGTAACAAACCATTTTTGCATGTATTATCAAATGTGATCCTCAAAACATCCAGTGAGGGAAGGATTGAATATCAATAACCTCTAGGGTTTGTGTGTCTTGATTTGGTTTCACCACATAGAATCTAAAACAGGAATTTGAAGTATTGTGAAGAGTGGAAAAATGAGAGAGAGAAGAGGAATGCCAAAAAATCAAAGTGCTTCAGAGAGCAGGATCCCAGTCTAAGATACGTTATAGAAACAGTATTAACTAGTCAAGGAAAGATGATATTTTAACAGCAAAAAAAAAAGACATTTATGTACTGTATCATTCATATCTATATATATATTTCACATATATACATATCTTTTTTCCATGACGAAATCTTTTAAAATTTTTTAAATGCTCCAATAACATTACTTTTGAAAATTAACAACAGTTTTCCCCTGCCAATTTTTGCATCAAAGCTGACCAAGCTGCTCCTACTCTGGAATTTTAAACAAAATCTAATTAAATCAACAAAGTTCGCTGGATGGGGTTAGGCTGTTTCCTGAATGCACATTACTCTACTGCTCTGCCTGGAAGAGCTCTCAGCCTTGTTTTCTGCTGACTTTTTCTCCTGGCTGGCCCTTGATCACTCTTAATGATCCCCAGCTGTATCAGTTCCCTGCCCGCTTTAACCCCAATTGGCCTGGCCTCACATCTCTGCAGCGTCTGGAGGACAAATGAAGCCAGGCTGACCAGCACCTCCTTAATGTAGTCCCAGATAATAGGTGGTAATAGACATTTAAATCATTTCTTTTGTTCTTCTATACGTGTTAAGAAAATTAATAATGTGTGCATTTAAAAAATAGGAATAAAAGACAATAATGCTGTGTGCCTGTCAGTCTGGATGCTAAAATATCCCTATTCCCCACCCCTCTCACTTCCTTATTTAAAGATGTTTACAAACCTGGCAGCACAGAGCAGGGTCTATGGCTGAAAAGCTGTAGAAATCTGTTCAAAATTGGCCACAGATGTTCAACAGCCCTAGAACCTACTTGTTTCTAAAACTGACCCTTTCCCTGGGATACCTATTTATGAAATACATAGACCATACTAGTAGGAGACCATATTATTTTATTTTAAAGTAAATACGAAGATCACAAAAGCAGGTGTTGGACAGGAAGACTGGCAGGGTGGTAAGCTTGCCATACTTGGCTATCGCCTCATTATCAGAAATAAATCAGCACGTTAAATCCTATATGCAAATAGGAACAGATATAAAATTAGCTGGTGACTGGTAAGTTATATGCAGTCAAGAAACTATTAATAAGTAAATAGTCAACACTCACACAGGCACACCTTGAATTTTATACATCCCAGCTAATGTCAATCAACTGCCTAGCTTAGTGCAAATTATCAGTTTCTACTCTCACTGACACACATTCCCCAATATAGGTTCTCATTAGGAATTGTGTTAAGCACCAATTATTCTTCTTAAAACAGCAACAACAAAAAGCAAACACAGACATATTTTGTCATTTTCCCTTGCTCAGGAGACAGTTTTGATTTGTTAACAGCCTCATGAGCAATGTAATCATCACCAACAATAAAAAAGTCAGTATCTACATGACTAGTTTTAACTACAATATTAAAATATAGTTATAGAGAAAGGAGAAATCAGAGACTTGAAAATAGATGTTTTAAGGGATAGTCCATTGACTGATCTGAGAATTTTTGTCAGGGTGGATATATAGTAGTATAACAAGCAAAACTTTCTTTAAAACAAGTGTGTGGCTGATACATATTACCTTCCTCTAGCTAACTGAAGATAGATTGCTTGTAAAAATAAAGATACATGTGTATTTGCTTAATTCAAGTTTCACTTATATTTTTATGCTTTCATCCTACTGGAAGCTACCCATGGTGTGTGTACATATGTGTACATGTATGTATGTGGGTACATATGAAGTAACATGCATCTCTGTTGGGGGTATAGATATATGTGTAAATACTTACAGTACACAGCTATATTATACTGGTTAGGACTGAGCTTGTACTCACTGAAAAAAAATTAGAGATAATCACCTTTGAACTATGTTTGCAGTTGGGTATACACTGGTTTTGTGACACCCTGTGAATTTATGTTCTGTTACTTTGAGTTATGTAAAAGAAATATGAAACTATTAAATGATCTCAGTTAATATGAGTGTAATCATTCCACTTCTTCTTTTATGAAACTAGATTTTATTTCATAAACTTACGCTGCAAAGTCAGTCTTGTGTTTTGATATATGCTACAAAACTCCCCCGAGAATTGAGTTGAAATCTCCAAGAACAGAATTCAGCTTGAAGCTTCCACATAGCTGTGTGGCAGAAAATTTGCCTATAATCGTATGCTTGTGATATCACAGTTGGCTTCTCTGTGAAAGATTATCCTGTCAACACTGATTTCTGCCAATGAGGAAGAACAGGTGGAGTCTCTCTCTCTTTATGTTTGTTTTTTTTTGGGGGGGGGGGGGTAGTAGCATCAAAGTTGCTTTGTCCCAAGCCCCTGAGATTTATACTTCTGCCCACTTAAATCAGGTGTACAATGTAAAGCCCTTTAGGTCTCTGAAATGCAAAGGACTATGTAAATGCAAGATTTATTCATTCACCATAAGCCGATGAAGGCCAAAGTCTGAACTTGACTTGCTGAAAGGATTTTTGCAGCAAATGGTTCAGAGTGCTTTTCAGTCAGCTCTGCTGGGGATAATGTGTCCAGAGTAAATACCCAAAAGGCCTTCCTACTACTAAGTTCGCCACCTGAATTATCCTCTCTCTGTGAATGATTAATTTTCTAAATGCCTATGAATTTCAAACTAGAAATTGCATGGTACAAATTAATAAGGAGTTTAGCTGTAGGGCAATCAGTAGCACTTTTTCTAATCATGCTCAATATGCTCAAAGTACTCTTTTAAGATTCTAATAGTTCACCAAATGTGTTCCAAGTCACGTGGGCATGCCATCACATAAATAGCTGTATCAAAAAAAACCAATTCTGAATTAATAAAATCTGAGACAATTGTTGTGAGAAAATGTGTGTAAGGAACATGTGATGAATGAGAACCAGCAGCATCTTTGCTGAAAGCACAGGTAAACTCTAACCACTCCCATCCTCTGAACACCCTGGTGTCAGTGCGTGTTCTGAGAAAACTGACTTAACACGACACGCTTAATGATTTACATGGAACAAAATTAACGTGTTTGATCCTATCTTTGCTCTTCGTTTAACTTCTACTTTTCCTTTCCCACCTCCTCAGTTTTTCTCTTTCTTATAACTTTGGATTCAAAGGAACAAGTAAAACTTCTCAGTTCATGACACGTTTTCATCTTCCATCTATGTAAAGTCTATCTCTGTTTATTTTGTTTTGTTTCATACTGTTTTCTTCGTTGCCGGCATCTTCCTTTTTCTTTTCCTCTTCCCAATAGGCATGCACTAAAGGCATGAAGGCAAATTGTAAGATACGTGAGAATTCTTGAATGATTATTCATATATGTTGGGATTTTTGGATTTATGTAATACTATAGGCTTTGTGTTTCATTTTTATAAACCTAAGCCCGTGTTTGTCTGGAGTACATACCCAAGGATGGAATTATGGGGTCATATGGCAGAGATATTTGCACAAAACATTTTATATATTGTAACATATTCCTGAAGGTAGATTATTGCTATTTTACTTTGCATTTCTCTCCTTACTAATAGCAATATTATATCTGGCCATTTTTCTATTGTGTTTCCTATCTTCTTTTTAACAAATTATTTATTTAGCATAAAAAAAGTACCTGTTTTATAGTTTTGGAGGTGTGAGAAATCCTTTCATCCTTCATTACCGTCAGGTTTCAAGGCAGCTGTCCATGTCCTAAAATGCCAGGGTTACGGGCAGCTGTCGGCATGCTTGGTCCTTGAGGTGTTCGGGGCCAAAAAATGATCAGACACCCCAAGGCAAGCATGAAATAAAGTTTACTGAGGAAGAGAAAGATAGGTTTACAAAGTAGGAAAATTTACAGCGCAAGATGACACTCACCATAGACAGTGAATGGGCCTCCATTGTTGCAAAAAAAAAAAGACCTTGGTTATGGCTGGGGATTCTGTTTTATACTGCCTGGGTTGGGTCTACTGCATGGTTCAGAGGTCAGCTTGGAATCAGAGCCTTTCTATGCAGGTGGAAATGCCACGAGCTTCTCTGAGAGCCCATTGTGGGGTGTGGACCACAATATAGATTTACGTTAATGACATGATAATTAGCCTAAAGGTTATTCAAGGTCACCATCAAGACTCCATTGCACCTGTTGCTAGTTCTGTGGGCTAAAAAGACTACATCATTTTGTAGTTGGCACATGAAGTTCTCATTAGCAGATTGGTAGGGTGTTCCCTCTTCCCCAGAAGCCAGCAATCACTTGAGATAGGAGTGAAGTGAGATGGGTCCTGCCCTTGTCCTTTCTCCCTAGGACAGCTGGATTTCTAGCTATCTACCTAAAATTACCACAAGACATCACTGGGTCAAGACATCACTTTTAACATTTACATGACAATTTCGTGATGAATGTAACTGACTGATAGTATTTGGACACTTGCGTTCTAGAACTAACTAGTGACTGCTTTCTAAAAGTCTATTAGCACTTGAAGTACATAAATACAGGCAGGAGATTAATTTTTTAGAAAATGAAATTCAGTGGAATGGATATTAGTTCTAAACTTTATAAAATATCTTCTTTCATATTGTTGGTTACTTTCCTGTTTAAATTAAAAAAATAACTAACTATGTCTTAAGTTCTAAAAAATTGTACTATATGAGATTATATCATAAAACTAGATCATTATAGCAAGCATAGCATTATAAAATTATTTTATAAATGACTAGGAAGAAAAATTTCTTTTTGACTCTAATAATTACTTTAATACTGCATGAGAATTTCCTGTATTTGCAGAATATATGCCTCCTGATTTGAGAAATTTTGCCTTCTTAATGATATTAATTAAAACCCCAAATCCATACATAACAGCCGGAGGAATAGGATTTATAACAGTGACTCTGAGTGTTAGATTCACCCTTTCATTACTGCGGTTGGAACAAAATAACAGAATATTTTCAGTGAGTGGTTCTCTTCCTCAGACTTGAGGAGACCCATCAATACCGTTCTCTAAGGGTGAAGGAAAATGGGAAGAATTTGGGAACACAGAACAGCAGGAATCTGGAGTAAAGAAGACCTTGACTCAGTCTCTACAAGTGATTTTCCCAGCAGTGCACACAAATTTGCTTTGATTCTTCCAAACACCATCACATGGGTCTCTCTTGTGACAAATAACATACCATATGTGCAAAAAAGTTACCTGTGATGAGGGGTGTGAGTCCCCTCATCAACAAAGCAAGTGAGTCCTTGCAGTACTAAACTTATGACCTTGGATTCCTTAGCTATGTGTTCTTACCAATTGCACAATCAGCCGTAGACACATACAGAAAATGTGTCCTGTTGAATTTCAATGCCACTTCACAGTCAAAACTCAACTGTAGAAATTAGCCAGACAATCTATACATCAGAGAGCACAAAAGAGGGATAGCAATACATTGTAGAAGAAGCTGATCATTTGCAGTAATTTTAGTTCATAAATATGACACTGACCAGTAATAGCTTCAGCTCTCAGAATATGACATGATTTGTAGTTTGTGTGTCTCTAATTTATTTAAATTGATTATGTAATTTCAGATTCAGTTTTATTCATGAATCATGGATGAAAATCCATGAAGAAAGAACAATTTTTATCAACAAAATTACAAAAACTGTTTATGTATAAATTCGTTTTATCTATAATTCTGTAAACTGTTTTAAAAACACTAAACAATGTAAAATACTATAATTTTATTATGATATTTACATGATATAAATATAGAAGATAATTTTAATGCAAATGTATTTGTTGAAATATAAAATATTATCATTATGAATATCTTTTCTTTTTCTTGTAAATTACATTATTAAATTACATTATTAAAAGTAATTCACAATAAAACCCCTTTATTAAAGTAATTGTTGAGTAATATCAGAATATCTTCTAGAAGAGAATAATAAAATATGCTATAAGAATAATTATATCTTCAATCAACTATAATTTATTATAGTGATGTAGGAGACTGTTACTTTGAGATCAAAGTATATTATAGGATATGCTTTTCAAATTTTCAAAGGTACAGTCGGCACATTGACATATTAAAATGGTAATAAAAATTGTGAGGCTTTTGGGAGTTCTTTCATTATATTATAATGTCTCCATTAACTGGAATGTAGAAGAATGAGAAATTCTGATTTAAACCAGAATAAAATCTACTTAAGCCATATTAAATAACCATTTGCAAGACAAAAATAGTCAAATATTAGAGATTTTTATTTTTCAGTGTAACAAGCTTGGCTTTTTCTTTCCTAGCTAATGGTCATTTTTCTACTTACTTAAGTATAGGTTCTTAACTAGGAAAATTTGTTTCTTTTTACGTCTTTTTCTTTAAAAATCAACTAAAAAGGAGCAGATTACAAGTTAGAGTTATGTAAATAAATTGATTCTGGCTGTAATTGAGAGGTTAATGTATTCAAATCCAGATAGAAACTAAATAAAGCCTTTTATGCACTTACAATGTTTTGTAACAGATATGGAGGGTGGGGTACAAATATTTGATGAGAATTTTTATTTAATTATCTTAAAAGTTGTGTTTACAGATCTTTCAAGCTTTTCTAGAATATCTATTCTAGGCATTCATTCTCTTCGTACTAAAAGTAGTTATGCACATCATACAAATAGGATTCGTTGATAGCTGTGTAAAATATTTTATTATTTTATTTGTTTGCACATAACTGATTAATACATAAGTTTATATATAGAGTGTGTATGAAAAGATGTCAAGCAATGTAAACACATAAACGTGGAGGAATAGGAGTAAATGACTTTCAGAATGGGACATTTTGCAGTATATTTAGTATGGTTCTCTTTCAAACACTTTATTTTGTTTGTTGCTTTTGAGGCTTGGAGGTTTGAGGCAAGAAATATCATGAAATAGAGGTGTGAAAACACAGATAGCAATTAATTAGTTTAGTTAGACTGTTAACACTAACATACTGGATTTTTAGCTTTTTCTCTTTTTTATGCTCTGACTTCAGGCAATTATATGCCAGCACTTCTTAAAGAAGTTATTGTACATGATTTCAGAAAATAGACTACTTGCACACTTAATTCCAATCTAATTAATTCAATTTATTAAAATTGTTTATTCATCTTAAATCCAGTTGAGCCTACTAAGACGGTCATTGAGCTCATTTGTATGGTATCACCTTTGATGTTGAAGTAATTTATTTTTTTCTCCCACTGGTACTAGAAAACATACATATATTAAACAATACATCATTTATGTGTAAATACACTAACTTTACCAAATATAGATTACATGTATTGATTCTTACCTACATGGATCTAGATTGAATTTTATGTTTAAATTTTCTTGTATTTTATCATTTACCCTTTATTTTATTCTACTTAACACATTAAAAAAATAAAAAACAATGAAAACCAAGTTAAATAGTGTGTGTGTGTATATATATATATATATATTTTTTTTTTTTTTTCTTTTTTTTTTGGCCGGGGCTGGGTTTGAACCTGCCACTCCAGTATCCGGTAGATGGGGCTGGTACCCCACTCCTTTGAGCCACAGGTGCTGCCCAAAATAGTCTATATTTTTAAAAAATCAGATAGTAGGATGAGGATAGTTTCTATTTCTTTCTATTAAGGAAATATGTATTGAAATTTTCATGATTCAGCATAAGGGACTTGTTCATTACCAAAAATGACATGATTTTTGACTCTACCTTAATCTGTCCTTTTTTTCCGGAATTATAAAACACTGCTCCACTCAAACAAGTTTGCAAACAAAGGGCTATTATTACAAAGCCACTCCTAGGCTTTGTAATAAAAGCTTTGAAAAGGTACCCTAAGATTCCTGAATTTGGGGGAGTCTTAGACTTCTGGGTTGATTAGATTTAATATCTTTAATTCATTCAAATTTTTTACTAATTTTATAAACTTTCAGCTTGAGTTTTGGAAAACAGAAATTTCAAATACTCTTTATACTATACATGAAAAAAAAGTACAGTCTAATTGGAAAGAATGAATAAAAACACAAATATAATAATCTTGCCATTACTACAGCTATCATACAGCTCTGAAAGAAAGACTTTTTTTTCTAGTTTTCATAGTGATTGCATCAATAAATAAGAAACAGCTAAATACCTGACACCAGCCAAAAGGTGCACCTGTAATCTTTGAGGGAGAGATAAACGTTGTCATCTACAACCAGGGGCATCCACTTCTTTATAAGGGTGTCAGTTTTCCTTGGCTCAAATTATCAACAAATCTTAGATTATTTCCAAGTGATAAGACAAATATAACTTACTATGGTTGGCACCAATTTGTCAACATTCTAGTATAATCAGCCATAATTAGAAAGTATGTTAAGGAAAGGGAAATGACATTACTCTTATGTATTCTCGATGTTCCAAAGTATTTTATAACGTGATTAGAGAACCTGAATGAATGATACTTTTTACTTCAGAAAGAAATAATGGTCTGGAGCAGGCATCCTCAAACTGCGGCCCGCGGGCCACATGAAGCGGTGTGAATTGTATTTGTTCCCGTTTTGTTTTTTACTTCAAAATAAGATATGTGCAGTGTGCATAGGAATTTGTTCATAGTTGTTTTTTTTAAAACTGTAGTCCGGCCCTCCAACAGTCTGAGGGACAGTGAATTGGCCCGCTGTTTAAAAAGTTTGAGGATGCCTTCTGCAGGGAGGCAGTAGGATTAGAAAGGGGAAAAAATGATTAGATTGAAAAGAAGCAATTATCTGCATAACACTCAACGACTTACCAAGTTACATGTAGGGGATGAAAAAGAACATACTAGAGATGATTTCATGTTTTCTCCTAGTCTAGTATCCTTAGATCCTCTCCTCTCCCTTCCCCATTTGCTACTAAGCAGCTGAATAGAGGTTAAACTTAAACTAAACTTTTGCGTGATAATATGTAAATATATTTCCACTAATTTTTCAAAACAAGTCTATAATTATATTTAATGTATGTTGAACTTGGCAGGATGGTGCTCACAACAGCTGGGAAGTCCAACAGGTAGGACTGAAGCTCAGGAGAGAGTGTGTGGTCAAATACCTCTCAGAGTTATGAGGTAACAGATGTAACAAGACATCCAATAAGGCTCAGTGCCAAAGTTCACCATCACTTCAGGGGCACTTATCTATTTCAAGGCTTCTCCTTGGATTAATTTCATGCCAACTAACACATTATTAAAATGTCTTTTCTAAAAAACACGTTTTTAAGGAAAAATAAAGTATCCCTAAACACTTAACTTATGTGAAAACTTTTGTCTGTACTCAGATTTTCAAAAAGCAGGAAAGACACCATTTGAAAAAGTGTTGATAGTGCCAAACTCAGTTATCTCAAAGACATATACAGGCTGCCCAGGTCTTGCAATCTATTACCACATAGCATAATGCTGTCTACATTGACTGGACCAGAAATACTTCATTTCACTAGATCACAATCTTATAAGACAGCCTTGTCATTTTAATTTGTCACTCTTTGTCTCCTATATCTCATTGAAGTCTCATCTCCTCAGCTGAGTGCCATGGGCTACTTCTCTCAGAAAAAAACAAAAAAAAAAAACAAAACTATCACACTGAAAGGGAAACTCACTCAGAGGAAGTTTGTGTCTAAAGACACGACTATAGATTCCTTTCCCACAGGCATAGCAGGTGGTATGAACACAATCTAAACTGCGACAGAAAAATGAATTGTTGCTTCTATACTCCGTCTCCAGCATCTCTGGGAATGTTCTGTTTCCTCTCCCCAGCTATTGATTTGGTAACCCTGATCATCCACAGAGCAAAGAAGGAGCGAAGAGAATGGAGTATAGGTGAGTTAATGTCTGATATGTGGTGAAAAAATGTAGCAATTTTGAATTAATAAGGAGAGAAAGCCTATCTATCTCCTTCAGAAATTCTCCCTGTTAATTTAGAAAATAGGTCACCCCTTTTAAAATCAAACTTTCAACCTGATTCAGGAAGTGGTATACAAATAGGAGGTGCATTTATTATAGTGTTTTAGCCCCTCTCTCTTAACTTGACCTAAACCTTTGTGGCATTGAATAAACACAATAAAAATGACTTAGTACATTCCATTAGTGTATTTCTCCATTGCCTTTCATTTAAAATTAATTAAAACTTTTTTCTCATATGTAATGCCCTTCTTTCCTTTTTTATGCTTTGGAATAGCAATCATGGATGTCAGCTGAGATTTCTATAACTCTATAAGCATCAACTGGTTTTACAACTCAGAAGTGGAGAGAGCATAATCTATATGTTTAACATATGTTCCTTTCATCACAATTCTTCACTTATATTAGGCTTTATTCCTAAGACAGGTTTGCCTTTTTTTCTTTTTTTCCTGCAGTGGAGAAGATGATTAGGAAATGAGTACTTATTCCTCTATCCCACTAGGTTATTTTTCCTTTCCTCTTCTTTTCAATGATTTACTGCTCGAATCCAATATATTCAGGAAAGAAACTTCCAACAATATTGGACACACCTGGGAATTCAGCAGGGCTATTAACTCTGGTTGGCCCTCTTCTCTAAGATTAAAGTACACTCCCCTTGCCTTCCCGCCAAAAAGCTTACAAAAACAATACTTCAAAACAAATGAAACTAACCCCCCCCCAAAAAAAAGAGAGAAAGAAAGAAAACAGAAAGAAGGAAGCCTAATTGTTAATATAAAATGCTTGTGATATCCCTTACTTCTCTTTATACCTCACTGAGAAATCCTTACATAGGATTATAAAAGTGAGCACAGATTTACATGAAATGGCTCAGTCATTTCTATAAAATATTAATAAAAAGTAAATATTTAAAGCATCATTTAAGAACCAAAACATAATATATTAGAATCATATGTATCTAACTGTTCATATGTCTTTCATATATGTGTTATTTGTCTTAAACTATATGCTTTCAGAGGTCAAAGACCACATATGTTTAACAAGTTCTGCATGCCAGGAGGTGCAGGTAAGACACACATAAAAAGAGCTTTTATGTGATGATCTGAAATTAAAAGTGTATGCATTAACTTAAGGAGAAAAGGAGTAAAAGGAGGTGGCTATTAATGACCAGAAAACAGGATTCAATTCTAGTTACACCCAAGTGTCTTTGATTTCCGTGCTTCTTCTGGCTTATTGCGTTTCTCTCATGGTCCATCTGTTAGTGCTATAGCATTATTGAGACATCCTTTAATTTACGATTTTAGAATATTGCACGAGGAAGTAGTTATAGCATTTCTTTTACCCTACAAGAATGCAAAATATGAAATGAGTAAATTGAATATTTATAATACGTGCAGACAGGTTGACATTAAACAAATGTTTCCTGATAAAGATAGCCATACATCTGCGTGTTCACCTGCTCAAAGAACTACAGAAGCATCAGGAAAAACTTGAATGTGAACTGTGTTTCTAAAAATGAATGTAGTACTAAATGAATTTAGTACATCTGTGGCTGTACTAAAATGTAGCCTGAAAAAAAGAACACAAATTTAAGTTTTCTAATAACTAAATTTTACTGCATGTATTCATTTTTCATATAAATCTGTTGATTTTAAATGACATAAACAATGTGCATCCCACAATATAGGAAACAGAGCAAAATGAATGACTGAGTAGTTATCAAAATTCTGGATCATAAAAGTGTAGAGTGAAGGACTTAGGTTTTTCTCTGGTGTACACAGTAAGTCCTCACTTAATATGGATAGGTTCTTAGAAATTGAGCTGTTAAGTGAAATGACATATAATGAAAACAATTTTACCTAAGCTAATTGATTCAAATCAAAGTTAAGTTCCTACAAAAACATCACCAAACTTCTAAATAAAGATACAGAACACTTCAAATATTTAACATTGAAATAAATATAAGCTATACACACATTTTTAAAAAACTGAATAAAAACAAGCTAATTACTAAATTTTCAGTCAATCAATGAGTGATGGCAGTCGTAGTGCTAGTCAGGTCAATCAAAGATTAAAATGTTTGCAAAATGGGGCGGCGCCTGTGGCTCAAAGGAGTAGGGTGCCGGCCCCATATACCAGAGGTGGCGGGTTCAAACCCAGCCCTGGCCAAAAAAAAAACTGCAAAAAAAACAACAAAAAAAATAAAATGTTTGCAAAATGAAAATTATAAGGAGTTCCTTCTACTACTAGGCAGTTCAAAAATGATAATAAACATGGTGGACTCACTGAGCATTCTTGTACCATATTGTTTATTGTACAATAAACAATTATTGGGTGATTATCATCTACTGAATAGATTTTTATTTAACAATATTTTGTATATATTCATTCAGGGTTCTGGGTGGCTGGTGCCTTACCCTGCAGCTCAGAGAACAAGGCAGGAACCCAACCTGGACAGTACACTGTTCCATTTCAGGGCACATACCCACAGCCCCCCACGCTCCATAAGACGTTGGATGAAATGATTGCCTGCTATATTTTACATTGCTTTAGATAAAATAAGTGCTACAGTATTTATTTTAACAGATTTATTGAGATAAATTCCTTATATGCCTTAATAGTTGCCCATTATGAATGCAAAATTAAAATGTTGGTACATTATTTATAAAGATTTACAAACATCACCATGACCTAACACATACCCAAACAAAAGAAAAACTCAAATTTAATTAAAGGGGTGGGCAGAGGATCCAGGGAGTGGGGAGAGGGGAGGAGGGAAGAAAATGGGGGTCACTGTGTATGGCACACCTGTTGGGAGTGGGACACAATTATAAGGACTTTATCTAACAGATGCAAACAGTGTAGCCTAAATTTGTACCCTTAGTTAACCCAAAACAATAAAAACAACAAAAAAACCCTCAACTGAAAAAAAATTTTTTCCATGCAAAAGTTCTCTTGTGCCCTTTTACAGTTCATGCCCAAGTCCTAGCCAAGCAATGATGTGCTTTTTCTCTGTAAATGTCTTTTCCAGACATTTTAGATAATTGGAATCATATAATATTTATAATATTAATATAACATAATATTTATATAATTTGTAAGTAGTCTTTTGCCTCAGGATTCTTTTTACTGAGCATAAGATTTTTGAAATTCATGTATCAGTAACTCATTCCTTTGAATTACTAAATAGCATTGCATTGTATGGACATACCACATTTTATTCATCCATTTACCAATTAGTGGATTTTCTATTTGTTTCTATACTTTGAGTATTGTGAATAATGTTGTGAACATTTGTGTATATAGCTTTGGGTAAGAATATGTTTTGATTTCTCTTGAGTAAATTCCCAGGAAAAGAATTTCTGATTCATGGTAAGTTTACCTTTCTAAGAAACTGTCACAATGTTTTCTAATGTGCCTGGAACATTTTACATTTCCACCAGCAATGCAGAAGCATTCCAGTGTCTTCACTCTTTGCTATCACTTGGTGTTGTATGTCATTTTGATTGCATCCATTCAAGTGGATATGTAGTGGTCTCTCATTGTGGTTTTACTTTACATTTACCTAAGAACTAGTGATATAGAGCATGTTTTAATGAAATGTACGCCATCCATATGCTTTCTTTGGTGTAATGTCTGTTAATCACTTTTGCCTTTTTAAAACTTGAGTTGATTTTCTTTTAATTGGATTGTAAGAATTCTTTATATATTCTAGAGACAATTATTTTATCAGACATATCACTTGCCAAATTTTCTCCCATTCTGTGGCTTTTCTTTTTATTTTTTTTCTTAATTATATCTTTTGATGCATAGCTTTTCACTTTCATGACATTCAATATATAATTTTTTTCTTTTATGCATTTTGTTTTTAGTGTCATGTCTAGGGATACTTTGACTACCCCAAAATTATGACAATAATTTTTCTGTTTTTTTTTTTCAGAAGTTTCATAGTTTCCCCTCTTAATCCAAGTTTGGCATATGCTGTGAGATAAAAATTAATTAATTGCATATGGATCTCCAATTGACCCAGCACCACTTTTTGAAGAGGCTAACATTTTCCCACTGTCATGTTTTTTGTCTTTATTAAACTTTATATTTGTGAACTCTCAACTCGAGTAGTTGATCTCTCCCCCTATCCTCGTGCCAGTACTACACTGTCTTAAATACTGTGGCTTAATATGTTTTTAAGCCAGGTATTGTCATCCAACTTTGTTCTTTAAAAAATTGTTTTGACTATTCTCAGATAAGCTTGACCGTTTCTACCCAAAGAGTTTGCTGAAGTGTAACAGGAATTGCAGTACATTTAGAGATCTTTTGGGAAAGAATCATCATCTTGTCAACATCAAGGCTTTCAGTCCATGAACATGGAATATGTCTCTTTAATTATACAAACCTCCCTTAGTTTCTCTTTGTAGTTTCTAACATAAGTCTGGAACTCCTTTTAGTAAATGTATTCCTAAGTACTTTGTTCTTTTTGATGCTGTTTTTAATGAAAATATTTTCTTTTTTTTGCTGGGGCCGGGTTTGAACCCGCCATCTCTGGTATATGGGGCCAACACCCTACTCCTTTGAGCCACAGGCACCGCCTGAAAATATTTTCTTCATTTTATTTTAAGATTGTTTTTTTTTTTTTTTGCTAACATATATAAATGTAACAGATTTGTATGGATTCCTTGGTATTTTCTATATACCAGATAACTTCATCAGCAAATAAAGTCAGTTTCACTGAGCTTCCTTTAATTTTGGATGCCTTTAATTTGCTTTTATTTTTCCTCAACTTATCTCACAAGTTAGAATCTCTAATACAACACTAAACAGAAATAGTGAAAAAGTGGACATCCTTGACTTGTTTACAATTATAGGAGAAAAGCATTTTGTCTTTCCCCATTCAGTATGATGTTAGCTGTAGGAATATTTTTAGATGTCTCTTGTCGATTTTATGAACTTCTCATCTATTGTTATTAAGAGATTTTATGTGAATAGCTGATAGATTTTGATAAATGATAAAAAATAAATTTTTTCCCTCAATTGATTTGATCATGTTATATTTCTTCTTTAACCTGCTAATATTGGGGATTACATTGAATAGTTTTTGAATATGTTATTGACTAGATTTGCACTATGGAATAAACCTCTATTGATTTTGTTATAGTTCTTTTTTATCTAAATTTGTATCTGGAGGTAACTGTAAATTCACATGCAGTTGTCAGAAATAATACTAGATTTCTTGTACCCTTTGCCTAATGGTAACATTTCACAAAATTGGAACATCACAACTAGAGTACTGACATTGATACAGCCTGCCTTATTCATATTTCCCTAGTTTTAGTTATATTAATTTATCTTTCAATTGGTTGTATGTATGTATGTTTAGTTCTATACAGTTCCATCATATGTGTAAGTTGGTGTATCAAGCACCACAGTTAAGATGCAGAATAGCTTCTTCACCACAAGGATGCAAAGTTGATCCCTTGCATTAATCTTTTATAATCATACAAAATTCCCGTCCCCTCCCACCATTCTCCAACTCCAGGCAATCATAAATTTGTTCTCCATTTCTGAAATTTTAAGTTACTAAATTGTAGTAAAATGGAGTCATATGCTATAAACCTTTCAGAATTGCCATTTTTACCCAGTATGATTTCCCAGAGACTCATCCATATTGTTGTATGTATCTGTAGTTTATTACTTTTTATCACTGGGTAATATTCCACGCTATCTAAATACTTTAGACTGTTTATCCATTTACCCATTGAAGGGCACATGGGTTGCTTTCAGTTTTGAGCTTGTATGAATAAAATTGCTATGAATATTCATTTATAGGTGCTTTTGTGAACAGATGTTTTTATTGCTCTGGAATAAATGCACAAGACTATGCTTTTTCAGTTTCATGGTAATTGCATGTTTAATTTTATAAGAAATTGCCAAAATACAGGGTGTCCCAAAAGTTGTCTTTAAAGTTGTCATACATAGGGAAAATGAGAAATTATAGCTAAATGTATGCTTATTTATAAAATATTCATTACATGGAGAAGCATGAATCCCATGTACTCAATTTTGATATGAGGATAATTAATGACAATTAAGGTTATGGGGGGGGAGGAAAAGCAGAGAGAGGGAAGCAGGGAGGAGGGCGGGGCCTTGGTGCCTGCCACACCTTCTGGGGGCAAGACATGCTTGCAAGAGGGACTTTACCTAACAAATGCAATCAGTGTAACCTGGCTTATTGTACCCTCAATGAATCCCCAACAATAAAAAATATATATACTCATTACAAAATTTTACAGTGAGATAGCCAACATTTTGAGATTATTTGGTAAATATTTTGTAAAATTTTATAGTATACAGAATACTTTGTGAATATTTACCTCCAGTCTTCAATTGTTTTCTCATTACAGAGTCTTTCATAGAGCAATCTTTTAATTTTTATGATTTAACAGAGTCTTAACAGTCTTTCAGAGAGCAATATTTTCATTTTTATGAAGTCCAACATATAAATTTTTCCGTTTATAGATAGTATTTTATCAACAGTCCAGAAAATTTTTGCCTTATCCTTTAGATCCAGATGATTTTCTCTCTTTTTTCCTAAAGTTTTATATTTTTGAATTTTGGAGTCATTATATATTTTGGACTAATTGTTGTAAAACAATTTAAAGTTTAGGACAATAATTGGGGTGTTTTTGCCCATGGATTTTCAATTGCTCCAGCATCGAATGTTGAAATGGGTACCATTCTCCATTCAATTGAATTGCTTTTGCATTTTGGTCAAAATTAGTTGGGTGCATCTATGTGCATTTTTTCCAGTTCTCCATTCTATTCCATCAATTTATGTGTCTATCCATCTACCACTACCAGACTATCTTGATCACAGTATTAATATATAAAGATATATGTAGTCTTAATATCATTTTGTATGATTCATCTTTTTTGATATTGTTTTAGATATTCTTTCACTATGCCTTTTCATGTTAAGTTTAGGATAAGCTTATGTATATCTGCAAAAACTGTTACTGAGATGATGATAGGGATAGCATAGAACATATGGAGCAATTTGGAGAGTTGACTCTTTAACTGTCTTGTTTATGAGTTGGATGACTCAATCCATAAACATGTAGTGTCTCCATTTATTTAAATATTCTTTAATTTCTTTCATCAGCTTTCTAATTACTGGCACACAAATACAGGTATTTTTGATCCATATATGTATTTGTACATAAATATTTTATTTTCTCTAGGCAATTATAAATAATATATGATTTTAATTTCAATTTACTTATATTCTTTATTAGTATAGAGAAGTATAATTAATTTTTGAGTGTTAATCTCATATCCTGTAACCTTGCTAAACTAAGTTATTAGTCACAGGAGTTTTGTTTTTTTTTCAGATTTCTTGGATTTTTCTATGTAAGCTATGGTGTCATCTGCAAATAATGCTCCTTTCTTTCTTTCCAATAGGTAGGACTGTTATTTCTTTTCTTTGTCTTGAGCTTCTAATATTTTGTGGGATACAATGAGTGATAGTAGATAGACGTCTTTTTTCTGTTCTTTATTAATTGTTGAGGTTCTTTTTTTTTTAAATTTACACTAAAAATATGGCCTATTTTGTATATGTTTTGAGGATACTTGAAAAAAAAAGTGTATATTCTGCCATTGTTGAATGAAAACATTCCACAAATAAGAATTAGACCCTATTGATTGGTGGTATTATTGAATTCTTCTATATCTTCTCTGACTTTTTTCTCTCACTTTTCTGTTATTTGTTGGAGAGGAATAATGAAATTTCTAACTATAATTATGAATTGGGCTATTTCTCCTTTTGGTTTTATCACTTTTTGCTTCACACAGATTGCAGCTTTGTTGTCTGGAGCATTCACATTTAGGAATACTACGTTTCCCGATGGATAAAATTCATGATTATAAAATCATGTTTTATCTTTCCCAGATAATTTGCTTTGTTGTGTGATCAACTATATCTGAGAATAATGTACCTTCTTCTGTTTTATTAGGATTAATGTTTACATGATCTATCTTTTTCCATCCTTTTTAATTTTAAGCTACCTATGTCATTATTTTTGGAAAGATATTATTTTATCTTTTGAGTCTTTTATGTCTTTGATGAGATTTTCTGTTTTTTCATTTGTTTCAATCATGTTCATAACTGCTAACTCGAGTATTTTTTGTTAGCTGCTTAAAACTCATTATTGGGTCATTCTAATATCTGTCTCATCTCAGTGTTCATTAACACAATTGTCTTTCTTTATTATTCAAGTTGACATCTTCTTGATTATTTGTATGATGAATAACATTCGCTTGAAAGCTGAACACTTTGTGAATTATTTTATAAGACTCTGAATCTTATTTAAGCCTTGTGTTTTATCAGGCTTCCTATGACAATGATACTCTTACAGGGTATGAGCAGCACTGCCTTAATACTTCAGGTAGAATTACCAGTATTTCACTCCACCAATGATAACACCTGGATAGGAGGGCTCATTATTTACTGCAGGGAACAAGTATTAGTCTAGGCTACCAGGTCTCCCTTGATACACCCAAGGTATGAAGGGAAGAGAACTTATTGTTACTACCCACATATTTTCAACTTACACTCAGGTCCTCCTTATCACCCCCAATGGGCAGTATTAGGAGATATTGCCTTTGGGAGGTGATTAGTTTATAAGGGCAGAACTCTCATACTTAGGATTAATGCTCTTATAAAAGAGGTCTAAGAGAGACACCTTAACCTCTTCTACCATGTGAGGAAAATGTGTCATCTTAAATGTGTCATCTTAAACAGAAAGTAGGCCTTCACTAGATAGCTTGATCTTAGACTTCCCAGCATCTAGAATTGGCAGAAACAAATTTCCATAATTTATATGCTACCCAGTTTATTTTTCAATGGAAGTCTGAATGGACTAGTACAAACAAAAATAGTACCAAGAAGTGGAGGTACTATTTTAATAATTGTATTAAAATGTGGAAAGAGGTTTAGAACTCATTCAAGATAGAAGAGTTTGGAGGTACAGTCCAGAAAAAGCCTATATTGACATGAATTAATTTTTGGTGAGTGCCTAGAAAGAAAAAAGAAAGTTTAATTGCAATTTGATTTTTGCTGTCCTGGTAAGCTTTGATTCTTTTCTTTCTATCTTCCATGTTTCTACTGTAAGTTTTTGCTTTGTGGCTGCCATGTGGCTTACATAAACCCCCTTATATTTACAAGAGTCTGTTTTAGCTGATAACAACTTAAATTCAATTGCATACAAAACTCTACCCTTTACTCCCCCACCATACATTTTATATTTTTGTTGTCACCATTTACATTTTTTATATTTTGTATCCATTATCAAGTTATTATAGCTATTATTTTTAATATTTTTGTTTTTTAACCTTCATGCTTTAGTTAAATAAAATTTATGCATCATTATTGCAGTTTTAGAATATTCTGAATTTGATTATGTTTGTATATTACACAAATATATCAATATATATTTGATTTATGAGTGATTTTTTATATTTTCATGTTTTCACTTTTTTGAGCATCCTTTTATTCCATTTGAAAAATTCCTTTTAGCTTTTCTTGTAATGCAGGCCTAGTGATGATTATCTCCTTCATCTTTAGTTGGGAAAGTCTTTATCTCTCTTTTACTTTTGTTTTTTTTTTTTATTAAATCATAAGTGTATACAATGATATGATTATGGGGCATCATACACTCACTTCATAAACCATTTGACACATTTTTATCTCAGTGGTTCTCTTTTACTTTTGGAGTAAAGTATTCTTGATTGCCAGATAAAATACTCTGGATTGGCATTTTTTTTCTTTTTTCAAGACTTTTAATATATCACCCCACTCTTTTCTGGGCTGCAAGGTTTATTTATGAAAAATCCACTGATAGATTTGTGTGTATTCCCTTGTATGAGATGAGTCCATTTTCTCTTGCTGCTTTCAAAATTCTCTTCATCTTTAATTTTTGATAGTTTAATTATAATGTGTCTTACTAAAGACTTCTTTGGGTTGAGTATGTTTTTGGACTTTCGAACTTCATATCCCTGAATGTCTTTATCTCCTGCCAGATTTGGGAAAGTTTCAGCCATAATTTTTAGCTATTAGATTTTTAAATAAGCTTCCACTTTTTCTTTTCTTTTCTTTTTTTTTTTTCCACTTTCTGAATTCCCATCATCTGTATCTTGGGCCAATTGATGATATCCCACAAATTCTACAGGTTTTTGTAACTTTTTCTGTTTTTTTTTCTCATTTTCTCCTCCTTTAAATGGATAATTTCAAATGACCCATTCTTGTGTTTACTGATATTAACTCGACTTCATAAAGTTTTTGTTGTACTATCTATTGCATTTTTCTTTTCTTTTCTTTTTATTTATTCATTTATTTATTTTAATTTATTATTATTATTTTTTTTTTCTTAGACAGCGTGTCACTATGTTGCCCTCGGTAAAGTGCCATGGTGTCACAGCTCACAGCAACATCAAACTCTCAGGCTTAAACAATTGTCTTGCTTCAGCCTCCTGAGCAGCTGGGAATACAGGTGCCTGCCACAACGCCCCCCTATTTTTGGTTGCAGTTGTCGTTGTTTAGCAGGCCCAGGCTGGCTCGAATCCGCCAGCCTCCATATGTGGCCAGCGCCCTACTCACTGAGCTACGGGCACTGAACCTATTTATTTATTTGTTTTGATACAGATTTTTACTTTGTTACCCTCAATAGAGTGCTGTGGCATCATAGCTCAGAGCAACCTCAAACTCTTGGGCTCAAGTGATTCTCTTGCCTCTGCTTCCTGAGTAGCTGGGAATACAGGCACCCGCCACAATGCCCAGCTATTTTTAGAGATGGGGCTCAGGCTAGTCTCAAACCCATGAGCTCAGGCAATCCACCCACCTCAGCCTCCCAGAGTGTTAAGATTACAGGAGTGAGCCACCATGCCTGGCTGCATTTTTTGTTTCACTGAATATAATCCTTAGGTCCAGAATTTATGTTTCATTATGTATTTCTATTCCTTTGTTGATTTTGTCATTTTCTTCATGTACCACTTTTCTGAATTTTTCAAGTTGTCATCTGTTTTTTAGTACACTGTTGAGCTTTCTTAAAGTAACTATTTTGAATTCTTTTTCTGGTAATGTATAATCTCCATTTCTTCACAGTTAGTTAGTAGGGTTAGTATTGTGTTGTGTTACCTTGATTTTTTTTGTGTTTCTTACAGCCTTGCATAGATGTCTACACATTTGAAGGAGCAGTCAAATCTTTCAAACTTTATGGACTTGTTTCATTTGGAAAAGACCTTCAGTTATGGGTGGGTGTGGGGGCACCATCTGGGTGTGCTGTAGTGGCTCAGGCTTTGGTTAGGGATCAGCATAGTCACCATGGTACTCCACTAGCAGACATTAGTAACAGTGAAGCTGGCAGTGATCCTCAATAGCCAGGTTTGGGGTATCTATAATACGAGTGAGGGCTTTTGAGGTCTTTGTTGACAAAGCTGCTAGGATCCTCCTAATCTTTTTGTTTTCCCCATGGTGGGAGACATGACCAACGAGATCCTTCTTGGCACATGTTCCAATTTACAGGCATGCTCATAGTGGCAGGGGCAGTGGTGTTTGATGTACAATACCTGTGGAGCAGCTATAGAGCCAGCATCTTGAGTTCAGACTCATGTAGAGGGACTGCAGTTCCAGGGTACTTGGTAGCAGAGATGCCAATGCCCAGGAAGCAAGCATCCCCCCTGCAATATTGATGAAACTGTGCAAGGGATGGATTCTTGTGAAACAGTTGGAGGGTAGGGTGCAAAGTATAGGTGAACAAAGAGATCCAGGCCTGAAATAAAGGGCATGGGAAGTCCCACTTTCCTATTCTAGACATAGGCTATAATGAAGTGGATATAGCTGGGGTACAGAAGAGTGGGTGTGTGTGGAGCAATGACAGCATCAGAGTCTGGGATACAATGCACCAGAGGCAGTGGTAGCTCTGTTGTCTGCAAAGTGTAGTGTTGCAAAGTTTCTGTGGAGCCAGGTTCTAGAGCATGGGCACACACAGAGTGGCAACATTTAAGATCTGGGGCATGAGCTAGTCCAAAGTTGTGGTGGCTTTTGTGTTTGAGGCATGGACAGACATGGAGCAACAGCAGATTCATGATCTAGAGCATATGTGTACATGGAGTAGGTAAGGTTCCAGGTTGTAGGCAGCGTGCAGCACTGGACATGTGATGGCCTATTCCCGGGGGCAGTGCAACAGCAACTCTTTTTCAGGGGGACAGGGTACAGCAATGTCTCTCATTCCAAGGAGAATGCAGCAGTAATGACTATTGGTTACCTCAGTGGTAAAAGCTGATGATATCCTCTGCAGAGTAGGCTACGGGGGGCAGAGCTGACAAACACTAGGGACCTGTGCAGGGAGTTCAAGGCTTCCACAAGGAGTGTTGAGGTCATTGGTGGCAAAGGCTGTTGGGGTCCTTTTCACATATCTAAATATGTGAACATTGGAAAATTGTTCTTAATTTACTCTGTTTTTACTTGTTTTGCTTATCCATTTAATATAAATCTTTTATGCTATAATATAAATTATGTTTTCTCTACATCTTAAGTATTATATTTTGTACATTTACTATAGTCTACTTAACCAATTCCCTATAGACATATGCTTAGTTTATTATGATATTTTGATATTAGAAGTAATACAATTATAAATATTGTATATACACTCCAAGTGATTTTATGGATAATTTCCAAGAAATAAATTGGTGGATAAAAGGGTTATACACATATTTAGGCTTCTGATGTACCGAAGTGCCTTCCAAATAGGATGAGTTAATTTCTTTCTAACCAGCTATAGACAAAGAACACCCATTTTCCTGTACTACAGTTATAATGGATGTAATTTGGGAATTTCTGGTGGTTGATTCTGTTTTTTATATCTCCAATACTGGCTTTATTATAAAACAACAGCTAATGCTAAAATATTATTGATAATGCCTGTTAAGAAATGCATAAATACTCAAAGAGAGAACATATAAAAGCCCTGGGCATCTGCATGCCACAGTACATAAGATATTAAGTGCTTATGCGTTTATTTGTCCATTTGTAAAACATGTAGCAGGATTAAACTGTATCCCAAAAGAGACATTAACTTGTATTATACTGAAGTATTTATTATCGCAGCATATGTAACAGATAATATTTGTTTACATTTTTAATTACTTACATTTTCAGCCAAGAAAATCTCTGAGGATAATGCTTCATTTACAAGAGTGTTGTGGCAAAAGACAACATAATGTAATCACATATTACCAACAATTCCATGACAACGATGCAGTGGTTTTAAAATGACTTCCAAATAGAAGCTTAATTATAGCAATCTATAAAAAAATTATACAGAAGATACAATAATTGTACTAAAATTAAATTAAGGAAAAATCACACAGTACATAGAGATGTGAATAGAAATGAAGATCTTGAAACTAAATACCTGGCATATTGTCCATTATGCTCTGACATCCCATTGTTATCATCTAATTGCTCCTGCCTCAGAACTCACAATGCTGGATACAAATGAACCATAGGACTATACTCAGTATTCAGAATTGATGCAATGCATGGAGAAAGAAGGAAATTTTTCTTGAAAACCATTTGTCCCTCATTCTAGTGAGGTTTGAGGGATGGAGGTTCTTCTACATTAATATCAAGGACGGGAACCCCATCATCTTATTTATTTTTCAGTTCAATGTGTATAATGTGCAGTAAATGGGCTGAAAGTATATAAATTGCAATATTTATCATTGGTTTTTGAATGAATGTCTTAATATATCTGTATCTGGTGCTTTAAAATTATAAATAAAGTGAATAAAGTGTGAGCGTAATGGTGAAAACTTCAACTCATAAGAATAGAGTGAAGTACAATCAGTAAAATCTGATAGATAGAAACCAGAAGCTTGTATCTTTTTGTTAGTTACTAAGAAACTGTCTCTAAAATGCACGATGTATTTCTACTTTATAAATTGCAGAAACCTGGCACAATCAGCATTTTCACAAAGCTGTCCTTACAAAGTTAGAGTAGTAAGACAGGCCTTGTTAGTTATATTGGATTCAACCCACCCATGATATATGAGACTCAAGCTGATCTGCCTGCCCTCATTTATGAACTCACTCACCTCATGACACAAACATTCCAAGTGTAGTCCTTAAAGATGTTTACTTTAAAAGCATCTCTGGGGTAATAGAAGAAGGTTTGGGACAATGTGAGGGAAACTATGGATGAGAAACTTACATTACAGCGTGAGAAAATTTAAGGAAATGTTATTGGTCTGGCAGGCTTAATTTGGAGGACATAGCAAAAATGCAAACATCAAAAGGAGAGCCAACGCCTGTAGTCCCAGCTACTCGTGAGACTGAGGCAAGAGAATCGCCTAAGCCCAAGAGCTGGAGGTTGCTGTGAGCTGTGATGCCATAGCACTCCACCAAGGTCAACAAAGTGAGACTCCATCTCTAAAATAAAAAAATAAAAAAAAGTGAGAGAGAGAGAGAGCCAAAACTGTAACTTAACAAATCATTTGTAGACTGGGCATGGTGATTCATACAGGCTATCCCAGAGCTTTGAGACATTGAAGCAGAAGGATCTCTTGAGCCCTGGAGTTAGGGGCTGCAGTGAGCTATGATTGGGCCACTGCATTCCACCCTGGGCAGCAAAGTGAGACTCTTATCAAAAAAAAAAGCAAACAAACAAAAATTGGCTACAATTTATTTGTTATTGCTTCTCCAAATGTACAAAGCCAACAAAGACATTTTATACCCATCTGTCCTTAACTGGCTAATGACAAAGGGCCATCACAATTATCTCCATTTTATAGTAAAATGGAATATAATAAAGTGCAGAAGACTTTCTTGAAGTATTTTTTTTATTTCAAATGAAACCAGCACTATTAATAGAATATGTATTGCTGCATTTTACTCTAGTACTCAATGCTGTAGGTTAGTAGTTCCACATTTTCCTGGTCACTTATTAAAATAAATGTTCTAGATACCAACACAGGCCTATAGAATCAGAATCTTTAAGGAAGGATTTTGAGAAAATCATTTTAGACAAGGATCCAGGTGATCATCACCAAGAAGTTTTGGTAAACTTTGCCCCGGGAGCCTAATATCATGAAGATCAATGGTTTGATTTTAAGGGAGGCAAACTGAAAATCAGAGTGAAAACCCCCAATTTGAGGGGCATAAAAGACAACATGATATAGCTTTTGTTACTAATAAGATCCTCTCATCTCTAACTCAACGTAAAAGCACAAATTTGGAAAGACTGCCTTTCCTAACTTAATAATCAATGCTTATACAAACTAACCTAGCAAGAAAACCATTAACATTTAGAGAGTACATGCTATGTGTATGTTACCCTTCTATTAAACTCATTTAATTATTCTAATAATCATATATGGCAGGAACAATTATTAATCCCGTGAGGAAACTGAGGCAGAAGTTGTTAAGTAACTTGCCCAAGAACATATCATCAATAAGTGTCCAAAGCACAATTTTGAACCAAAAAAGAATAGTAGCCTGGGTATGGAGGCTCATTCCTGAAATCCTAGTATTCTGAAAGACCACAGCAGGAGGATTGCTTGAGGCTAGCAATTCAAGATCAGCCAGAACAAGAGTGAGACCCCGTTTCTACCAATAATAGGAAAATTAGCCATGCATGGAGGTATACACATGTAGTCCCAGCTACTCAGCAGGCTGAGACAGGGGGATCACTTAAGTCCAAGAGCTTGAGGTGGCGGTAGGTTATGATTACACCACTGCACTGTAGCCTGGGTGACAGAGTTAGCCTCTGTCTTAAAAACAAAACAAACAAAACCAGCCAGAGAATAGTGCTAGGGCCATGCTTCTGCTTCGAGTTACAGTCTTCTAAGCACTTGAAGCCTACATTTTGTGGAGAGAAAAAAAATGAGTTTTAATTTATCAGAGGGTTTTACCTGTGTGTTTTTTTTTTTTTTTTTAATTTTTATTAAACCATAGCTGTGTACATTAGTATGATCGTGGGGCACCATACACTTGGTTCATAGATCGTTTGACACATTTTCATCACATTAGTTAACATAGCTTTTGTAGCATTTTCTTAGTTATTTCGCTAAGACCTTTACATTCCACATTTACTAGGATTCACATATACCCTTGTAAGATGCACCACAGGTGTAATCCCATTAATTCCCCTCCTTCCCCCTCCCTCCCCCCCTCCCCTCCCTTTCCCCTTTCTCTCTATTCTTAGGTTATAACTGGGATATAGCTTTCATGTGAAGGTCCTACATTAGTTTCATAATAAGGGTGAGTACATTGGGTACTTTTTCTTCCATTCTTGAGACACTTTACTAAGAAAAATATGTTCCAGCTCCATCCATGTAAACATGAAAGAGGTAAAGTCTCCATCTTTCTTTAAGGCTGCAAAATATTCCATGGTGTACATATACCACAATTTATTGATCCATTCGTGGATTGATGGGCACTTGGGCTTTTTCCATGACTTAGCAATTATGAATAGGGCTGCAATAAATATTCTGATACAAATATCTTTGTTATGGTGTGATTTTTGGTCTTCTGGGTATATGCCCAGTAGGGGGATTACAGGATTGAATGGCAGATCTGTTTTTAGATCTCTAAGTGTTTTCCATATCTCTTTCCAAAAAAAATGTATTAATTTGCATTCCCACCAGCAGTGCAAAAGTGTTCCCTTTTCTCCACATCCACACCAACATCTCTGGTCTTGGGATTTTGTGATATAGGCTAGTCTCACTGGAGTTAGATGATATCTCAAAGTAGTTTTGATTTGCATTTCTCTGATGATTAAAGATGATGAGCATTTTTTCATATGTCTGAAGGCCATGCGCCTGTCTTCTTCAGAGAAGTTTCTCTTCAAGTCCCTTGCCCAGCCTGCAATGGGATCCCTTGTTCTTTTCTTGCTAATGCGTTTGAGTTCTCTGTGGATTCTGGTTATTAAACCTTTGTCGGAGACATAACCTGCAAATATCTTCTCCCATTCTGAGGGCTGTTTGCTTGCTTTACTTACTGTGTTCTTGGCTGTGCAGAAGCTTTTTAGTTTGATCAAGTCCCAATAGTGTATTTTTGAAGCAGCTTCAATTGCCCGGGGGGTCCGTCTCATAAAAAACTCACCCAAACCAATTTCTTCAAGGGTTTTCCCTACACTCTCTTCTAGTATTTTTATAGTTTCATGTCTTAGGTTTAAATCTTTAATCCAGTGAGAGTCTATCTTGGTTAATGGTGAGAGGTGTGGGTCCAGTTTCAGTCTTCTACAGGTTGCCAGCCAGTTCACCCAGCACCATTTGTTCAATAGGGAATCTTTTCCCCACTGAATGTTTTTAATTGGCTTGTCAAAGATTAAATAACGGTAAGTAGCTGGATTCATCTCTTGGTTCTCTATTCTGTTCCAGACATCTACTTCTCTGTTTTTGTGCCAGTACCATGCTGTTTTGATCACTATCAATTTGTAGTATAGTCTGAGGTCTGGTAGTGTGATTCCTCCTGCTTTGTTTTTATTTCTGAGTAATGTCTTGGCTATTCGAGGTTTTTTCTGATTCCATATAAAACGAAGAATTATTTTTTCAAGATCTTTAAAGTATGACAGTGGAGCTTTAATGGGGATTGCGTCGAAATTATATATTGCTTTGGGCAGTATGGACATTTTAACAATGTTGATTCTTCCCAACCATGAGCATGGTATATTTTTCCATTTGTTAACATTCTCAGCTATCTCTTTTCTTAGAGTTTCATAGTTCTCTTTATATAGATCTTTCACGTCCTTTGTTAGATAAACTCCCAAGTATTTCATCTTCTTTGGCACTACTGTGAATGGGATAGAGTCCTTAATTGTTTTTTCAACTTGACTATTGTTGGTATATATAAAGGCTACCGATTTATGAATGTTGATTTTGTAACCTGAGACACTGCTATATTCCTTAATCACTTCTAAGAGTTTTGTGGTAGAGTCCCTCGTATTTTCCAGATATACAATCATATCATCTGCGAAGAGCGAAAGTTTGATCTCTTCTGACCCTATGTGGATACCCTTGATCGCCTTTTCTTCCCTAATTGCGGTGGCTAAAACTTCCATTACAATGTTAAAGAGCAATGGAGACAATGGGCAGCCTTGTCTGGTTCCAGATCTAAGTGGAAATGATTCCAATTTAACTCCATTCAATATGATATTGGCTGTGGGTTTGCTGTAGATGGCCTTTATCAGTTTAAGAAATGTCCCTTCTATACCAATTTTCTTAAGTGTTCTAATCATGAATGGATGTTGGATGTTATCAAAAGCTTTTTCTGCATCGATTGAGAGAATCATATGGTCTTTGTTTTTTAATTTGTTTATGTGCTGAATTACATTTATAGATTTACGTACATTGAACCAGCCTTGAGACCCTGGGATAAAACCGACTTGGTCATGATGTATGATTTGTTTGATATGTTGCTGGATTCTGTTTGTTAGAATCTTGTTGAATATTTTTGCATCTATATTCATTAGTGACATTGGTCTATAATTTTCTCTTCTTGTTGGGTCTTTTCCTGGTTTGGGGATCAGGGTGATGTTTGCTTCATAGAATGTGTTGGATAATCTTCCTTCTTTTTCTACCTTTTGGTACAGGTCGAGTAGTATAGGTACTAATTCCTCTTTAAAGGTTTGGTAGAATTCTGACGTGAAACCATCTGGTCCCGGGCTTTTCTTTTTGGGGAGATTTTGTATGGTTGATGATATTTCTGAACTTGATATGGCCTGTTCAACATTTCCACTTGTTTTTGATTAAGTCTTGGAAGGTGACGTGTTTCCAAGTAATGGTCGATTTCCTTCAGATTTTCGTATTTCTGATAGTATAGTTTCTTGTAATATTCATTAAGGATTTTTTGGATTTCTGAGGAGTCTGTTGTTATTTCGTCTTTGTTATTTCTGATTGATGAGATTAGAGATTTTACTCTTTTTTTCCTGATTAGGTTGGCCAAAGGTTTATCTATTTTGTTGACCTTTTCAAAAAACCAGCTTTTTGATTTATTGATCTGTTGTATTATTCTTTTGTTTTCAATTTCATTTAGTTCTGCTCTGATTTTGGTTATTTCTTTTCTTTTACTGGGTTTGGGGTTGGATTGTTCTTCCATTTCCAGTCTCTTGAGATGTCCCATTAAGTTGCTTACTTCCTCTTTTTCCGTTCTCCTGAGGAAGGCTTGCAGTGCTATAAATTTCCCTCTTAGAACTGCCTTTGCTGTGTCCCAGAGGTTCTGATAGTTCGTGTCTTCATTGTCATTTTGTTCCAGAAATTTGGCAATTTCCTTCTTGGTCTCATCTCTGACCCAGCTATCATTCAGCATAAGGTTATTTAACTTCCATGTTTTTGTATGTGTATGCAGATTCCTGTTGTTACTCATCTCAAGTTTTATTCCATGATGGTCTGAGAAGATGCATGGAATAATTTCTATTCCTTTTAATTTGCTGAGGTTAGACTTGTGACCTAAGATGTGATCAATTCTGGAGTAAGTTCCGTGGGCTGATGAGAAGTATGTGTATTCAGTTTTGTTGGGATGAAATGTTCTGTAGATGTCAGCTAAATCTAAATGCTGGATGGTTAGATATAAATCTAGAATTTCTTTACTCAGCTTTTTGTTGGAGGATCGATCCAGCACTGCCAAAGGAGTGTTAAAATCTCCGACTATTATAGAGTTGGAGGAAATCAAGTTGCTCATGTCTGTTAGAGTTTCTCTTATAAATTGAGGTGCATTCTGGTTGGGTGCATAGATATTAATAATTGAAATCTCATCATATTGAGTCTTACCCTTAACAAATATGAAGTGACCATTTTTGTCCTTCCTGACTTTTGTTGGTTTAAAGCCTATTGTGTCCGCAAATAAAATTGCAACTCCTGCTTTTTTCTGGTTACCATTTGCCTGAAATATAGATGACCATCCTTTTACCCTGAGTCTGTATTTGTCTTTTAAGATGTGACTCTTGTAATCAACAAATGTCTGGCCTGAGTTTTTGTATCCAGTCAGCTAACCTATGTCTGTTTAGAGGGCAGTTTAAGCCATTCACATTAATGGAGAGCATTGATAAGTTTGGTGAAATTTGGGGTATTGAGTTTTTTGAAAGTCCAGTGGGCATTTTTAATCCTTTTGCCATTGTGGAAGTTAGAGTTTGATCAGACGTTTCTGAGTGAGTTTACTTTTGTAGTAGAGGATTGGGTTGGTTTTTATGGAGGTTAGGTCTGAGAATATCCTGAAGAGCTGGTTTAGTTATGGCAAATTTCTTTAGCATATGTATGTCATTAAAGTATTTAATTTCTCCGTCATAAATGAAACTCAGTTTTGCTGGGTACAAGATCCGGGGTTGAAAGTTATTTTGCTTGAGGAGATTAAACGTTGATGACCAACCTCTTCTGGCTTGAAAAGTTTCAGCAGAGAGATCTGCAGTCATTCTAATGTTCTTCCCTTAGAAGGTAATAGATTTCTTTCTCCTGGCAGCTTTGAGAATTTTCTCCTTCATATTAACTTTAGTGAAGTTAATTATGATATGCCTGGGGGATGTCTTATTGGGGTTGAGTCGTGTTGGGGTTCTGAAGCTATCTGCTATCTGAATTTCAGGTTCTCTAGGCATGTCTGGAAAATTCTCTTTCATAATTTCATGCAGAAGGGCCTCTGCGCCCAGTGAGGCCACTTCTTCTGTTTCAGGAATTCCTATGAGACGGATATTTGCCTTCTTCGAGTTATCCCAGAGCTCTCTGAGTGAGTGATCCATTTTTGCTCTCCATTTCTCTTCCTCTTTGAGAGTTGAGAGCTTTCAAAGGCTTTATCTTCGATGTCGGAGATCCTTTCTTCTGCTTGGTCCATTCTGTTGCTAAGGGATTCCACTGTATTTTTCATATCTTTGAGGGCTGCAAATTCTTGTTTCAGTGTGTCTAAGTCTTTCGTGGTTCTGTCTTTAAATTCGTTAAATTCTAGAGACAGCTTTTGAATTTCTCCACGAATTCCTAATTCCATTTTGTTAATCTTGTTTGCCATCCAAATTCTGAATTCGATTTCTGACATCTCAGCCAGTTGTTTGTGAATGGGATCTTCAATTACATCTGCTATATCTTTCCTTGGGGGGGGTTGATCTATTCTGGTTATTCATGTTACCAGAGTTTTTCCGCTGATTCCGCCCCATGATTGTTTTACTCCCTTTGATTTTCCTCTGGTGTTTTGTTGAGGACCCGTACATTGCTGTGGCCTGAGAAACTGGGGCCCTGTTTCGTGTAGAGGGGCTAAGTGGTTCTGACTTGTTTTCAGCTGGTTTCTATGTGACCCTAGTGAAATAATTACTCTGGGTTGAAGTCTCAGCTGTGGAGAAATACCAGCAATTAAGTAACCCCACCCACCAAAGGCAACAAATGGAAAAGGAAAATCAAACCTTCCTACAACCACACACCCAGGGCACCACCTGGATAGTCCCCAGGTGAGTGACTCAGTTCAAAAAGTCCAAGTCAATTGTCTCAGTCAGCAGCTGCCTCGGGTGGCAGAGTTCAAGAGGTCCCTGGGAACTGGGTCACAGGGATCTGGTGACTGCTCTAAAATGGCTTGCTCCAGTGCTGCGTGGAGTCAGGAAGAACCACCAGTAAATAGATCAGTCTGGGAAGAATGATGCCTCCTTCCCCACCTTGCAGCTCTGTCACACCCAGTCTCTGCTAGCCCCACAGGGCTGTGACCCAGTCAGTTGTCTGCAGTAAGCAGATACTCCAGGGGTTTGCACCTGCCTAAGTCACAGGGTAGTCTGTGTCTGCTCGACTAGGCCGCTATTCTCTGTCTTTATCCAGTAGGGAGTGGTGTGGCCTGTCAACCTCGGGCACTTGATGGAGGCTGCAGGTGTTCACTCAGTTCCAGCCCCACCCTTAGTTTATGTTACCCTGTGGGAGTTTGTTTCTGACCTTGCCAGATTCCTCTGCAGAGGAGAGGCTGATTTGAGTTCCCAGAACCTGTGTCTCAGGCCCTGTCTTTAGTCCTGCGAGTTTGTATTCGCAGCACGATCAGTTGTTGGCTGTAGCCTCTTGGCCTCCTTTGTCTATAGGCTGGTGATCCCCTAAGGGCCAGGTGCGTCTTAGGCTCAGTAGAGTGGTTCTCTGGATCAGCCCCACCCTAGGAGTTTCCCAGCTCTGCGGGTGTGTTTTCTAGTCCCCGTGTTCCACCCAGGTCGGTATTGTCTCAGGAAAACCCTTTACTCATGGGGCCTGTGTTTCAGTCCCGGGTCTGTTCCATGGTAGTTGCCATCTGAGAAGATGCTCGGCCTCATCTGGTTGCCCAGGAAGACAGAAGGAGAGGCTATGGGATATCTGGGGGTGTGCCTTGTTATTGCTGAAGATGGCTGTTTCTCTGCACCTCGGGGCACCACTGCTCCAGTGTAATTCCCTCTCAGCCAACCGTCGTCTTCTCGCTCCTTTGCTACAGAGTCAGCACTGGTCAGCTGCAGTCCAGGTCCTGTCTATACCTCTTGAGAGTTCAGCCAAGAATCTGGACTCCTGAGGGGGCAGGTCTCCAGATCACGGAGTGAGAGTGGAGGGGGGTGTTAGGAGCTCAGGGTTACAGGTCATAACACCAAGCTCATTGAGACCAAATGAACAAATAAATAGATACAAAGGTTACCAGGCACATGGGCCCATAGATACAGAGATAGACGGAAACACATAAACATACAAGCAATAGCCACGACAACAGCAATATAAGAACAACTGCAATAAAAATAGTAATAATCATAAAATAATTGAAAGAAAGGAAAAAAAGAGAAAAAAGTGGTGTTAGAAGGAATGTTAAGTGAGAAGAAGAAATTAAAATTAGAAGACATAGAAATAAAAAATATATCTATATAAAATGTAATAATAAAAAATTATCGAAATCTCCTCTAAGAAAATGGTGAGGAAAAATCAGACAAAAAGAAAACAACAGCAAAAAAAAAAAAAAAAACCCCACGAAAACCAAACCAAACAAAACAAAACAATACAAACAAAAAAAAAAGGCACCAACTGCAAAAATATTCTTGTGGTAGAAATATACCTATAAATGTCTATATGTCTGCTGTAGGGATCAACTTTCGTAGGAATATATTCATACTGCAATATACTTTCTGGACACCAGGTGGAGCTGTGAGTGGTTTTGAGACTTATACCTGGTTTACAGTTTATACCGTTACCATGGTAACCATCTTCCATGGCTGATCGCCATTTTGGAATTTCTGTAAAAGTTTGTCGCCTAAGAATTGTACAACCTCGGCTGTTCTCCTCCAGACAGCACTTGCGACTGACCCTCCCACTCAGTGCAGGTATCCACGCTTCCTAAGTCCCTCCACTCTGCTCTCAGGTTCCCCCGCAAACTGGCGACTGCAATCGGCCATAAGGGGAGTGGTGCTGAGTTCGCGCAGTATCTCCTGTAGCTGGTTCCAGGGGCTTCAGTAGCCAAAGCCAGTCCGGGGCTTCAGTTGCTCCGCGGCCCCAGAAGCCAAAGCCAGGTCCTAGGCTTCAAGCCGTTCCCATGGTTGGAGCGCTGGGGGGATTTATTCTGAGTTTTATGGTTAAGAGTTTTGGATGGGCGTCTGCCAGTTCGCTGCGCAGCCTGAACCGCCAGACCCCTCCAACACCTGGGGGAAAGGTGCCCGCCCTTTTGGGTAGTTCAAAATGTCTGTTTGTTTCCCAGGCAGGATCCCTTCCCTTCAATTGTCCAACAGTTTGCCCAGCTCCCTGTGGTTTTGAGTGGCTCTCCTTTCGGATGCCTCCCTCAGTTCAGGATTAATTACTTGTCAATTGGATTTTGTCAGCATTTACAAGCTGCTGACCTTTGTGGGGGAGGGGCCTGCTGGCCAGCACGGCCGAGCAGGGATGAATCTCTACAACAGAGTCTGTGATTTTTAAATTACCCCTCATATATAGCAAACCGCCAGTTCGCTGGGTGTCTCCAGCTGTCTGTCCACTCCAATAATCCACACACAGGGAAGGTCCAGACCGCCTTTCCTCTCACCTGGTGGCTTGGGAGAGGTGGGCTACACGTCCGTCCTGTCCGCCATCATGCTCCGCCTCCAGCCTACCTGTGTGTTTTTAAACAAAAACAAACAAAAAAAAACTTTCTTAATAGAAAACACACAAAAAAAATTTTATAGCAAAGATATCTGAGATAAGTGGGAAAATAAGAAATTTCGTCAGTGTGAGAAACTATGAGAAATCCAGTCCACATTACCAAGGAAGCCTTGAAGCTTTTTGCCCTCAAGGCTTTCCCCTGCCCTGTAGAGGCTGAAGGAGCCATCTTGAGAAAATAGGACAGGTCAAAGCTAAGGCCCAGAGTTAGCTGGAGGTCACATATCTCCTCAAAAATATAGGGCCCTGAAAACTATAAAGCCTTCTGTCAGTGACTTAAGAAATAACCTATCACTTTAAAGAATAGTTGTGTGTGTTAGCTTTGCTTCTGAGTAAATTTGGAAAAAATAGGGGAAATGTTTCCCCTGAAAATTTTTTTTTTTTAGAGACAGAGTCTCACTTTATGGCCCTGGTAGAGTGCCGTGGCATCACACAGCTCACAGCAACCTCCAGCTCCTGGGCTTAAGCGATTCTCATGCCTCAGCCTCCCGAGTAGCTGGGACTACAGGTGCCCGCCATAGCACCCAGCTATTTTTTTGTTGCAGTTTGGCCGGGGCTGGGTTTGAACCCACCACCCTCGGCATATGGGGCCGGCGCCCTACTCACTGAGCCACAGGTGCTGCCCTCCCCTGAAAATTTTTAATCATAACCCTATGCTTATATAGTTTGGGAACAGGAATTTTCCTATTTGGCCCTTCAAAATTCCAAATCTAATCTTTAGCTTAAAATTAATAATACCTTCAGGTTTCATACAGAAGTATCTAGAAATCTTCTATAGAAGGTCCATCTTTAAACCTAGTCCTCAAAGAATTCTCTCACACGTAAGTTTTAAAGACTTTAAGACACATAGTCTCATAAATTAAACTAGTCCTAAATCATGTGATAAGAAGCACCAAGAATGAGTTCACACAGAAACAAACAAGAAAACCTTTAGAATCACTCTTGTAAAAACTAAAGGTGTATAAACCAATCCATGTACAGGGTGTCCCAAAGGTCACCATACATATATACAGAGGGAAATGGGAAAATGTAGCTAAATGTACCTTTGTTAACAAAATACTCATTAAAAATGTTATAAAATATTTACAAAATACAACGTATCTCTCTATGTATTGATATATAAATATAAAAAATACATAATAGCTATCTGTTAATCTGTAGAATATTAAATAAAAAGAACTTATTCTGTAAAATAAAATATGAAATTATTCATGTGATTAGGAAATAGACATTTGGTAGATTGGAAAAGATTCTTATTCCATAAGAATTTATGGAAATATAACAATTATATTTAGAAGATCATAAAATAACTAGAAAGAACTTTTAGATAAAGTGAATGGGGAAATCATTAAATTGTAAGCTCTTTTCTTTTTGGAAGGGAGATCAATAATTTTAATAGTTAAATAACATGGCTTCCTCCATGTTAGCGTGAAGTCTGCAAAGTAGCAAACAGAGGACCACAGTGAATAAAAGGAGTAGAACATTCAAGTTGCTATTTTATCTATTTGTTCTTTTAGAGTTGGTATCTCACTATATCATCCAGGATGGTCTGGAAGTCCTAGTCTCAGACGATCCTCCCTGCTCAGCCTCCTAAGTAGCTGGCACACTCCACCATGCTCAGCTTAAATTGCTATTTTAAAACACAGCAAAGCACTCAAACCTGAAAGATCTTAAAAATAGCCAGAGGTAAGACAGACTAGCTACAAAGATACAATAGTTATCCAGACAACTGTGTTTTTTTTTTTATTATTATTATTGTAACTTTATTTTTTGGAGAAAGGGTCTTACTTCTCACTCTGCTGTCCAGGCTGCAATGCAGTGGCATAATGTCATTGGGGCTGAAGTGATCCTCAAGCAATCCTCTCGCCTCAGTAACTGGGGCCACAGGTGAGTGCCACCATGCCTGGCTAATTGTTATTATTTTTTGTAGAGATGACATCTCATTATGTTGCCATGGCTTGTATTGAGCCCCTGTCCTCAAATGACCCTCCCACCTTGGCTTCCCAAAGTGCTTGGATTACAGGCATGAACGTTGCACCTAGCCATAACTTTTTTTCTCTTAAATAAAACAAGAATAATAGAGGGAGAAAGGATACTTTCAATTAGTAAACTAACTGTAAATAATGAATTACATATTTGGCAAAAATAATATTCAAAGAAGAAGATAAAATAAAGATTCTTTTTCTATTAGGACAACTGAGAGTTCAAATAAAGCTAGAAGTTTCACTAAAAATCCTAAACAATGTGCTTCCTCAAAGAAGAAAGAGCTGAGGTGCAAAAAAAAAAAAAAAACAAAAAAAAAACAAAATTGCATGTTGGAGGAAAATATTAAACCAGACATATTTATTAGGCTATCATTATTCATACAATTCATACAAAATCAAGAAAAAATAAAAATCTTGGACAAAAATAGCATATTAGGAAGTGAATGATAAGAGCTAAAATGTTCTAAATGCTACCACTATTTGGGAAAAAGGTGAAGATATTATTAACTTTAGATTTTTTCAAATTTAACATGCATGATAAAATTTCTAAATTGATAAAATTATAATACGTAACTTTACAATTAATTGAGAAAAATTAGTACCAAATAAAATCTATTAACCAATTCAATAATTCAATCCAATTACACATATAAACCAATTATATAATTATATGTATATATATGCATATAATTGAATTTTATATATATAAAGAGAGAGAAGGGAGAGAGATAACATTCATTTTGTCACATTTTCTATTTGATTTATTTGGAAAATTGAATATTAATCAATATTTTTACTTTTCTTCATTTAATTTGCTGTAACCTTCAGGACATTTCTTACTTCATTTCTTACTTCAGGCCTATCCTGAGTGATATAACAAAGAAAAAGTAAACTGCTATCATTTACAAATGATATTATTTTCTACAAAGAAAATCCATGGCATATTATAGACAGATTATTGGAATTTAGGAAATTTTTTAGGTTAAAAATATTAGAAAGTTCAACATACAAACATATACAAGTACATATTTATATAACGGAATGACTTAGAAAAGTCCTTAATATAAAAGTAAATTTGCAAAAGCATTTTTAAAAAGTACTATAAATAAAAAAGTATACAGCACTATATCTAAAAAATGAATAAAACGTTATTCAAAGACATTAAAGTCCTAACTAAATAAAGAAGAATACTACGTAAGTGGATAGGAAGAATAAATTTTGTAAAAGTATAAATTCTTGCCAAATTGCTCTATAGATTCAATGCAATTTCGACCAAATCACATTTTTTTTTAAGTGGAGACTGATAAACTGATTCTATGATACATAAAGATGATTAAAGACAAAGATATCCAATATAGTCCTAAGAAGAATAAGGTGAGGGTCTTGCGTATTTGATACCAACATTTAAGAGCAAAGCTTACAAGTTTAAATCAGCTTCATGTTAGTGCAGGACAGATACGCCAACACAGTAATAGATGTGAGCCCTGAAAGAACCTCATGAATACAAGGAGAATTGGCAAAGAGAGAACGGGATATTCAGATAAGTAGGGGGGAAATGCTCTGTTCCATAAATGGTATAGTTATAATTGGCTATCCTCATAGAAATAAATAAAAGCAAAAACTAAATACTAATTTAAACCATACACAAAAACAAGTTGTGGAAGGATTAGGGACATATATTCCCCAAAGTGCAATTTTTATATTTTAGAGAAAACTAGTATCTGGTGAGCCTGCATTTCTTAAATAAGACATTAAAGCACAAATTATAAAGAAAAAATATATTCACCTTATTAAAATTAAAGCTTTATACTTACTGATTCCGTAAAAAGGAAAATACAAACTATAAGTAATACTGAGAGATGATAATTGTAAAACCCTCAAGTGATGAAGGATTAGCCTGTGTAATATATACAAAAGAATTCCTACAAATACATAATGAAAAGGCCAACAGTTGAATAGGAAAAAATGAGCAAAAACATAAGCAAGCATTTATAAAATGATAAAAAGCAATTGGCAAGCATACATATTTTAAAAATTGTAGAATCTCCTTAATAATCAGAGAAAATCGAATTAAACCTGTAGTAATGTACTGTGTTTCACTCATTCACTCATTAGATTGATAATCATTAAGATATCAGTAAACACTAAATGTTGACTATGATTTAGAATAAGGAAACTCATATATGACTAGAATTGTTAAATAACACAACTTTACAAAACAATTTGCATTAACTAGAAAATTCAAATGTGCAGATATCCTTTGATTTAGCCATTTCAATCTTACATCTATAGCTTAGAGTAACATTATATATAGAATCTATGTACCTACACACACAAATATATATATATATATGCACAAATATAGAGAGAAATAGACAGATAAAAGAGTGTTCATTACAAAGCAGTAAGTAATACCAAAAGAAACAGATTTTTAAATCTGGTAACAATCCAAATATTTATTAAGAGTATAGCTAATTAAAAATGTATATTAAAAATTAGGCTACTATTTGAAGTGAAAATGAATGAGATGAACAATTTTCAAATAGATACTTTTTTTGTTATAATGTGTGAAAAAACAGTGATTTATCTAAAGATATAGACAGGGCCTTTCATGTATACAAAATTCAAAAATAATTAAAAGTAAACATATATAACTCCGGAGTAAATATGCATGTGATAAACTATAAACAAAGTGAATCGCACCTGTACCTTTTAGGTATTTTTTATGTGTGATCTGTTTCACAAAAGAAATTAAAATCAGTGAAAAAAAGTCATACCCTACAAGGAAAATATTTATTGCATAATGTTTGCTCTATCCTGCATCCTCTTTAAACTTTAACTGTAGTTCTAATTTCTACAAAAGGTTCTCCCAGCTCAGCTTACTATAAGAAAATTTCAATCAGTTATCATAAAATTTCATTTTCCCAAGTTTATCTTAGTAATGTCATGCGAGGACACAATTCTTATGTATTGGAAATGTAAGGACATGCAGCTTGGGGGTTCCTACTGTTTCTATTATATTATGTTACTTTAAATAGTAAATATAGCTCCAAATTTAAATATCAGCTTAAAGTGAAAAATAACAATGGTGATGATAATGATATGCAAATACTGTTAGCTCTTCCTAGAAGAATCAAATCTGTGTTTTGTTTTGTGTAATTTTTATTGTGTTGTCTTTTGGGGAGATATAAAGATGATAATTCAACCCTTTTAAGCTCCTCGTAAGAAGTAAGTTTTGAAGGGAATTTAAACCCATTTTCCAATTTTTGTGACTAAAATACATCACCATTTGTGTGGAAAAATTGATTGACATTTCCCTTTTAAATTCTTTTCAACTTCTAAAATTACATATTTTTGACAAATAGAAAAATCAAACAGAACTAGACAGACAACCAAAATAGACATTTTTGGTAAAGGAAACATCCTGTACCCCAGAAGATATTAAATAACTAAAAACATATTAAATTAAATTACCTAAAACAATAATATGCTTTTATGGATTATACCCAATTAACTAATACAATTAATTTTATTGAAAATGTTAAAAATATTGCTCTAATAATACTTATCTATCGCTGGCTTTTGATATGATAATTTATTTTAGACAGTTACTATGAAATGCTGTGTGCATGCAGAAATACGTGTGTGCATACACAAACACAAGTATAATTCCAAATGAAGGTTTAGTTAAGGCTTTAACTAATCTAGTAAATGAGATGAAAATAAAGCGAAAAGCACTTACCCATAAGGAATTTTAAGACCTTGACTTCACAGTGAAATTGAACTTTTAAAAAGCCTCCAGCTCTAATAAAGCAAGGATTCATTATCAAAAGTTTCTATGAAGAGGAAAAACAGGAATATATTAATGACTTGTAGAAACTAAAAATAAGATGACCTCAATCTTTAAAAGGAGACCATAGAATTATGGAAGTAGGTGGTAAAGACACACTTAATGCTATTCATTTCGAAACAACCATCACCATTAGAAATTAATAGTCTTGTACATATCACACTGAGATACAAGCTCAGTCACAGATGAATCTGAACATTCGGGCTCTTGTTGATTATTCTAAAAGGGTCATAGCAGTTTTTAGTTACAATTTTGAATAGGGAAAGACTTGATTTTTAAAAGAGGTTTTTATAATAAAATAAGCGTAAGTTTTAGGTTACAGTTCTGTATTAATTAGGACTTTGGTCGTTTGCAACAAACAAAAATGAACTGAAGCTACATTAAGATATAAACAAACAGAAATAGCCCCAAAATTGAACACATTACATATCAATTTACTATTCCTTTTATAATACACCTATCTAATAGATCCCAAGGGCAAAATGTGCAGCTAAACTCTTTGAACAGAAAATTTCACTGGCAGCTTCTTCCTCTGTGAATTGGCTTTCTCTGCCTCTCAGTCACCAACATGCAAAAGGCAGAAGAGAATTATCCTACATTTCTAACAGTTGCTTTCAAGTGAACAAAAATTATTAGTATCGATTGTAAATTCCCTGGAAAGAAACATCTGCTTCATTTAGGTGGGAAAAAGTGATCTCTTTTGGTCCAATTTACTAGAATTATGTACTCGAGTATGGCTGACAAATGACAATTGGGATGTGGATATTTATAAACTGGAAAAGTACTTACAGGGTATTGAGTGTCCTCAGAGACTTTATATGTGGACCCACCTCTTTGGACTCCATTGTATATATAAAGTGGGCTATGCTAATGAATGTGCTCAGCTTAATAGGCTATATATGCATTTTTAATTTTATTTTGGAGAGAATCAAGTAGTAAGCTTCCTATTATTGTGACTGCAGCATTAGGAAGGCTGGTGACATAAGTGGAGTTTTGGTGCCCCTCTGTCTGAGCATATGGTCAATCTGATTACCTCCAAAGGTAATATGAGTTGGGCACTAAGGTACAGCCTTATTATTTATGGTGGATTCATCTTTGAATTATAGCTCTTCTTACAAATAGTAAGCTATTTAGGAGCCAAGAAGATAAAGGTTTTAGCAGCAGTGTAGTGCACAGGCAGACCTCGAGGCTATTGTGGGTTCTGTTCTAGAATATGGCAATAAAATGAATACATGATAAAGTGATTCACACAAATTTTTTGGTTCCTTAGTTCATATAAAAGTTATACTTAAGCTATACTGTAATCTATTAAGTGTGCAACAGTAATGTGTCTAAAAATGTACATACTTTAATTAAGAAATATTTTATTGCAAAAAATTGCTAATAATTTCTGAGCCTTTAGTGAAGTTCTAATCTTTTTTTCTGGTAGAAGGTCTTACCTTGTTGTTGATGGCTGCTGACTGTCAGGATGGTGGTTGATGAAGGTTTAGGTGCCAGAAGTGGTTATTTCTTAAAATAGAATAATAAAGAAGTACGTGCCATCAATGTATTGTTCCTTTCATAACAGATTTCTCTGTAGCATGAGATGCTGATTGATAGCATTTTACTTGCTACAATTTCATTCAAAATTAGAGACAATCCTCTCAAATTTTTCTACTGATATATCATGTGTTCACGTAAAATTCAAAATTTTGTTGTCCTTTCAACAATGTTCACGGCATCTTCACCAGCATTGAATGCATCTCAAGAAACCACTTTTGTGTTCCTTCATAAGAAGCAGCTCCTCATCCATTCAAGTTTTATCATGAGATTGCAGCAATCTTGTCACATATTCAAGCTCTACTTCTAATTCTAGTTCTCTTGCTATTTCCACCACATCCGTGGTTCTTTTACTAAAGTCTTTAACCCCTCAAAGTCACCCATGAGGATTAGAATAAACTTCTTCCAAACTCCTATTAAAATCGATATGTTTACTTCCTCTCCTGAATCACAAATGTTCTTAATGGCATCTAGAATTCCGAATCCTTTTCAGAAAGTTTTCAGTTTACTTTGCCCAGATCCATCAGAGTAATCACGATCCATAACACCTATATAAGCCTCACAAGGTATTATGTCTTAAATAATAAGACTTAAAAGAAAAATTACTGTTTGATCTATAGCTGCAGAATGGCCGTTGTGTTTAGCAGGCATGAAAATATTAGTCTCCTTGTATGTCTCCATCAGAGCTCTTAGATGATTAACAGCATTGTTAGTGAGAAGTAACATTTTAAAAGGATTTTTTTTTTCTGAGAAGCAGGTCTCAACAGGAGGCTTGTAATATTCAGTAAACCATGGTATTAACCGTTGTGGTGTCACCCAGACTTTGTTATTCCATTCATAGAGCACAGGCAGAGTACTGTGCTTAAGGGCTCCAGGGTTTTCTTGAACAGTAAATGATCCAACAGCTGCGTTAGCCTCTTACAAAGGAGTTGACCAGTCCTTTGAAGCACTAAAGCCAAGTACTGACTACTACCTATGAAAGTCCTAGATGACATCTTCTTCTAAGGCTGTTCCATCTATGTTGAAAATCCTAGTGCAGCCACCATCACCAATGATCTCAGCTAGATGTTCTGGATAACTTGCTACAGCTTCTGCCTCAGCCCTTGCTGCTTTTCCTTACACTTCTGTGTTACAGGGACGGCTTGTTTCCGTGAACTAACCGCTGCTAGCTTCAAACTTCTGCAGCAGAATTAGAGCCATACTATGGATTAGGCTTTGACTGAAGGCAATGTTGTGAGTGATTCCATCTTCTATCCAGACCACTCAGACTTTCTCCACATCAGCAATAAGGCTGTTTCTCTTTCTTGTTATTTGTGTGTTCACTGGGGTAGCACTTTTAATTTCTCTCAACAACTTTTCCTTTACATTCATGACTTGGCTAACTGGCACAAGGGGCCTCTCTTTGGGTCTATCTTGGCTTTCTCTGAGTTTTCCTCACTCAGCTAATCATTTGTAACTTTCGACTCAAAGTGAGAGACATCTGACTCTCCCTGCAATACTTAGAGGTCACTGTAGGGTTATTAACTGGTTTAATTTTATTATTGTGTCACAGGGAATAGGGAAGTCCAAGGAGAAGAAAGGAGGGAGAATGAGTGGTCGGCAAGGCAGTCAGAACACACATTTCTCAATCAAGTTTGCTTTCTTTTATGGGCATGGTTCATGTGCCGCAAAGCAATTACAATAGTAACTTTAAAGATCACTGATCATGGATCACCATAACAGATATGAGAATGAGAACATTTGAAATGTTTCAGGAATTACTAAAAGGTAACACTGAGACAGCGAAAATACAGCACAGGTTCCATGCCATTTTGGAAACAGGGCACAATAGACTTACTCAACGCATGGTTGTCACAAACTTTCAATTTGTTAAAAGTGCAGCATCTGCAAAGCACAGTAAGCGAAGTGCAATCCAGCAAGGTGTGCTTGTGGAGGCCATGCTGGCATGGAGCCGCACCACCACACTCCAGACTATGACTTGCTGTGTAGCCTCATTCAAGTTTTTTAACTTCTTTATTTCACAGTTTCCTCATCTATATATTTGTGATAAAAGTAGATTAAGTAAGTTGATTTTTGCCAAACTGCTTAGGAAAATACCTGGAAGACTGTATGCACTCAATGTTCTAGTTGATTTAAGATTTTCTCTGTTCCTGGCTTGCCAATTCTGTATAAGAGAGCCACGAAATTAGATTTACTTTGAAGTCAATTATAATTAATGTTCAGAGTTCAGAACATTCCCAGGCTCATCTACCTATTTTTATATTTTTTACTTTGAAGTCAATTATAATTAATGTTCAGAGTTCAGAACATTCCCAGGCTCATCTACCTATTTTTATATTTTTTTCATAAGCTTCAGGCCCAGTAAAAATTAGTTCCATCCCTGGTAAAGTTTGGGGCACCCAATCCAGATAATTCGTAACTATATAAGAGGATTTCTTTAACACAGTTTTACCAAGATGACAAAACAAAACAAAACAAAAAAACAGTTGAGAATGATTGAATACTAGCTGGGAAATAAGAATATTTTCAGTTTATTGTATATAAAACTTTAAAAATAACTACTTTACGGGCGGCATCTGTGGCTCGGTGAGTAGGGCGCCGGCCCCATATGCCGAGGGTGGCGGGTTCAAACCCAGCCCTGGCCAAACTGCAACAAAAAAATAGCCGGGCGTTGTGGCGGGCGCCTGTGGTCCCAGCTGCTCGGGAGGCTGAGGCAGGAGAATCGCGTAAGCCCAAAAGTTAGAGGTTGCTGTGAGCTGTGTGACACCACAGCACTCTACCCGAGGGCGGTACAGTGAGACTCTGTCTCTACAAAAAATAAATAAATAAATAAATAAATAACTACTTTATTCATAGGCTATGATAATAATTAGCAATAATGTTAAGAATATAGGGATTGTACAGTGAGATTGTGACCATAACAAAGTGCATAAAATAAGATTATTTCGACTGATGACTCCAGAATCCCTTTAAGGGAGAGAGCTATCCTTGAGGAAAGAGCACAAGTTCTTAGAGTGGTAGGTGGAAGGCTGGCCCTGAGCTACAAAAGAATAAAGACATTGCTTTACTTAATAGAAGACAGAAGAATCTGCGGTTCCCAAGCTATCTGCAAAAAGGAGATTGAGGAAGGAGAAGAGGGGAGGGAAGTGTAGCTGTACATTGTGCAAAGTGACTCTACCTAGAGAGCCTTCCAGATTTTCAATAAAGCCTTTGAATTCATAAAGATTGTGAAAGTGAATATTTGGGGGATGTAAAGATGAATTTTGAGGCTGGCTAGCTTATGAGGATGCATGGCCTTCAAAAATGTAATTATACTTGGAATGCACACAAATCACAGGGAGTGTGCTGTCGTTTGTGCCCCCAGAAGCAGACACTGAGTCAAAGGTCCTAGTGCAAATAATTTCCTTAGAAAGGGAAAAAAAAAATACTAGTAAGGCAGGGACAAAAGGAGATAAGGAAGAAAAGGTGGCCAAAGACATTATTAAGCCATTAGCCCCTGTGGATGACTAGACTTAACCATGTTAAGGAAAGGGGAGTCCATGTAACTTCAGTGGTATTTTCCCCAAGGAACTGGGATACTTTTATCATTCTTGTCAGTCATTTTGGGAGGATTTCTCAGAGGGTATCCTTGGCATATCTGTCCTCAAAAGATAAGGTAAGTAAATATGGGTTCTGAACGTTGAGATTTGGGTGATAGGGCACAGGCAGGGGACTAAGATCATCCACTCAGTGGACTTCAGATTTCCATTGGCTCTGAAATTGACAAGACTTTGAAGACAAATTTACTAGATTTCCTAAACTCAGAGAAACTCTCATGGTCTGCTGAATGGCCTGATGGCATTTCACTTAGCTTTAAATTTACCTCACAAAGATTGATTTTTTTTAAACATTATCCTAATATAGATATGGCTAGGAAATAATGTTATATGAAACTCTGATCTGCACTTTTCTCTGGAATCCTTTATCTTCTAATTATTCTCTTTCAAAGGTCCATGTTCTTTGTCCAAAGTTTATTTAAGGACATCTCGTGATGGTTTCTCCTTTGCATAAGGCCATGAAAACTAGTATAAAAACCCTCACTTTCCAAGGGTTTTTGTTTAAAAGGATCTACTTTCTCCAAGAATTACCTTTCTACATTATTTGCAATGTTTTTTTAATTATGTCTCTATTTCTTTAACTCCATAATCTACAGTTTTAGTGTTTTATTCTTCTTGCTTTTGGAAAGAAAGACAGACATTCTAGATGTAGCCCAAACAGAAAAGATTCCCAGAATTACATGGATACTACTCCACTCCCAGTAAAATACATTTAAACACATGTACACCCCTCCCTCCAACTCAGGTAGCTCCAGAGCTTAACTGCTTAACCATTTCAAACAGCAATGAGTAGTCTTTTTGGTATCACATTAGATGTGTGTATGTGTTCAATACATACCTGTAGACTGGTGTGTAGCAAGGAGAAAAACTATCACTGACTTCATTTATTTTGAAATTATTACACTTAGGTTTAATAGAAATGTGAATAAAATACATACTTTGGGAAATATATATTAGTGTTCTTTCAATAATTTCTCTAAATATTATTAACTTTGGGGTTTCCATCTTTAGTGTTTTCTTTATCTTTTTTTTCCCCTAATAGTTTCAACCCAAGTGGTGAATTTTCTTTGGCTGAAAACATTTTAGTTTCTTTCCAAGTGAACAATGACTTCCTTTTCTTCTGCCCGTTAACTTTCCACAATACAGTCGCTAATACTGGAGGCCATCCCAGCCTCCATGATTACGAAGACAGCACGGGTTCTCTTCCTTCACAGTTCCACAAGGGTTATCAACCTGCTTTTTCTCTACTTCAGGTGGAAGTTTTTCTTCTGAACCAATTATCCTCATATCTTTGTCCTCTGAAGAATTGGTTTTCCACTCCCAGCTATTTTCTTTCTTAGGGTAAGTTTTATGTCTAGGTCATTTTGCTTATTTCTCTACCCTTCTAAAAACTGGATTTCTCTGCCTTAGAGAATTCTCAACTTCACATGCTATTTGACATGTTTAAAATTTCTTCAATTCTAAGGGAATTTTGTTTTTCTGCTATTTGAGAAGTGCAAAGCAGGTCATCAGTTCAAAAACACAGAAACGTGTTACCTAAAGAAAGAACCCACAGCTGTAATTTGCAGGTGCTAGAAAAATCCTCTGGTAAGTGAATTATCTAACTACTGTGTTTTATCTCCCCTTACCCACAGATAGGTACAATTTCTGTAAATTATTAAACTCTGACAACACTTCATCAATGATTTAAAGAGAGTTATTCTTAATTATACTTAACCATTGTTTGTAATTTGTTGACTATACCCTAATATTCATTTTCCTAACAAGGCTAATAATGGCTCCCTGTATGGAAGCTGATTCTTTATGAGAATAACTTCTAATGACTAAAACATTATCTTAATAACTCCAATATTTTGCTAGAGAGGTTACAAGTTGTTGTCACAAACCCATGGTATAGCAGAAAAGTGACAATGACACTGACATCCAAGAGAATAGGGAATGCATGATGGCCTTTTGACATACCCTTGAAACAGTTGTCTTCATATCATAGAACCTGGGTAAATAGATCTTTCTTGGACATGGGGAAAGGGAGGGGGGTTGGCAGATCTGTGTATACTGGAGTGGAGGGACAGGCTGGGTTTGCCCCATCCAGACTTTTTCCTGAACTCTAGTCTCAGGAACAGAATTCAAGACAAATCAAAAAATTTTAAAGTTTCCTTGGAGATCTCTTCACATCCTTTGGACTTGACAGTAAAGCTAAGAAAGCATACATCATAGCAAATCTGGCAAGGGCAGACCCTGGCCAAGTGCCCTCTCCTGGGACAGCAGGTGTATTTTCTCATTTAACCCATACACATGGAGCAGCTACGGCTGGCTCAATGCTCTGATTCCACGCATTCTAACTGTAGTGTTGTAATAACCCTCATAGAGTAGCAGGATTCAAATCAACCCAGAGAAACAGTGTCAGGCCCACTCTTCATCAAGCTGGGTGCACAGCAGCCAGATCAGGAATAGCCTCTGAGTGCAAGGACTGCAGGAGGGGAAAGTGTTGATCGATTATAACCAATTAGGCATTTATTAGTCACTGATCAGCCATGCGGATAGGAACTCAGGTGTGTGGAATCCAGTCCTCCTAGTTAATGATGAGAGATGTTTCTCAGCTGTTGTTATGTTTTATCTTCCAAAACACAAGGTCAGACAATTAAGTTTGCAAATTCATCCTAGAAAAATTGCTGCACACCTCATTGCTGAATATCACTATAATCACCTTCGAAGGACTGACTCCCCTTGGAAAGCTAAGCATCAATGCCAGCCCCTAGTTCACCCTTCAGAGCACTTCTTCCAGGATAAGTTTGCAGCCTTAATTGTCAGACCCTGTATGAGGACAGCTCTAATGGTCATTTCAGAAAAAAAGTTTCAAAATTGCTTTGAAGCATGGACTAGGCCCTGGTGTTCATACATAGTTTCCTGAGGGGAGTACTTTGAAGGTAACCTTAGTGATATTCAGAAATGAAGGATGTAGCACTTTTTCTAGGATGCATTTGTGAACTTAATAGTCTAACCTTGTATGTTACTCAGTTCAATAATAACAGATTGTATGTTGTGTTTCTTCTCTCTGTTCTGTTCCCCACTCCTGACCCTCCCTGCTATTTCAGCATGGTTAAGTAGTGGCTTACTATCTGCCTTCTAGCCACGCCATACCCATGTCATATAAAGCATAGGAACATTATTCAACACATTCATTGAGACTAAGAGACTTTATTGTTTGTAACAACCATATTGATATCCATACTCATCAGTTTTATAGTTATAGGTAATGCTAACAACCGTTCTCCAGTAATAATAATTTTTTGTGCCTCTGCCTATCTAATGTTAACCACTGGGAATAGAAATAATAGTAAGAATAATAAAATATGAGCTCTGTCCCCAAAGAGTTTACAATCTAACAGGTAGGCAGGCAAATGAACTAATTATTATATTATGATAATCATCACAGAAAGCAGAGAAGAAGACCCAAGGCAGAGAGATAGGGGATAGAGTGTAAGGAAAGTGTGGCTACTATAGGATTCCTATTTACTATAGGATTCCTATTCCTACAAAGACACCTATTTCCTATCACAAAGATAAGAAATAGTCAAAATGGCCATAGGAGGGAAATCTAGGCAGAGAATCCAGAGATGACATGGTATATTTTGCAGAGCTGATAAACAGCTGGAGCACAGCATGTTGGGTCAGATATTATTCCAGCTGAAGCAGGAAAGACAGGCTGGCGGGGATCATGGGAGCCTTAGATGCTGTGGCCCGGAGCCCAGCACCTAACATGGTGAGAGGTAGACAACCTCTCAGTGATGCTATGGACTGAACTGTGTCCCTCCCCCCATTTATATGTTGAAGCCTTCACACCCAGTGTGACTGTATTGGGGGGTAGAGTTTTAGGAGGTAATTAAGGTTAAATGAAGTCACGAGGGTGGAGATCTACTCCAGTAGTGATACAGGATTCCAACACTCAAGGCTAGACAGGGAGCCCCCCATTCTCTAGGCCCAGGTGAGCTCTGATAAGATCATGAACAAAGCAGCCTGTGATGGTTTTTTGGGTGGTTCCACCTTGGGTAGAGCACATACTGCAATCTCTTCTCAGGGACAAAGACTGTAAAGGACCAACTGCCAGCCACGCGTAATCCTTTAGACTTAAGACCCCTAGATAAAACGGCCCACATGGAGACTCCTGAGAGAATTCTTCAGTTCTTTTTCCCTTCCAGAAAGCTCTGGTGCTTTTCTGTATTCCTTTCTAACTTTTAATAAAAGTCCTATCTTACCACTGATCTGTTGTCTGTGGGTTCATTCTTCGAATCCCTGAGACCAAGGACCTACTGAAATTCCGGTATCAGTAGGATTGGAGATTTCATAAGAAGAGGAAGAGAGAGAGAGACAGAGACAGAAAGAGAGAACTCATCATGCCCACACACCAAAGAAAAACCAAGTGAGCACACATGAGAAGCTGGGTCTGAAAGCCAGGAAGAGAGCACGCCCATGACCCTCAACCATGCTGGCACTCTGTTATCGACATCCAGATTCCACAACCATGAGAAGATAAATTGTTGTTTAACCTTGTCTGTGGTATTTGGTTCTAGCAACCAGAGCTGAATGACACAATGATGTCAAATGAGGGAGTGGTGTGATCAGACGTGTATCACATGACAAGTGTGCTAGGGGTGGTAGTAAATCGAAGAGTAAGTTGAGATTGGAAGTCAGAAGTCTATTTAGGAGACTATTTACTAAAAACCCAAATAATAAGTAAGGGGAGCCTCAACTAAGGTGTGGGCAGGGCCACAAGTGAAGACAGTGAAACTGGCAGTGCTTAGAGACACACTGGATGTTGTGTGGGAACATTTGAAGTTATGAAGTTAAAACTCTGTCTTAGGTTATGATTTTGTTATGTAGATAGTGAGTGTCCTCCTGCTCTCCTACAGACAAAGGTAGATGCCTTGCCCTGTGCTCTTTCTAGCAACAGGCCACACCTGAGGGAGGGAAGAATGCCCTCTAATCTGCAAAAGAATGCAGGGAATTCCCCAGCCCAAGGCTGAGCAGCCCAGGCATCTTAAGGATTTGGAAAGTGACCTAGAGTAACCTATGGCTAATTATCATGTCATCAACTGTCCAGGGTGGTGGAAGTGGCTCAATGATGACCTTTGAATGGCAAGAAGGACCCAATCCAGACACTATAAAACAAGGCCCCAGACCATGTCCAGGGCTTCTTGTTAGGATGGGATAGCGGTGTTGTTCATCATCTTCAGTGAACATTTCTTGCCCTATAAGTCCATCTTGACCTTCCTTAATAAATTTCCTTTCATGCTTGCCTTGAATTCAATGTGTCTGGCCATTCTTTGGCCAAAAACACACCAAGAAGTGAGAAAAGATTGCCAGCCTGACAGTTTATTTGAAGGAAACTTTTTAGACGAATTGTCCATTTTGCATATAACCCATATATGCTTAATCAGGCGTGAAAGTTGCAGTGTGTCACAAAATGCTGAAGGCCAAAGAAAGAGTGGGGGCATTGTACCCAACTCCTTGCCATGAATTTTGGCCTTCTCCGGGGCTGCCTTGCTCATGGCTCAGTGGAGAAGCCATGGCTTTAAATATCTGAAAAGGTTGATTTCATTCTTGATTTTTAAATATTAAACAGAAGTTTTACTATTCTCTTCCTCACTGAGGATACTCTTGTGCGGGGTGTGTCTCCCACTCTGGAGAAGGCTGCCAAAGCCAATGCTGCTGGTCAGTGAACTAAGGTAGAAAAGAGAGAAAAAGGCTTGAACTTAACCATGATAAGTGGGAGATACCTGTGGGACATCCAATTATAACCAGTGGGTAGCTATATTTTGGGGTCTAGATAACAACTGAGAGATTTGCCCTGAAATAATCCATATGCTATGTGTTGTTCATACCTAGGAATGGATGAGAATACTTCCAAATAGTTTGTAGTTTAAAGAGAAAAGAAGGTCATGGATAGAAACTTGAAGAATATGAAAAATAAGAATCCAAGGAGGAAGAAGAGCCCAGGATGAGTTTGAGAATAAGAGGAGCTGACACGTGTATGGTACTGTGTGTCGGGGAATATTCTAAGCGCCTTTATATGCGTATCTTCGTCCTCACACTAACCCCCGAAGGTAGGTATTATTATTAGCCTCACTTTTTTACACAGAGAAGTGAAGTGGAACCCCCAAATTTACATAGCAATTGGGGAGCTAGAATTTGAATCCAGATAACCTTTCTGAAGAAGCCATTAACCACTATTAACCCATTAGCCACGATTTTGCCGACCTAGGAGGCAAATCAGAATCAGATGATGTCAAATGTGCAAGGACAGCTTCAAGAGCAAGGTAATGATCAATAGTGGCCACTACTCGGTGGGTCAAGCAGGATGAGGATTGTGATCGTCTAGTGAATTTAAATACAAAGAAGACATATTGTTAAAGACAGTTTAGGGCAGCAGAACTGTAGATTAGGTCAAAGAGCTGAGAGAGAGCAATTATATGAAAGAGAGGCAAGAGGGACTTTACCTAACAAATGCAATCAGTGTAACCTGGCTTATTGTACCCTCGATGAATCCCCAACAATAAAAAATACATAAATAAATAAATAAATAAATAGAAAACACTGTCAAATTATTTTTCAAGAAAGCAAATTGTCCAGGGAATGAGAGATAGGATAGCTGGTAGAAGGAAGACATGGGTACATGTTTTCTATAGAGCAACTCCAGGTAACTAAGGCAGGCTCTAAGAGGTGGGAACTAACTGTGCCTGCTAACTTGACCTAGTGTGGAACTAGGGACCAGGTTGAACATATTTTCTATTGTCAGATGCCCTAAGAATATGCCAGTTACCTAGATTCCGTTTTCTACTTTGCTCAATAAACCATCTGGGAATGTTGCCTACAGAGTATAACAAGAAATGTCCTTCAATGCTATCAATTAAAATAAAAACAAAAACTCAGTAGGTAGTATGAGAGCCCAATCACATCACCATTATTCATGCCACATATCATCAAATCAATTATTAAAAAAATGAACATTTCATACAACAAAGAAACCATATAGTATGAATTTGTCTAAGGTGAAATTGAACTTCTAAGTTGAATTTCAAAAAGAATAAAACAAATATTTTTGGAAAAATATTGGATAGCTATAGAGTTCTTGAAAAACATGGAACTTAATGAACATTTCTTGGTAGCCCTAGAAGAAATTTAAAATATTGGAAAATAGTGTTATAGGGAACAGGACAAGATTATTTATTGTAAAGTGTCTTCATGGGTTAAGTATCCTCAGAAATTATTCATAAATACCAAAGAAAAAAATGATGTGATGGCTCAGGAGAATAAAAGATAAAATGAGGATGTGTTGAATATAATGTTTCCAGAGGAATAAATTTAAATAGATACATCATACATGTACACATGTGTATACATATATTTAACTCCAACAAAATACTAGAAAATATCATTAGAAATCTCAAATATATAAATATTTCAAATAATATATAAACTAGTACTTAATTGCTCAATAAAGTAATTGTTAATTCTATATGATATAATTTGTAGTTTTAGATGATTGATACTTGAAAATAATAGATTGAAGCACACAAGACAAAATTTCACAGACATAAAAAAATGGAACAAAGACAGATTTAGAAATTCCACAACCAAATGTAGTAATCATAGGATCATAGAATATTAGAGCTGAAAAGAATTTTAGAGAGCATTTAGATGTTCCTTTTATAGATGAGGAAATGGTATAAATCTGTTTAGGTTTCTTCTGAATGGCCTACACATCGAATGGAGAGCTTGTCTCCCATACCAATGGTATTTTACTGAAGAGGAAAGAAATAATGTACAGTAGAATGAAGGATCATTTGTGGTTGGCTTAGAATGTTTTACAAGAAATAAAGAAGGGCATGTTTAAATTACTTATAAGAGAAAGTGTCCTAAAGGCAAGAGCAATTTAACAATGGAATAGCCACCCAAAGAGGTCATTCAGAAAACATCAATAAGACATTCAGAAAGAGATTAAATATAATTCTGAAGGGAATAATATAAGTGTCTGGCAATAACATGCACTAGGTACAGAGGTCTGAATACAATGACCTGTCATTTTCCCCATAGTCCCTGTGTCTATGATTCACGTAAAATAATCATGAGAGCAAATAGAAGTAAGGTGAGCATCAAAGGGGAAGAATCATGCAACACAATAAAAGAGGACTACCAGACTGACATGGTAGTACAGAAGAAAACAATTCATTCTGACATGAAGGGCTTTCCACGCAGCACTCTGCTGGTACTTTTTGCTGTTTTGTATACAGAAGCAATGGCAAGACACCCGCTTGCCATTCGGTCAAAAGCGCCTTGTTTTAAAAACTTTTTTCTAATCTATAAGAGAAGTACAGTTTGCCGTCAAGGTTTTATGCCCTCATCCTGGAAGGGATGACCACAAAAAGAACTTCCACAGAGCCTAAATAGAGCCAGCGCTAAAACCTGAAGCATTTAGGTTTATGCGGGTAGCATAAATTTGTATGCACAATTTCGCAAATTTTGAAGGTTTATGCGGGTAGCCATAACATCACAGAGCAGAGTCAGAGAATCAGAAAAATGTTTTGTCTTAGTCCATTCAGCCTACAAAAACAAAATAACATAGACTGGGTAATATAAACAACAGAAATTTACTTCTCACATCTTTGGGGACAGAAAGGTCCAAGATCAAGGGGCTGGCAGATTCAGGGTCTAGAGAGGACTCACTTCCTGGTTCCTAGGTGGCTGACTTTGGGCTGTGTCCTCACATGCCAGAGAGGGTGAAGGATCTCTCTGGGATCTGTTATATAAAAGCACTAATCTCAATCAAGAAAGTTTCACATTCATGACTTATCACTTCCCAAAGCCCTCACCTCCTAAAGCCATCACACTAGAGTACAGGATTTCACATATGAATTTCAGGTGTGACACAAACTTTAAGACCATCACATATTTCGACTAGAAGTAACTTCAAAGATACTCAGATATAAAGCCTTACATGACTGAAAAGCAGTAACATGGGGGCAGCACCTGTGGCTCAGTGAGTAGGGGGCCGGCCCCATATACCTAGGGTGGTGGGTTTGAACCCCAGGCCCCGCCAAACTGCATCAAGAAATGGCTGGGTATTGTAGCCGGCACCTGTAGTTCTGGCTACTCGGGAGGCTGAGGCAATGGAATCACCTAAGCCAAGGAGGTGGAGGTTGCTGTGAGCTGTGACGCTACAGCACTCTACCAGGGGTGACAAACAGACTCTGTCTCTTAAAAAGAAAAAAAAAAAAAGCAGTAACATAGGATTCTTTTTTTTTTTTTTTTTTGGTTGGGGATTCATTGAGGGTACAAGATGTGTCACACACTGAGACCCATCTTCCCCCCTTCCCTCTCACTCTTCCTTTCCCTGTAACATGGGATTTTAAATGCCCAACACTGAGGGGTGCATATCTATAAGAATACAATTACTCACACCATTATCCATACCAGAATGGGCTAAAATACACTCCGAGAAAATATAGACAAATATTAACATTATCTTACTGTGTGAAAAATTTTTCTAAGCAGGAAATGAAGCCAAGAAACCATAATGAGAACTGTGTTTCTAATTATATTAAAATAGTAAATGTCTATATGTCAGGAATCAATATAAATATGAATGAAGATCAAGGGCAGCACCTGTGGCTCTGTGAGTAGGGCACCAGTCCCATATACTGAGGATGGTGGGTTCGAACCCAGCCTCGGCCAAACTGCAACAAAAAAATAGCCAGGCGTTGTGATGGACACCTGTGATCCCAGCTACTGGGGAGGCTGAGGCAAGAGAATTGCCTAAACCCAAAAGCTGGAGGTTGCTGTGAGCTGTGACACCACAGCACTCTACCGAGGTCAACAAAGTGAAACTCTGTCTCTAAAAAAAAAGAGAAAAAGGAATGAAGATCAAATCACAAGGTGAAAAAAATGAATTTGAAACATACATTAAAGGCTTTTGCCTTTAATATAAAATATTAATATAATTAATTAGCATTAATATAAAATATATAGTACTTACGTACTATATATTTTAGTACTATACTATCCAAAGCCTTTTGACACTCCACCCACAAGAAAGATACTCAGTGTTTCCATGTGCAGAAAAGTTTCAAATATTTAAATTCACCCCCCCACCTTTTTTTTTGAGACAGAGTCTCAAGCTGTCCTACTGGGTAGAGTGCCGTGGCATCATAGATCACAGCAACCTCCAACTCTTGGGCTCAAGTGATCCGCTTGCCTCAGTTTTTTTCTATTTTTAGTAGAAACCTGGTCTTGCTTTTGCTCAGGCTGGTCTCAGACTCGTGAGCTCAAGCAATCCATCTGCTTAGGCCACCCAGAGTACTAGGATTACAGGCATGAGCCACCGCACCCTGCCTAAATACACTTCCTGGCACAGATCCAAATGGCCTTTGAGCCCACTAAACTTCATCACAAATCAGAAATGAAAAAGTAAGATATTTTTCATTGATAAATAGATAAGAATTCTTTAAAATTAACACTATAATTTAGGTTAGGATACATAAAAACAAACACTTGTATGCTGCTGAGGGTATTAAAAAATTATGAAAACTTTCTGAAGAATAATTTGGGAACATAGGACAAAAACCTTTTAATTTTGCATGTTCTTTTACCTAAATTTTTGAATATTTTTCTAAAGAAAGTAATTATGAATGAGAGAAAAATGTAGTCATGAGGATATTTATTCTATCTCTCTTCATGGCAAAGTAAAAGGAGATAATTTTGGCAAAGTTTTCCTAGTCACCCGTTGATGGCTCTGAGCGCTTATTCTCTAATTCCACACAAATCATACACTAAGTAACACGTCTAGACTTTTATAAGCCTTCAGTATAAAACTTCCTCTCTGAATTTTATGTGATTCATTTTATACTGCTGGGCTCTTGGGTGTCTTTGAAAAATGATGGGAGAAAAAGTTTATGCATAATGTAATAAATGCTGTATAATTAACCATTATGAAATAGTATTTAAAGTGCTATGTTTTTACTAAGACATTTTAAGAAAATATTTATGTTTGAGATACTCCCTGAATAGTAATAATTTTAAGCACATTCTGAATGTTTCATTGTGTTGTGTGATTTTTCTTTTCATTCAAGCTTTAGGTTTCTTTAAAAAGTAAAGAATGTAGTATCAGAATTTCCTGAATGTGAATTCTAAAACCCTTGAAATTGGTATACAAAAGACCCTTAGATAGCAATTCATTGGAAAGGCTTAGCTCTCCCCTGTTTCCCTTTGGAAGGTTCTACTGTTAAACACACAGGAGAAAAAAATTCTGTCCTTTAACCTTATATTCATGTTCTCACTTAAAGTGCTTAAATTATGGGAATAGTGCAATAAAATATTGTGGAAGGAAGAACAGTCAATATAATTTTCCTAAGAAGTACAGTTTTCATTTTTTATTTTTTAAGGAAGTAATTTTTAATACTTTGACTCCTTAATTTTCCTGTCGAATGGGATCTAGAAACTGTGTGGTCCAATTTTTAATTACATAGTACATGATACCAAAAATGTATTTTATCGTCTTTGTTAATGTATATACTGAGGACTCTTTGTCAAAAGAAAACCCAGTGAAGGAAGAAAGGAAAATGTGGCTTTGTTTCACATATTATTAAGCAATTAATTAAACAGATTTTATTGAGATTCTACTCTGGTTGTGTCACCAATTTAGGCAAGGAAGACACTATGTCACTGTTTAGACCAGCAGTCCCCAACCATTTTGGCAGCAGGGACCAATTTTCCAAGGGGAGAGGGTGGAAGGAGGGGGGAGGAGCTAGTTTGGGGATGGTTCAAACACCTTAAATCGCCACCTCAGATCATCAGGCATTGGAGTCCCATAAAGAACGTGCTACCAAGATCTCTTGCATGAGTTAACAGTAGAGTTTCTGCTCCACTGAGGATCTAATGCTACAGCTGCTTATCTTACAGGAGGTGGAGCTCAGGTGGTGATGGCAGCGATGGGGAGTGGCTATAAATACAGATGAAGCTTTGCTTTCTTGTTCACACTCACCTCCTGCTGTGCAGCCTGGTTCCTAACAGGCCATGGACCACTACTGGTACATGGCCTGAGGGTTCTGGACTGCCATTTAGAGTACAATATGAAAATACTAATGACAAATCATTTAATTTGAATAATATAGTACTTTTATAATTAAGATACACACAAAGTGTGTGAGTGCGTAGGAATATTGCTTTGGTTTATTGGGAGGCTCATAGAAAAAGTCACAAAGACAGTTCCCCTTTGATCAGGAATCTGAAGTACACAGTCCAGGTTAGTAAGAAGACGGTAGTGGTATTAACTTCCCAGACAGAGAGAAGAGGTCAGGTTGATCAGAGACACTTAGATTTAGAAGAACATGGAATGTGCTAGAAATGCCAGTAGCTTAATGTTATTGTACCAAATGAAGAGTGGCAGAGGACAGGACTGGACAAGTTAAGCAAAGGATGTTTATGGAATGTAAAAGATTCCTATGCTGGCCCTCATAGTGAGGTGGCTGGGAAAAGGTTATATAGCACCTTGGACAAGGGCCAGTTACACTATCTCAAGACCTCAGATGTTCAATTTCTGTTCATGGAGGTCTGCTGTGCATGATGGGAACTCACTGGGCAATGGACAATACACTTTATATAGAGACGTTTACACTCAATTCTTTGGTTGTGATTGCTAGGCTGAAACGTTTGAGTGGAAAGTGTAGAATTCTAATCCATCTCAGCTATGCTGTATCCCTTTTCTTGTGACTCCATGCACCCTGGAGTAACTTCAAGCCATGAAATGAATGCAGGTCTTGAGTAGTATTTCAGGGACAGTTCTGTTGGGTGGAATCATCGCAGCATTTGAATAAGACAATCCTGTGTCAAATCATGGCATCGCCTGTACCTTCTGATTCCCCCCCCACCTTGAAAAGTGGTTTAAATAACCTACTTTAACAGAGTAGTTAAGGGTTATTTAAAAAGTAGGGAACTATGCCTGACATTCAGTAGGAATTCAGTGAATGCTATTTTGATCATTCTGCTTCTTATTACTAGAGGGTTACAATGGATTCAAACTAGTCTATGTATTATTTCCCATGCACAGGCTTAAAGACAATGGAGTTTCAAAACTGCCTTGCAAAGTGGAGCTTAAGCCAAGAGTCTTCTAAAGCCAAGTAGCACCTTGACGTTGTATTTTAAACAGAGTTAAAGTGAAATACATATCAGGTCCCCCACTTTCCTAAGGAGCGGCCATTAGAATTTCTATTCCTACACACTAGACTATGGAAAAATAAACAAAATAAAATAATGGAGCAATTTTTCTATTTTTATATTGTGGTAGAAATATCTTGAACATTCTTGCATGCTAGTAGTTTTCTAAATATAGCTCTGCATTACTGTGTCTTCTCATTATAATGAAACCTATAGCACACAGGCTATAGAGGCACCTTGTCTTCAATCTACATGATCAAATACATGTGAGCAGAGTGGGCTATTTGGGTTATTTCCCTTAATCACTGCATTATTTTCTCCTTTCTCCTTCCTCTCAGGAAATATCTATTTTGTGAACAGAAATGTGAAAATTTCACTGGAGTCAAAATAAAATAAAAAGTAGAAACACTCAACTGTACTTAAGGCAGAATGAAGGGAAATCTTGATTTCAGAATCCTAACCACTGCTCAGGCAGCACAGGTGAGAGATGCAGGCCGAGATGTGTAACAACATCAAAGCTCTAACCTTTAAATAATGGCAGCAAAATAATCTCAACCAGATTAGAGGATTTGAAAAGCTCTCAGAGTAAGCAGCTCGTATTTCTGTTTCTTCCCCTCCAGGGAATACTTATTTGGTGTTTAAAGTTTATCTTCTAATACATTTTCTCCAGTGTATGACCAAACCATCCATGGACCAATTCAAAATAAAGTACATTTTATTAAAAGCTATTTTTCCCTTCAATAATTTGGCTCTTATAGAATAAGCAATGGGAGAAATCACCCAAAAGGATTTTTATTAATTCTTAAAAGGAGAAGAGAAAAAACAGGTCAAGGGTGAAAAGATCTAGGGAGAATTTTAATTTTGAAGGCCTTTTTAAAAAAACTGTAGATCCCATAAGTTATATAATTTATAGTTTTTCTTATTTTATTAAACAGAAACTTTGTAATTCTTCTTTACTTTCTTGCTGCTGATAAAAAATAGATACCAACAGGGAACAAATAATTATACCATGTATTTATCAATTTATCATTTTATTCCATTTTTATAGTACATCTCCCATTATGGGAACTATAGATTTTGTCACTGGCTTTGCTTAGAACTAAGTTTTGTAAGTAATATATTTTCCCATTTTAATTAAAGAGAGCAGCTGTATTAGTTGTGTGGGCTGAGGCGTCAAAGAGGGAAGAATGGAATACATTCACAGGAAATGTTCTTATAATATGAAACTTTAAGACCCATTTTTAACCATCCTTGTTAATAGTGCTTCCATCGTTTATAAAGACTCGTGTCTGGATATGACTAAAAAATAAGATTGCAAATTGTACACAACTTGACAGAAACACTGTATATGTGTGGATGCATAAATAATGTAATTATTCTAAGAAAATAAGCCATGATCCTAGAAAATTCACAAATATTCCCTTGTATTTCACCCTTTAACTTTCAAAATTACATCAATATTCAATAATATATTAATTAGCAACATTAAAATGTGGGTTATAAACATTTTGGAGAAATTCAAACAATGAATATTGCATGGGATAGAATTTCAGTTCTGTTCCTGACTGAGGATTCAGGCACATGCACATGGCTCATGACCTTCATGGCCAGGATAGACAAGTAGACTACTGTAATCACTGAGGATCTGCATCCTCTTCTCTTTATTTCCCACACAGGCATTGGGAAACACTCAAAGACTTCTGATAACAATTTGAGTCCATGTGTTTATCTTCCTCTTTACCTCAAATCCCATTGAAAGATTCAAGGAAATATAGAGTTAAACAAGAAGCAGTTGAAGATAGCAAACTAGATTAGGTATCATCGGTGAGATAGACTGAAAGAACTGTTAACTTATGGATGGTAATCTAAATTTCCCTGGTGCCATGGACTACATTGTGAGTCTTTAAATTTGTGTGTCAAATTCCCAACCCTCAGCACCTTAGAATGTGACTATTTTTTGGAGATAAGTTCTCAAGAGAGGTCATTAGGTTAAAATGAGGTCACTGGGATGAGCCCTGATCCAGTATGACTGGTTTCCTGATGAGAAGAGGAAATTAGGAAACAGACACAGAGGAAAGATACAAAGACAGAGAGAAGACAACAGTCTACAAACCAAGGGGAGAACCTCAACTGGAACAATCGGACTAACACCTTGATCTTGGACTCCCAGGCTCCAGACTAGGAGGAAATAAAATCCCTCTTGTTTAATCCATCCATTCTGTGGTAATTTACTATGGCAGCCATAGCAAAACAATACCCCTGGCAAAGGAAGGACGTAATTTGAAAGTCAGTGAAAATGTTTCCTACATAAAGCTCTGGAAAACCCTTATGGATAGGTGTCTGGGAAGATGCCTAAAACCTTAATTTGGGAGTACATAAAATGTTGGGGGGAGGATGATGGAAGCATCAAATGTAGTTGAGCCCAGAGTAATTGGATACGGCATCTGTCCCCTAGATTTAACGTAAAGTAAACATAATGGCTTCTGATGTGAGAGCTGAGGACAAAAAAGCATGAGGACAGCACTTTTAATAGGTAGCTGTGGGTTACCACAACAAAAATAACTTAAGAAGGTTCTGAACACCACTGAATTTCCATAGCACTCCTGGTCTTTTAACTATGAATTTCAACTCTGTCCCGAAAGAGATCACTAAAATCTAAACAGCAGAAGATGCTGGAGGAAACTTTGTGAAGCATTTCAGAAGGTAATACATTAAAAAGCTGTGAGAATTTTATAAAAACCCTAAGCTTTAAGTGGTTTCTCTCACAGTTTACTTGACATAGAAAGCTTGTGCAGTTGAGTCTGATGGAATACTCAGTATCTGATGCAATACACTCTGCTCATTCAGAAGTCCAACTCTAGATGAAGCAACACAAGGAAAGGGAAAAACCGCAGGATTATGAGCTCCTAACAGGGAACCCAGGATAAATAGTTATCATACATTTTTCCCTAGTTAAGGTATACCGGAAGTAGTAGTGAGTAGTAAATACTCGGGGTGGGGGTGGGGGGAATTAAGGACAATATAGCTTAATACTCTCTAAATTTTCATTCTTAAGATTTTCAATCTTATGCTGTAATTCCTATTTCTAAAGTTTACTTTGAACATCACAAAAAGTCAATTATAATTATTTAAAAAATTATTTAATGGCCAGATTTCCACAGAGGCTCCTGTCCAGAAGGAGAGTTAAAAGACAGAAATTTAGCAAGTAACCTGGTGGATTAGAGCTGCACCAAGAGAGAAGATTGAAGAACGCACAACAACCCCACTGAGGCGAGCTACAACCCCAAGGATACGAACAAAAGGTACAAAATCCATCACCAAGTGGACAGGAGTCCCCTCCCCTGGGAGAACATCTTGGAGTGCCCCACAACAAACGAGCAGAGTTCAAAGGTCCTCCCACTACACTCCATGGAAGAGACCCTCTAAAAATTGGACCTACCTCCCCTACTACGGTGCCACAGCTTTCTCCTGCCAGGCATAAAACTGTATAAAACTGTATATATTCTCTACCTGCAACTCTGAGCTCCTAGCACTCCCCTCCACTCTCACTCTGAGGACTGGAGGCCTGTCCCTCAGGAGTCCAGATTCTTGGGCGATTTCTCGAGGGTGTGCACAGGGCCTAAACTGCAGCTGGTCAGTCCTGACTCTACAGCACGGGAGTGAGGAGAGGATGGTCGGCTGAGAGGGAACCACAATGGAGCGGCAGTGCCCCGAGGTGCAGAGCAGCAGCCGTCTTTTGGCAACAATAGCACTCACTCCCAGATATTCCAAAGCCACAGCCCCTGTCTCCCTGGGCAACCAGAGGAGGCCGGGCATCTACTCAGGCGGCAACCACCACGGAACAGATCTGGGATGGAAATGCAGGCCCCGTGATTTAAGGGTTTGCCTGAGGCGGTACTGGCCTGGATAGAGCACGGGGACTAGAAACACATGTGCAGAGCCTGGAAGTTCCCAAGGCGGAGCTGACCCAGATGGCTGCTTTACTGAGCCTAAGATGCACCCGACCCTCAGAGGATCATTAGCCTATAGACAAAGCAAGACAGGAGGCTAGAACTGACAGCTAACTGTGCTGCGAATACAAACCTGCAGGGGCAAAGACAGGGCCTGAGGCACAGTCTCTGGGAACTCAAAACAGCTTCTCTTCTGCAGGGTAATTTAGCAGGGACAGAAACAAATTCCTGCAAAGTTGTTCTGTTCTCTTCTGTCAATAACAGCAATTAGGGGCAGGGCTGGAACTGAGTGAACACCCCCCAGCCTCCATCAAGCACCCAAGGTTGTCAGACCTCACCTACCCCTGCTATATAGAGGCAGAGTGCAGTGGCCTGGCTGAGCATAACTAGATTTCCTTGTGATTCAGGCAGGTGCAAACCCCTGGAGTATCTGTTCACTACAGGCAACTAAGTCAAAACCTTGCTGGCCTATCAGAGACTGGGTGTGACAGAGGTGCAAGGTGGGGAAGGAGGCATCAACCTTCCCAGATTGATCTATTTGCTGGGTGGGTCTTCCTCAATCCACAGAGAACCGGAGTAAGCCATATCTGAGTAGTCACCAGACCCCTGCGATCCAGTTGCCAGAGACCTTTTAAACTCTCCTACCTGAGACAGGAGCTCACTGAAACAATTGATTTGGACCTTTTGAACTGAGCCAATCCCCTGAGGATTATTCAGGTGTGTGGTTGTACGAAGGTTTGATTTTCCTTTTCCTATTGTCACCTGGGGGTGGGGGGAAGCAGGGTGACTTAATTGCTGGTATTTCTCCACAGCTGAGACTTCAACCTAGAGTAACTGTTTCACTAGGGTCGAACAGAGACCACCTGAAAACAAGACAGAACCACTTAGCGCCACCACACCAAACAGGTCAACAGTTTCTCAGGCCATAACACTGTACGGGTCCTCAACAAAGCTCCAAGGGAAAAATAAAATGGTGTAAAGCAATCATGGGGCAGAATCAGTGGAAAAACTCTGGTAACATGAATAACCAGAATAGATCAACCCCCCAAGGAAAGATATGGCAGATGTAACTGAAGATCCCATTCATAAAAAGCTGGCCAATATGTCAGAAATCGAATTCAGAATTTGAATTGCAAACAAGATTAATAGAATGGAAGAAAATTTTGAATTAGAAATTCGAGGATCAATTCAAAGGACGGAATTAGAAATTTGAGAAGCAATTCAAAAGTTGTCTCAAGAATTTAATGAATTCAAAGACAAAACCACCAAAGATTTTGACACACTGAAGCAAGAATTTCCAGCTCTCAAAGATCTGAAAAATACAGTAGAATCCCTCACTAACAGAGTGGAGCAAGCAGAAGAAAGGATTTCTGACATTGACGACAAAGCCTTTGAAGGCTCCCAAACTCTCAAACATGAAGAGAAATGAAGAACAAAAACGGATCATTCTCTCAGAGAGCTCTGGGATAATTCGAAGAAGGCTAATATCCGCTTCATTTGAATCCCTGAAAGTGATGAAGTGGCCTCGCAAGGCACAGAGGCCCTTCTCTGTGAAATTATGAAAGAGAAGTTTCCAGACATGCCAAGAGATTCTGAAATTCAGATAGCAGACAGCTTCAGAACCCCAGCACGACTCAATCCGAATAAGACATCCCCAGACATATCATAACTAACTTCACTAAAAGTTAATATGAAGGAGAAAATTCTGAAAGCAGCTAGATGTAAGAAATCTATTACCTACAAAGGGAAGAATATTAGAATCACTGCAGATCTCTCTGCTGAAACTTTTCAAGCCAGAAGAGGGTGGTCATTGACTTTTAATCTCCTAAAGCAAAATAACTTTCAATCCCAGATCCTGTATCCAGCTAAACTGAGTTTCATTTGTGATGGAGATATTAAATACTTTAATGACATTCATATGTTGAAGAAATTTGCCATAACCAAACCAGATCTTCAGGATATTCTCAGACCTATTCTCCATAATGACCAGCCCAATCCTCTACCACAAAAGGAAACTCACTCAGAAACTTTTGATGGAACTCCAACTTCCACACTGGCAAAAGGATTAAAAACATCTACTGGACTTTCAAAAAACTCGATACCCAAAATTTTACCAGACTTATCAATATTCTCCATTAATGTGAACAGCTTAAACTATTCCCTAAAGAGGCACAGGTTGACTGACTGGATACAAAAACTCAGGCCAGATATTTGCTGCATACAAGAGTCACATCTTACCTTAAAAAATAAATATAGACTCAGAGTGAAAGGATGGTCTTCCATATTTCAGGAAATGGTAATCAGAAAAAAGCAGGTGTTGCAATTCTATTTGCAGATACAATAGGCTTTAAACCAACAAAAGTATGGAAGGATAAGAATGGTCACTTTATATTTGTTAAGGGTAATACTCAATATGATGAGATTTCAATTATTAATATCTATGTACCTAACCAGAATGCACCTCAATTTATAAGAGAAACTCTAACAGACAAGAGCAACTTGATTTCCTCCAGCTCAATAATAGTTGGAGATTCAACACTCCTTTGGCAGTGTTGGATAGATCCTCCAATAAGAAGCTGAGCAAAGAAATTTTAGATTTAAACCTAACCATCCAACATTTGGATTTAGCAGATATCTACAGAACATTTCATCCCAACAAAACTGAATACACATACTTCTCATCAGCCCACGGGACATACTCCAAAATTGACCACATCTTAGGTCACAAGTCTAACTTCAGTATATTTAAAGGAATAGAAATTATTCCTTGCATCTCCTCGGGCCACTATGGAATAAAACTTGAATCATGCTACCAGACCTCAGACTATACCATATATCGATAGTGATCAAAACAGCATGGTACTGGCACAAAAACAGAAAATTAGATGTCTGGAACAGAATAGAGAACCAAGAGATGAATCCAGCTACTTACCATTATTTGGTCTTTGAGAAGCCAATTAAAAACATTCAGTGGGGAAAACATTCCCTATTTAACAAATGGTGCTGGGTGAACTGGCTGGCAACCTGTAGAAGCCTGAAACTGGACTCACGCCTTTCACCATTAACTAAGATAGACTCTCACTGGATTAAAGATTTAAATCTAAGACATGAAACTATACAAATACTAGAAGAGAGTGCAGGGAAAACCCTTGAATAAATCGGTCTGTGTGAGTATTTTATGAGGGGTGCCCCCAGGCAATTGAAGCAGCTTCAAAAATATACTACTGGAACCTGATCAAACTAAAAAGCTTCTGCACAGCCAAGAGCACAGTAAGTAAAGCAAGGAAACAGCCCTCAGAATGGGAGAACATATTTGCAGGTTATGTCTCCGACAAAGGTTTAATAACCAGAATCCACAGAGAACTCAAATGTATAAGCAAGAAAAGAACAAGTGATCCCATTGCAGGATGAGCAAGGGACTTGAAGAGAAACTTCTCTGAAGAAGACAGTCTCACAGCCTACAGACATATGAAAAAATGCTCATCATCTTTAATCATCACAGAAATGCAAATCAAAACTTCTTTGAGATTATCATCTAACTCTAGTAAGATTAGCCCATATCACAAAATCCCCAAACCAGAGATGTTGGCGTGGATGTGGAGAAAAGGGAACACTTCTACACTGCTGGTGGGAATGCAAATTAATACATTCCTTTTGGAAAGATGTTTGAAAATACTTAGAGATCTAAAAATAGATCTGCCATTCAATCCTATAATTCCTCTACTAGGCATATACCTAGAAGACCAAAAATCACATTGTAACAAACATATTTGTACCAGAGTGTTTATTGCAGCCCTATTCATAATTGCTAAGTCATGGAAAAAGCCCAAGTGCCCATCCATCCACGAATGGATTAATAAATTGTGGTATACGTACACCATGGAACGTTATACAGCCTTAAAGAAAGATGGAGACTTTACCTCTTTCATGTTTAGATGGATGGAGCTGGAACATATTCTTCTTAGTAAAACATCTCAAGAATGGAAGAAAAAGTATCCAATGTATTCATCCCTACTTTGAAACTAATTTATGGCTTTCACATGAAAGCTATAACCCAGTTATAACCTAAGCATATAGGGAAGGGGGTGAGGGAGGGGAGGGGGAAAAGGTGGGCAGAGGGAGGGTGATTGGTGGGATTACACCTGCAGTGCATCTTACAAGGGTATATGTGAAACTTAGTAAATGTAGAATGTAAATGTGTGAACACAATAACTAAGAAAATGCCAGGAAGGCTATGTTAACCAGTGTGATGAAAATGTGTCAAACTGTCTATAAAACCAGTGTATGGTGCCCCATGATCACATTAATGTACACAGCTATGATTTAATAAAAAAGAAAAAAGAAAGAATAACCTGAAAATATGAAGTGGTAGTGAGGCCCTGAAATTGGTTTATAACAGCTCACAAGAATAAATCTGTCATACTTTGCCCATATTTGTGGGCACTGATGCTAATAGCTTGGAACTGCCCATAGCTACTCAAGTCATGAATGGATAAACTGTGGTATATGTATAAAATTAAATAGTATTCAGGCATAAAGAAAGATGGAGACTTTACATCTTTGTTATTTACCTGGATGGGTTTGCAGAACATTCTCCTAAGTAAAGAATCAGAAAAATGAAAAAGCAACCATCCAATGTACTCAATACCAATATGAAGCTAGTAAATGAACAACTACACACCCACACAAGGAAAAAACACAATTATATTTCAGTAGGTGTGGGGGGACTGGGAGAGAAGGGAAGAAGGGAGGAGGAGGAAGAGGAGGATGGGGTTTGGTAATCTCTCGCCTAACAGGTACAATGTAAGGGTATAAGGCAGGCCTTCTGGATAAGGAGCTCAAGTACATTTTGGACTTTGCCTATCACGCAGAAACAATGTGACTTAATGATTTGTACCCATATTAATCTGAAATTTTAAAAAATTGGCCATGGCAAAATATTTACACTATAAAAATTAGCAAACTCTAAAAATCAAAAATTTCTTTTTCTTCCAAAAGACCAGTAGTTCAGCATTTATTAATGTACACTAGAGCAGCAGTTCTCAACTTATGGGTCATGACCACTTTGGGGATCAAATGACCCTTTCACAAGGGTCACCTAAATACATCCTCCATATCAGATATTTACATTATGATTTATAACAATAGCAACATTACAGTTATGAAATAACAAAGAAAATAATTTTATGGTTAGGGTCACCACAACGTGAAGAACTGTATTAAAGGGCCACAGCATTAGGAAGGTTGAGAACCACTGCACTGGAGATTACATATATATATTCTATGATATTTGAAAATATAAATATGGATGATCTAGTTCATTATAACAATTTAAATATAAGACATCTAGGAATGAAGATAATAACTGTACATATATATATATAAAGAAGGTTATAAAACATTATTGAAGGACATGAAAGAAGATACTAAGTATTTGACGGGAAGTCTAAATTTTAAGAAAGATGACAAATCTCCCCACAAATTATTCTACAGAATTGAATGAAACTCCAATAAAATATCTATTATTTGGGAGGATTTACTTAAGTTTATTTGGTTCATTTGGAGAAAAGAAATGCATAAAAGACAAAAAACATTTATACCAAAATGATAATGGATTTCTCAGACCACGTGTTGAGATATTTTATAAACTGGTTTATTAACAGAATTAATATTTCAGAACAATGATTATAAGCTTAGACCAGTACAGAATACAAGAACAAGTAGATAGATACTTAAATTTAATATATAAATATGGTAATGTTTCAAAGCCATGGGTGGAATGGGATATCTCTTTTTGAATAATATAGAAAAGCTTGGCTACTTTTGAGGAAAAATATTAGATCCTTGTCATACACCTCTACAACCTTCCTTTTGAAGAAGCAAGGTGTGTAGGTTGCAATTATAAACCAGCTTTGTCTTGTGTTGTCTCTTCTTTTTCTTTAACACAATCTGAGGTCTGCTGATGTCTGTTTGCCCTTGTTTGTGGCCCTTCCAGACAAGACCCAAGATGACTCTATGCTGTGTGTTTTTGTGAGATGGACTTGCTCTTTAATTCCTCCACCACACATTAGACACCCACCTACCAGGTTTTGAAATTTTAGAGGGCACACATTAAACTTACTAAATGGTCTTCTTAAAGTGAAGGGAGACCCTCCTATACTATCTAGCCCCCAGCATGATAGTGAGACACAAGATAGTAAGAGCTTTACTCAAAGAGCACCCCCTCCTTTAATCAGTGGCTCTGGCCCCATGTATTCTTTATATGTGTATGCATATTTAATTTAATTTATGTTAAAATTTTATGCATTTTGGATAAAATTTTAACAAAAATTTAAAAAAATGCAAATTATGTGAAAATTTTAAAGACAAAAACATTAGTGATTTTGCTGAAATGAAGGAAAGAACACTACATTTTATGGAATAAATAACAAATTATTCATGAGTTACATATTACTTTACTTATATTGCTCATTTCATATTTGCTGACCACCAAGAGAACATTCAGATACACTTAATATTAAATTCAGTCATCTTTGAGTTCTTGTCAACTCCATATAAAAACCTTAGCTTTATACTTTTTGAAAATGTAATCATAGTAAAGGTATTTTTGTAATGGTAGAAATATAGAAAATATTTTACTTAACAGCTTGCTCATTTGATTTATATATTCTTGATGTGATTGAGAGGTTAAAAAAGGACTGAAACCATCATGATATAAAATGGTACTGGCTGCGCTCAGGTCTGGCTCTCTACATAGTTGAGAGTAAGGAATTGGTTGTATCTTGGGGTCTCAACACCAACTTCTACTGTAGTATTATATTACACGTATTTACAAAAGTAAATTAAAAAGAGATTTAACATATTAAGTATTTAAAGTGTATGTATGAAGACTTTTTATAATCTTGAGTAAGAAAGGTCCTTCTCACCATAAATATTAGAACTTAAGAAAATATGGACAGATCTAACTATATAAAAGAGTATACTGAAGGATACATAAATAATATTAAAAGAACAAGTTACAATCCCCCAAAAAATATTTTGAAAATGGGTGATGAAAAAATCCTAGCACTCTGGGAGGCCAAGGTTGGCGGATTGCTTGAGCTCAGAAGTTCAAAAGCAGCCTGGGTGAGAGCAAGACCCCATCTCTACTTAAAGAAGAAAAAAAATTGAAAAATTAGCTGAATGTTCTGGCAGATACCTGTGGAGGCTGAGGCATGAGGGTCGCTTGAACCCAGGAGTTTGAGGTTGCTGTGAACTATGATGCCATGGCACTCTAGCCTGGGGCAACAGAGTGAGACTCTGTCTCAAAAAAATAAAAAATAAATAGTTAATATCCTTACTGCATGAAGATTAGCATAACAACAGAACATGGCAAAGAAACATAAACAGTCAGTAAAGAAGAGATACGCATGACTTTTCAATATATGGAAAGATATTAATCTCACCCATAAATGAGTGAAACTAAAACAACAATGAGGATTTTTGTCTATTAGGTTGGCAAATAGTCTAAAGATGGATAATTCCCAGCATTGTTAAAAGTGTGAGGCAACAAAAACTCTCATGCATAGATGAAGGAATTAGTAAACTTTAGCAACTTTTTTGGATGGTAATCTGGCATAATTTATCAGTTTATATCATGTGCACTGCCTTTGACCCAGTGCAGTGATGCACCACTCAACCCCCCTTCAGGAATGTGGAACTGATTCCCTGGCTGCTAGGAGTGTGCTAGCAGGCAGCCTTCAGCTGTCAATGGTCTTACAGGGCTCACCCTAGCTAAAAAGAACCACCTGCTTAAAGGCAGGCAAGCCCTTCCTTGGGCAGCCTACATCTAGCAACTAATCAATTCAGAGCCAATCCACCCTACCACAACTTGATTGAACTCTAAGTGGCTAGTCCATCTTAAAATTTCCCTGAAGGATCTGCTGGGTCTTTCCTTACGAGACTGTACGACAGCTAACTGCCCGCTAATCCTACTTCCTTCCCTGCCTTCCATTCCACAGATGTTGACCCTGTCAACACTCCTTACCACACCTTCTAAATGTAGTCTTCATCTCAGAGTACACGATGGGGAAATGTAATCTGAAATCAGAATTCTATACCTAAGAGTTTACCAAAAGAAAACAATCACACAATATATGAAGATGTTGGGACAGAATGTGCATTGCAGATTGGCCTATAAAAGAAAAGAAAAAAATGACAAGCCAACTATCGAGTAATAGGAGAGTAGTAAAATATATTACAGAAATCACAACATGAAGTTAAACATTCAGTTATAGAATAGTATGCATTTGGCCAAAATTTTAAGTATCTCTCTCTCTCTACGTTTAAATATATGTTTATATAGGCAAAAAAAATTTGCAGAGATAACTCTCAACAGTGTTTCTCCAGGCACTCACCTCTTAAATATCTGTGTTTGATTTTTGTCATTGTTGTTTACATAAAAAGCCACTATTTCCAATACAATAAATCAAAACCAACCAACCAACAAAGAAAAACCAGAATCACTTAATAAATATAGGCTGAATATTTCAAGCTTAAGTCTCTCCTTGGATAAAGAACACAATTAAAGAGGGCCTTTTCTAACTTTCATGTCCTGTAAAATACAGCTTCTGGTACCTTCCTGCTGCAAGTTCTTAAAAAGCTTTGATTTCCTCAGCTGAAGACTATTTTGTTAGGAAAATCGCTAACATTTCTAAATAAATATAATTGACTCTTCATTTCATATATGCCTGGTTTAGAAATAACTACAGATAAAAGCATACTAGGCCATGATTTTAAACATTTAATTGCAAATCCTGGTCCTATCACCAATTCAGTATATAACCTTAAACACATCTGTGTCTCTTTCCTGACCAACTGTAAGAAGTGATTTGTGAGAACTCATATTTTCCTCATAGATGCAGCAATATCTAGAAAGATTCCTTTATAAAAAGAGCAAGTGATATACTAATATAAAGGTAAATAGTAGGCCATGCATCTCAAAATTGGTTTTGCAGTCTTGGAAATCTGTGTTATCTCACCTGTCTTCGAGACTTAACGTATATTTGGAATTTTCATGCAGCTCCAATTCCCACCTGCAAGCTGGTTTTGTTTGGTTGAGCCAAATACGGGATCAGTTATCATAGAAACCAATATCATTTCCAGGGTGTGTAAGGCTGTGGCTAAAAACAGTAGTTTAATCTTGGTTCTGGCAATGAGTCTTAACGTGGACTTAACTAGTTACTTGCCTCTTGGGGACTATGTCACTAAGAATAGTAAATACATAGGTATATACTCACACAGATACATACTTATATGTATACATACATATATGCACACATACATAGATAAATGGTTCAGAAAATAACAAAGGTATCACCAACATAATCTCAAATTTTATTCTAGCCCTAGAACAATTTCACATGTGTTCTCGACATGCTGTTTATCTTACTTTTAGTAATTAGTTTCTCTGAGAGAAGATCTCAGTAGTTACTGTTGGCTCTAAAATTTCTGGGCAGCACGTGTCGCCCAGTGGTTAGGGTGCTGGCCACATACATCAGAGCTGATGGGTTCATGCCCAGCCAGGGCCTACTAAACAACAATGACAATTGCCACAAAAAAATAGCTGGGCATTGTGACAAGCACCAGTGGTCCCAGCTACTTGGGAGGCTGAGGAAGGAGAATAACTTGAGCCCAAGAGTTTGAAGTTGCTGTGTCTATGACGCCATGGCCCTCTACTGAGGGTGAAATTGTGAAACTCTGTCTCAAGTAAATAAATACATAAATAAAATTCAAGCTCTGTTTATGGCAAACCTGCCACTGTTTTATGTGTGTATGTGCATCTATATATTTCAACATGGTGGTTAGCCCCAAAATGATGGCCCTGAAGTGGGATGCCATTCATTCATTCATACATTTAATAATTTAATAAGTATTTATTTTGTGGAAGTTACTGTGGTAAATATAAAAAAGGAAGACAAGTCCCCTGCTTCCCTACACTAACATTTAAAAGTTAATACATGTATACTTACACATAGTCCACATAATTACAACATAAAGTAGGAAATAATATATACAGGCAACATACAAGAAGTGTGGAATGTTTTAGAAATATGGAATAAAGTCCAACAGTTCCCACATGGAGAAGATGTGTAAGGTTTCATTAAGAATATGACCTTTGCACCAGGCCGTAAGGATGGAAAACCAATAATTTCAAAACTCCTTGTATATGTCCAAGATAACAGAAGAAAAACAAGAGCAGAAGCAGTTATACATCCCAAATTTATCCCTCCCATTGGCGAGTCACAGATCAAGTAAGTTGAGATATTTATGATAGATTTCAGAAAGTTCTTGCCTTTTATTGACACTACATTAAGTTTACTGGATATTTTCCTTTGGGCTCACTTTTCAAAGAATAGTGCTTTACAGTCTGATTGATTAGTATAGATAATCTAAATATCAATATTACTTTAATGGTGAGCCTGGGTCTCTGAATAGGGGCACCTATGCCTTATTGATAAGACTGTCAATAATAAAACTATTTGGATGTGAAACACATCAAACACTTTAGCTTCTTTCCTGTTTTATTGCCTTAATAGACAAAAAGCCCTACAGTCAATGAAGCAAATCTGCTTTGGTTTGTATGGCTTTGTCTTTGAAATTGTGGCCCTTTCTCTTACTACCAATGATGGAGCCGTTACAGATACAGGAAAGAAATCATCATACTGAAGTGCAAGGTTTACTTGCTAGAAATAAACAAGCCCGTTTTAGTAAAATAAAACGGACCTAAAGCTGTGCTAAGATCTCAGGCTTAATAGTTATTCCACTTCTCTCTGACATTTAAAAATTATAAGGCATGGCAAAAAGAAATCCTTAAATGTCAGAATCCTCATAATTTCTTCAACTTTTGCCACTGAATTCAAACTTCAGCCCAGACCTAACCCCCTGGCCTCTGAGTGTGGTGAGGGCAGAAAAGAAGCTGAAGTTGGAGGATGTAAAATGTGTCTTGTTCGGCTGGTAGCAAGGCCAGTTCAGACGGAGATACTCCTCCCAGCAGGATCCTCAGGCCAGGTCCTCAGAGAAGCCTCCTCAGAATCATTAGACATATTTTAATGATGGAGTTAATGGAAGGAAAATGTCAGAGAAACTGAGGCTGCACAATTCTCTTCCCTACATTTCTTTTTCATGATGTCCTTAATTAAGGTAACTGGATTTTTGGCTACTGCCATTGTGCCACATTTACTTATGTAGTGAATTCTGATTTCAAAGACAACTGAAATTATATGGTCATTCCAAAAGACATGTCAGTAGCAGGGTGACAATGACAATGAGAAGATAAAGGAGGAAAGGAGGAGGAGGAGAAGAGAGAGGAGGAGAGGAAAGAAGACAGATCAGATTTTCTACATGCTGGGGAAAGGGAGGACACTCTGGTGTCTTGTGTAAACCATGAGCACACTGGATGAGGGTGATGTGTTACAGCTATTTTACATAGGAATAAACAGTGGCTCTTACAGGCTTGAAGAGGTAAAGAGTGTGCCTACTGTCAGGCAGCTAACAAGGAGCAGAGCTAGGAGTCAAATTCCCTTTAATCACCGAGAGCATGTGCTGTGGGGGGAAGGCAGGCGCTCCAGTGAGACTGTATTTACATTTAAAATGTATGGACATATTCCCTGATCTAAAAATACTAGCCCATTCCACACAATTGATTGAATGTCTATTAGTATAACATCTCTTAATGAATATCTGCTAGTTTCATCATCAAAGTAAAGATATTCTCATCTTCTTTTCTTATATTTTTATGTGAACTCATTTCTTATAAATTTCTGTTTTTTAAAAGCATAAAATAAAGACGGGCCCCATTCTTTTTCTTCCCTCCCATTACATTTCAATATATGTTCTTGAAGATGGTTCTTATGTGGATTTATGCAGTCGTGTGTGTGTGTGTGTGTAAAACACTGCACTTCATGAATTATTATTTTGGGGCAACATCTCAGTCAGTTATCTTTTTCTCAGTTCTACATTCCGATCGATCCTGCTTCTGTTTTTAGGATTTTAGTTATTACTATATACTGACTGTTAACAAGAGACTTTTTCCCCTATCATTTTCCTCAATTAAGAAATGCAATGATAATCGTTATGGTGAGTGTTGGTTAATGTTCTTAAAAAAAAAAAGATTTAGAAAAAGGGAATCTTATTTTCTAGTCAATGAAACCACTGTGTTATTATAGCAACATTTTCTCTTAATTTTTAAAATATTGTCTAATCAAACAATTTAGAGAACCTTGATTTGAGGGTGACCCCTTACAGTAATGGAGGGATTTTATGTGGGCTTGTCCAAGGCAGATGAACTGTATGCTCTGTAAATTCTACTGTAATTGTGTCCACTCTCTGATTTTGGTTGTTAGCTATAAAATTACTGATAAGTAATAAAACACAGGTCAAAAGTATTAAACCTTTGTTGCAAATATCACCAAATCATAACAAGGGAATATCCGCTGAAAGCCACAATTCCTAGCATTTACCTGTAAAATGTAGTTTAGATAACAGGACTTCTTTTTTTTTTTTCCTTCTTGATGTGGCTTATGAAGATTTTACAGTGTTGCTATAACTTGCCATCTAAGTGAAAGGAACTGTTTCTAAGACCTACTTGGGTAGATTCCACTTGAGAATAAATTAACTTTAATTATTAAATATTCATAGAGGGTTTTAGCCATTTTATTTTTGTCTGGCAAGGAATTGCATGCCATATAACCATGTGTCTCTAAAGTATAATGAAAGGAGATGAATGCTTATAATACTCCCTGTGGCTAATTCTTCCTAATCCATTGCCCTTCTTTAAAAAAGAACAGTTGTGATCTTATTTATGATGTTTTAAGGCTCCACAGAGCTCTTAACAAATGTTCCCTGACTTGCAGTTCTGCATAAGGCTGTAGTACTTACGGATCAGTCAAAAACAGGGGCAATGTAATAAGACACAGGGTGGGGCTTCCTCAAACTAAGAAGAGCAAAGGCAAAAAACTATAGTATAGTGATTAGGTTCCCTTTTCCTCTCCTTACATTGTATCTCCCATTAGTAAAAACTTACCCAACCAAATATTTGTTCCACCCTCCTCCTGTGATTTGACATCTCAGTACATTTATGGCTAGCATTTCTCAACACGCATTCTAAAGAACAGTTGGTTCAAAGAAATGCTGGCAGATGTTACTTGAAAAAGAGTCTGAGATCAAATAAGTTTGGGAAATCTTAAATTATAGAAAGTTAAACAGATTTAGTTTCTCAAGGGCTTCTTAGAGTTTTTAGTACGGTAATATTCCCCATGAATCACCATGAAAAGCTTATAGATTTGCAAAATTTCCAGAATGTCTGTTCTGTGAAACTTTTCCACAGAGCATGCTTATGAGAATAGTGTTCCACAGAACCCAAACTGGGAAATACTAAACTGAGTAACTACAAAGTTACTGCTTGGTGCATCTTTAACTATGGGAGGCAGGCAAAGGGGTGGGCAAATGGAAAGCCTACCTGTCCTTCTTCTGAAAAAATTTGGCAAGGATGCAAAAGGAACTTGAAACCCTCACAGGAGGAACAATTGATACAAAGATGGACACTTTTCTTGGAAATACTTACTCCAATGTGATATGATGTGACACTCTCTTCACATAGTTGGAATTAGCTTTATTCCAGCTTAATGAGGACAAACTGGTCATAAAAATTGTGGTTTCAGTCTAAAATATCTCCAAAAGTGATGAAAGTTCTGTCACTGTAGATTGTTAAACATAAACTGAATGACCAGTTTATAGCAAGCTGGGGACACTGGGACTTTGGTTGGATAAAATGCTTTAAAGATTCCTTCCAACTTTGCCAGCTTATGGATCTAAGGCAGAGGTCTCAAACTTTTTAAACAGAGGGCTAGTTCACTGTCTCTCAGACTGTTGGAGGGCCGGACTATACTTAAAAAAAAAAACTATGAACAAACTCTTATGCACACTGCACATATCTTATTTTGAAGTAAAAAAACAAAACGGGAACAAATACAATATTTAAAATGAAAAACAAGTAAAGTTAAATCAACAAACTTACCAGTATTTCAATGGGAACTATGGGCCTGCTTTTGGCTAATGAGATGGTCAATGTCTGGTTCCATATTTGTCACTGCTAGTTGTAACAAGTGATGCAAGTGTGCATCAGTTAATCTAGATCTGGTTGGAGATTGATGTTTCATTCTGGAAAAAGTCTGCTCACAGACATAAGTGCTGCCAAAGATGGTTGCCATTTTGAGTGCATGGTTCCTGAGATTAGGGTATGTCTCAGAGGGGAGAGATGCATAGAAATTAGAAAGGCTGCTTAACTTGAATGTGTCTTTCAGAGAGTCAAAATTCTGCAGTTCAGCCAGTTCTATTTGGTAAATCGTATCCACATTTTCAATGTCAATAGAAAATGGGTTACGGAAAAGCTGTATGTCCTGTTCATGGAGATGAAGCTCTTTAAATCTAAATTGGAACTCCTTTTGCAACTTTTCCAGTGAATCCACACATGTTTTATTTGGAAATGCAACCAATGGATTTTCCACTAACAGATTTTGAGTTGTGGGAAGATGGCAGAAATTTTCCTCCTTCACTTATTTGATGAGGAGGCCTAATTTTACTTCAAATGCTTTCACATGTGATTGCATATCACAGAAGAGCTTCCCCTTTCCTTGAAGTTGCACACTGAAACTGTTGAGTAGCTCTGTTACATCTGTCAGAAAGGCAAGATGCCATTTCCATTCTGCATCATTGAGCTCTGGTACTTCTTTGTTTTTTGAAAGCAGAAAAGATGTAATCTGTGGAAGTAAGTCATAGAAATGTTTCAAAACTCTCCCTTGACTCAGCCAATGGACTTCTGTGTGGTATGGAACATCTTCACAGGCAACATTTAGCTCAGACAGAAATTCCTAAAATTGTCTGTGGTTTAGTGCATTACCTGTAATGAAGTTAACACAAGATACCACAGTTTTCATAAGAGTCCCACTTCAGTGATTTACTACATGGCTTTTGTTGGTGGATGAGGCAGTGTATGGCTATTGGATGAGAATAGTTATGTTTGTCCATTTCTTGGTTAATGTGAGCGTTTACTCCTTTCTTAGATCCCACCATGCTAGGAGCACCATCAGTTGTCACACTGGCTCCACCAGTCCAGCTCCAAACTATTCACAGTTTGGCAAAACTTTTCATAAAAATCCTCTCCTATAGTTGGTCCTCTTCCTCTGATGCTTTGCAGTGCAGCAAGCTCTTCTGTGACTTCAAAATAGTCATTCGTCCCACGAATAAAAATTATAAGTTGTGCAGAATCACGAACATCATTACTTTCATCGAGTGCCAAGGAAAAATACGAAAGTTTTTTGCGGAGTTTTGCAAATGCTGATGCAAATTGTCTCCCATTTCTTCAATCCTTCATGTAATTGAGGGTCCTGAAAGACTCACTGTACTAAATAAATCAGCCTTCTGTGGACACATATCTTTGGCAACAGAAAGAAGGCATTCTTTAACAAATTCTCCCTCCACGAATGGTCTGCCAGTACACCCTAATAGCTTGGCAACTTGAAAACTTGCTCTCAGTGATGAAGTATTTAGCTGTTTCTGCTTCACAAAAGTATTTTGCTGAGTTGTCAATGTATATTTCAGTTTTAATATTTTATCTTTTCTCACTTCTCTGACCAATCATATTTATCTTTATGTTGGGTTTGATAGTGTTAATGCAAATTGTATTCTTTGAACACAGACACTATATTCTGGCATATCAAACACACAGCTCTTTCCTTGTACTGCATGAAAAAGTCATCACAAGTCTACTGTTCTTTGAATATCCTACACTCTGAGTCAATTTTTCTCTTTCTTGATATCATTGTTTCTTAGGGATTCCAAATTGCTATTAGTAAAATACATATATATATGTATACAGCACTCCAAAAACAATATACTTTGCCCACACAGAGACATATACACTGCACTGCCCATCAATACAGTCTGATCAGTGCCATCAATGCAGTCTGATCAGTGTCCATCAATGCAGCCTTGCCAGTCCACATCATTTCAGCCTCACCAGTGCCCAAATGGTGGAACTCCGCTTTTACCTCAGGCTCACACTGGTGCAGTGCAGGAACAGGCACAATTACAGAGCCAGTTCCTTCACCACCTTCCCAGTTAATACTACCCTGTGCGAACCGCACTGTGATCTATGAACTCACACAGGTCTTCTCACCCACGCAATCAGATTCCACTATAGGAAAAAAGAAGGCACGTATGCCTTTTTTCTTCCGAATCTAATGCAAGTTCAGCCATACAAGCATATGGCTGATATCAACAGTGTGAACTGGGGCTTGCACAGCACACAACATACAACATCATACACAACTGAATAGCAATCAGAATATAAATGCACTTACTGTCAATTAAATTGAGTACTCCTCGGTTGTCTGCAGAGCCAGATTAAGTTCCCATGGGGTCCTAGGCAGATTACCAGTTTGGAGCCCCCATGAGATAACACTGAGCACTGACCATTTGCATTAACACTGACCACTGACAATTTGCATTAATACTGAGTGCTAACAATTTGCATTAACACTGAGCACTTACAATTATCATTACCACTGAGCACTGACTATTTGCATTACCTCTGAGCTCTGACAATTTGCATTAGCACTGAGCACTGACTATTTGCGTTATCACTGTGATGCAACCCCCCTAGAAACCACCCCCAACCAACTAGCCAACTTAAAGAAAAAGCTCTCCTAACTTCAAAAAAAAAAGGCACCCCCTATCTGCAAAAAAAGACCTCCTAACTTCAGGAAAAAAGGCCCCCCTTAACCACAAAAAAAAGGCCCTATTAACTTCAAAATTAAAAAAAAAAAATAGACCTCCTAACTTCAAAAAAACAACAAAAAACCCTAACTTGTTCTTACCTCGGTCCTTAGGTAGCAGCAGGCTCTGCACAGGCAACCTGGTGACTTCTCTGATTACACCAGAGACTGAGAGGAGGAGTCGAGAGACAGAGAAAAGGAGGGAGTCAAGAGAGTGTGGGGCACATTCCACACATGCGCACTGCAGGCCAGGATGAGTGGGCTGCTAAGCAGGATGGCAAAAACACCCAGTGGGGAGAGACAGAGAGAAGGAGCAGAGTTGGAGAGTTGGTGTACATTCCACACATGCACACTGTGGCCCAGGACAAGTTGGCTGCTAAGCAGGACAGGCAACTGTGACAAAAACACTTGGCGGGCTGGATAAATGTCCTTGGCAGGCCGCATGTGGCCCCCGGGCCATAGTTTGAGGAGCCCCGAACTAAGGTTATAACAATCTGCCCCTATGGGGAATCACCAAGCTACAACTGATAGCACAAATGTCTCTTAGAGATGCTTAACGCAGTGTCAAATCGATTATTTTGTTTCTCTCTCCCAAAATGGTTAGCAAGGTTATGAGCTGAGTGCTCGTGTTCCCTCAATATTTGTATGTTAAAATTCTACCCACCAATGTGATGGTTAGGGGGAGGAGCCTTTGGGAAATAATTAGGTCATGAGGATGGAATCCTCATGTGTGGAATTAGTGCCCTCATAAAAAGAGACACGAGAGAGAGAATCTTTCTCTTTCTCTGCTATGTGAAGATACAAGGAGAAGCCACTCATTCATAGACCAGGAATAGGGCCTTCACCAACAACCTCACTATTCTGGCACTCTGATCTCAAATTTCAGTTTCCAGAAATAAATGTTTGTTGTTTAAGCCACACAATCTATATTCTGTTGTAGTGGACTAAACTAATGCAAGTGCTCTCACTGTGTAGATACTAGGAATTCAGGTAGCAATCACAGAGCCCATCTACCCATACATGTTAAAAGGGAAAGTTTTTTATATGTATTTTCTTATCATGAAGATAATATCCACAATGCTTAACTCCAAAAGTCTGGAGAAGCTTGATTCATTGCCTCTACACATTTGAGAATTGAGCACAGTGTTCTCCATTCATGTACTGCAAATATAGAATTTTACAGTCATGTATCACATAACTACATATACACATTTCAGAAGTTGAAATATGTGACATCACTCATAATGACCTCATGAAACTTTGTGATTTATTTCTTTAATATTTGTAAAATTTCAATGCCAAAATTCTATATTTCAAATAACTGGTAGAGAGAACAACTCAGTCTGATAACATCTCCCATGCCTCAACCATTTCCTTTTTTTATGATCAGGTCCTAATGTTAAAGGATTCCACAGTCCACACACGGGTCGGAGTTAACCAGGAAAATAAGTTCAATATTATATGTGTCTGTATTTCTCTCCATCTAAAATTCTACAGCATGATTGGGAGGAATTATTAACTCATCTCAACTGCATTATAGACATAGAGTTTCATGAATGTTCATATTGGGATTTAGGTAATTTTGATCATTTTTATATAAATACATGAAAACATTTCCATGCCTCACTTTACTTACTTGAGTTACAACTGATATTTAATAAGTGTCTATGTACCAGGTTAAAATGCTGCTATGGATCTATACCAGAAGATACAGTATATGAAAAAGGACTGATCCCAGTTGGGGAATGATAGTCATGGTAAGTCTTAGGAATGAGAATCTCAGATGGTTTTCCACTGAGATATTACTGGGAACACAATATTTCCAAATTGCTGCACTTTCTGAGACATTTTGTTTGCATGCAAAGTGTCAGTGCCAACTACTTTTTTTTGTGCAAATTCAAAGATAATATAAGGCAAGGAGTGTATGTCAGTAATGGTTGGGCCAGGAAAACAGACACAGAGAATTTCCAATAGAGAATTGTTTAAATGGATATTAAAGAACTGGAATGGCAACAAGAAAACAACTAGTAGTACAGATGTAGAGTAAGAGGTTGAGCAATCCAGAGCCTAGAAGTTCCTAGAGGGAATCCTGCAGAGATGGGTCCCCTGGATGAGGGGATACTCTACACCCAATGCTGACACCTGAGGGGGCATAAGGGTGGTTCTAGGAATATGAGGAAGAAGATGGAAACTGGAACCAATTTACAATACTCAAGGTAAATGGCCATTGCCATGATGCTATTAATAGGAATATCATGAAAAACAGATGAAAGCAAAGCAAGTTCCTTCTCCCTGATCCAGTTTTAGTCTCCCTTTAGTGTCAGAATTTAATAGGGAAACAGATGGCAAAGGAGAGTGACGTTTGCAGGGACTTAGTGCCAGTATCACCAAGCATAATAGAAGGTTTGGAGCTAAGAGAGCTTAATAGTCAGTCCTGAGAACCTGAGAGTATGGATCAGAGGTGTCAACTCACTTGGAGTCCTCTTGGAGCATCCAAAGGTCTTCCCTCTGCCCACCCTCATTCCTAGGGGAGCAGTTGCCACCTGCAGTACCATCTCTCTGTTATTCTATGTCTTTCTCTTGCCTTTCCTGTCTTCCAATAACAATTTAAATAATTGTCTACTTGAAACTTTCACTGTGTTTTCCTGATGAGGGCAGACTTTGTATGACCTCTAATCTTTACAAATTCCAAAGGGTCTAACACTGGGTGCTGCCAGCCCCTTTCAGTTGCTATAACTTATGTTGATTTGCCTGCCTTAAAAAGTTTCCTCGTCATAAGGCCTAGATCCTGCCCAATTCTTCTAACAAGTGCTTGTTCTGACTTCCAGGTCTCTACCTACTTGGACTAGTTCATTCAATCCTATTTAACATCTTGTGTTTTCACCAGAATCCATCTTACTCCCAGATAGCTTGATGGATTTTGTTGCTGATCAAGGCCTCATTTCAACATAGTGCATGTCTCATGGGAATTTCCAAAGACATTTATCAGAGAATTTCTGTATATCCCTTCCTAGTGAGCCTCTTCCCTAACTGTGGAAGGTTGTGAGTGGGTAGGTATTTCTTGCACAGTGGAAAGAAAAATTAAGGGAAAATAATTAACATATATATCCATACACACACACAAACACACACGCATATAACTGGTTTTTAACTTGTTCATTATTTTCCATGCATTAGCCCATTTAATTTTCAAAATAACCTTATTCCCAGTTTTATAAAGGCAAAGTGAAGGAATTTGCTCAAAACTGAGCCTAGATTCATGCAAATCCAGGTCTACCTGACTATGAAATCCCTGCACTTACTAACTTAGTGCTTTTCCATAGAGGACCAAGGGTACAGACTCCAGGCTGCCTGGAACTTACTGGCATAACTTCAGTGAAGATGAAATATTGTTCTCAGATCTTAAATTGTACCTTTCCTACTACATATACAATGATTAGGAATCCAATACCAATCCAATTAACCAAAATTTTAGTTAGCCTTGGCTATATGGAAGGCATGTGGCAATAATAGCTAATACATTTATTGAGGGTTTATTGTCTGTTGGGTCTGGTTTCAGAATCTGTATGCCTCACTGAGGACAGGAGACATTTTTAACCACTCCATTTTACAGATAATATAATTGAGGCCCAGAGAGGCTAAGTGATGTGCTAAGATCTCCCAGCTAAGAACTGGCAGAGCTGAAATGAGAACCTGGGCAGGGTAACTCTGAAGCCAGAGGCTGAAGATACAAAAATGAAAAAGAATATTCTTCTTAGCAAAGTAGCAAAGAATGGAAGAAAAAGTATCCAAAGTACTCAGCCTCACTATGAAACTAATTTATAGCTTTTATATGAAAGATACAACCCAATTATAGCCCAAGAATATGGAGAAAGGGAGGAGAGGGGAGGGGAAGGATGGGTTAAGGGAGGGTAATTGGTGGGACCTTACACCTACGATGCATCTTATCACAGTACATGTGAAATTTACTTAATGTAGAATATAAATGTCTTAACACAATAACTAAGAAAATGTCAGAAAGGGTTCTTCTGTACACAGCACACTCCAAGGATGGTGCAATCAGGGACCAGGGCTCCTTACAGTGATTTCAATGGAGAAAGAGGAAATTAGAATTGAGGGGGATAGAGAGGATGAGTTAAGAAATGTGACAGGGAGAGAGAGCAAGATGGCGGCCAAGTAACAGCCTCCTTGCATCTGGGCACCGTGAGTCTGGGGAGAAAAGACTCCAGGCATCTCTGGCTGGTGGGATCACCTATAATCATCCCTTTGAGGATACAGGGAGTCAGTGAGAGACTTCTGGACCCCAAGAGGAGGACAAAAACAGTAGAAAACTGGCAAGTGGTTGCGTGTGTTCAATCAGCCTAATCCCGCCGACAGCTGTAAATAGAGTAGTAGCGAGACTGCAAACCAGAAAGGCCTTACCTGTGAACTGTTTTGGTGTTTTTGGACTTGGCATTCAGTTGAAATGCCTTGGGGAGAGCTTCAGCAGGAGTGCAGAGAACTTTGGACATTGTCTAGGGCCCCAGACTGAGCCGCTGAGCCAGACGGAGCTAATAGTGTTTGGCTGTGGGCTGCAGGGAGCCATTGGGAGAGAACTGCCCCATCAAGGTCCGCCCTCAGGGTTACAGAGCAAGGATCAGGTGGGAGATAGTAACCTATTGACTGAGCAGCCTAAAGGCGGGGACTGAGCCACCTTACAACCCTAACCCTTAGGGGCAGAGTGAGACCGGTTTTGGCACACTGGGTAAGTGGATATCCACATCAGCAGTGATTCCAGTGACAAGCACTTTCCTGGGAAAGCTTCTGCTTAGCAAGTTTAGAATTTTAAAGTGCCTTTTAAGAGGGCTGAAGAGAGATTTAGGGTGTCTACCCTGTGAGGGTTGAGAAATCAGCAGAGGCCTCCAGTCGTATCAGCATTGTGATTAACATCTCATACCCAAGAAGACCATCTGTTGCCCAGACAATATTCAACAAGATATAAATACTGCTTTGTTTTTTGTTGTTTTTTTCTTTTTGCTTGTTTGTTTTTTATTTATTTTGATGTTGTTGTTGTTGTTGTTGTTCAACCTTTTTCATACAGATTTTTTTCTTTTTCAATTTTTCTAGTTTAAATACAATTTCCCATTGCTGCCTTTTTCAATAAGTAGAACTTAATTTTTGCTAGTGTTTCTACCCGTATTATTTGGTTTTTCACCCAACTTTATCCTGTAAAGTTTTCTGTTTGCTTGTTTTGGTTTGATTTATAGCATTTTGTGTGTGTGTGTGTGTGTGTGTGTGTGTGTGTGTGTTTTGTTTGTTTGTTTTTTTTGTAGAGACAGAGTCTCACTTTATGGCCCTTGGTAGAGTGCCGTGGCCTCACACAGCTCACAGCAACCTCCAACTCCTGGGGCTTAAGCGATCCTCTTGCCTCAGCCTCCCGAGTAGCTGGGACTACAGGCACCCGACACAACGCCCGGCTATTTTTTGGTTGCAGTTTGGCCGGAGCCGGGTTTGAACCCACCACCCTCGGTATATGGGGCCGGTGCCTTGCCGACTGAGCCACAGGCGCCGCCCTGATTTATAGCATTTTTGTCTTTCCTCTCTACTTGGTGGAGGTGCGGTACTGTGTCTGATCAGGTTAGCAAAGAACTGCTGATCTCAAGGGAACCACCCAACTGGGCACCCCCAGAGGTTGGGGATGTTTTAAGGTTGTGTCAAAGTACCCTACTGTACACCTATATTACTCTGTCCCACTCTTTCTGTGCCTCTCTTTTTTTTTTTTTTCAATATTCCTTTTACCCACCCCTTCTCCTTTCTCTATTTTTTTTTCATTCTTTCCGTCTTTCTTTCATCCCTTCTTGCTTTTCAACCTTCTCATCCTTCTGGTCCTATACCAAAAGGACTCATTGAAACCTTAGTCCACAAACACGGGAACTTAAAGAGCAAGAGGAAGTGAAAGGAAAATTAGGACAAGGAAACAGATAAAAGAAATCACTCATGAGGAAGAATAATCAGAAAACTCCAGGCAACACGAAGAACAGTCCAGAACAACCCTGCCAAGGGACCATAACGTAGCTACTTCAGAGGAGTCCACCTATAAAGAAATGTTAGGAATGACAGAAAGGGAATTTAGAATACACATGATGAAAACAATGAAGTAAATGATGGAAACAATGAAGGAAACTGCTAATAAAATGGAAAATAACCAAAAGGAAATCCAAAAACAGAATCAAATAAGAGATGAATGATATGAAGAATATAGAAAGGATATAGCATAGCTGAAGGAACTGAAGTAGTCAATTAGGGAAATTAAAGATGCAATAGAAAGTATCAGCAACAGGTTAGACCATGCAGAAGAAAGAATTTCAGAGGTAGAAGACAAAGTTCTTGAGATAACTCAGATAGTAAAAGAGACAGAAAGGAAGAGGGAGAAAGCAGAATGTTCACTGTCAGAATTATGGGACTTTATGAAGCGTTCCAATATATGAATTATAGGAATCCCAGAAGAGGAAGAAGAATGCCCCAGGGAATGGAAGCCATACTAGAGAATATATAAATGAAAATTTCCCAAATATCACCAAAGATTCTGACACACTGCTTTCAGAGGGATATCAGACCCCAGGTCACCTCAACTCTAACTGAGCTTCTCCAAGACATATTGTGATGAACCTGTCCTAAGTCAAGACAAAAGAAAAGATTCTGCAAGCTGCCAGGAGTAAATGCCAGTTGACCTACAGGGGCAAACCCATCAGAGTGACTGCAGACTTCTCTAATGAAACTTTCCAAGCAAGAAGACAATGGTCATCTACCTTTAATCTACTTAAACAGAACAATTTCCAGCCCAGAATTCTGTACCCTGCTAAGCTAAGCTTAAAAATTGATGGAGAAATCAAATCATTTATGGATATACAAACATTGAGGAAATTCGCCACAACAAGACCAGCTCTACAGGAAATACTTCAACCTGTTCTACACACTGACCACCACAATAGATCAGCAGCAAAGTAAGAACTCAGAAATTAAAGGACAGAACCTAACCTCCACATTGATGCAAAAGATAAAACTAAACAATGGACACTCACAAAATAAGATGAATAGAATACTACCACACTCATCAATTATCTCAATAAATGCTAATGGCTTGTATTCCCTACCAAAGAGACATAGATTGGCTGACTGGATTAAAAAACACAAGCCATCCATTTGCTGTCTGCAAGAAACACACCTGGCTTCAAAAGACAAATTAAAGCTCTGAGTCAAGGGTTGGAAGACAATTTTTCAAGCAAATGGAATTCAGAAGAAAAGAGGAGTTGCAAGCTAATTTTCAGATACAGGTGGATTGAAAGCAACTAAATTTGAAAAAGACAAAGTTGGTCACTTTATCTTGGTCAAAGGAAAAATACAACAAGAAGACATTTCAATTCTAAATATTTATGCACCCAATTTAAATGCTCCCAGATTCTTGAAGCAGACCTTACTCAGTCTGAGCAATATGATATCCAATAAGGGAACTTTAACACTCCTCTTAACAGAGCTGGACAGATCCTATAAACAGAAATTAAACAAAGATATAAGAGATTTAAATGAGACCCTAGAATAACTGTGCTTGATAGACGCATATAGAACACTCCATCCCAAAGATAAAGAATATGCATTCTTCTCATCACCCCATGGAACATTCTCCAAATTTGATCACATCCTGGGACACAAAACAATTATCAACAGAATAAAAGGAATTGAAATTTTACCTTGTGTCTTCTCAGGCCATAAGGCACTAAAGGTGGAACTCAACTCTAACAAAAACGTTCGACCCCACACAAAGGCATGGAAATTAAACAATCTTCTGTTGAGTAACAGATGGGTGCAAGAAGAAATAAAACAGGAAATCATTAACTTCCTTGAGCATAACAACAATGAAGACACAAGCTACCAAAAACTGAGGGATACTGCAAAAGCAGTTTTGAGAGGAAAACTTATCACTTTAGATGCCTACATTCGAAAAACAGAAAGAGAGCGCATCAACAAACTCACAAGCCATCTTATGGACTTGGAAAAAGAAGAACAATCTAAGCCTAAACTCAGTAGAAGAAAAGAAATATGCAAAATCAAGTCACAGATCAATGAAATTGAAAACAAAAGAATCATTCAGAAAATTAATGAAACAAGGAGTTGGTTTTTTGAAAAAATAAATAAAATAGATAAACCATTGGCCACGAGAAATAGAAAAGTAAAATCTCTAGTAACCTCAATCAGACATGATAAAGGGGAAATAACAACTGATCTCACAGAGATACAAGAGATCATCTCTGAATATACCAGAAACTCTATGCCCAGAAATTTGACAATGTGAAGGAAATGGATCAATATTTGGAATCACACCCTCTCTGTATATTTAGCCAGGAAGAAATAGAGTTCCTGAACAGTCCAATTTCAAGCACTGAGATTAAAGAAACAATAAAAAATCTTCCAAACAAAAAATGCCCTGGTCCAGATGGCTTCACACCAGAATTCTATCAAACCTTCAAGGAAGAGCTTATTCCTGTACTACCGAAATTATTCCAAAAAAAATCGAGGAAGAAGGAATCTTCCCCAACACATTCTATGAAGCAAAGATCAACCTGATACCAAAACCAGTAAAAGATCCAAACAAAAAGGAGAATTTCAGACCAATCTCACTCATGAATATAGATGCAAAAATTCTCAACAATATCCTAGCCAATGGATTACAGCTTATCATCAAAAAAGTCATACGTCATGATCAAGTAGGCTTCATCCCAGGGATGCAAGTCTGGTTTAACATATGCAAGTCCATAAACGTTATCCACCATATTAACAGAAGCAAAAATAAAGATCACATGATCCTCTCAATAGATGCAGAAAAAGCATTTGATAAAATCCAGCATCCTTTTCTAATTAGAACACTGAAGAGTATAGTCATAGGTGGCACATTTCTAAAACTGATTGAAGCTATCTATGACAAACCCACAGCTAACATTTTACTAAATGGAGTAAAACTGAAAGCTTTTCCTGTTAGAACTGGAACCAGACAAGGTTGTCCTCTGTCACCTTTTCTATTCAATATAGAGCTGGAAGTTCTACCCAATACAATTAGGCAAAACAAGGAAATAAAGGGAATCCAAATGGGAGCAGAGGAGGTCAAACTCTCCCTCTTTGCTGACGACATGATCCTATACCTAGAGAATCCCAAAGACTCAACCACAAGACTCCTAGAAGTCATCAACAAATACAGTAATGTTTCAGGATATAAAATCAATGTCCACAAGTCAGTAGCCTTTGTATACACCAATAACAGTCAAGATGAGAAGCTAATTAAGGACACAATTCCCTTCACCATAGTTTCAAAAAAAATTAATTACCGAGGAATATACCTAACGAAGGTGATGAAGGACCTCTATAAAGAAAATTATGAAATACTCAGAAAGGAAATAGCAGAGGATTTTAACAAATGGAAGAACACACCATGCTCATAGGTGGGAAGAATCACCATTGTTAAAATGTCTATACTTCCCAAAGCAATCAACCTATTCAATGCCATTCCTATCAAAATACCAATATCGTACTTTCAAGATTTGGAAAAAATGATTCTATGTTTCGTATGGAACCAGAAAAAAACCCGTATAGCTAAGGCTGTTCTTAGTAATAAAAATAAAGCTAGGGGCATCTGCATACCAGAGGTAAGTCTGTACTACAAAGCCATAGTGGTCAAGACAGCATGGTACTGGCACAAAAATAGAGACATAGACACTTGGAACCTAATAGAAAACCAAGAAATGAAACTAACATCTTACAACCACCTAATCGTCAATAAACCAAACAAGAACATACCTTGGGGGAAAGACTCCCTATTCAATAAATGGTGTTGGAGAACTGGATATCTACATGTAAAAGACTGAAACTGGACCCACACCTTTCCCACTCGCAAAAATTGATTCAAGATGGATAAAGGACTTAAATTTAAGGCATGAAACAATAAAAATCCTCATAGGAAAAACACTGGAAGATATTGGCCTGGGGAAAGACTTCATGAAGAAGACTGCCATGGCAGTTGCAACAACAAAAATAAACAAATGGGACTTCATTAAACAGAAAAGCTTCTGTACAGCCAAGGAGACAACAACCAAAGCAAAGAGACAACCTACACAATGGGAAAGGATATTTGCATATTTTCAATCAGAAAAAAGCTTGATTAATTTGAATTAGTTAATTAATTTGAATTCAAATTCAATGAATTAATTAATTTGAATTCAAATTAATCCACATGAAAAAAGCCAACAATCCCATATATCAATGGGCAAGAGACATGAATAGAACCTTCTCTGAAGAAGACAAATGAATGGCTAACAAACATATGAAAAAATTTTCATCATCCCTGTCTATTAGAGAAATGCAAATCAAAACAACCCTGAGATATCATCTAACCCCAGTGAGAATGGCCACATCACAAAATCTCAAAACTGCAGATGCTGGTGTGGATGTGGAGAGAAGGGAACACTTTGACACTGCTGGTGGGACTGCAAACTAGTACAACCTTTTTGGAAGGAAGTATGGAGAAACCTCAAAGCACTCAAGCTAGACCTCCCATTTGATCCTGCAATCCCATTACTGGGCATCTACCCAGAAAGAAAAAAGTCCTTTTATCATAAGGACACTTGTACTAGACTATTTATTGCAGCTCAATTTACAATCGCCAAAATGTGGAAACAGCCTAAATGCCCACCAACCCAGGAATGGATTAACAAGCTGTGGTATATGTATACTATGGAATACTATTTAGCCATTAAAAAAAAATGGAGACTTTATATCCTTCGTATTATTATTATTTTTTTTTTTTTTATTGTTGGGGATTCATTGAGGGTACAATAAGCCAGTTACACTGATTGCAATTGTTAGGTAAAGTCCCTCTTGCAATCATGTCTTGCCCCCATAAAGTGTGACACACACTAAGGCCCCACCCTCCTCCCTCCATCCCTCTTTCTGCTTCCCCCCCCCATAAACTTAATTGTCATGAATTGTCCTCATATCAAGATTGAGTACATAGGATTCATGCTTCTCCATTTTTGTGATGCTTTACTAAGAATAATGTCTTCCACTTCCATCCAATATCCTTCGTATTATTAACCTGGATGGAAGTGGAAGACATTATTCTTGGTAAAGCATCAGAAGAATGGAGAAGCATGAATCCTATGTACTCGATTTTGATATGAGGACAATTAATGACAATTAAGGGTATGGGGGGGAAGCAGAGAGAGGGAAGGAGAGAGAGGGGTGTGACCTTGGTGTGTGCCACACCTTCTGGGAGCAAGACATGATTGAAAGAGGGACTTAACCTAACAAATGCAATCAGTGTAACCTGGCTTATTGTACCCTCAATGAATCCCCAACAATAAAAAAAAAAAAGAAAGAAAGAAAGAAAGAAAATGCCAGGAAGGCTATGTTTACCAGTTTGATGAAAATATTTCAAATTGTATATAAAACCCAGCACATTGTATCCCATGATTGCATTAATGTACACATCTATGATTTAATTTTTAAAAAAATGAAAAAGACATAGGCAAGGAGAACATAAGCCGTGTGATCAAGTACCCTTCTAAAGAAATATACACTGTAAAGAAAACAGCAATTAGTTTTAGAGCATCAGAGACAGTAATTTTGAGAGCTGGTTTCCAAGGAGCTAAAAGTATGAATTTCAGAGTTTTGGAATAGAATCAGTGAGTCTTGGTGATGTGGCCCAAAAAAGAGGTGACTGTCCAGGATGGCCCTGTGGAAGAGCAGATTTGAGAAGGTAGATTTGGAGATTCACTTCAGACAATTTAACTTTGAGTGACCATATGAATTAGGCAGCCAAAAAAACAACGAAACCTCTGTAAATAAGAAGTCCCCATAGATGTGAATAAGCTGGCCAAGGAAGAGTGGCAGAGATAAAGTAATGAGCTTTTTTAAACTTCTTCTTCAGGAGAGATGCCCACTATGGGTTCCACAGTGAGGTTCCATCTCAAAAATAAATAAATAAATAAATCTCTAATAGATCGATACATACATAGAGCTATAAATATTTTTTCCTACAAGTGAAATCACATTAGTCACCATGAGCATGTCTTATTTAAATTGTCAGCCATAACCAGAGTCCTTCATTTCTCACTATGCAAATATATTTTTGTTTCTACCATTACATGTGAAAAGGAATGTTTACGTAAGAAATCTGGTGCCGGTGAATCTTACTTCTTTCAATAAACAGAAAAAATACCTTATTTCTCATTGTTTCTTGACATGCTATAATATAATCAAATGTGATGGATGCAGTCTGACAAATCCAGTCAAAATATGAAATGTCATAGCAGAACAAGGGGAAGCTACTATCCTTACTCAGACTGAAGGGAAGCAAAACTTACTATGAAATATAAAATCAGAGCCTTTGGAAAACTAGCAAATAATATGCCTGTGCAGGGTTTGTTCAAATATTTTATATTTAGTATTTTGAGATATATTCTATCATGGATATTGTATGAATTTTAGAAATTATTTTTCCCACTGGAAGGTATCACAATATGGGAGCCTTTTCCGTTTTTAAGCCTCTTTAAATAAAATGGGAACCCGGGCTTTACAAAGGACATCTCTTCTGTGGTGCTCATGACTCCAAGCCTGTAGTTTCTCATAGGTTTCAAGGTAATTCTAAATGGACTACACTTCAGCTAAGCTGTTTTTCTGAGACTGTACCCTGCCTCTGAACTGTGCTAAAATAACCTTGCATTATCCTAATTAGGATTATTCACAATACACACATATTGCAAAGGGCCATTTTCATTTTCAATTAGTTGAAAAGGATTAGTTGCAGTCATACTCATGTGGTCCTGAATGCTATTATTATTAAACTCAATATTTTTTATTGCTGTTAAAATTATACTCCTTGCAAATATAACTTAGCTAATGGAGTAAAAAGAAGGTCTCTTCCTGACAAATCACTCTCTTCTAAAGGAAACTATGAAGGTAACAATACATAAACGGAAGAAAATATATGTGTGGTAAAGAGGCTGTTTAATCACAAGTAATGGCAAACCTAAAATTAGTTCCAATTAAAAGAGAAATGCATGGAAACCAATCTGAATGCGGCAGATAAAGGGTGACATAAGGGAGAGATTATTAAACGGTGGCATAGAACCAGACCCCAGATGCAGCACTTCTTCATTAAACCTATTCTTCAGCAACCACGCATCGAGTGTAGAGTAAACCAAAAAAAAAAAAAAAAACCTCCAAGAAATTATTTTACATGGTGGCTACACTTGAGATGAACAAGTACATGTTTTTTGGAAGAAAGACCTTAACAACTTGGTTTTTACTTCCAAAATGCAGTGGCATGTTAATTGCTTGATCAGCCAAATGAAACTAAATGTAATTAAGACTAGTGTGAGGTTAATTTGATCCATAATTATGTTATATAAAGTAAATGAAAATTGTTTCTTTCCTAAATTGCAATTCATTAAAATTACAGATATTAAAATAAGATACTATAAAATTACATGAAGCATGTACACATTAATAGCCATTAGTAATAGCTTGATATTTCTATCTAAGCAACAGTTTATTAAAATGACAAAGGTGATATTTGACCACTCACATGACTGATATTTTACTCTGTTTTTCTGCTCTTCTAAGAAATATTTCTTTTTCTTTTTCTTTTCTTTTCTTCTTCTTTTTTTTTTTTTTTTTTTTGGCTAATGAAGCAAAGTGTTCTTTGCTTTCAAAGCAAAGTCTTTGTTTTTGTGTAATTTTTCAGGTGTTATTATCTGTTAAGAAATTATGCATTAATCCCTATTAAAACCTTATGAAAATACAAAGACAGGTATTTAATATTCAAAAGGGTATACAGGTATGTACACTTCATATGACAGCAAATGCATACAGTAATGTATTTGGAAGATGTTTGTTTTCAAAGAACAAATTCTACATCTCTTATAAATCTATTATAATTTATAATAAGCACTTTGGTTTTAAGCTCATAAAAAGGGATTTGGACATAAAAAACACTAATGAAGGAAAATAAAAGTAAGTTACATTTCTTGAGTGCTGTTTTGAGCATTATGCTATACTCAGTAAGTAACCCATTTTTATGTTTGTGCACTTGGCGTTACCATACTTAGCCATGTAAAATGCACTCCTGTGTATAATGTACACAGTGGCCAGTTCTTGCCTGGGAGAGACAATCTGAGGAGGGCTAACAGGCCCCTGGTAAATGTGCAGATTACACCGCCTTCCCACAGCTGCCTGCTCCGTGAAGGATGCCCCACCCCCAACCCCTGCTAGGAGCCCTCCCTTCCTGGCCACGTCAGGGACTACAGCCAAGACGGCCACACTTGTGGCTGTTGGGGCAGGTGCTTCTGAGGTTGCTCATCCTGAGGGCAGCTGGTGGGTCACCAGGGTCTGTGCAGGGCTCTGGGTCCCCTCTGTGAGGCTGGGCCTCTGGCCTTGGTCCTTGCCCCACACAGTTGCAGCCCACCTCACCAGTCCTGCCACTTCCCCCACACTGATTGCAGTGCTGGGCAAAGGCCGCTCTGGCCCACTCCCACTGGATCCCAGAAGCTCCCAGACTGGAACCTCCTGCCTGCATCAGACCCAGGTGGAAGAGCACAGCTGCCCCAGGAGGCCTGCTGGGCATCCTGGCTCCCAAGTCATACTACCTCTATATAATAAGCATCTTTATTTTTCCTTCAAAAATGTGGGCCGAAGGTACACATTATACATGGCAAAATACAGTATGCATTGTCTCCTTTTTACAGATGAGAGAACCAAGGCTTAGAGAAATTAACTCTAGGCTCTTGCTCCAGAGTCACAGAGGTACTGTACCATTTAACTGAGAGGTGGGGGAAGAGTCCCTTCCCATTAGGCGTGATGGCAAAAGAAAGGCAAAGCAATTAATTTGCTCTGATACAACAGTATTTTAGTTCTCACTTATGCACTAAAGATAATTTATTTTGTGAAAATATTATAAAAAAGAGAATGTCATAGTATATTATCTCTGTGTCCATTCTTGTGACTTTAGGTACAAGTTGGCCAGATAATCCATCATTCTGAGCCTCTTCAGTAGTGGAGAAAGAAATACTGATGGCAAATGGAATTATCCTATTGAATAATAGTAAGTGTTTTACTCAGATTCCACTAATACACATAGAAAAGGCACATGTTTTCAGGTAAGAACAACACTGGCCGATTGCTTTGTTGTTGAAGGTAAAGAGGGCTGGGGGAGAGGAGTATAAAAGAGTAGAAAGTGTTTCCAGATTCTGCTGAAGAGGACTGGCCTTTCCGCGTGTGATAATGCTTTTTACCTTTATTCATTTTGGAATTGAGGAAAAAAGTGAAGACTTGAAGATCTGATGTAATTTTAAGAGAAAAGCATTTATAGGAGTATTTGGGCATGACACTCAACAATACAAGTTTATCAGTTAGAGAACAGAGAACAAAACCAGACAGATTAAAATCAAGGCTAACTGAAATCTCTGTGTACCACAAGGCAACTACTAATTGCTATGAAGCAAAGTATCTTTGCATATCTTTGAGAACCTAATATGCTCTCTTTGTATGTACCATGAACTGTCACTATGTCACTGTTGATGGTATGTAGACTTTAAAAAATATTTCTCAATATGTCATTGCATTTCACTAATCCTTACATTTCTTGGAAATTACCTGCATTTCTCTTTAAGTTAAAGCTGTATTTTACGTACAAAAAATATAAAACAGAAGAATCTCATACTTACTAAGTTGCTGGAACACATAATTTACAGTAAGCATGTAAACTTAACAAAGCAAATATTTAATATTTCATGCATGAAAAATGGGCAGACCTAATAGTCATTAGTATTCCAGGTGAGGCAGAACATGCAAATTTACTCAGCTATTAAAGAATGAGTCATATTCTATTTAACATAACAAAATAGTTTATGTATGTTAGAGTAAACAGTGAAATCACAATAAGAAAAAAATGGATTTGGTTCAGATGTTGAGCTGCTATGTAAACCAATTATCTATCCGGAGGGAAACAACTCTGTCTACAACTACTTGGGCTCTAGGGCCTATTAGAAACCCTGGAGTGGGCTGTTGTTTCTGTTCTCAAGGGAATTTACCACGTCACACTAGAAATAGCTGACAATAATTAGAAAGCCTGCTTCTGCCAGGATTGCACACATTTTTAATACTTTCCGAAGTGTTATGGGAGATAATACACAAGGTCTTTAGAATTCTAGTCATGCAACCACAAGCCATGGAAAGGACAACTAGACAATAGCCCCAAACTGGACTGTGACAGGCTAATTATTGTGGCTTCATTATAAAACCTCTTTTTACATAGGTCACCTGGGAAGTGTAATTAAAAATGCATTATTGGGGTATTTTTTATTGAAGCAATTAAATTAAAAAGCCAAAAAAATAATTATATGAGGAGCAAATAATAATGTTGGTCAACAGCGTTTATCTAAGAAAGAGAACACGTTAGTGGTTCATTAGCAGTAAATGTGTTAACTGGAATCTGTTTGAAAAATGAGCCATAGAATGGCTTTTAAATACGGAGATTAAAGGATTTATAATGTCAAGTTTAACACAGAAATTATAGATAGTATTACATAACCATGAGTAATAGCACCTTTAATCTGACTTAGTAAAATGATTTACATCACACTTTGAGCTGCTTCAATTGTATGAGCATTACACGTGCTGCATCTCACATAGATAATTTGCCTTATATTTTTTAACACATTTATGGATCTGTTCTTCTTGCTTTCTAATTATGTGGTACATCTAAATAATTAGATGGTAAAATATGTATCTTCCAGGGCAGAATATTTGTCTTGGATATCCAGTCTATGTAGGGAAACCAGAACATGACACCACTTATTTAAGAAAAATTTTTATATAACCATAAATATATGGAATCATCCCTTTTCCCTCTCAAAATTCTCCTGGTACTTCTTTGCATTATCATCATCATCATCGCCACTGCTGCCACCACTATCATAATCATAATTACTAATAGTGAACACTTACCCCTTGAAAGGAACTAAACATTGCATATATTGTATGGACTACTTACTTTTAATTCTCCAAATAACCCTAAGAGATTAATATTTTATCTTCATTTTTAAAATAAGGATAATCAATTACAATTTAATCAATCCCTATATTCATAACAATGCAAACTATTCTTCAATAGACTATCTTAAGGTAGCAATAACTTTTTTCTTCCATCTTATGGGAAATCTCTCATAGTTTAAGCTGGTTTATTTTAACTGAGTATGTTTTCAGTTATAAAAGAGAAAGATAGCTACTAAGAATTTCACATGCTGTCCCCTTTTTCACTTTGAAGAGGAAAATCAAATTCAGAGAGGTAGAGGAACATGAATTATGGAGAGCTGTAAATGCCAGGATGAGTAAATGAGTGGTGGAATGGAAAAGGTAGAAATGAAACACAAAAGTTTGTGGGATTCTTAACACAAGAAAAATATTTTTATGGTTGACAAGAAAAAAAGTGTTGCATTTATTTTCTGTCTGAGGACAGACTGTTGGTCACGAACTAGTTATTACCTAGTAACTCTAAATTATAACTTGACATCCTATGATTAATTTAATTAATCGTTTTTGTATTGTTATGATACATTAGAATTTTTATTAGCGTGAGTATTTTTTCATATCAGTCGCTACCATTCTTGAATATCTACTGTAAACCAGACTTGTGCTAAAGGCTTTACATGCATTATCTCTAAGTGTCCACACATCACTGAATCAAATTATTCTCATTTTAGAGATGAGAAACTTGTAGTTCAGGAGGTCAAGTGACTTCTGTGAGGTCACATGGCTGATAAATTACGAAGCTTAGATTTGAGCCCAGTCTATCCAATTCCAAATGCATGCATTTTCCAGTATTCCATTTTGATTAGGAAAGAATTTATGGAAGACGGTAACATAATTTTGGACTTCTTTTTCACTTTCTTAACCCAAACTTCAAAATTCATTCAAAATTCACAAAGCTCAAATAACCAAAATGTTTTTCTGAGTAGTATATATTAATTATGAAAACTTACCAGGTTAGTTACAACATTATAGAATTTTGAGTCTGGGGGAGGGAGGATGAATAGATGATTAAGAATCACTGCAGAGTCAGTGTTAGGCATATGTCTTTTTTTAAAAGTTGGAAATCCAAAATCCATGAGTGATGTACATGGCTGTGTTACCTGGGCTATTATGTAAATCAGTAGTTCATGTCTTCAATACATGGAAAGATACTGATTTATCACTTGTAAAATATGATATTATAAAAACCAGACTTTTACCTTGAGCATTTATTTTAAATAGCAATTTATTTTATATAATAAATATAAATTGTATCCATTTTTTAGTAGCACATTTATCGTTTATTATATTAGCTCCCCTAAATTTTAGAAAACTAATTGTGTATGTTGGCTGTCAGAATATTACGTATACATTGAATGAAAAGAGGAAACTCCTACACTAAAGAGGTCCTTATAGAGTTTTTCTTTGGAAATCTCAAACTAATAACTATGTCTTGGAGTAAGATTAGCTATAAACTAAAGTAAGGTCTAGGATAATAGAATAAATACAGTAATGTCACACCTTTGAAACATATGGCAAAAAATTGTGAGATTATAATGAAAGAGAATTAAAAAACTTATTTCCCTTTTGGTAAATATCTGGTATTTTAAGAAACTGGGTATTTAGATAAACAGTGGGTCAATGCATTCTCTGAGTATTTATCTAATCCCTCATGATAGTACTGTTTTAGCCTTCTCTAACCCATCTGTAAAAGATACATCACTGTTGTTGATACTCACAGATTTCATGGATGTTCTAATGGAGCACCCAATGCATTAAGTACTATAGAAAGTTCAGAATTAAGTATAAAAGACTACGTTCTTGATTTTGAAGGATTTACATCAAAACTTGAAACGAACACACTTGAAATATACTAAAGTCAAGGTGATTTGTTTATAACATCTTTTACCCCACTTGTCTGTCACCACCTGTGTTTGTTCTTATACCAGGTTTATGACCATGTCCCAGGACCAGACCCAGACCCACATGCCCCCCCTTTACACCCCACTCTCCAAACTGCAATAAAGGAACTGAATTTAGTGTTATTCTTTTTGAAACATCCATTAACATCTTGCCCCCATTCATTTAATATATTTTTTTATTGAAGGAGGGGTCAATTCTGATCACTCCTGAAATACCTCTACTTAATTTCTGCAGTCCTTCTCTTTGATCTTCAAATTTTACTGATTGCCAAAATGGGTTTTTGTCATACCAGTTCTGTTTCCCAGACTTGACCTAATAATTATAAATCTACCTAGCATTTACTACATGTTAGGCAATCATGCAGTATGCTTTATACATCTAATTTTATCCTCACAATAAGCTATAACATAGTTACAACCATTATCTCTGTTTTCCAGATGGAAAAATTGAGGTTCAGAGAGGTAACGGAACTTGGATAGGGCCACACAGCTCATAAGGAGTAGAGCTGGGATGAAAGTTTTTTCAAGTCTAAACTCTTGCTCTTTTTTCTTATGCCTCAGCTGGACTTCAGAGAACCAACCTCCTTTCTAATACTTTAGGCTGACATAGCTGTAAGAGACCCTATTCTTTAGAATCCACTTCACAGACAACAGACAACATGGTTAAGAGAGGCTACCGGTTGTTCCAGGCTCACCATTCTCTCATGAAGGTGAACTAAACTAAACCCATCTGTGAATCACACTGAGTCCCACAGCAGTATCTGAGATGCCCAGTCTGAATCTAGGATCCCATGATTCTTGGAACCTTAATAGGTTGAAGCTAAAACAAGTCGAAAGAAAGAAAGAAGGAAAGAAATGAAAGAGAGGGAAGGAAGGAAGGATGGAAGGAAGGAAGGAAGGAAGGAAGGAAGGAAGGAAGGAAGGAAGGAAGGAAGGAAGGAAGGAAGGAAGGAAGGAGCGAGCAAGTGTAACGGCTTACCCTGTAAACTAGCACCCTAGGAGGCAAGCAGATTGCTTGAGCTCAGAAGTTTGAAGCCTGAGCAAGAGTTTTTCTATTAAAAATGTATTACATTTAGAATGTAATACATTTCTATGTATACTATTTCTATATAAATAGAAATGCATTTAATTTAATAGAAATAGTTTATTTCTATTAAAAATAGAAAAACTAGCTGGGCTTCATGGCAGATGCCTGTAGTCCCAGCTTCTTGGGAAGCTGAGGCAGGAGGATCACTCAAGCCCAAGAGTTTGAGGTTGCTTTGAGCTATGATGATGCCACGGCACTCAACCCCAGGGCAGCAGAGGGAGAGACTCTGTCTCAAGAACAGAAAAATGAAGAATCATTACTTTAAAGCTGCAAAAGTTTTTATCTAGCTGAGATAGAGATTCCAGGGCAAATTGCTTCTGAGAAAATAACCCAAATAGTCCCTTACTGATGCAAATGGAAACCAACACCTTTTTTTGAAACTAGAACTCCTTTGGGTGGAGAATATAAGTATTGTCTATATTTAAGAGAATTTTGGAGGAAATGTGTCTTCTCTATGAGGCAGGAAGGGGTTAACGAGTTGTTATGATACCGATTGAACAGGATTTAAGTGTAAGAGCCCCAACCGGATGGATCTATACTCATTAGAAAACTTGGAAGACTTTGATAAAGTAAAGTAAAATTTTACCAGAGTTCAGGCTACAAAGTGAGGCACAGAATTAAGGAAAGAAATTATTTTCCTTCATCAAGTCCAGCACCTTGATGCTCGAAGGTCTTTTTTTTTTTCACGTTATATGTAGTATGTCCTATAGAAATGCATTTGATTAATATTTTTCTTTTTATATATGAATTAATGAATTATTTGTCTTAGGGTTTTTTTGGTATAAATTTGATAATAAACAAATGATGGTGAATATGCTTCCTTCTTACTTTTTTGTTTGTTTGTTTTTTGCTTGACAAAGTTTTGCTCCATCACCTGGGTCACAGTGCGGTGATATCATCATAGCTCACAGCAATCTCAAACTCCTGGGCTCAAGCCATCCTCCTTCCTCCCAAGTAGCTGGGACTATAGACATGTGTCATGACACCCAGTTAACTTTTTATTTTTTATAGCGACAGGAGTCTCACATTGGTCTCAAACTCCTATCCTTAAATACTCCTCACACCTCCCAAAATGCTGGGATTATAGGCATGAGCCACCATGACTAACTTTTATGCTTAATTTATTTCTTATTTTCTTGTATTATCTCATTTACTTAATGGCAATGTATTTAAAATTATATAAAGTAATTAAAACAGTGAGCAGCTTCTAGAGGATGGATTTGAGAAAGAAAGGCTTCAAGGAAAGTGAACAGCTAAAATGTGACAAGTGCTGTTTTTCACCATGGCTAGAACCAGGTTAACAGCCACAGCAATCATAAGGAAAGGATATATCTGGGAGGAAAGAATTGTTTGACCTCTGTGACACGAGGCATTGGTTCAAAATTTATCAAAATTTTATATCTGTATTATAACTTTATACTAGCCATAAAATTTATTATATTTAAAAGAAACATTAGTATATTCACTTAATGAAGGTAAAAGAAATTGATTAAAAGTATTAGTTTATAAAGATTTTCAAAAGATAGAGAAGAGCAAAGAAATTAGAAGATATTTAAATATTCTTCTACATCACCATGTACTGCTATTTAACTTCATGATTTCAAAATAATTCTTAATATTTAATATGTTTATAATACATCTCCACTTTCAAAGGGACTTTACATATATAGCCTCACTTGATTCTCATGATGACTCTGTGAGATAAATAATGGTAGCAATATCCAGTGAGTTTCCAGCACTCTATAGATTGTATGATACCTTTGCTTACATCATTGGTGTTCATATTTCCATCAATCATTTTGTTGTTCAGTTCTAGGATGTCTGTGTTAATTGAAATACATTTTCTTTTCTTTTCTTTTTTTTTTTTTTTTTTTTTTTTTGTAGAGACAGAGTCTCACTTTACCACACTTGGTAGAGTGCCATGATGTCATAGGACTCACAGCAACCTCCAGCTCTTGGGCTTTCGCAATTCTCCTGCCTCAGCCTCCCGAGCAGCTGGGACTACAGGCACCCACCACAACGCCCGGCTATTTTTTGTTTGCAGTTCAGCGGGGGCTGGGTTTGAAACCGCCACCCTCGGTATACGGGGCCGGCACCCTACTCACTGAGCCACAGGGAAATACATTTTCAATATCAGCTCATCAGACTTGTTTTACTGATTGTGGTCTATTGTCTACAAGGCATAGATTTTAACTGCCAATCCTTTAAGTTGCATGTTTTTTAATCTGTGGCCTTTTTTTCCTGACATTATTGTCTATATGATGATTATATTTTATTTCTAAAAGTTCATATTGATGTTATGGTATGACATGATAAGAAACTACCAAACTATTTTCCAGAGGAACTGTACAATTTTACATTCCCACTAGCAATGTGTGAGTCATCCAACATCTTTGTGGCCTTGTCAGCTTTTGATGTTGTCATTATTTTTTATTTTAGCCATCTGACACACGTATAATCAGATGTCATTGTGATTCTAATTGGCATTTCCCTAATGGTTGATGATTTTAAACATCTTTTTTATGTGCTTATTTACCATCTGTGTATCCTCTTAGGTGAAATGTCTTTTGTCCATCTTCTAATTGGATCGTTTCATACTAAATGTTCCATTTTGAAAGTTCCTTAAATATATTACATGCCAGTTCTTAGTCCAATCAGTGGTTCCAAATATTTTCTTCCAGTCTCCAGACTCTTGTTTCATCCTCCTCATTTATTTGATAAGGTCTAATTAATCAATTTTTTTTCTTTTTTACTCTTGGGCATTTATCTGAGAAAAATGAAAAAAATATGTTCTCTCAAAAACAAATCTTCATGGAAGATTTATTTGTATTTATTTATTTGATTTTAATGAAAAACATAAATTAAAAGACTTTTTTTTTTCTAGAACCTAAGTCCAAGAACAATTTCAGTAAGTTCTTATATTTCTTTCCATCATTTCTATTATAGTCACCTATGGCATGAAATTTAATATGGTTCAAATATATATATATTTTTTGGTGGGGGGGCAGGGCTGGGTTTGAACCTGCCACCCCTGGCATATGAGGCCGGCGCTCTACTCCCTTGAGCCACAGGCACCACCCAGATTCAAATATATTTAACAAAAGATTTGGTCTAATTAATGTGTGGTTTCTGGTTACATAAAGAATTGTTTTAATTTATAACGTTTCAAACATAACAATTGTATTTATTACCAATCCAATAGTAATTATGAAAGGTATACCATACGTATTGCCAAGGACACAGAGATCATTTAATATATGATCTCTTCTAGCCACTTAGCCCATCTCAGATTAGAGAGATAAATAATTCCTTGCACTATATTGTTATAAGCACTGTGGTAGAAATGTGCCTAGATAAGTGAACAGAGAAAGCATTACAAACCAAGAGTGACTTGTATCTGGTTTGTCTGGTGGACAAATTTGGCTGGGGAAGAGCATTTCAGTCCCAGAAAAAGTAAATAAAGGTATAGAGGCACCAAATAATATGACATCTTCAGGAAAGTGCAAGTTGCTGGGCATGAATGCATCATTTGGGGGTAAGTTGCAGAGCTGTGTGAGAGGAGATTGGTTAAAAAGTCAAAGTGGAACATTTAGTTGTTGATTTTCAATCTTTCTTCTTCAAGAAGTGATAAATATTTGAGCTGATGAATTTGTCTGAGTTGATCACTCTACATTGTATACAGGTATCAGAACATCACATTGTATCCCATATTATTTGTCAATTAAAAATAAAATAAAACTTCCATGAAAGTTATAGAAAAACCAGATTTCATCCTACAGCAAAGGGAAATCATGAAAATATATTTGAGTTTGGCAAGGCTATGTTACATATTTAAATTTTTTTAAAAGATAACTAGAATTATCCAGAAGAAGAAATTAGAGAAAAGTGAGATTACATGTAAAAGCAGAGTGCCTAGCTAAAAGATTACGCCTGAGTCCATGTGAGAATGTGCAATCTATGGAAGTGATATTTGTGGCAATATGATAAGGAAACATTAAAGAGCTGTTTGGCAAATAGAAATGGAAAACTTGATGACCTGTGGGGTGGAAAGGAAGAGAAAAAGATCGAGAAAGACTCTTTGTCTTTCTGGCTTGAGTTACTAAATAAATCCAGGGTTCTTCCCTAGTGTAGAGAACGTAGAGGAAAAAGGAAAGTCTTGCCTATGTGGACAGTAGATTTGTTTGAGATATGGGAAGTTTGAGGTATCTCTTGGACATCCAGGTGCTCTAGATCAGCACTTCTTCTTCTTCTTTTTTTTTAATAAGAGAAAGGATTTATTTGCTGCACACAGGGAGAAATCACATAGGGATAATCCAGTTTTCCAATGAAGTTCAGATTTTTTTTCTAGTAAGTCATTTGTACATAGATCAAAAATACATTTATGCCATTATGGGATTTGATGTGTTGATTATTTGTGCAAATTACATCCTACTAATCAACATAACTTTCACCCCATTTACCCAATTACAGCATTAAGACATTTGTGTTCTACACCTGATAGGTCCAACTTGTACTTGCAATGTGCTCCATAGGTGTGGTCCCCCTACTAACTCTCCCTCTATCAACCCACCCCCCCTCCCCTCCCCTCTCCCTTCCCTTCCATCTTCATTCTAGGCTATAGTTGTGTTTCATTCTTCGTATGCTTCTTAAACATGGATGTGCCTGTGAATCACTCGGGGATCTTGTTAAAACCCAGGTCCTAATTCAGAAGACTTTTCACTTCCCATAAGCTCTCAGGTGATGGCAATGTTGATTCTGCACCGCACACTTCACTGGTGGCAGCTTGAACCCTAAGTAGCAACAGGATGCCTGTCAATGACAAAGTGAGGTTTGCTGAAGGAAAAAAGAAAAGAAAGAGATAAAGACAACAAAAGAAGAGGAGGAGGAGGAAGAGGAGGGAGGGGAGGAGGAACTTAGAGCAGAGAGAAAAGGACACTGCAAGAAAGGCGAGAAGAAAGATAAGGTAAGGAATAAAAAGCTGCTGCTAACCATTACCTATGTTACATTTCATTACATCTGTGCTGAGGATGCCTATCCTTCCTCTGTCTAGAGAACATTGTCAAGTAATTAAAAAAAATTAAACAAAACCAATTTGTTAGTGCCTGCCAGAGTAGAAATATTAAATAACCATTGTGAATTAGAGAGACCTGAAGGCTGTTGTTCAGAACTCGAAGCTTTTATTTTATTTACCCCATAGAACAGCATAGTTGGTGCATTTGTAAGAAGGATATAGTTGGTATATTTGCAACAGTACCTCATAAGAAGTAATATCAAAACTCAAAGTAGAATAAGAGAAAGTTTACAGGAAAAAAATGGAAGGAAATTTAAGAGATTCAAACCTATTTCCCAAACAAGAGGACCTTAGTTTTTAGCTTAGTTTGTTTTGTTTTGTTTTGGTTCAATATTAGGCCAGATTCTCAGGGGCTTAGTAGTTTCTAGTGGGTCCTGCCAGAGAGGTGGTAACCTCCATGACCTCTCCAGGTCCGTTGCAACCATTGAATTCTTTGGCTGTTCACTCCTTTGTTTCTCCTTTTATCTGTCAAGGCTTAACTTGTCTTTTCCTATTGCATTCAACGAAACAAATATTAAGCATACTGCATTTTTGTAAGTTAATAATACTTATTCATTTTCATTCAATTATTTTCTTATCAAATTGTTTCAAGGTGTTTTCAAGTCTATCTAAAAGAGAAAATAACCACATGCTCACAAATATGTCCCATTTTAGGAAGCCTGCACAGGTCTGTACAGTCCCTATTTAATCATCTAAACACAATCATAGGCAAGGAAGTTACTAGGTTCATAGTGGAAAGTGATCATTTATCAGGAGGGAATCAATGACATACTATTTTAAACATTGTTTTATCTAGATAATTTAATTCTATCAAACGTATTTTCTAGTGCCAGATTATGTCCAAGCTTAATTTTTTAATAGAAATACATATATACACACATATATAATAACTAAACAAGAAAAGAAGTCTATATCAAAATGTAATTATTATTACAGATATTTTAGCAAAGCCATGAATAATTATTTCCATTTTTCATTCAGATATCCTAAAGAGTTTTAATCTTTCAAAATAATTAACTCATTAATCCTTACATCCTCTCTGTGGTACAGGTAAATAATCTGATTAATTTCATTTTGCAGATGTTCTTTTTTTTCCTTAAAAAAAGATAATTGTAAAATGATTTGCTACACTATTGTCTTTGAGGGGTAAAAATGAACAAATCTTGATTCTTTAGTCCTTAGCATGAGAATTTCACTACCAAGACTCAGTGAATAAATTTCTGAGAAAGTGAAATGGACTGACAGCCTTGCTGTTGTTGTTTAACCATCCTATTCTTTCAGCAACATTTCTTTCATAACTTATTTATTTTGCTTCTCTCTAGGTCACCCCTTTGCCAAAATTTTCTCCTTGGACATTCTTTCTGGTTGAACATTTTCCATTAATATTAACACAGATTGAATGATTCCTTCAAAGATGTGCATCTTATTATGTAAGATCAAATTTTACTCCATATTGACTAATTTTACTTTAAAATTAAATTGTTTGTTCTCCCCAGAGATCATTAAATTGAATACTACCATTTCTGCTCTCTTTCTGACTTTTTCTTGTGAAAATCATTGTGGTTACATTATAGGAGGATTCATCTAATCCAAACTGTTTGTCTACAAGATGTATCAGAGCATAACACACTAGCAGTACCAATGTGATTTTTTAAAGTTGTAAGACTTTAGGGCCAGGCTTGGTGCCTCATGCCTGTAATCCTAGCACTCTGGGAGGTCGAGGCAGGTGGATGGCCTGAGCTCATGGTTTCGTGATCATCTTGAGGAGAGCAAGGCCCTGTCTCTAAAAATAGCTAGGGTCTGTGGTGGGTGCTTGTAGTCCCAGCTACTCAGGAGGCTAAAGCAAGAAAATCGCTTGAGCCCAAGAGTTTGAGGTTGCTGTGAGCTATGACACCAGAGCACTCTAATAAGGGTGACAAAGGGAGACTCTGTCTCAAATAAAATAATAAAAATAATTAAATAAATAAAATAAAGTTGTAAGAATTTTAATTACCTCTCCATATATAAAGCTCATTCTCTTTTCTTCTCATTTTTTAAAATGTTGTCACTGGAGAATATGTATTTAACTTTTAGCCAAATAAGTAGAGTATTTCTCCACCCAATCATGTCAAGCCATTCTAAAGCTTTACTATCCAGTGAAATGACTACATACACCCAATCATTTAATTGTAAAGATAAAGAAACTTGTGAAGTAGTGAAAATACAGAAGAGAAAGTTTATGTGAGTGTATATACAGGGAATGAATTCAATTAGGAAAGGAAAAGTGATCAGGACGCATGATGAAAAAAGCAATACTAATGTGGCATTTCAAATTACCCTGGAGTGGAATACTAAAAAGGCCATTGTAAAATATCTCATTCCCCTCTCCATGATACAAGGAATAGAGAAAATTATAAGAAAAAGGAATCTAGTGGCTTTCTTTTGCGGGGTAGGTGGGATAGGAGCTGGTTCACAGTAAGTTCTCATTATTCTGCATTACATGAAAAACAAAATACAGTATGTTCAAAGGGGTTATTTAGACTGTAGAATCCAATTCTAAGATCAAGAATAGTGAAACTATCCCTTGCCTTTTTTTTTTGCCTTATACTCCTTGAAAAAAATATGCCTATTAATAAGTGGTGTCATTGTTTATTGAGGAAAAATATATTTTCTTAACTAAAAATATGCTTTGGGAATGAAATTGAAAGATACAAATAGAAGTAAAAAATTTTGTACTAAAATTTTGAAGTAAGATTATAAAACAAGCCTACTTATCCATTTCCAAATAAAGGACCAGCAAAAACTGAATCCTCAGTTTCATCTATGAGTTTAAATAAAGGTGACTCTTGTATGATAACCTCTTGATTTCATCCTCTGCTTTACTGCACTTTCTTTTAAATAAAACAAAATCTCGTTGTAGTTTTGCAGGACATTGTATAACATGAATATTTGGTTGCTTTTGCTTATTTGTTTTTATCCTTTTTTGTGTACCCTTGCTCAGAGGGAAATTGAACGAGTCATTCTTTGTCCATCTTCATCTTTTGATAATCTTACAAGGTGATTGGTTAAAAAAAGGAAAGATATAGAATATATAGCAAATTTAAAATTAAAAGTCTAGTTGGGCTGGGTGTGGTGGCTTATGCCTGTAATCCTGCACTCTGGGAGGCCACTCTGGGGTGGGTGGATTGCCTGAGCTTACAGGTTCGAGACCAGCCTGAGCCAGAGCGAGACTTCATCTCTAAAAATAGCTGGGCATAGTGGCCAGTACCTATAGTCCCAGCTACTCAGGAGGCTGAGGCAAGAGAATTGCTTAAGCCTAAGAGTTTAAGGTTGTTGTGAGTTGTGATGCCATGGCACTCTACTAAGGGTGACAAAAAAAAAAAAAAGTCTAGTTGGAAAATATGCTAAAAGGGGGCAGCGCCTGTGGCGCAAAGGAGTAGGGCACCAGCCCCATATACCAGAGGTGATGGGTTCAAACCCAACCCGGGGCCAAAAACTGCAAACAAACAAACAAAAAAAAATGCTAAAAGAATAAGGATAATTTAATAGTACTGGACAAAGAGGGAAATAAAGAAGGAAATAATTGGCAGGACAGTTGACAAAATGACCTGCTATTAAAGTAATTGGTTAGTGTTCCCGTCTCTATTTAGCTCAAACTGCAATTTAAAAAATCTTCCATGTCCCAAACATTTCTTTTTTGTGTTTATGGCAAATATGTAAATGTTTCTCAAAATCTCTACCAGCAAACGTTTTGTCAGTATAGTCAATCAAGTTTCATTCCTTAATAGTCTCCAAGAAAACCATTGCATCTTCTGAAATGGACAGCAAAGAATGGGAAGAAAACAAAAGAGGTAACCCATCCCCATTTTAATGTTTGAAAATGCAGTTTTGTCGTTATTTAATTTAATCAGGAAAGCTGGATATGTGCACTTTAACTATGTGGGGAACACCTCAAAACTCTATAGGAATTCTATGGGGGAAAACACTACCTAATAAGTTTGCATTTTCATAGAAAAAAACGACTTTCACAAAAGTCGTAGTCAGGTTACCCAGATATGGGAAACGCTGGCCTTTACTTTTGAACAAGTATATTGTGGCGGTTTTGTTTACGTCCGCCTCTTCTTAGTCACATTATTTTTCCAATTGCACTATTTGACAGCAAAACCAGTGAACCAGTGTATTTAAAAAATTCATTTTCATAGATTCGTGTCTCCTAAAAAGACACTTACCTGCTCATATATCCCAAACTATATGACACTAAATCCATAACCCCCTCTCTCAATAGTTTCTCTCAATTCACAGTGGGAAGGAAAGCAGTTGTCTAGCATTCTCAAAGAAAACTATGAGTACCTACTCATGAAAATCTCAAGTACACACCAAAAGTGAGAAAGCAGATCCTCCCACATGTCCTTCAGGAAACACAAGCAGGCTTTGTATATTTTTGCTATCACCCCATATGCGGTTGTTTCTATATTCTATACGTTTGTATTACTATATGTGTATGATTTATACGTGTGTGTATATATATATACATATATAGTATCTTTATACATACCTATACCATGAAAATAACATGAGCAGATAGAGGCAAGAGCAGGGGCACTTTCACGGGAAGGTCACAGCGTCCTCCCACACCCTCACTAGCAGGCAATTGTGGTAGCAGGAATGGTTATCTTGTTCAGCTTTCCCTGCCCTAGACCAGACTTCTAAAAGCAAACTGGCAATGAAGCAGCACCCCTCCACTTCCCTCAAGTGAAGCAAGGCGGCAGCGGCGCACACCTGGGTTCCCACCCTAGCAGAGCAGCACCTGAATGGTGAAGTCCTTTTGACTCTCTCAGCCCTCCTCTAGGTGATAGCCAGTAACAAGACTGAACTCCTGCAGCAGCAGCAAGGACAGCACGGCCACTCTGGAGGCTCTTAGACACTTTTTCCTGCTGTTCTGCAGCAAAGAAGCCCTAGTAATTAAGAGAGGGTGGTAGGATAGGAAACCTGAAACCCTAGCTTTCCTACCAGAACACCAGGAAGGGGAAGTCCTAAGACAGAGAGACTGGGGATAGGATCAGGGAAAGGAGGCAGCTGGAGGAAGGAACCCTTTAAATCTGTATATTAAGTTCTGAGATTAGCCCCAGGGTGAACTGTACATGAATGAAACCAATTGAAATCAATTCAGCAAAGATGTGAGCACAGAACTGCAGTGTAAACCACTGCACAGGTTCTAAACTGGCCCCTGGGTGATATATAATCAGGTAGGAACCAAACAGCTCTGCAGAAGTTTTGTAAACAAAACTGACTATGGCACCAAAGCCAACAGAAGTTAATGCATGGACTTGAAGTCTATACCTAACTGTATTTTCTGCCTGCTTTCAAAAAAAAGAAAAAGAAAAAAGAAAAGAAAAGAAAAAGAAGAAGGAAAATTTCTCCAGACTTTATCAAGACCCAGAGTCTCATAACAGAATAGAATTTTCTATGTAAAATATTCAAAATGTTCAGGATGCAATCTAAAATTACTCAGTGCAGAGGAATCCAGGAAAACCTAAACAACTTTTAAGGAAAAAGGTATTCAACAGATGCCAAACCCAGGATGACTGTACATATTGGAATTCTCAGATGCAAGTTTTAAAGCACCCTTTATAATAATGGTCCAGTAAATAAGAGGAAATACTCTAAAAGCAAATGGAAAACCCAACCAAACAAACAAAAGCTATCAGCAAAGACATAGAACCTAAAAAAAAGAACCAAATGAAAATATTAGAACTGAAAAATATAATAAAAATTAAAAATTCACTGAGGAGCTCAATATCAGAATTAAAAGACTAGTGCACCAGAAGACAGAGGAATAAAAACTATCCATTTAAAAATATATAAAGAAAAAAATCGTTTGAAAAAAAGTGAAGAGAGCCTCAGGGATGTGAGACAATATCAAAGATTTAACATTCTTACCATAAGTGCCTCAGAAGGAGAGCAAAAGAATACATTGATACAGAATACAATTCATTTGAAGAAATCATGCTAAGAATTTTCCAAATTTGATGAAAGATATTCAGGGGTCCTCAAACTTTTTAAACAGGGGACCAGTTCACTGTCCCTCAGACCGTTGGAGGGCCAAATTATAGCTTAAGAAAAAAAAAAACTATGAACAAATTCCTATGCACACTGCACATATCTTATTTTGAAGTAAAAAAAAAAAAAAAAAAAAAATGGGAACAAATACAATCACACTGCCTCATTGGCCGGCGGGCCACAGTAGGAGGACCCCTGGAAAGGAGTTTAGCAATCTTTAAGTCCCAAAACGGAAAAAATAAGAACAAAATTGCAGTCAGAAGAAAAAGAACATAGTACAAAAAATCCAGAACTGATGTGAAATCCACTGGCTGTGGTTTGCTGCTTGGAAACCCTGGAGGCTAAAAGACAATGGAACCGCTGTTAGAAAGTCATGAAAGAAAAACAATGTCAATCCAGAGTCCTACCTTCAATTACAATATCTTTCAGTAATTAAAACAAAAGTATTGTCGGTTGATGTAAACTAAGATAATTTGTTACCAGTAGACCTGCTTTAAGAGAAATGCTAAAGTGAGTTTTTCAAGTGGAAAATAAATAACAGAGAAACCTGAAACATCAAGATTGAAACAACACAGACAGAAAGGGGGAATACCTGATTAAATAAAATATGTTGGATAGTCAGAGTAGAATATTTCCTTAAACCAGTGATATGTGAAAAACCTTGAGTGAAGCGAAGCTGTGCGCCACATAGATATCTAGGTAAAGCACATTCCAAGCAGAGTGAATAACGAAGGCAGGCAATGGACTTAGTTGGAATGTTTTTAAGGAACTATGAAAAGGCTAGTGGAGCTAATATCAAAGTGAAGGAGAAAGTTCTACAAGCTGAAAGACAAAAGCATCAAGTAGCTTACAAAAGAAGAGCTTAAGTACAACAGCAGATTTTTCAGCAGAAACCTTACAAGACAGAAGGATTTGGGGTCCTATTTTTAGTCTTCTTGAACAGAGTAACTCCCAACCAAGAATTCTGTATCCTGCAAAACTAAGTTGAGGTAAGGGTGGTGATGGAGTGGATTTGGCTTGTAGCATTGGAGTGGTTGGCTTGGGATGCATTTTAAAGTTTCAGCTGACAAGATATAAAAACTGGTCCAAAGTGTTTGGCCTACATTATTAGGCCAAAGAAAATTTAGAGGGAGAAGATTGCAAGGAACCTCTCAAGAATTTAGATTTAGACATACAAGTGTAGGATGCCTATTAGACATCCAACTGGATGATAGATAAGTTTAAAGTTTAGGGAACAGATCAGGTGGGGTACATAAATTCGGAGATTATCAGCATATAGAGAGAATTTAGAGCAAAGGGTAAAATCTCCTAGCAAGTGATTATAAATTGACACTGCTGCTGTCTGGAGCCCTCTAATTGAGAACTTTAGAAAGAATAAACAGCCAATTTGTTGCTTGGTTACTGATGTTTTTAAGATGTGACAAAGTAGTCAATTAAAAATCAGAACATCAAAATAATGATAAACACCACAGGAAGACCCAAGAAGTAAGGCATAATGGAATAATGTAGCAGAACGAGTCAGTTGTCTGTCTATATAGAGTGAACTCTTGATTGCATTATAAACACCTCAACTTAGCTCAAAAATTTTCTGCAGGTTTTATCCACTAATCCCAAGAAGATTAATGTTCACCAGGCACTCACTGCTCACCAATCATGTCACCATGTGAAAGGGATTGAGGGAAGCATTTTAAAATACATTATTTAATCATCACAGTTCTTTAAGTAGGGGTATTTTTACTTATTCAGGTAACAAAACTAGACTCACTGAGGTTAAAGGGTTTGCCCAATGTCACCTAGATGGTATAGTAAGTGGCAGAGGTCAGTAGAAGGAGGAATTAGAAAAAGGCAAATGAAAAACACAACTGGATGAAAATCTAACCTATTAAAGGATACGTTAAAAAGAAAAAGAAATAATTATGAAGTAGGCTTTTGTTGACATTCAGAACAACAGATTTTTGTGTGGTTTGCCTCTAGAGAAATAACCCTCTTCCCAGACAAGCTACGGTTGGTGCGGTGGTGAATCAGGTATGGCAGAGAGAGGAAGAGGGGAAGTGGCCACAAGCCAGGATTTCTAAGAGCTGGGTCTGGGTACTTAAGAGTGGGCTGAGCAAAGTTGGGCCTATTATGGAGCCAGATGCATCATCAATTCCAAAACACACAGGCAAGTAGTCATTAAGCAGTTGTTTGAAGCTGCAGCCTCAAATGATGCCCTGAGGCAGGGGTCCAAGGAGCAAATCATTCTGATAAACTTGCCTATCTTACACCTGGGCAGGAAAAAAATGTTCCAGGCGGAAAGCAATATTGCTCGGTGGGTGGAAGAATATCTGATGGAAGTAGCACTCAATAAACACTGATGAAGTCTTTGCTACTTGGAAGCCTGAGGCAGGGGGATTGCTTGAGCCCAAGAACACAGGGTTATGTGAGCTGCGATCATGCCACTGCACTCCAGTCTGGGTAACAAACCAAGACCCTGTGTATGTATACACATATACTTGTTAGAAACTAAATAAGAGAGTGAATAAGTGAGAAAATAAAAAATTGACAGACTGTGAGTCTCGATCTGAGCTGTAATCCTATTTTAATCTCTTAATATGTGGATTATCTGAGGCTATTCAGTAAACCTCATTTTTAAGGAAGCCAAACAAATTTACCCATCAAAACAAAGTACCAGTCAATTTTGAAAGAAGACCTATAAAAGAAGAATATGAAACTCTGACAATTAAAATAGTAAATCTGAATCTGTACACAAATAAAAATATGATATTTACTATTTAGAATCTTTACAATATGTAAAGTGCTGGGCCAAGGAAAGATGACGATTTGTGAGAAAAATATCACGATTTTAGTACTAATTCCTCCTAGAAGAAAAAAATTAATGGAATTAATTACAGTTGATGAAGGATTCATACATATGGGTTATGTTATGAATATCAGAATGTTCAAATAATAATAGAAAATGGAAAAATAGCAGTAAGAGTAAACACACTTTATATATTAAATCCAAATTTTTCTTTACGTTTTCCTCTATAAAATAAATGAAGCACAAAATAAAATTGTACTAAATTGCCTTATCTCAAAATGTATACAAAAATATAATAACATACACCAAGTGATCTCTGATAGTTACATTGTATCTCTCATATTTAATTTATTTTTCCCCCAAAACTTACCCTGTTTCAGCCTTTACCATTTAAATTGACCACATTTCTAATAAATTGAATCTGTTCAGATACACATGTTTCCAGAAATGCTTGGTAACTATACAGTTGTTTTCTGCAGAAGTGGTTTTTGAAAAACAGTCAGAGATTCCTAAACATGCTTCTAATAAGTGTCTTGAACCCTCAGAGATGTCTCCTGAGCTGTTGTCCAAGTTAACACTGAGGAAGAAGATTTAATGATCTTTCCCCTGAGATTTTTCCGTTGGTTTGCAGGAATGAAGGAAGTCTACAATAATCCCTTTATTAAATGCTTGTGTCATGCTTTGTTACTGCTGATGTTTTAAAGAACGGCAATTTTCCACAAGTCGTACTTTCTTCTATCCACAACAATTCTCATAAGAAAAAGAGGATTTCAGTGTGCATCCTCTCAAGTTGTCAATGGATTGTTGTTATTTATGCAGATTCATAAACATACAGAATCCACACATGCTCCCTCCAACAATTTAAAAACACCAAATTCTGCTTCCTGTAGTAAAGGTATTTTTTACACTAAACCATATAACGTTTGACACCTACATATATCTCTCACACTATCATATTTCATTTCTTAAAATTATTCTATCTCCATAATGCATTTTTCATCTAAATCAATTTTCTTAATATTTAATCACAAGAATGAGAAGACAGGGATTTACATCAACAAAGCTATATATGAAATTAGGCAGGTACAGTTTAATGCTATGGCCATCAGGAGGCTTGGGGCTGTACCCCATTCTCTGGCACAAGCATGTTATGTGGCTTTGGCCAAGGATCCAACTCAGCCAAGCTTCCGTATTTTGAAGTGAAAAATATATGAACTTCCTGTAACTATTACCTTTGAATCTCCAAGTCCCTCAGTGAGAAAGACATGCATTATGTCATTTAGGTTTATGTGATTGCAAACAAAAGACCTGCCCAGCAAGCTTAAAATGGAACAGAATTTATAGAAAGATATTGTACAGGAAATAGAAACTATGAGAGATTTAGACAAGCAGATTCAATAGGAGAAACAGCTTCCATGTTCCAAGTAATTGGAAATTAACAGCAGTCTCCTCAGAAAGGCAGTATTTGTTTTTGATTTTTGTAACATTTAATTTAAAATTAATATTCCCAGAAGAAAGAGTCCCATGGGCCAATCCTGGCACATAGTTGGCTAGAAGAGATCAAGGCCTTTGATTTAAAGTTTTTCTAAAAAGACTGGCAATGAGAAAGAATTCTTACGCCCAAGAACAAAGGTCTATTATTAGATAGATTAGATTAGATTAATTAGAAATTAGATTATCTTAAATTGAATTCAGGAGAGTTGATTCCAAAAAAGCAAAGGAAACATAAGTATAATGCATTTAGTTGGCCATTTAATATACCCTACCATTAGATTGTTTTTAGAAAACAAATGTGGGAATTTAGGATTAACATTACCAGTGCAAGTTCTTTTTCAAAGACTGTAAAATAACTGAGCACTGATCAAAACAACTAGTGCTCCCACAGACATTAGGTACATACTTGTGTTAAGAGATTTCCCCTAGTACTGACAATAGCTAGAGGAAATATGTGGGTATACCGAGAAGACCGGCCTGCAGTTCCTGACAGTAGAGCCAACCCTTAACTTTGATGGCACACAATATGATTTCACCCAAAAAGCTTCTCCTCTTCCAAATTGCCCCTTAATTTTACCACTGGAAAGTCATTGGTTTGGGATAAGTCTTGCCACTCTCTTTCATTTATATGTTCATTTGTTTGGTGGTTTGTTTCTTTGTTAGGACTCAAAAGCCTCTGCTAGATATAACCATCTATTAGGATTACATTAGTGTCGTGCACTAGTTGAATGCTGGTCATCCTCACAGAAAGGAGCCTGGAGACGTGGGGTGTGGCAAAGCTAAAGTCAACCAGAGGAGCAAAAGGAGCACAGAGGAGGAGGGCTCTCTCCTAGAAGAGGGATTTATGTCTCTAACCTTTCCCTTGTAACAGTCACTCCCGAAATCCCTAGTGGTTGATCGAACTGAAAACCTATTTCTATATTTATTTGTCATAAAAGCTATAGCCTCCTTTTTTTTTTTACAAAATTCTCCCCCAAATTATTTAATTTATTTTGCTTTTGTTTGAAATATAGACCACATATTTCATGAAGCTAATTAGCTATGACCTGTTACATATTTTGGAGACTTGACAAATTATGAGCTTCCCATGAATAATGTCAGCACCTCTTTAATTCGACTCCATACTATTGACTTTATTATAAAAATTATCAACTCATTCAGAATTCTCCTTTTTTAATATAGTGTAATAACTCCATCCTTTCTATCAAAACTCATTTGATAAACATTTCTAAAATTCTTCACTTATATCACAAACTCTAAGTTTTAATACTTTGCAGGACATTACAAAATACAACTGAACATTATGGAATGGTCTGAATTTCTCACGGCAAAATTTTCTTTGAGTCGTTGAATTTACGTGAAAGATGATGACAAGCTTACAGCTAGACACACAGATTGTGCTTAAGACTGTCTTCATAGCTCTTATGCACCTTTTTAAGAGTTAACAAAATAGGCAACTCATTTTCCTGCACATATTTTTAAACATTTCTTTTCTCATACTTAATCAGTTGATCATTTAACTTTATGTTGTAATGATAAATTACAAAGTAATGATAAATATTTTCTATTTTAAGTACATAAATGTCATAATAAAATGAAAATGTTCTAACGGATATACATGAAAAAATGTACAATTGGTTTTGTCTAAATATTTAATAGAAAGAAATCTGCTCTTTTCAAAAGGTTTGATCTTTTTCCTTTTCTAAATAAGGAAAATTAAGTTGAATGCTTCCATTCACCCCGAATTCCAAAATTCTAAACAATATTCCTCAGTAGTAAAGGCAGGAAAGTGCTGTCTCAAAGTTTGGTGACATGCATTGCTCAGATCACTGTGTTACTAAGCCATACACTGACACCGAAGTAAAATTTCAGTTTAAAAGTAAAGCTAAGAAAAGAGTTTAGCCAACAGTTGTAAAGTTACAGCTATTTTTAATGTAACTTTAACTTGGAAGAGAAGCACAAGTATTTACTGATGGAACCTTCCAAACTGCGTCGCCCCGGGGCTAAGCAGCAGTACCATATCTATTGTAGTCTTCTTCCATCTGTCTCTCCCTGTCTAGACTTTGATTTCAGACTTGCCATTTTCTCTTTCTGAGCAGTACACTTTTTTGACAGTAGAGGGCACTTTAAATTTAGACAAAGGCAGAGAAATCTCTCCCTGAACCTTCATTGAAGAGAGCTTTTGTTTGACTATAAAGAAATAAAAAACAATTTTAGCCCACATTTTAAATGATAAATATTTTTAAACTATGTGGTGCAAAAGTTTGTTTCTATTATTCGAAATCAGTTTTTTATTTTATATTATTTTATAAAACACTGTAATATGAATTTCATGCAATATCATTGTCTAGAAAAGATTAGTGAATTAATAACATATTAAGATCAATCCATGAGTGAATAAATCTTTGATTTCCCTCTAATGAAAACAGCCAACAAGGACAAAACCCCATGTGCACATTTAGTGAAATCTCACAAAAATACAACAAAATCCCTAAATCACAGCATAAAAACACAAAATGTCTAAATGAAACCAAAGACACAAAAATTCTATTTACCCAGCTTGCCACAGAAATATGACCTTTTCATCTTTCTTCTGTTTTTGAAAAAATATTCTTAATGAAATGTGAGATTTTAATCTTACCTATCATTTTATAAAAATTATTTTCATCTTACATTTTAAAAAGTATTAAAATGATCTGCTAGTCAAATATCTTAATTGTGTTTTAGAAAATTCTTCCCAAATTTTTGTAAAATGCTTCAAAGTGTGTTAAAATTTATGCAAAATAATTGATATAAATGTAATATTTTTCTAACACAAATTAATAACTTGATCATATTCATTTACATGACAAATTCAATCTTGCAAATATTCCACTCCAAATAACGAACAAATAAAATGTAAGGCATTTTAAAATTTCAAAAAAGTTACTTTTTCTATATTCTTTTGTCACCACATCAAATAATCACCTCTTCAAATTTAAATCACTAAGTTTTTTTACCCTAAAAATTTTCTTTTCCCTGTTTGGTTGAAACCAATTACCCTATGTACACAAACTGAAATTTTGAAGTTTGGTGTATTTGTTCAGTCCAACTAAAAAGGCTCATTATGAGTCTGATAGTTTCCAGACTATGGAAAAAATTCCCAGTTTTGCCCTTTGGAATCTTACACTTAAAAACAGGAGAGACAAAAAACCACAAAATAAATCTATTTTATTCTCCAGCAAATGAATACAATGCCTAAAATGGTTAAATACTCAAGCATATAAAGAAATACACAGTTTCATGGCAGACACAAAGTTCACATATGTGAAATATTGTGAACTTTGGAGCAAAATTTAGTGATCATGTGAGATATGTTTAAAGAGGCAAACAAGATGGCTATCAATGCCAAAAAAAAAAAAAACCGTACAATTAGTTTTGTCTAAATATTTAGTAGAAAAAAATCTGCCCTTTTCAAAAGGTTTGATTTTTTTCCTTTTCTAAATAAGGAAAATAAAGTTGAATACTTCCATTCATCCTGAATTCCAAAAAAATGAGAAAAAATAATATATAAAGATGTGTGTCTCACATATAACCTTGCCCCGTGTAATTTTCATAAATGAAAAGCAAATAAACAGCAATTGTCACTATTCTAAATGCACTGCAGCGTTCCATAATATTTATCCTCTCTCCTTCCCTCGTTTATTACTGCCGGTAAACTGTGCATTTGCCACTAACACTGTCTGAATAGATTTGAAACAGTAAGTGTAACGGGCTCAAATGGACAGTGCCTATTATCTCTTCTCTTTTCTCTCTTGCCCTTTTATGGCCTATAACTTCATTCAGTCTGTAGCTCCATTTGTGTTCCTTTTACAACAAAAAGGGTCATAATGCTGTCTCTGATAATACTGAAATTGCCTAATTTGTTCATCTCCTTTCAACGCCTTGGAGCTGGTCACCCTTTCAAGTCATGCCTAGGTTTGTCTCCATCAACTTGGAAAATTAAGGTTCTGTTTAGTCACCAGCCATCGCACCAACGAAATGCTTTAGGGTTTGATGAGCCAACAGAGAGAGGAGCGAGAGAGACGGCCGGAGGCCCGGGGTCCGGCTGGGGACTGACTGCTCGCCAGCCCCGGGCACACCTCCTGGAGCGAACCCCGCGTCCCCGCGCGCCAGCGTCTGGGTGGGGTGGGGGTGGGGGTGGGGGTGGGGGCGGACTGTCTCTCCAATCCCCCAAGCAGGGGCGGGGGCGGCCGGTCAGCTGACGCAGAGAAGGCAGAGTGAAGGAATGAGAAGAATTTGCTTGCTCAGAAGATGGGAGCGATAGCAGGCGCGGGGAGGAAGCCAGGCGTCCCCACAGCTGCTGGCCCTCGGGCTGCCACCGCGGCGGCTGTGCCGCGGGGACCGCGATTGCTGCTGCTGGGCCGGCGCGGCAGCTGCTTCTGCCTTGACTGTTGCCCCTGACCCTTCTGCTGGCTCTTCCTTGATTTAGCATCAGCTCTTTTTCTTTTTCTTTCTTTCTTCTTCTTCTCTTTTTTTACTCGTTTTCCCCCTTAGCAACACCTCTTGTAAAAATCAGAAAATAGCCCCCACAGTTGCCAGAGAGCGGGGTGCGGGGAGGAGAGGCCGGGGTGGAGTGGGCAAGGTTTCCAAGGAAGCCGGTTCCTGGGCCTCCGGCCTCGCTCCGGCTCGGGTGAGCTTTTCCTTCCTGCGGCCACGGAGCTTTGTCAGCCGAGTGCTGGGAACTCAATCCCCGTCGTCGCCTCCTCCTCTCTGACTTTCAAGGGGGCTTCAGCCCTTATCCCCTCCAAGGAAGAGAAAAATACCGGAGGCGTAGAAGAGAAGTAAATTCTCCGGGATAACGTCCTATTTTTGCATCCTAAATTTTACGGGGATTCACGTAATCAAAAACAGATCTTTTTAAGTCCTGGGACAATAAAATAAAATTCAAGTGGATGAATATGGCAGGTTGGGGAGCAATCAGCTGCTAATTTGGAAGTACCCTTGGAGAGGATTTTCCTGACCTGCACATGCATGCTACTTCCCTGTCTAAGATCCTCTTCCTCTTTCAAGGCTAAAAGCTGGGTATGATTCAGCTCATAAAAATATGTCACAGCAATTGGAATTTACCCTTTGACCTTCTATTCCCTCACTGCCACCTCGCCTACACACACACACACACACACACACACACACACACACACGCTGCAGTTCACTAACTAGCTCTGTTTTCACCGAACAGATGGTCGCATTGCTGGTGAAAAACTGCCTTTTTGTACAAGAAAAACTTCTAAAATCCTTGCGATAGGACCTATTTACAGATAGAGCTCAAAGCCACATTCTCCGTGCTGCATATGTGAAATCTGAGATAGTTTGATCAACAAATAGGCGAAGAGATAGACAGATTTTATATGTGTAGGCACAAAAAGAAAACTGCCAGTAAATAGTAATCTTTTCTCTAACACCATTTGTCTTTTCGAAATGTGTTTTTGGGGGTCAGTTATGGAAGATCATATTCAGCATTTAACATTAAGAGGCATAATTCTTCCAGGGGTCCTAGTGCTTAGATTTAAAACACACAGGAAAGGGAGCAGAAAGCTGAGTTTAAAATGTAGAGGAGAGTTTTCCAGTTTCTCTAAAAACCTGTTCACCTTTCCAAATAATTTTTCCTTGCCTTTGTGCGGTGAAAGCCCCATTACCAGCTATGAAAAAATAGTGCTAAGTGTTTTATACAATTTCTTTTTGTGTGTGTGTGAAGCTCGAAAAGCCAAGAAAACGGGCAAAATACTGAATCAGGCCACCAGGGCCAGTTCAAATGCACACAGAGACATTTTTACTGCATTATTTGAACTATTACTAAATAAAATGCTTTCCTCCTCCGAGCTAGGCTAAGTACTAATTTTGACTTCTGGTGAAAAGTTAGAAATAATTTAAATGTGTGACTACAGTGTTGTACCCCCTCACATTAACAATGTCTCCTTGGCCCTATCCTGCAATACTGAAAATAGTGCACACCCTCAAATCATATACTGGGAGCTGAAAATGTCCTGGAAGCTTTTGAATCCAGAGGTTTGAGAACATAATGGACAATTTAAACACTGTATTCTCCATGACAGAGGTAACTAGAAATAATGAATTGAAAACAGTTTCTGGCAATTTATTACCAGATGCCTAAGTAATGACTAACAACTGACATGTTAAAAAATAAATTACCAGGCAGGAATTAAGTAGTTTTTAACATTAATATAATTGTGCTCTTTTTTTGAGACAATTATTTCTTCCCTCTGTGTTTGAACAACATGCTGCGAATGCTGACATAGCTGGACTCAAAGCACAAAACTTACAACAAGAACATTAATATTTAAAGAATACGATAAAGTCTGTTCTAAGTTAGCACCATTTTCCCCATATCTAGAGAAAAACTTCCAGTTTCCTCTAGCCATTATTCACATTTGATAATATTCCTATTTGCAGCAGCATAGAAGATGATAATTTAACAACAGTCATTCAGTCTTTAGGTGAGGTCAATTTCTCGCTACAATTTCCACATGATAATCAAGATTGGGGGGGGCTCTTCTTTCTTTATACTTTCAGTTTTGTTCGAAGTTCATGGTTCAGTTTCTTTAAAGATAATCTGCAAATATACCTAGATACTCTTTATCATTGTCCTTAGCTTAGTGGTGGTCTGCCATTAGTTTTGATAGCTAGGCACCAACTGCTGGTTAGAAATATTGTTCACGGTATTCTTTGTACTTTAAATAAACTACTACTTCAAGATCTGGCCTGTGTCCCTCATTCATCTTTCAGACGCAGAGTTTCATGTTCCTTTTCGCAAGCTTTGACTCTGAAATATTTGTGTCGTATATTTCTTTTTTGTTAATGACCTGTAGCAAATTAAGGTAGAAATGTGGACTTTGAAGGTTTATTCTATGTTATGCAAAAATAGATTCATTCTGAAAAGCTGAATCTGTATTTATTTTCTGCTTTTTACCCAGTATTGTATTAAAAGTCTCGGTGTGGGTTTCACGTAATGAACATCACAGAGGGGGAAAATTGTTTCCTTTGGCATTTCTCATCTGAGGTGATAAAAAAATACGCATCTGCTTTTCCCGTGGAGAGGGAGATAATATGATAACCTTCTGATTATATACATAAGCAGAAACTGATCAGCTTCTCCTGTGGTTCATTTTTTTAAGGGCAAGTTCCAGTTGGATTGTGCTAATGCACATATTCATGAATCTCTCCAAACAGGATTCACTGCTCTCCAGGGAACCCTTGAAGTATGTATCATTGTTTCAATGAAGTATCTTCATTATAAAACATAGGGACTTTAAAAGGTGAATACCATTTGCCACAGTTTAATATAATCTCTGGTCCAACTTTCTTCCACTATCATTTTTTTCCTTCCTTCCTTCTTTCCTTCCTTCCTTCCTTCCTGCCTGCCTGCCTGCCTTTATTCCTTCCTTTACTTCTTTTTATATTTTTTCTCTCGTGACAAATAGAAAAAAATGACAGAATCACTGGCAATATTAGATATTTGATAAAGTGGAAAAATGCTTTTCTTGTCAAAGTCAAACTTAACCTTTGAAATGTTACGTAGATGGCGCAGGAAACTTAACTCTGAAATCCAAAATATTCCTATATTTGTACAAATATTTTACTGGACATAAAAGAGCTTATGAAAATTTTTCATCTCTGCAGAGGCAAAAGTTTCTTGCGTTGAAAAAGTGAACTTAAAAGTGAAAGGCATAGTAAGTAAGTGAACACTTTTAAGGCAGGCAAAGAGAGGCACTATCGTCAGAACACTGTGATGAAAACAACATACAAGTTCATCTCATTGGCATTATTGAAAGTGGAACATCTTGAACTGGTCAGTCTTTTATTTAGGTTTGCACCAAATATATATCCTAACATTTTCTCCTTTATTCTTGTTAGAGTGCTTGCACAGAACCTGAGATTTAGGGAGTTCTACTAACGCGCATATTACAAAGAGGCCTTTATTAAGGAGGACATGAATGAAGTTCGGAGACTACAAAAGCCCCACACTGCAGTCGGGTATAATGGGGTGCTTTATAGGGAAGGAACACTGTCTTTTGGGTATGAAGGACAGTTTAATACGACATCTATTGCAAGAGAACAAAGCAGTTATGTAGCTCACAAATTAGGGCATTCATATCCAGTTATATTAGTGGTGGAGTATAGAGAACTTGGAATTCAGTGTAAAATGATCTTGTCATCCAACATAGCACTTTGTGGAATGTGGCATTCCTTGGATATAAGTTGTGAGTCATTAAAATAGATTGTGCAAATCACAAATAACTGATACTCTGTGACTCTATAGCGATTAGCAACCAAAGATAGTGATTCTTAGTGCCACTAAAAATAAGATGGGATGACTATGATTAAGCAGGAAATGACAAATGCAATTCAAGATATTCTATATTCATGTTTTCTTAAGTCTCTCGGTGAAAATTAACTGAGGATATTATTTTTTTAGGAGATGTTAGGGCACAGCACGTACAACATGGAGCCAGGGATTTATTGTGAGAGTTTAAGTGACCGTTTCAGACAGATTGTCAAATCTCAAATCTCTATTGTCTGATATGCCATGAGGTGGGAGGAAGAAGAGGGAATTGACCAGAAATTCAGTAGCACACTGTAGGAGCTCTTCATCTAGTGTACAGGCAGACGAGCAGCCTACAGTAACATTCTTCAGCCTTGCTATTGAAGTGTTCCAATAGCAAAGTCACGGCTAGTACTATGTTGCTGAATCAAATGGATTATTTCCAGTCTTGGATTCACTGGATTTGCTGTGGCTATTGTCAACATTAGATTCTACTGTCCATAAAGCCTCATCCCTTGGCTTTTCCGCCTTTCACCTTCATAATTTTGCCCCAGCCTCTTTTAGCCACTCTGTACCCTACTTCGTGGGACCCTTTTCTTCAGCCCACAATGGAGGTATTCATCCAAGTTCTGTCCTCAACTCCTTGTTTGACACCTTATAAATCTCTGCTTGGATGGCCTCAACTATTCCTGTGGCCCTACTTATCTCTTTTTTGATGGGCCTGACTCTCCAACCCCATCCCTGATCTCCCTTCTGGGCACACACCTATGTAACCCTTTCTCTCCTCAAAACCACCTGCATCCTCCACAAACACTCTGAATTCAGTATATCTAAAGCTGAATTCAGATTATCCTCCCCTTCTGTCACATTCAACCTATGCTCTTTCTGCCATGTTTCCTTTTTTTAGAATAGCATCATCATGCAAGCTGTTGTTTAAAGCACAAAGCTATGACTCTTCTTCTCTTTCATGACTTACTGCAAATCAGTCAGTAATTCCTATCCTAAATCCACAGATTTATCTCTGTCTCCATTACTTCTCTCTTAGTTCAAACCACCGTGATTTAGCATGATTAGTACAACAGACTTCTAGCTCGTCTCCTTTCCTCTAGTCATATATTCTCAAATACTTTCTAAAATACAAATCTGGCCATAACAGATGTGTTTCTGTAGGATGGAAGAAAAGGCAGGGAAGACACATAACATTTTGCACGGCATGATGTGAATATTCATGCAATCCATGAGCATGCCACTGGGTCCATCTTCAACATGTTTTAAATAATATTCCTTGCATTAGTAGTAGTTCCTGATAGGTCTCATCTTTTACCCCTATTACCCTAGAATCTTTTCTTAAGAGAGTAGAGTGATACTGTTAATACTTCAGTCAGATTTCACTCAAAATCTCCTAGTGCCTTTCATTTCCTTCAAGGTAAAGTCAAATTCTTAATGGGTTACAAGAACCTACCCCACCCCCCCATAGTGACCTGCCTTACTTCATTCCTTACCATTCTTTTTTTAGTTCACCATACATTCAACTCTTTACAATTTAAATTGCGAGAATTGAATAATGTCAAGATGATTTGGGGACCACATTAAGACTCTGTAGCCCCTGACTTAGAGATCTTATGCAAATTATTTTACCTTTCTGAGCATCTGTTTCTTCATCTATAAAACTAGAATAAAATGCCTACTTAAAAGGCTGTTGAAGAAATTAGATCAATAATAACATATATGCCTGTCATGTAAAAGTAATGTAAAAATTTATTCTTTTTCCTCATTTATTCACTTTCAACTCATGAAGGTTTTATTCAAAACCAACTCATGAAGGATATCCTATACTGAAATAATGCACAATTAATTTTTCCTGAAAAAAGAGTGATATTTAAAATTTATAAAGCTAGTAGGTCATATTATGTTCTACGATAGAGATTGGATTTCAAATTAAACATTTGCTATTTATTTAAGCTTTAGAAAACTCATTTAATTGGTTTTATTTATCATTATAATTTAAAAAATACATGGAATCCGGGCAGCACCTGTATTGGTGGCTGTATTGGTGGCTGTATTACAGCCACCTGTATTACAGTGTAATACAGCCACCAGTATTGGTGGCTCAGTGAGTAGGGCGCCGGCCCCATATGCTGAGGGTGGTGGGTTCAAACCCAGCCCCGGCCAAACTGCAACAACAAAAAAAAATAGCCGGGTGTTGTGGCGGGCGCCTGTAGTCCCAGCTACTCGGGAGGCTGAGGCAAGAGAATCACATAAGCCCAAGAGCTGGAGGTTGCTGTGAGCCGTGTGATGCCATGGCACTCTACCGAGGGCAGTAAAGTGAGACTCTGTCTCTACAAAAAAAAAAAAAAAAAAAAAATGCATGGAATCCTATTATAATCTATAACTTTGTCATAGTTTTCTCACTTTAAAAAATTTTCTAAAATATTTTTTAAAACAAAACTCTGACATAGCACGTTGAATCCCTTTGAAGTATATTGGAATTTTTGTAAATTTCCATTTGCTAAAACCTACTAAATTATATTTATTATACTCTGGAAGAACTCAGGTATTAAAGTTATAGACTTTGTAGAATGCCTTGAGTTTCATCCCATATGATTGGAGAGAGAACAGGGAGGCCTATGTTCAAATCCTAACACCATTTTTTACTAGCTTTGCAACCTTAGGAACACTGTTTAACCAACCTGAGTCTCAACTTTTTATCCATAATACATAGTTCACAAATACTACCCACCTTATGGGAGAGTTTTGAGGATTAAACAAGATATACAGGTAAGAGAGCTTAATAATGGTAACTAATACAGCAGAAGTAGTAGTAATAATCATGGTCATAGTGGCAACATTAGTCTCTCTTATCATAAGAATAGGATGCTTGGAAAGAATGTGGAAAGACCTTAAAAACTCTTTATTTTTTATAGTCCACTCCATTCTCTTGAGGGAAAACCAAACATTTCTTTATACTCTGACTTTTATAATTTTCCTAACAAAAAAATAGTAGTAATATGATGCCAAAGATTTTACACAAAAATAGCTATAAATTTAGAGCATTCTGCTATGGAATGTGAAGCTGTGAAACATTGTTTATTTGGTATACTCAGAAGAAAAATGATAGATAAATCAAACTATAAAAATTTGTGCTGTGAGCAGCAGTCATTTCTCCTGGGAGACAGTAAGAATATAAAATAGAGAAATAAATATTAAATTAAGCCTCAGATGAGATAACCAGGAAAAAAGTCTAATCAAGGAAGTTACATTTTCTCTGCATAATTTTTCTTGTGTGCATGCACACACTTCTCCATAGCCCAACAGCTCTTCCTATGGATAATTATTATGTGAAAAATAATTTTCTAGTAAAATTAACCATCAGTAAATCAATCCCAATCATGAGAAAGGGGGCAGGATGATCAAAAAGTGCCTAGAACAGGATATTGGAACACATTTTCATCCAATCATTAGAGCCAGGGATGTTGCCAGCCAAAAATGCATTGTCTATCTCCCAAAGAGAATACATGATCGTTAAGGTGGCAAGGAGTTGGGCTATCTATCAATAATGTGCTCTCTATTTTGCTGGAATTTCACAAAATGTCTTGCAATATTTTACTACCAGATCACATAGCTCTTACCTATGAATCAAGCATCAAATGTATTTTTGATAGAGTCTGAATGAGATAGCATTTTTGAAAAGTCAAAGGATAACACTCAAGCCTCTTCAGTCAGACTCTTCAGAGGCTGAGATTCATTGTCATATCAAGCAGCCAGCCATGGAGAGAGCTGATTTTTAAAGATGTAGGTTCCATTCTCGGTTCTGACACTCACTACTAATGTGCACCAAAAATAAACCAAAACAAAACAAAAATAAACAAATTCACAAACCAGCGGACAAAAATCCATTCATTGAACATTTAAGTATCCTAGTGTACAGTGAGGACAGGATGCATGTCACACAGTCTCTGACCTCCATGCCACAATGCAGTGGGGAGCACACATGAAGTAAACACATCTTCATTCATTTATTTTGCACTCACTTATTTCTTATTTATTAAGAACCTTTCTGTGTCAGGCACTATTCTAGGTAATAGGGACAGAACACTGAACAAAACAGACCACCCGAAAAAATACAAAACAAAAACTTGACATCAGTGAGCTTATATCTTAGTGAACAGAAACAGACAAAAAGCAAAATGTGTAAGGTAAGTGGTATGTTATATATCTGTGTATTTTATGGTGAGTATAATGCAGCCAAAGAGGATGGAGTTTCAAATTTTAAATATGTTGATCTTGGAAGGCCTAGCTTCCAAGAAGTTGACGAAGATGAAAGTAGATGAAGTAGCAGATGAAACTCCAGAAAAGATATGAAGATGAGACAAAATTCAGTCATAATTTGGAGGGAGAGAATTCCAAGAAAGAATAGGAAATATAAAGCCCTGGGGCAGATGCATGTGTGAGAAGCAAGAAGAAGGGCCTATATGAAGAGCAGAGATAGTAGGGAAAAGTAAGAGAAAACGAGACCAGAAAAAACAGAAGGGCCACATTGTTCGGGAACTTGCAAGCAAGTCTGTCAATAGAATATGACAGGATCTCACTTGATAGTACAGAGATCCATTGTCAGAAGGATAGAGAATAAGGAAAGAAAGACAGAAACAGAGCACTGTTACAATAACTGATGAGAGAGGTGATGATGGCTTGGACCACTGCTGCAGCAAAGGTCTGACGGTGGATAGATTTGTTTGACTGTGGATGGATTTTGAAGGTAGAGTTGACTGCATGTACTGTTGGATAGGAGGAATCACTCTAATACCACATGATGAAACAGGAGTCTGAGTCTCTTTTTTTCCTTCTCTTTATCCCACCTAAATGTGCATAAAACACATTAATTTTGTGTGAAGAGTTAGAAAAAACTTTGAAAGAAAATGGCGTTTGACATTGAACTTGATCTTGTAGAAAGACTAGAAATTTTCTAGCTGACAGAAAGGAAAAAGACACCCTAGTGTTTGCATTATCAAATCATTGGAGACTTTAATGAAATTAATATCAGTAGGGGGTGGAAAAATTATGTTTATAAAACATGTCAGGGTATTGGTTCATGGACTGATAGGCCAAATATGAGTGGTTATGGGTATACATGTGGGCTTAGGCTAGGAAATTTTGTGACACAATATAGAAACTACCTTCAAACGATTTTAGTTTAACCCCAAAATGGAGGGGGCAAGCATGACTGCATCTAGGATCAAAAGAAAAATGATGTTTTTGGTCTCCATTTCTCAGCTCTGCTTTACACCGTTTGGTATGTTGCCTTTATTCTGCCATGGGCCTCTCTTCATGAGAGAAGTTGAACAACAGCCAATAACTTTCACAAAAAGAGGAACTGGTTTCGCCTGTACTCTAATATTGTCCACCTAAGGGAGAATTTCTGTTGCAGGTGAAAAGGGTGACCTAATTGGTTCACCCTGCAATGCCCATCTCTGGCCCTCCCACAGAGGCTATAGAATTGTAAAGGAGTGAGTTCCTAACACAAAATGGAAGTGCTAGGCAGATAAAGCAATAAACACTATTGGAAAAGTGTTTAGGTTAGATAAAGGGTCTGATTAGCCAAGTAAAGAAGTCTGTATTTTATTCAAAAAGCAATTAACAGATTTTAGGCCAGGAATTGACATGATCAATTTTATTTTTCTAAGAGATAGTGGAAATGAAACCAATTGGGTTAGGAAGAGGCTAGACTCACTGTTGTGTTGCATTATAGGCCTCAATACTTCATTCATCCCTGTATCTCTACCTTTTGCTACACAAGAAACAATATATTTCCTTTTGGCGGTGCTAATGTAATAGTACTGTTTTTTGTTTTTTGAGGTTTTTTTTTTTTTGCAGTTTTTGGCCAGGGAAGGGTTTGAACCCGCCACCTCCTGCATATGGGGCTGGCACCCTACTCCTTTGAGCCACAGGCACTGCCCTAGTATTGTGTTTTTAATTTCAAATTCCACATGATCATCACTGGCCTATAAGAAAACAGTTGACTTTTTTATGTTAACTTTGTATCCAACAATCTTGCTACAATTGCTTATTAGTTCTAAGAATTTTTGCTGATTGTTTTGGATTTTTTGGTGCCAAAAATCATATCATCTGCAAAGACTATTTTATTTCTTTCTTCTGACTCAGTATATCTTTAATTTCCCTTTCTTGTTTTATTGCATTAGCTAAACCTTCCAATATGGTGTTAAAAAGAGATGAGAGGGAACATCCTTGCATTGATCCAGATCATAGTAGTAATACTTCCACTTTCTCATTATTAAATATGTTAATAATGAGATGTTAGCGATACTTTTTTGCAGATGTTCTTTATTAAGTTGAGAAAATTCCCGTCTATTTCTACTGTGCTGAGACTTTTTATAATGAATGGATGTTGGATTTTGTCAAATGCTTTTTTCCTATCTGCTGATGAGACATGTGATTTCTCAACAGTTGATAGAAAAAAAGCATTTGGGAAGCTAAAGGGAAATTTAGCTTGCTATGATGGATGACATTGTTTGATTTTCAAATGCTCAACCAGACTGAGATAAATTTCACTTGGTTATAATTCTTTTTTTACATTGTTTGATTTGATTTGCTAAAATTTGTGAAGATATTTGCATCTATGTACATGAGAGATATTGGCCTTTAGTTTTCTTTCCTTGTAATGTTTTTGATTTTGATATTAGGTTAATGCTGGCCTTTTTCAACGAGTTAGGGAGTGTTTCATCTTTTATCTTTGAGATGATATTGTAGATAACTGAGATAAATATTGTATTTTAATAGTATTTTAATATTTAATAATAAATATTATTATATTATTATATTATATTTCTTAAATATTTGGCAGAATTTACCAGTAAACCCATTTGGGTGTGATGTTTTCTGTTTTGGAAGGTTATTAACTATTGTTTCAATTTCTCTAAAAGAGGCCTATTCAGAATGTCACCATCTTCGTGTGCTTTTTAAAGAGTTGGTCTATTTAACTAAGTTATCAAATTTATGGTCATAGAGGTAGGTGTTCATAATAGTCCCTTATTAGTAGTAGTGTGTGTCTTCTATTTTTTTTTTTTTTTTAAGCTGGCTAGATACTTTTGTTTTTTTTTTTTTTTTTTTTTTGAGTTGTCATTGTTTAGCAAGCCCAGGCTGGTTTTGAACCTGCCAGCCCTGGTGTATGTGGCTGGCACCCTAACCGCTAAGTTATGGGCACCAAGCCAGCTAGATGCTTATTAATTTTATGAATCTTTTCAAAGAACCATCTTTTGGTTGTGGTGGTTTTCTTTATTGATTATCTGTTTTCAATTCATTGATTTCTAATTTTTATTATTTCTTTTCCTTTACTTAGATTTAATTTGTTCTTATTTTTCAACTTTTCTAAGGTAAAAGCTTAGATTATTGGCTTTAGATCTTCTTTTCTTTTAATATATGTATTCGATGTTACAAATTTTTCAAGCACTGCTTTCTCTGCATACCACAATTTTGATAGTTATAATTTCATTTCCATTTATTTTAAAATATTTTTTAATTTGTCTTGAGGTTCCTCCTTTGATCTATGTGTTATTTAGGAGTGTTACTTAATCAAGTATCTTTTTGTTATTGATTTCTATTTAATAGTTTAATTTCATTGTGGTTTGAGAGAATAATTTGTATGATGTCTTTTTATTTAATTTGTTATGATATATTTTGTGGCCCAGGATGATCCATCCTAATGAATGTTCAATGTAAGGTTGAGAAGAAGGTGTATTCTGTTGTTGGATGAAGTAGTAAATTGATGTCAACTATACACAGTTGATTAATGATGCTGTTGAGTTCAATCATGCCCTTACTCATATGCTGCCGGCTGTATCTGTTCATTTCCGATAGAGGGGTGTTAAAGTCTCCATTTATAATATAGATTCATTTATTTTTCCTTGCAAAAGTTCTATCACTTTTGCTTCATGTATTTTGATGTCTATTATTAGACATGTACACATTTAGTATTGTTACATCTTGGAGAATCAGCCCCTTTATCATTATTTGATAGTGCTGCTTTTTATTCCTGATAACTTTCTTTGCTCTGAAGTCTGTTCTGCTAAAATTAATACAGACACTCTCACTTTCTTTTGATTAGTGTTTGTGTGGTATATCTTTCTCCATCCCTTTACTTTTAATCTATGTGATTTTACATTTAATGTAGATTTCTTTTAGAAACATATGGTTAGGTCTTGTGTTATAATTCCTCCTGACAATCTCTGTCTTTAAATTGATGTATTTATACCATTGATCTCTAAAGTAATTACTGATATAGTTGGATTAATATCTACTGTCTATATCAATGTTTTCTATTTATTGTTTTATTCTTTTGTTTCTAATTTCTCTTCTCCCTCTCCTTGTTTTTCCTTGTTTTTTTTTTTTCTGAAGACAGAGTTTCATTTTATCATCTGTAGTAGAATGCCATGGCATCATAGCTCACAGCAATCTCACACTCCTGAACACAAGTGATTCGCTTGTCCCAGCCTTCCCAGTAGTTGGGACTGCAGACACTCACCAAAACATCAGGATATGTTTTTTTTTAGAGACAGGATCTGCTCTTGGTAAGGCTGGTCTGGAACTCCTGAGCTCAAGCAATCCACCCACTTCAGCCTTCCAGAATGCTAGGATTACAGGAGTGAAGTCACCACACCCGACTTTTCTACCCTTTTTTAATTTTTTTGATTTTGTTATTTTAGTGGGAAGTTTCATGTGATTCTATTTTCACTAATCTGTTTAGCATATCAGTTATACTTTTTTTAACATTTGCTTTTTTTTAGTGATTTCTCTAGTTTGCAGTACACATTTACAACTAACTCAGTTCACTTTCAAACAACACTAGACAGCTTCACTGGTAGCACAAACACCTTACAATAACAGAATAATTTGAATTCCTTTATACTGTTTTTTCATGATTACTAGCATTCATTTCACTTATACATAAGTATATATATATATCCATGTATAATTGAATATATTCTTGTTATTTTAAGCAAACTGTTAATCATTAGTTCAATTAGTTAGAAAAATGAATGTTTTTACTTTATCTTCATTTAATTCCTTTTATGATGTTTTTCCTATCTTTATATTTCCAATTATCTGAGAAAGACTTTATTTCTCTATTTTGAAGGATAATATTGTAAGATATAGAGATATAAGTCTCTGAGTGGGTATTTTTTGTTTTTTTTTTCTCTGTCTCACAGCACTAAATATTTCTTTCTATTCTCTTGTTGCTTCCATAGTTTTGAGGAGAACTTGGATGTAATTCTTGTTTTTGTTCCTCTCTAGGTAAGGTGTTTTATCCTCTAAATCTGAATTCTTTAAAGAAAAATAACCTTCAAGGTTATTTTTTTTTAATTTTTGATTTTCTACAATTGTCTTGCAGATTTACATGATGGTTACATTTGATTTGGGTACATTGTTTGCATTTGTAAGGTAAAATCCAACTTTTAGTTGCATCCTTCACTCAGTAAGTGTGCCATATAGCCAGGCATTGTCCCTTTGGGTAGGAACTTGCCAAACCTTCTCCCCTACTCTCTCTTTCTTGAATTTAATTGAGTTTTTCTCTCAAGTGAGCACAAAATTTTTAATCTATTAATTTCAATTTAATATTGAGCATATGTGATGCTTGTTTTTCCATTTCTGTGGAAACACTAGAAAAGTGTTCTACAAATCCATAGTTTGTCACAAAAGATACAAAATCTCCATTTTTTAATATCTGTGTAGCATTCCATGGTGTAAATATACCACAATTTATTAATCCATTCAAGTGTTGAAGGGCATTTGGGTTGTTTCCACATCTTTGCAATTGTGTTAGGCTGCTTGTTGAGGGCAAATCTGGTGTGCTATTGCTCTGTATATATTTTGGCTTTTGCTGGATTTGGGGGGTTTTGTTACTGTTGTGTTTTGGTTTAGTATTTATCCAGCTGGGTGTTCTCTGAGCTTCCTGGATCTGTGGTTTGATATCTGATATTAATTTTAGTAAATCCTCGGTCATAATTGCTTCACTTATTTCTTCTGTTCCTATCTCTTTCCTCTTCTTCTGCTATTCTCATACACACATACACAGTCTAACAATTAAGTTCACAAACTCATCCCAGAAAAAGTCCTGCGTACTCATTGTTGAGTATCACTATGGTCTCCTTCAAAGCATTGCACTGATGCCAGTGCCTAGTCCACCCTTCAGAGCAATCTTGGAACTCTTTTCTGGAATAGCACTCAGAGCTATTGTCATATGATGAGGTCTGCCAATTAAGTTTGAAAACTTGGTACTGTACTATTACATTGGCACCACTGTACAAGCAATAGGGTAAGGTTTCATAATCCTGGCATATCAGTGTTTCACATCTGTGTTTGTGTCAATGTGTGGTGATGTCTTGCTGAATGCCGTTCATTATTGTTGTGTGTTTTTGTGTGCTTTATGATGACAGCTTTGAAGGTCATTTCAGAACTAGAATTCCAAAATTGGTTTGAAGGGTGGGCTAGGCAGTGGTATCAGTGCATAGCTTCCCAAGGGGAGTACTTCAGAAGCAACTACAGTGATATTCACCAATAAGGCACATAGCACTTTTCCTAGCACAAGTTCATGAACTTAATTGTCAGACCTTATGTATGTTTGTGTGTGTAAAAATATATATCTGTTGTAGCTGTTCCCCAGTTCTTCAATATTCTTTCCTTTCCCCTACCTTTTTTCTCTTTGCTTTTCCATTTTAAAACTGTCTTTTCTGATATTACATCCTCAATTAAGCTCAGAGATTTTTTTACTCAGCCATATTCAGTCTACACATGATCCCCTCAAAGGCATTCTTTCTTCCTGTTTTTGATATCCAGTATTTCTTTTTGGTTCTTAGAATGTTCATCTGCTTTCTTTTTTGCAGTCATTAGCCTATAAGTAATAATTGTCTTTAAATGTTTGGTCCAATAATTCCAACATCCCTGCTATATCTGAGTCTGAGTCTGGTTCTGATATTTTTTTCTGTCCCTTTGACCTGTATTTTTGACCTTTTCCTATGCCTTGTGTGTGTATATGTGAATGTGTGTATATGTATATATTGTATATTATAGCCAGACATAATGTGCTGAATGAAAAACTATAATAAACAGGCCTTTAGTAAGGCAGTAGTAAGGTATGGGAAAGAAAGGGTAATGTTCCACAGCCCTGTGATTAGGTCTCAGTCTTCTTGTGAGCTTGTGCCCCTGGACTGTGAACTTCACAAGTATTTTTCAGTGTCTCTTCTTGTCCCGCATTGATGGGGCAGGATGGCTAGAGTGTGCTAGAGTTAGCTATTTCCCTTCCTTCAAGTCAGTTAGACTCTAATTCAACCCAATAGTTTCTCTTGAGAGCAGGCCTTAAGAATGCTCTGGCATATTTCAAAATGGTTCCTTTTCCCCTCTCTCTGTCAGAAGCATGAAGACATTTTTCTCTAATATTTATTGTGACAACTTCATTAAGTTTTGGGAGGTAAACTCACAAAAGTGTAGGGACTCCTCTATGACGGAGATCCCTTGGAGTTGTCACCTCTCAGACATGTCCACTGGGCATATCTGGTGATTCATCAAATACAGCTCAGTTTTCCCTTCCCCAGCACTGGTTCTCACAAAGGTTCTGCTGAGGAGATTTCTGATCAAGTAGTTGTGATTCTCTGTATCTTCCTGCCTATCTCTCCAATGTTGTAGGGAGCAGTGTGCCTGATGACCTCGCTTCTCAGAAGGATTTAAAAGGAGTTGTTGATCTTTCATTTTGCTCAGTACTTTCTTTGTTGTTAGGAAGAAGTGATGATTGCCCAGTTCCTACATGCTAACCTGGAGACAAGAAGTCAAGCTACTTTTTAAAAAATCTCTGGACCGGTTGGTCAATTAGTTTTCACAAAGATAACTTCAGAAGTACAAGGATGCTATTGAGTTTTTTTATTTTAATTTTACCTAATTGCAGTTTTAATATTTATAGAGCAATTATTACAGACAGTTTACATGAATATCTACAAGTTTATAATGCCAATTTCAGATGTAAAGCAAATTGGGTTTGCTTTGGTTCTTAGAATGTTTCATCAAAGTTTCATATTTCTTTACGACTGGTCAGATATTTTAGTTGCAAACAACATAAACTTTCTCTCATTAACTCAAATAGAAAAGGAATTTATGACAGGTTGTGAATACAAATGATATCCAGAAAGACTGGAACACAAGGCCCAGCAAAGATACAAGGGAGGAAAGATACAACCAAATCCTCTATTTCTCTCAAGGATGTTACTGAAGGACATCAAAGAACACCAAAGGGGTCATACTGAACGATCCTCAGTGCCACCAGATTGGCTATAAAATAACCTCAGTCTGACCTGTTGCTTTTGGCTCATGCCCCCAAGATTCAAATTCATGGGTAGAAACTCCTCATTGGAACGTATAGCTCACTTGTCCCTCCTCTCTAAGAGTATGTAGAGGTGAGTTATAATATTTGCCACCACCACCAGATTCCCACATATCTTATGATGCCCTCCTGTCCCATTTAGAACAATGTTCAGAAACTAAGCAATGCAACCAAACCAATAAAGGCCTCTGCACTTTTTTATTTGACCATGAGAAAATAAGCAGGCATTTCTAGTCAAAACAAATCAGGTCCTACAATGATTACAGGATCCACTCCTTGCTTTAGGGCAGTAGTTCTCCACCTTCCTAATGCAGCGGCCCTTTAATACAGTTCCTGTGGGCAACCCACAAGTTGAGAACCGCTGGTTTAGGGCGTGGCATACACAGTGGCCACTAAATAAATGTCTGCTGAACAGAAAAATCATTGCAAATAATGAAAAATATTGCATGCTATAGGTCCCACTTACATTTGCCTTTGGGATGCACTGTGTGATTTTTATAGCAAATTTACTCTTGATTTTGCTTAAACTAGTAATAAACATAAAATTAAACTAGTAATTCCTTGAGCCCACACCACCTAATAATAGTTGGGCAAGGTAACGCAGAAGCCTGCTGAGTGACATTAACCATCTACAAGGAGATGATCAAACACCAGTTAACCAAAGATTAAGAGGCATTTCCAAGAGCAATTTGTTGTGATTTGGAAAGATGTCTAGAGTCAGAGATTTTGGCATAACTTTAAAGTTGCTTATCATAAGCTTTTTAGAAATCATCTGAACCTGTTCGGTCAGAAAATTGGGCTGTAAATCCCATGATACTAAATATTTCTCGTAAGATATCGAGAATGAATAGGTTTAAATTGAGTTGAAAATTCTGCAAGAACAGCACTTTTCACAGTATTGCAGTGTTTTCTGACTGACGCCCATCCTAATCCCAGGCCATGCATGCACAGCTTCACGAAATGTGCACATCAAATATATTACTAAGCTTTTCGAACTTTGAAAAGTGACCCCCCCAAAAAAAAAAAGAAAACTCTTGATTTGAGAAAGATTTAGAAGTTTAGAAGTTCCTTCATTAAAGTCAAATTGCCCAACCCTTTTCACCGTGTAACCACTTAGTATAAAAATCTTAAATGAACAAGTTATCCATGCAACCTTGTCACTTCAATTTTTACAAATGTTCTTTTTGTCCCAGGGCCTGTGTACCATATCACATTTACATCTGTATTTTTCTGCTATGGGCTACAAACTGTATTACAGCAGAGTTGCAAAATTACCAAACATCACGAGAAAGATAATATGCATATAAGGGGAAAGCACAGGAACATTTATCTGTTCCCCTGAAGCTTACCTTCCCTGGTTTTTCAGTTTGTCCTGCTTGCACACCCAGCCTCTACCAGAGGGCAGCACCCTCGTGTCTCCCTAAAGAGTCACATGAAGAACAAATAGCTGAAAGCTACTTCGGATTGCAAACAAGTATGCCCCGACTTTAGCAAGATCTCTTATGCATTCATCATTTTTCACTGGGATGGAAGTGAAAAATAATTTCCATGAGAGTAAGAATTAGAAGCTCCCATTGTTCATCAAATGCATTTAATTATATGATAGTGATTGCTTCTACTAGAAGCAAAAAGAAAGAAATAAAGAAAGAAAATATTGGAAGATGAGAATAATATGAACTGGGAATATTTTATCAAAAGAAGAAAGTAAGGATTATGAAGTTAAAAAAAGAAACAGTCATTTTAGTTATTCTTTCTTGCAAACCATCTTGTTAGTTGCCATGAGGCAAGTGAATAAACTGACCCAGGCAGCGTATGGTGATTGGTGTGGAGCATCTACTTTGTGCCAGCAGTGTGTGTCTTGTGCTCAGGTTATTCAAATGAAAAAATATAGTCCCTACTCTCTAGAGTTCACATGCTAGTGTCGGGAGGAAGTATAAAACAAATGAACCAAACATTTTATATTTAAAACTTATCATCCTTAGGAGAGGTGTGAAATATTTTTTTAAGGCTGAGATTACTCAGAATTCTATATTTTAATGTGTTCATGGATTTAGCCAAGTGAGTATCATTTGATTTGATTTGAAATTAGATTAAAAAAATAACTTCACACTTTACAAACCTGGACTTCATACCACGGTGTATAATCAGAGTATTGGGATCTGTGTGTTTTATTTTTTACTCAGGAAACAAAAGAGAAATATGTCTCCTCACACTTCAGACATTGTTTGAGTAACAACCAGATTGTAGTTTCATATCCTTCAAGAACAACAACTGTTTGTTCATAATAGACAAGTGATTTAGATAAAATACAAAACTTGCCTGGGAGACTCTATCAATAAAAAGAAAATGAAAGACACTGGGAAAAGGTGTATGACTCACATTTTGGGAAAGAAGCTGTTGTTAGGTTCAATTTTCTTCAATTAGGATGGATGTAAGTAAGGATATTAACCCTGTCCTTCTGGCTTAAGTCCAACATGGGTAATTACATTCTGCCTACTTAAATTCTCTTTGGGTCCAAAGACATCCTTCATTCTCCTCTCACACTGTTTTGTGATGTTGCTGCACATAGCTAAATAGAGGCTACATCTAACTCTGGGGATGGTGGCATCTTGATCCTTCATGTAGCAAAAGCTTGATCCTTCCGCATAAATTCACTTTTAGGGTAAAGGTTTTAGAACATGTAATATGATAAAGCAAAAGAAGCCATATGACATTCTTAACTGAAAGTACAGAAAAATAAATTCCATAGGATGAATTGTCTTTCACAGGGTTTCTGCAATAAGGGGAGATTCTTTTAGCTAGCCCTGGCTGCAAATGTTAAGATCATTATCATTAGATCTTTAAAATAACAACGAGCAAAATTTGAAGAGACTTAAAGTCACCTTTAAAATCATCCCAAAAGTTCAGTCTCAATTATCTACAATCAATGTCATTCTCCTTGACTAGAAATTGGTACCAGAGAATAAATTCTAAGAACAGGAAAAAATTATAAAAGTACAATTGATGCTGACGGTTTATCAATGCAAGCATGTTTCTAAGTCCTGCTCATCCATGCACTGAATCTCTGTTTATGTCTCTGCTCCACCTACATTGCACTTTTGCCACATTTTTGTAGGAACATTAGACATTGCTCAAGAGTAACCTTTAGTACAAATGCTTGAAACTCTTTTTTCGAGATTTCCTTTAGAGATATGCACTGAGCTTCATGCACTGTAAGATTTTTTTTACAAACATTTACAAATTCCCAAGGAAATTTCTTCTGTCTGTAAAGCCAACGAATAAACCCACTGAGGGCTTACATGTTTTAAATGTAAAGACTTACGTTATTTAATGATAGTAAATATACACTAGCTATGATACAATTATTCATATGAAAGATCACTAATTTTTAGGCATATGAAGTAAAATATTTATAAGAAAAATGAACACAGTACACTAATAAATAATTGGGCAAAGAATAAATACAGGTGATTTATAAAAGTGTAAAGAGCACAAGAAATTTATAAAAATAGAAAAGGAGACATGTTTAATATAGGCATTGCAGTTAAATAATTAGCATACAACATTTTGGGGCAATTAAATGGTCAAAAAAATGGCAACACAATATTGGGGAGGTAATGAAGTAAACACTAGCGCATTGTTGGTAAGAGTGTGAATTGGTACAATCCACTTGGAAAGCAATTTCCTGATTTTATCAAGAGCCTTAAAAAGTCCTTTTCCCAGTAATCCCGTTTCTAGGAATCCATTTTAGTAAAAGAATCCCTTATATAGATAAGCTTTATAGACAAAGACGTTTATGATGGCAAAAAATCAATTAATTAACAAGTAAAAGGAACATTAGATGCCTAAGAACAATCTCCAGAGAACTTACATTTATTTGGAGGAGATAAGCAATAACTAACAAATATGATATATGTTACTTATACAGTATATTCAATGTTGATAAGTACTAAAGAAGAAATCAGGAAAAAATAGATCAGATAAGGAGGGAATGGAAGTACTAAGGGTGGGTCAAATGTACTATTCAATAGGGTAGACAAAGTGGGTTTTATCCAAAAGGGGATATTGAAGAAAGCTTGAAAAATATAAGGAAGATGGCACCACAAACACCCATGGAAAGAGAATTGCAGGCTACATGCAGAGCTATAGCTAAGGTCATTAAGTAAGAGTTAGCCTGTTCAAGGAATGACACAGAAATTAGTTGGGTCAGAGCAGAGTTGTTGGCTAAGGGGAGAGAAAGTTAGAGAGGCAAGATAGATCAGCAGAGCATGGGCCTTGTGAGCCATTGCAATGGCTCTGTACTTGGGAAAAGATGGGGAGCCACTGACATGAGTTTCAGACAGTGGAATGACATGAGCTGATGTATTTTACTAGCATTAATCTAGATTCTGTATTGAAAATAAACTATCTGGGGCAAGAACAGAAGCAGAGAGGCCTGTTAAAGAAGTTATTATGGTTGTACAGGCAAGAGATCATGGTGGGTTGGACCAGGGTGAAGTAGAGGAAGTGATAAGGTGTGATCAAACTATAAAACAATGTTGAAGAGTCGACAGAATTTCCTCACAAACTGGAGAGAGAAATGATATTAAAAGAAAGGGGAAAAATCATAGGTGACTCTAAACTGTTCAGTTGGCCTGAACACTAAAAGGACAGAACTGAGATTAACCATATATGGTAAAACAGAAGGAACAGGACTGACAGAGTCAGGAATTCTGTTTTAGGCATGTGATTTGAGATGTCCATCAGACATGGAGAGAGAGATGTTGAATAGATATGGTATATATGAGTCCAGAGACTACAGCAGAAGTCCAGACTGGAGATACAAATTTGAGAGTAATCCCAAATAGTATATAAATTGGCAATCTGGATAAGATCACCTGGAAAGGAAAAGTCCACAGAGAGGACAAGTGATCCAAGGACAGGGCTCGTGGGTTCTCCAGTACAAAGAGTTTGAGCACAAGCAGCAGCAGAAAAGAACAATCAATGAGGTAGAATAAAATGTATGGTCTTACTAAATATCAGTGAAGATGTTCGACAGACAAAGAGGAAGTGATCGATTGTACTAAATGATACTGATAATTAACAGGAAGATGGAGAAATTATCACATGGCTTAGTAATATGGATTTAGAAACTTAGATGAAAGTGGATTTGATGAAGTGGTGAGAATGAAACCTTGTTTGGACTGGATTTAATAGTTAAGATAGTATGATAAAAGAGGAACTAAGCTATCTATATCAAAGGCAATCTCTTCATAATAGTACTGAGTACATTGGATACTTTTTCTTCCATTGAGAGAGGTGACCATGTGGGACCTCACCTATTGTGCATATTGCAAGGGTACCTGTCAAATTTATTAAGAGTAGAGTATAAATATCTTAACACAACAATTAAATAAGTGAGGTGAAGGCTATGTTAACCAGTTTGATGTAAGCATTCCAAATTATATATAAAATCAGCACATTGTGCCCCATAAATGCAGTAATATACACAGTTATGATTTAACAAAAAAAAAGGCAATATCTTTAAAAATAAAAAAGAATTGTATTGTCTGTGAATGGTCCTGTTAGTTACTTTCTTTCATTCTATTTACTCCTTTTTCCGCTACTATCAGAAAATGTATGCCTAAATTGCATAATAGCTCTAAACACAACTTCATTTACCTCCAGCAAGTAGCAAAAAAAAAAAAAGCTTTCTGAATTTCATGCCGGAGTAGTTAGTGTTTGGATTTACTGCTATACTGCTCATAGGATCTTCATTGATATTATGAGAATAAAAACAAATGTATAATTAGCTTTGCCCATTAGTAAAGCTTGATACATTTAACTATTCTAATTTAAATATTCTGTAACTTATTTCAGTCTTGAGCCCTACCTAGAGCATAGCTTTAGAGTTAGAACACACTTCTTAGGTATCATGTACGTGGAGGAAGTGTGGCAGGAGGATGTAAGCCCTGTTCTCCAGAGGCTGCCCTAAATACTCACAGACCATTACAACATCACAGCGGGGTGGAACGGGGGGCAATGCTTTGCCAGTTCTTAGAAGTTAGCTCCCTTAGGTATGTCACTGTCTCCTCAAATTTATCTTACCCAGTATCCCACCCAAGATTTTAAATAGCTTCTAACATTCAACACAGAAATCAAGAAAAGTACATAGATTCAGTTCTTAAAGCCAGGAGAGCTGTTGTTGTTGGGAGTGGGCAGGGCAAAGTAACAAAAAATAATTATGAAAGGAAGACATTAAAAAGAACAACCAAGAGTACTAAGAAATTTTTAAAATATTCACTACTTAGCAACATTGCACATGATCAATGCTCCCCAAACCAACATGTATACCATTATTAGAATTTCTATTCTCTTTATAGCCCCAGTTTGTCTCCGTAAACTGCTCCAAGAATCCCATAGGCACACTATGATCTTTATTTACTTTTATTTGACTTTATTCTAAAAAGGTATTGGAGGCTCCTAAAAGTAACACTATAATACCAAGGTGAAAAATAAAACAAAACAGAACATAAAACAAACAAATAAGCATACACACAAAGATAAAGGTATGAAGGCAAAAGGAAAATCAGATAATATTCTTTTTTTTTATTTTGAGGCAGAGTCTCACTATGTCACCCTCGTAGAGTGCTATGGCATCACAGCTCACAGCAACCTCAAACTCTTGGGCTTCAGTGATTCTCTTGCTTCAGCCTCCCAAGTAGCTGGGACTAAAGGTGCCTGTCACAGGTGCCCAGCTATTTTTTTGTTGTACTTGTTATTGTTGTTTAGCAGGCCCAGGCCAGGTTCGAACCCGCCAGCCCCAGTGTTTGTGGCCGGCACCCTAACCACTGTGCTATGGGCGCTGAGCCACAATATTCTAATAATAAATATTTCAAGTGCAATGTACTATTAGACATTCTAAATCAATTATCTTATTTAATCTTACCAGCTACTTTATGAGGAAGATGTTTTTAGTTTTTTTTTAATTTTCTGATGAGAATATGAAAACTTAGAAAATTTTTAAGTCATTAGTCTAAGGTCACAGGACTAGTAAATACCAAGAGCTGAAATACCAGTCCCTGGTTGGATGACTACAAAGTGGATATTCTTAACCATCGGGAGGTGAATTGACATAAAACATACATTACAAAGTCTTATGCAATTAAAAGGGTTAAGATTATGTTTGGACAAAGATTCCCAGTGGCCAGAGCAATTAGGAAAACTGAACAGTTACAAGACATATGTTCAGATAGAACAAACAAACAAAAATCTATCACTTAAGAAAGGCAAAATTCCCATTTCTGTCCTAATACATATCTTCATGCATTTATGAAAAAATACACGTATAATTTGGTAGATGCTAGCTTCAACAACATCCTGTAATAAATACATTATCAAGTTTTATACAAGTTTTGATCACCACGTGTCAATACAAGCCAATGCAAAAATTCAAAACAGAATTTCTTAGTAGCATTTCAGGTTAAGAAAGAAGCAAGAGGCAATGCAAGCCCATAATGCAACTCTCTGATAGTCCAATTAGGGCCAAAGGTAACCATTAGAATATTTATAGTATCTGGAGGAGTGAGTCTCCATTGGTGGCACACTTCATCCCTGCTTGTCCTCACTTTTCACTCCTGCACCAACCAGGTAGAATCATCACAGGAAGGAAGCACTAATTATTAAAAAGCATATTCTGAATTGAAATATGATTTAATATCCATAAAATGTAAAGAATATCCATATTATGCTTATAAAAAAATACCTGTAGCAAGTAAATTTCTTGATTGGTGGGAATATGTACCAAGTAGGTATAGTCAGTAGTTAAGATGTTGAGGCTCTCTCGAGAAGCATGAGGTTTATATGTTTATTAATGGCAACACCAGTTTAAACAATGTTGTAAAACACTTATTTCACGGGACAGGGCACACATTCTGTGGGCGGTACTCACTGCAACAAATTTGAGGCAATACTCTGGCAAGAAGTTGGAGTGCTGAAAGGTTGTGTTGCTGATTAAGGACACATACATGTGCTTCAATAATCAGATGATCCAAAAACAAAGTTTTCCCCCACTCACGGCAGTTAATAAGCCTACGCAGCATTTGAATATTACCAGATTGTCACCCATATCCACATAGGATTGCCACAGCAATGCCAATGGACAACATAAAAAGTAACTTTTGTAAATATTCCTGGGTCCTCTCCATGGACAAGTGAACATTTGCACTCTTGCATATCACCTCTTCCCAGATTAACATCCTGAGAAGAACAGTTCGAGATAGCAGTTCTGTTGATCATTATTTGGGAACGTGTCTATTTTAAAAATATTTGGATTTCATAAGAATTTAGTAAATTCTGATAGTTGTTTACAAATTCACTTTCTTCCCTAGTCTTTCTTAAATAGATATTATGTTAAACCTCATCATCTTTAACCTGTTTCAGAGACAACATGGTTTTCCATTCTGTACATGGAAAGAACTCTGCCTAACTTGAGAAAAATATGATAATTTTGAAAGAACTTTTTTATGTCTTCTCAGAGACATGGGCAACATGAAATCAAGAGAAAGTTCCTTGGAAGAGAATCTCATTACCTTAATCTGCTAAGGCCAATAGATTTGTGTTTAGGGGGTTATACTACTAGTAAACAGGCAGTTGCCATGTACCTACAAATAGCCGTAAAGAATCAAACAAAAGAATGCTTGGAAGTTTAGTTATTTCAGAGATAATTTTCTTTTCACAGGTGTATTTCCAGCCCAGAACCAGAAAGCCAATTTTCTCTCGATGCACCGTTCTTGCTTTGAACCTTCACGTGCATAGTTCCTAAGCCTGAATTTCAGCCTGGCTTCCTGGTGAGAAGTTATTGTTGTTTTCCTTTCCCTTGGTGAGAATGATTTAAGAAGAGCACCAGGGTGGGTGGTGGTTAGATAGTATCACTGAGCAACAAGGTCTCCTGCACCTTCCACTTTCTCAGTGGCTCCCTCAGCCGTTAGCAGTCGCTCCTGTTACACACTGGATCAACAGCCTTCTGAGCATTCCCGGCTTCCCCAAATGGCAGCCTTCACAGAGCCCTGAGCATCTCCAGGAATCTTTCACTAAGAAAAATAGACTCCTGGCTCTTCAATGCACAACAATTCAGAAGTAACTCTCAAATTTTACTTAATGAGAGCAATTGAACCTATCTGCTTTATTAAGAACACCACGGCAATGTCTGTGTAATACAGTTTTCTGAAGAAATCAAATCACAGTACATTTGATTTATTAAAACAAAACAAGTCTCTATCAACCACAGTGACACATTTCTAACCATTCTCCATTTGTTGCTACTGCTTGAAGGTTTACTTGAAATTTCCGTATCTCCCACCTGGCAATGATCAAATATAAATATCCTAACTAGATGTTCTCTTTTGTCATGCAGGTTGTAAATTGGAACTATGAAATACCCGTGAGCCAATTAAAGCTCACCAGCCTAGATTAAAACTAAATTCATAGTTATTCGACACACACACACACACACACAAACACTAACATGATTCCCTTGCTAACTACAATTTCTCCTAAAAACTCTCACATGAGTTTTTAACATGAGCTTAATTCTAATATCAGTATCAAAATTTGTTCTTCCCGTGTTTTTGTCCTGATGTAGTATTCTCAAATTCTCCAGGTCTATCAACACTTTGCATTATCATATGATCTAAGAACATGCCTCAGAAATACATTTTAACACTTGCATACCATGCAGAGTTTAGGAGAAACTAAATCATATTTAGAGTTTATTATAGCATGCGCTGATGACACTGAGATCAGAACTAGACTCCAGAACCAACTGAGAAAATATAATTTTCTCGAGAACTTTTTTTTTATTGTTGGGGACTTATTGAGGGTACAATCAGGCAGGTTACACTGATTGCAATTGTTAGGTAAAGTCCCTCTTGCAATCATGTCTTGCCCCCATAAAGTGTGACACACACCAAGGACCCACCCACTCCCTCTTTCTGCTTCCCCCCCATAACCATAATTGTCATTAATTGTCCTCATATCAAAATTGAGTACATAGGATTCATGCTTCTCCGTTCTTGTGATGCTTTACTAAGAATAATGTCTTCCACGTCCATCCAGCTTAATATGAAGGATGTAAAGTCTCCATTTTTTTTTAATGGCTGAATAGTATTCCATGGTATACATATACCACAGCTTGTTAATCCATTCCTGGGTTGGTGGGCACTTAGGCTGTTTCCACATTTTGGCGATTGTAAATTGAGCTGCAATAAACAGTCTAGTACAAGTGTCATTATGATAAAAGGATTTTATTCCTTCTGGGTAGATGCCCAGTAATGGGATTGCAGGATCAAATGGGAGGTCTAGCTTGAGTGCTTTGAGGTTTCTCCATACTTCCTTCCAGAAAGGTTGTACTAGTTTGCAGTCCCACCAGCAGTGTCAAAGTGTTCCCTTCTCTCCACATCCACGCCAGCATCTGCAGTTTTGAGATTTTGTGATGTGGGCCATTCTTACTGGGGTTAGATGATATCTCAGGGTTGTTTTGATTTGCATTTCTCTAATATATGGAGATGATGAACATTTTTTCATGTGTTTGTTAGCCATTCGTCTGTCGTCGTCAGAGAAAGTTCTATTCATGTCTCTTGCCCATTGATATATGGGATTGTTGGCTTTTTTCATGTGGATTAATTTGAGTTCTCTATAGATCCTAGTTATCAAGCTTTTGTCTGATTGAAAATATGCAAATATCCTTTCCCATTGTGTAGGTTGTCTCTTTGCTTTGGTTGTTGTCTCCTTAGCTGTACAGAAGCTTTTCAGTTTAATGAAGTCCCATTTGTTTATTTTTGTTGTTGTTGCAATTGCCATGGCAGTCTTCTTCATGAAGTCTTTCCCCAGGCCAATATCTTCCAGTGTTTTTCCTATGCTTTCTTGGAGGATTTTTATTGTTTCATGCCTTAAATTTAAGTCTTTTACCTTGAATCAATTTTTGTGAGTGGGGAAAGGTGTGGGTCCAGTTTCAGTCTTTTACATATAGACATCCAGTTCTCCCAACACCATTTATTGAATAGGGAGTCTTTCCCCCAAGGTATGTTCTTCTTTGGTTTAACAAAGATTAGGTGGTTGTAAAATGTTAGTTTCATTTCTTGGTTTTCAATTCGATTCCAAGTGTCTATGTCTCTGTATTTGTGCCAGTACCATGCTGCCTTGAGCACTATGGTGTTGTAGTACAGACTAAAATCTGGTATGCTGATGCCCCCAGCTTTATTTTTATTACTAAGAAGTGCCTTAGCTATACGGGGTTTTTTTCCAGTTCCATACAAAATGCAGAATCATTTTTTCCAAATCTTGAAAGTATGATGTTGGTATTTTGATAGGAATGGCATTGAATAGGTAGATTGGGTTGGGAAGTATAGACATTTTAACAATGTTGATTCTTCCCGTCCATGAGCATGGTATGTTCTTCCATTTGTTAATATCCTCTGCTATTTCCTTTCTGAGAATTTCATACTTTTCTTTATAGAGGTCCTTCACCTCCTTCGTTAGGTATATTCCTAGGTATTTCATTTTTTTTGAAACTATGGTGAAGGGAGTTGTGTCCTTAAGTAGCTTCTCATCTTGACTGTTATTGGTGTATGCAAAGGCTACTGACTTGTGGGCATTGATTTCATATCCTGAAACATTACTGTATTTGTTGATGACTTCTAGGAGTCTTGTGGTTGAGTCTTTGGGGTTCTCTAAGTATAAGATCATGTCGTCAGCAAAGAGGAAGAGTTTGACCTCCTCTGCTCCCATTTGGATTCCGTTTATTTCCTTGTCATGCCTAATTGTATTGGCTAGAACTTCCAGCACTACGTTGAATAGTAAAGGTGACAGAGGACAACCTTGTCTGGTTCCAGTTCTAAGAGGAAAAGCTTTCAGTTTTACTCCATTCAGTAAAATATTGGCTGTGGGTTTGTCATAGATAGCTTCAATCAGTTTTAGAAATGTGCTACCTATGCCTATACTCTTCAGTGTTCTAATTAGAAAAGGATGCTGGATTTTATCAAATGCTTTTTCTGCATCTATTGAGAGGATCATGTGATCTTTATTTTTCCCTCTGTTAATATGGTGGATAACGTTTATAGACTTGCATAAATTAAACCAGCCTTGCATGCCTGGGATGAAGCCTACTTGATCATGATGAATGACTTTTTTGATGATAAGCTGTAATCTATTGGCTAGGATTTTGTTGAGAATTTTTGCATCTATATTCATGAGTGAGATTGGTCTGAAATTCTCCTTTTTGTTTGGGTCTTTTCCTGGTTTTGGTATCAGGGTGATGTTTGCTTCATAGAATGTGTTGGGGAAGATTCCTTCTTCCTCAATTTTTTGGAATAATTTCTGCAGTACAGGAATAAGCTCTTCCTTGAAGGTTTGATAGAATTCTGGAGTGAAGCCATCTGGACCAGGGCATTTTTTGGTTGGAAGATTTTTTATTGTTTCTTTGATCTCAGTGCTTGAAATTAGTCTGTTCAGGAGCTCTATTTCTTCCTGGCTGAGTCTAGGGAGAGGGTTTGATTCCAAATATTTATCCATTTACTTCACATTGTCAAATTTCTGGGCATAGAGTTTCTGGTAGTATTCAGAGATGATCTCTTATATCTCTGTGGGATCAGTTGTTATTTCCCCTTTATCATTTCTGATTGAGGTTACTAGAGATTTTACTTTTCTATTCCTCATTAGTCTGGCCAATGGTTTATCTATTTTATTTATTTTTTCAAAAAACCAACTCCTTGTTTCATTAATTTTCTGAATGATTCTTTTGTTTTCAATTTCATTGATCTCTGATTTGATTTTGGATATTTCCTTTCTTCTACTGAGTTTAGGCTTAGATTGTTCTTCTTTTTCCAATTCCATAAGATCTCTTGTGAGATTGTTGATGTGCTCTCTTTCTGTTTTTCGAATGCAGGCATCTAAAGCGATGAATTTTCCTCTCAAAACTGCTTTTGCAGTATCCCACAGGTTTTGATAGGTTGTGTCTTCATTGTTGTTATGCTCAAGGAATTTAATGATTTCCTGTTTTATTTCTTCCTGCACCCATCTGTTATTCAACAGAAGATTGTTTAATTTCCATGTCTTTGGGTGGGGTCGAGCATTTTTGTTAGAGTTGAGTTCCACCTTTAGTGCCTTATGGTCTGAGAAGATACAAGGTAAAATTTCAATTCTTTTGATTCTGTTGATAATTGTTTTGTGTCCCAGGATATGATCAATTTTGGAGAATGTTCCATGGGGTGATGAGAAGAATGTATATTCTTTATCTTTGGGATGGAGTGTTCTATATGTGTCTATCAAGCACAGTTGTTCTAGGGTCTCATTTAAATCTCTTATATCCTTGTTTAATTTCTGCTTAGAGGATCTGTCCAGCTCTGTAAGAGGAGTGTTAAGGTCCCCTGTTATGATGGTATTATCAGATATCATATTGCTCAGACTGAGTAAGGTCTGTTTCAAGAATCTGGAAGCATTTAAATTGGGTGCGTAAATATTTAGAATTGAGACGTCTTCTTGTTGTATTTTTCCCTTGACCAATAAAAAGTGACCATCTTTGTCTTTTTTGACTTTAGTTGCTTTAAATCCACATGTATCTGAAAATAAGATTGCAACTCCTCTTTTCTTCTGAATTCCATTTGCCTGAAAAATTGTCTTCCAACCCTTGACTCAGAGCTTCAATTTGTCTTTTGAAGCCAGGTCTGTTTCTTGCAGACAGCAAATGAATGGCTTGTGTTTTTTAATCCAGTCAACCAATCTATGTCTCTTCAGTGGGGAATTCAAGCCATTAACATTTAATGAGATAATTGATAAGTGTGGTAGTATTCTATTCATCTTATTTTGTGAAAGTCCATTGCTTAGTTTTATCTTTTGCATCAGTGTGGAGGTTAGGTTCTGTCCTTTAATTTCTGAGTTCTTACTTTGCTGCTGATCCATTGTGGTGGTCAGTGTGCAGAACTGGTTGAAGTATTTCCTGTAGAGCTGGTCTTGTTGTGGTGAATTTCCTGAATGTTTGTATATCTGTAAATGATTTGATTTCTCCATCAATTTTGAAGCTTAGCTTAGCAGGGTACAGAATTCTGGGCTGGAAATTGTTCTGTTTAAGTAGATTAAAGGTAGATGACCATTGTCTTCTTGCTTGGAAAGTTTCATTAGAGAAGTCTGCGGTCCCTCTGATGGATTTGCCCCTGTAGGTCAACTGGCGCTTACTCCTGGCAGCTTGCAGAATCTTTTCTTTTGTCTTGACTTTGGACAGGTTCATCACAATGTGTCTTGGAGAAGCTCGGTTAGAGTTGAGGCGACCTGGGGTCCAATAGCCCTCTGAAAGCAGTGTGTCAGAATCTTTGGTGATATTTGGGAAATTTTCTTTTCTAATATTCTCTAGTATGGCTTCCATTCCTCTGGGGCATTCTTCTTCCCCTTCTGGAATTCCTATAACTCGTATGTTGGAACGCTTCATAAAGTCCCATAATTCTGACAGTGAACGTTCTGCTTTCTCTCTCTTCTTTTCTGCCTCTTTTACTATCTGAGTTATCTCAAGAACTTTGTCTTCTACCTCTGAAATTCTTTCTTCTGCATGGTCTAACCTCTTGCTGATACTTTCCATGACATCTTTAAGTTCCCTAATTGACTGTTTCAGTTCCTTCACCTCTGCTATATCCTTTTTATATTCTTCATATCGTTCATCTCTTACTTGATTCTGTTTTTGAATTTCCTTTTGGTTATTTTCCACTTTATTAGCAGTTTCCTTCATTGTTCCCTTCATTTCTTTCATTGTTTTCAACATGTGTATTCTAAATTCCCTTTCTGTCATTCCTAACATTTCTGTATAGGTGGAATCCTCTGCAATAGCTACCTCTTGGTCTCTTGGCGGGGTTGTTCTGGACTGGTTCTTCATGTTGCCTGGAGTTTTCTGCTGGTTCTTCCTTATGAGTGATTTCTTTTATCTGTTTCCTTGCCCTAATTTTCCTTTCACTTCCTCTTGCTCTTTAAGTTCTCGTGCCTGTGGACTAAGGGTTACAGGACCAGAAGGGTGAGAAGGTTGAAGAGCAAAAAGGGGATGAAAGAAAGGAGGACCGAGTGATAAGAAAAAAAAAGAAAAATAGAGAAAGGAGAGGGGGTGGGTAAAGGGAATATTGACAAAAAGAAGAGAGGCACAGAAAGAGGGAGACAGAGCAATTTAGGTGTACAGTAGGGTACTTTGATACAACCTTCAAAAAAAAAACCACCTTCTGGGGATGCCCAGTTGGGTGGTTCCCTTGAGGTCAGCAGCTCTTTGCTCACCTGATCAGACACAGTACCCCACCTCCACCAAGTAGAGAGGAAAGACAAAAATGCTATAAATCAAACCAAAACAAGCAAACAGAAAACTTTCCGGGATAAAATTGGGTGGAAAACCAAATAATAGCGGTGGAAACACTAACAAAAATGAAGTTCTAATTATTGAAATAGGCAGCAATGGGAAATTATAATTAAACTAGAAAAATTGAGAAAGAAAAAGGATCTGTACGGAAAAGGTTGAACTTAAAAAACAAAACAACAATCTACAACATCAAAATAAACAAAAGAAACAACCAAACCAAAAAAAAAAAAAAACACACACAACCAAAAACAAAGCAGTATATATATGTTATTGAATATTGTCTGGGCAACACGTGGTCTTCTGGGGTATGAGATGTTAGTCACAGTTCTGATATGACTGGAGGCTACTAGTTTCTCAAACCCCAGCAGGTAGACACCCTAAATCTCTCTTCAGCCCACTTAAAAGGCTCTTTGAACTTGTTCACTTGCTGAGCAGAAGCTTTCCCAGGAAAGTGCTTGTCGCTGGAATCACTGCTGAAGTGGCCATCCACGTACCCTGTGTGCCAAAACTGGTCTCCCTCTGCCCCCGAGGGTTAGGGCTGCAAGGCGGCTCAGACCCCGCCCTTAGGCTACTTGGTCACTGGGTTACCAGCTCCCACCCAATTCTAGCTCTGCGACCCTGATGGCGGAGCTTGCCGGGGCAGATCACTCACAATGGCTGCCTGTGACCCAGAGCCAAACACTATTAGCTCTGTCTGGCTCAGCAGCTCAGACTGGGGCCCTAGACAAAGGCCAAAGTTCTCCGCACTCCCGCTCAGGCTCTCCCCAAGGCAGTTCAGCTGAGTGCCAAGTCCAAAGACACCAAAACAGTTCACAGGTAAGGCCTTTCTGGTTTGCAGTCTCGCTGCTACTGAACTTACAGTTGCGGGTGGGTTTAGACGGATTGAACACACACGACCACTTGCCGGTTTTCCACTGTTTTAGTCCTCCTCTTGGGGTCCAGAAGTCTATCGCTCAGTCCCTGTATCCTCTCAGGGGTGATGATAGGCAGATCCCACCAGCCAGAGATGCCTGGACTCCTATCTCCAGGCAGACTCACGGTGCCCAGATCCAGAGAATTTTTTATACCAAAGTATGTTGGATGCTCGCAATTCTGTCTTCTCATTTCAGACTCCAGTCATTTGACTGTGCCAGCGGGAAAAGGAGAAGATCCATTGTGCAGATCAAGGTGTCAATCAACCTCTGCAGTGATCACCAGTGTGCAGTCATGAGTTGCTTCACTATGGTGATACGTTCTGAGAAATGCATCCTTAGGTGATTTTGTCATTGTGTGAACATCTCTGAGTGTACTTACACAAACCTAGATGGCACAGTTGACTATACACCTAAGCTATATGGTATAACTCCTAGAATTCAAACCTGTAAAGCATGTTGCTGTAACAAATACTGTAGGCAATTGTAACACAGTGATAAGTATTTGTATATCTAAACATAGAAAAGATACAATAAAGATATGATATGATAATGCTATGGAATCACTATCATGTATGATCAAAATTTCATTATGCAGTATTTGGCTTTTCAATGTACAATAGAACTGCTATAAGTTGTTTACCCAAGAGACTGTAACAGACTGGTCAACATATGGAGGTGGTCAACATGAGGAATCAGACCTATACTTTACTGATACATACATATGGTACATGTCTGGTCTGTGAAAATTGGGTCAAATGACAGAGGTGGTCAATGTAGGGAGGTGGTCAACCATGGAGGTTCTACTGTGTTTTCATCTATGGCCAGCAACTTCTACTGTCAATGTGCCAAATTCAAAATAGTGTAAAGGGTAAAGGCAGGACCACACCTACGGAGCATATTGCAAGGGTACAAGTCAAATCTGTTAAGTGTAAAACATAAATATCTTAACACAACAATCAAGTAAATGAGGCGAAAGCTATGTTAATTGGTTTGATGTAACCACATCAGATTGTGTAAAAAAAATCAACACATTGTACCCCACATATGCATAAATGTATCCATGATCTATGTGTATATGACTTAACAAAAAAAAAGAATACTGTGATTGAACAAAAACAACAACAAAAAAATAGTGTAAAGGACATCATTAACTTATGCTAGTGGAAAATTTAATGGAAGATCAGAAAGGACAAACAGCATGATAACAAAACAATTGAAAGCATTTGGTAATTTAAGAATATATCGAATTAGTAAAGTAGTTAACATCATGTGCTAGAGTCAATTCTCTTTATATCTTGCTGTACATCTTCTAGGAATAATCTAAATTATCTTCCCCGATCCTGCTCAAATGGCTTCTCTACTCTGTAACTTTCTTTGAAGACCAATTCTTCTCAGTCCTTCAAGCAAAATTAATTGCTTCCTCTCTATTTAGCCTATACATTACACAGGACTCTATTTAGAACTCTTTTCACTTGTATGATATACTACAGCCCATATTTATCAACAACTTCTATGTTTAGGAAGCTTTACACTATTCTAATGTGTCTGAACATGGGTAGAGTTTTTCTTTCTTCCTAGTAGGCCATAAGGACAATACCATGTCTATTATCCTGGAATTCTCATTGCCAAGCATCTTGCTTACAGTAGGATAGGAGCTCAGTAAACATTTGTTTCAACATTCTCTCTTGCTGGTTCTGCTTACAAGAAAAACGGCCATCTTATCTGACCTGTATTATTTATTCAGCATCCTCCAAAACTCTGATGCTGTATAAAGTAAGCAGAAACAGGGCCCAGAATGTAGGAATAATGGAGAAAAAGGGAAAAAAATTACGTATTGTCTGAAATGGAATGGATTATCGGAAAGATTTATTAAAACAACATGGTGTATTTTGCTATTTGTCCTACATTGTATAGGATTTCTAAAGCTTCATTAAATCATGTTACAAGCAATATTAGCACATACTCACCAATTTATAACAGTACAATGACTTGAGGTCTGAGTTTCAGCTCTAAAATAAAATGAAACTGAATGAGTTTATATGATTTCATTCTGTCCTTAAGTTAGTATTAATTATTGATCCAACCTTAGTATTACTGATATATCACACAGCAATGCTAACATGTAAGTGTACATACCCACCAAAGTTGTAAATAATACTGAGAACTAGCAATATTCTTTACATCTTTGGTGGGTATGGAACTTTTAGCAAGGCACAAAAATGGAATTGCTATGATATTAAAACTAGACACACGTGATTAGGCACCTAGAATGTTTTTTTCAGGGTTGTCCTACATGAAATGTTTCCCCTAGATTCATTTCTAAATGTTCTTTTAGACTCTGAAAAAGGGAGTACAAGATCAAAGTTCTTATAAAGTACCGAGAATTATCTGTGGCACATATGCCCCCATTACATTCTGCAAGGTGACTAGATTAGTTACTAATACAGTTCAAAGTGAGGAACAGAGTAAGAGAGAAAGTGCTTCTGCCAATGTAGCATGAACTGAGACTTTGAAGTCTGTATTCTGAAATTCTGAAATCCTTCAGTCTACAGATTATAAAGTGGTGTTCAAGACATAACTCTACCTATGTGCAGACACACTAGAGTAGAATTCAAGACTAACTTTACTTCTCTACAGACTTCACATATTGTAGTTTTACTGCACTTATTTCATAGCAATCATAGTTGTATATACACACGTATATTATATACATATGCATACACACAACATGTACATAATAGCATTTTATAATATTCCTATCTTTTTTGTCCGAATGACCAGCCCACAATATTTGTAGAAATTACAAAACTCTACCAAAGGATCAATATATACATGTAAATTGGAGGAGGGAGAAGTGTAGAAATTTTCAATTATAGAAATAATGAGGCATCACTGACAGTTTTAACAGAGTAGGCAAATGCAACTATTAATCTTACCAATTTCAACATAATTATCACTTTTGTGAATGTCTTTCAGGCCTTTCCTCCTTATGCATGTTACCACAATCATAATGAGTGTGTGTTACTGTACTATTTTTCATTATTTTCTCCCACCTAAATATTTCCCATCTCGCTTTATAGTCGGAAGTGTATATTTTTCCCTACTAAAATCATTGTTTTGTTTTTCATTTCCTGTTTAAAATAAAACTGCACACTGGTTGCAAAATAAATAATTACATCAAGAAAGGTATAAAGAAGAAAGCAAAAATACCTTGAAATTCCACAATTCAGGGACAACCTAACATGGACAGAATTTTGTTGAATATCTGCAATGATTTTAGAGATATTTATAGACTCTGGGCATGATACCAACTTTCTTAGGTTGGTTCACATTTTTAAATTTGGCCCTTAAGTATTTTTGACTTATTCCTCAGAGTTATGGTGTATTGTGCAATTGTACAGGGATCCTACTAGGACCATCAGCCCACGGAGGAGCACAAGGGAGGGACGGAAGTAATGTTTTATGTGGAAAGTTACTGTAACTCTTACTACGTGCATTGAATAAAGCTGAACTTGGAACCCAGGTCCACATAAATGAAAGATATTAGTGGATCAATGTACAAACCAAAAGGATAAATTTGGGAGCTGGACCTGGGGAAAGACAACAACATTTGTTAAATCTGAAAAAGAAAACAAAGTGATGACAAAGAAAATAGCTGGGGACAACCACTTTACCTGGGTTGGTTGGAGAAGGCCTCTCTTAGCAGGTGACACTGGGCTAAGGCCATAGTCAGCCATGGGGGAAGCTGAGTTTTGTCTGTTCCAGAACAAGTGTAACGCATGCAAGTGTGATGTTCTAGAGCTGAGCAAAAGCTGGAGCTCAGTGAGCACGAGAGAGTTGCTCACAGAAAGAAAGTTGGATTTTATTTGCAAAGTTGTAGATAATCACTGAATGGATTTAAGTAGAGTATGTATTATGTGTGTGTTGCATACATGTCAAAATCAGATTTATATTTTAAAAATTCACTCAGGCTGCTTTACGGAAAATGTTTGTGGTGAACGAATGTGGAAACAGGGGGACCATGTAGAGAGTTTAAGTTGTTAAGAGGTGCTATGGTTTAGACTCCGGGTTGTGGCAATGAGGAGCCTCGTTCTCTCCCGGAGAGTCTGGCTTCTGCAAGATTTTCTAAAGGATCACAGATTTTTATCCCCCTAAACCATTTGAAGCTCACAAACAACAGAATGGTATCATTTTTTAAAAAAAATCTAAGAAACTAAGGTTTCTTACAGAGGGTATCGGAGGCTTGGAGCAATAACACAAGCCAATGTACTATCATACATAGAGAATTCTGAGCTAACTCATGAAAAGTAAATGAGGGTGACATGTGGAAAAGATGTAAGGGAATTTTGATGTTTAAAGGCCACATTTTAGTTCTCAAGAAAAATTGTGTTGGGGGACAGAGCAAGATGGCCAAATAGAAACCTGCAGTGATCACCCCCCTCACACAAACAACAAATTCAACAACTATCCATACAAGCAAGCCCCTTCCAAAGAACCAAAAATTAGGCAAGTGATCATACTACTTTATTTTCATATAATGTCAAGGAGAGAAGCACTGAAGAAGGTGGAAAAGACAGTCTTATGTTGCTCATACCACCCCTTCTGACCCCTCACCCCATTCTACCTTCACCTCCCGCCCCCAGACACCCCCGTTCCCTGTCCCCAGCACTGGACCACCAAACTCCCTGGATAGAGCAGCTACGTTCCCAGGGGAGAGAGAGTGAAATGATTGTGGAACTTTGCTTTGAACCCCAGGGTTGCCCTGGCACAAGGGAATGCAGCACAGGGCAGAATTCTGCCAGTACCCATAGAAGAAGCATTTAGACCAACAGGGCCAGAGAGAAATCCTCTGTCCCCAAACCTAGGTTCCAGCTAGCTCCACCACCAGGTGACAAAAAATAACTTGGGACATACACTGAATTCATAAGTCAGTCTGGCCACAAAGCCTGCATTCCTTGGACAATTTCTGTGGCTTATGTTGGCTACAAGTCAATAGTTTTGGGGTGCATGTAACCAGTGAGACATCAATGGTGTTGGTCAAGCCAGTGCCCATGTCGCATTCTCCTCCACCCTCCACTTACTGACTGTGCAACTCAAGGAGCCCTCTTCCACTTAGAATGGAAGGAAAACATTTCAGAGGACTTTGCTTTGTAACTTGGGTCCAGCTCAGCCACAGTGAAATAAAATACTAAGTAGATTTGTGAAGTCCCTGAATCCAGGACTTAGTTCCTGGAAGGCATTTCTGGACCTGCATTGGGTCCAAAGGAAACATGCTGCCCTGACAAACCCCCATGGGCTGACAAATCTCTCATGTTCTCACTCATATATGGGAGCTAAATATTAAAAACAATTGATCTCATGGAGAAGAGTAGAATGATGGTGCAAGAGGCTGGGAAAGTAGAACAGAGGGATGGATAAAGTGGGAATGGTGAATGGGTGCAAACTACAGCCACAAAAACAGAATGAATAAAATCTGATAGCTCAACAAAGTGACATAATCAATAGAACTAGAATTGGAATGTTTCTCAGACAGAGAAATGATTACTGTCTGCAGTGATGAATATCCCCAATTACTCTGAGTTGATTAATTCACCTTGTATGCCTGTATCAAAACATCACGTGAACCTATAGTTATAGAACTATTATGTTCCCATAGTAATAAAAAAAAGCAAAAAAAAATCTGTTCTTAGGTAAAAAAAAAAAGAGAGAGAGAGATACAATGCAGGCATGTTTGTGATACTATCTACTGCTGTATTCCTTCAGTACCATTTTTTTCAGCCCAAATTATCAATACATGTATATCATCAATATGTCCTGTAAATTATGGCATTGTCACTACTCTGCACATTACTTATTGTTTAACGATGTACTTGCTATGGAGGAAAACTAGGACCCTAATCATGGTGACTCCAACCATTTAAAGCAATGGGCTAAGAATGTCACTCAAAAGTATGACCTCATTACTGGAGATATGGCTCCCAGGTTCAAGGGAAGTTGTGACTGTGTGGACTAATTTCAAATTAATAAGCAGACTGACAGGATATCTTTTAGAGGTTTTAGATTGGCAGTGGGGAAGAAAGGATTTAGCTCTATTTCAGAAAGTGTGGTAAACTCAGTTTTCTGAGGCTGATTATATAGTCAAATAACAAGTGTCTTGGCTTCTCTCCCTTCCTAATTCTAAAATTAAAGCATTTCACTTTTCTCTAAAAGCCTCATCTGGAATTCATACTTAACATGTGATAGCTCTCTTTGTTCAAATGAAAAGAATTCACTCTGGTCACTTGAAGAAGTCAGAGATTTATTTTAAAGATACATGAAGAAACGGCAAGAAGTTCCACCATATCACCAGGATTTAGGGAGACAGAAATGCCTTCCAGTTCTAAAATCTGTAACTCTACTTGGATGGCATCGCTGGCAATGCAATTAAAAGTATTCCTCAGAAGCAGGCCCTTATTGATTGATCCTTATTTTAATATATCTCTGGAAATAGGACTTTTACGTCCCTCCATTATGCTTGTGTCTATATCCACTACCAATTGATCATTTTCCTATATTTCTGTATCAGATTTTTGAGAAACAGAAAATGATGAGGTTTGCTAATCACCATCATGTCTGGGCAGCACTTACATTAAAGGACAATTCATTCCCACCAGCCAGCTCATGGTTTCCTACTTGGGGTTGGAGATCTACTCTAGGGCAATTAGCTACATGGTCAGGCCCATGGTGTCAAGTACAAGGATAACTACTTAGACTGTTCTTTAGCCAAGGATTGTGTCAGAATGATGGCTCTTAAATTCTACTTTACACAAAAATCACCTGAACAGTTTAATTTAGACGTCAGTTCCTATGATTAACTGGCAGGCATTCTTCCTCAGTAGTTTTGTGTTGGAGGCCAAGAGTCTGCCTTTCTGATACAGGCTTTTCCTTACAACCCAAATAAGGAAACTTACAATGAACTGTATTAAATGGCTGTGATTCTAGGTCAAAATAGTTTATTACCTACAAATGCTTATGGTCCAAACTAACCATAGGGTACTAGCCTTAATAAATTTTTTCTTCAGCTGTTGTTCTGTTGCTCACCCACCGTTTTATTCTTCAATATTTTCAAGACATTTATCCATACTATTACTTCTAATATTCTCCCCTTATCTCCAGTCTTGTAACTGTATGCACACTCTATTTCTCTTCCGGCTCATTTACTCTGTTGAAAATGTAGCCCCTCGCAGAATGTTTTTCAAGAATATTTTCCTGATCACTTACTTATTTTTCTTTATAATTTATGCATTTTAAATGTGTGCAATTATTTATACTTTCATTTATAATTTACAGTGATTTTCTTATGCATGCAATCTGTGTTCCTGATCACACTTTAAACTTTTTAAAGGTGTGAACTCATCTGCTATCTTTTGCCACAATTTAATGTTTAATTTCTGTTTTCCTTGTCCTTGGCAGTCTGTTCAAGATAAGCCATTTCTGAGTTGACTTAGGGCTGGAGAATCAAAAAGGAATTTCATATTCAACATTTATAAATTTCATAATTTATACATATTTATACATTTACTACTAGAAACTATTATAAGAAGTTTAGAGGGAGAAGAGATTTGAAAGGCCATACTTAGGTTTTTGTTATTATAGTTAGGATGATACCATACTGTAATGAGAACTGGCTATATTGATAGATTTGTTGCCTGTGATTAGCTTTTGGGATGTTATATGAGAATCATTAGGGTTTGGTAACTGGCAGAACTTTCAAAACTTTACTTGTTTCGGGTAATATTGGATTTTTAAATACAAACAATGATTTACAGCTTAAAAATACAATTAGTTTGTAGTTGAATCATGTAGCTCTGGGACCAGAATGGACATTTCTAATATTGTGTTAGCTAACTAGAAATTTTCTGATATAATTTTCTAAGGCTAAGTTGAGCTTACTCCTGTCTCATGCTTTATGGGTAAAGATGATATTACAGAAAAACTTGAGAGTGAATATTTTGGGTCCATGAACACTTCATTGCATAGGCTACTGCCTAAGAGAAAAGACACACTTAGATAATGGTCTCAGTCAGATTGGAAAAAATACTTATTTTCAAACATGAGATCATCTCTTTTCAAGAGAAGCTCAGCTTCCTTATTAAAATTTTAAGCAAATAGTAATGATGTTAATGCAAATATATTTAAGAGCTCTCTAACCATTTGGCAAAAATAGGGTCCCACATGAAAACAATCTATTGGAAACAAATTATGCCTCAGTTAACAAAGCTTCATTTTCCCAAAGGATTCTCAGTAAATACTATTTGTTGATAAATGTTTATGAAGTCAACAGTATGCACAGTTTTTAAAACAATGGCTACTCTTTTTTTTATTGTTAAATCATAGCTGTGTACATTTGTGCAATCAAAGGGTACAATGTGCCAGTTTCATATACAATCTGAAATATTCTCATCAAACAGTTCGATGTAGCCTTCATGGCATTTTCTTAGTTATTGTATGTAGACATTTGTATTCTACCTTTAGTAAGTTTTGTCTGTACCCATTCTAAGATGCACTGTAGATGTGGCCCCACCCATTACCCTCCCTTCACCCAAACCTCCCCCCTTCCTTGGCCCTTTCCTCATAGTCTTGTGCTATAGTTGGGTTATAGCCTTCATGTGAAAGCTATAATTTAGCTTCACAGTAGGGCTGAGTACATTGGATACTTTTTCTTCCATTCCTGAGATACTTTGCTAAGAAGAATATGTTCCAGCTCCATCCATGTAAACATGAAAGAGGTAAAGTCTCCATCTTTCTTTAAGGCTGCATAATATTCCACATAATATACATGTGCCACAATTTGCTAGTCCATTGATGGGTCGATGGGCATGTGGGCTTCTTACATGACTTAGCAATTTTGAATTGGGCTGCAATAAACATTCTGGTACAGATGTCTTTGTTATATTGTGATTTTTGGTCTTCTGGGTATAAACCTAGTAAAGGAATTATAGGATGGAATGGCAGGTCTATTTTTAGGTCTCTAAGTATTCTCCAAACATCCTTCCAGAGGAACATATTAGTGGGCATTCCCACCAGCAGTGTAGAAGTGTGCCTTTTTTTCCACATCCACACCAACATCACTGGTTTGGGGATTTTGTTATGTGTCTTACTCTTACTGGGGTTAGGTGATATCTCAGAGTAGTTTTGATTTGCATTTCTCTGATGATTAAGAACGATGAGCTTTTCTTCATGTGTTTGTAGATCATGGGTCTGTCTTCTTTAGAGAAGTTTCTCTTCAACTCCCTTGCCCACCCTGAGATGGGATGACGTGTTCTTTGCTAGCTAATACGTCTGAGTTCTCTGTGGATTCTGGTTATTAGACCTTTATCAGAGGTATAACCTGCAAACATTTTCTCCCATTCTGAGGGCTGTCTGCTTGCTTTACTTACTATGTTCTTGGCTGTGCAGAAGCTTTTTAGTTTGATCAGGTCCCAGTAGTGTATTTTTGATACTGCTTCAATTGCCTGCAGAGTCCTCCTCATAAAATATTCACCCAGGCCGATTCCTTCAAGAGTTTTCCCTGCACTTTCTTCAAGTATTTTTATAGTTTCATGTCTTAAGTTTAAATCTTTGATCCAGTGAGAGTCTATCTTAGTTAATGGTGAAAGGTGTGGGTCCAGTTTCAATCTTCTACAGGTTGTCAGCCAGTTCGCCCAGCACCATTTGTTATATAGGGAATCTTTTCCCCACTGAATGTTTTTAATTGGCTTGTCAAAGATCAAACAACGGTAAGTAGCTAGATTCATCTCTTGGTTCTCTATTCTGTTCCAGACATCTACTTCCCTGTTTTTGTGCAAATACCATGCTGTTTTGATCATCATTGATTTAGAGTACAGTCTCAGGTCTGGTTGCGTGATTCCTCCTGCTGTGTTTTTATTGCTGAGTAACATTTTGGCAATTCGAGGTTTTTTTCTGATTCCATATAAAACGAAGTATTATTTTTTTCAAGATCTTTAAAATATGACAATGGAGCTTTAATAGGAATTGCATTAAATTTATATATTGCTTTGGGTAGTATAGACATTTTAACAATGTTGATTCTTCCCAGCCATGAGCATGGTATGTTTTTCCATTTGTTAACATCTTCAGCTATTTCTTTTCTGAAAGTTTCATAGTTCTCCTTGTAGAGATCTTTCACGTCCTTTGTGAGGTATACTCCCAATTATTTCATCTTCTTTGGCATTACTGTGAAAGGAATAGAGTCCTTGACTGTTTTTTCTGCTTGGTTATTGATAGTATATATAAAGACTAAAGATTTATGGGTGTTAATTTTTTAGCCTGAGATATTGCTGTATTCCTTGATCACTTCTAAGGGTTTTGTAGTAGAATCCCTAGTGTTTTCCAGATATACGATCATGTCATCTGCGGAGAGTGAAAGTTTGATCTCTTCAGACCCTATGTGGATACCATTGATCACCTTTGCTTCCCTAATTGCAATGGCTAAAACTTCCATTACAATGTTAAACAGCAATGGAGATAATGGGCAACCTTGCCTGGTTCCTGATCTAATTGGAAATGATTTCAATTTAACTCCATTCAATATGATATTGGCTGTGGGTTTCCTGAAAATGGCCTTTATTCATTTAAGAAATGTCCCTTCTATACCAATTTTCTTAAGTGTTCTGATCATGAAGGGATGCTGGATATTATCAAAAGCTTTTTCTGCATCAATTGAAAGAATCATATGGTCCTTATTTTTTAGTTTGTTTATGTGCTAAATTACATTTATAGATTTACGTATATTGAACAAGCCTTGATACTCTGGGATAAATCCCACTTGGTCGTGGTGTATAATTTTTTTGATGTGTTGTTGGATTCTGTTTGTTAGGATCTTATTGAGTATTTTAACATCAATATTCATTAGTGATATTGGTCTATAATTATCTTTTCTTGTTGAGTCTTTCTCTGGTTTGGGAATCAAGGTGATGTTTGCTTCGTAGAATGTGTTGGGTAATATTCCTTCTTTTTCTATATTTTGGAAGTGGTTTAGTAATATAGGTACTAGTTCTTCTTTAAAGGTTTGGTAGAATTCTGACATAAAGCCATCTGGTCCTGGACTTTTCTTTTTATGGAGATTTTGTATAGTTGATGCTATTTCAGAACTTGATATAGGCCTGTTCAACATTTCCACTTCATTCCGGCTAAGTCTTGGTGGGTGTACTTCCAGGTGTTTGTCAATTTCTTTCAGATTTTCGTATTTATGAGAGTAGAGTTTCTTGTAGTATTTGTTAAGGATTTTTTGAATTTCTGAGGGGTCTGTTGTTATTTCATTGTTACCATTTCTGATTGATGAAATTAGAGTTTTTACTCTTTTTTTCCTGGTTAGGTTGGCCAAAGGTTTATCTATTTTATTGATCTTTTCCAAAAACCAACTTTTGGATTTATTGATCTGTTGTATAATTCTTTTGTTTTCAATTTCATTTAATTCTGCTCTGATTTTGGTTATTTCTTTTCTTCTGCTGGGTTTGGGGTTGTAGTGTTTTTCCTTCTCCAGTTGCTTGAGATGTCCCATTAAGTTATTAACTTCTTCTCTTTCCGTTTTCTTGCTTTCAATGCTATAAATTTCCCTCTTAGGACTGCCTTTGCAGTATCCCAGAGGTTCTGGTAATTCGTGTCTTGATTGTTGTTTTGTTCCAAAATTTGGTGATTTCCTTCTTAATCTCGTCTATAACCCATCTACCCTTCAGCATAAGGTTGTTTAGCTTCCATGTTTTTGTATGGGTATGCAGGTTCCTGTTGTTATTGAGTTCAACTTTTATTCCTTGATGGTCTGAGAAGACACAAGGAATAATTTCTATCTTTTTAAATTTGCTGAGGTTAGATTTTTGGCCTAGGATGTGGTTGATTTTGGAGTATGTTCCGTGGGCTGATGAGAAGAATGTGTATTCAGTTTTGTTGGGATGAAATGTTCTGTAAGTGTGTGTCAAGTCCAGATGTTGAATGGCTAAGGTTAAATCTAAAATTTCTTTGCTTAGCTTCTTTTTGGAGAATCTATCCAGCAGTGCTAAAGTGATGTTAAAAATCTTCAACTACTATGGAACTGGAGGAATTCAAGTTGCTCATGTTTGTTAGAGTTTCTCTTATAAATTGAGGTGCATTCTGGTTGGGTGCATAAATATTAATAATTGAAATTTCATCATATTGAGTATTACCTTTAACAAATATTAAGTGTCCACCCTTATCCTTCCTTATTTCAGTTGGTTTAAAGCCTATTGCATCTGTGAATAGGATTGCAACACTTCTTTTTTCTGTTTTCCATTTGCCTGGAGTATAGATGACCATCCCTTCACCCTGAGTCTATATTTGTCTTTTAATGTAAGATGTAATTCTTGTATGCAGCAGATATCAGGCTTGAGTTTTTGTATCCAGTCAGCCAACCTATGCCTCTTTAGAGAACAATTTAAACCATTCACATTAATTGAGAATATTGATAAGGCTTTCGAGAGTCCGGTGGACATTTTTAATCCTTTTGCAACTGTGGAAGTTGGAATTTGATCAGAATTTTCTGGGTGGGTTTACTTTTGTGGTGAAGGATTATGCTCGTCTTTATGGAGGATAGGTCTGAGAATATCCTGGAGAGCTGATTTAGTTATGGCAAATTTCTTCAACATGTGAATAATTTCTCCATTATAAATGAAACTCAGTTTAGCTGGGTATAGGATCCTGGGTTGAAAGTTATTTTGTTTTAGGAGATTAAAAGTCGATGACCATCCTCTTCTAGCTTGAAAGGTTTCAGCAGAGAGATCTGCAGTTATCTAATATCCTTCCCCTTGTAGGTAATGGTTTTCTTTCGTCTGGCAGCTTTCAGAATTATCTCCTTCATATTAACTTTAGTGAAATTGATTATGATGTGTCTGGGGGATGTCTTATTTAGGTTGAGTCGTGCTAGAGTTCTGAAACTGTCTGCTATCTGAATTTCAGAATCTCTTGGCATGTCTGGAAAGTTCTCCTTCATAATCTCATGGAGAAGACACTCTGCCTTGTGAAGCCACTTCCTCGCTTTCGGGGATCCCTATAAGACGAATATTGGTTTTCTTCAAATTATCCGAGAGCTCTCTGAGAGAGTGATATATTTTTGCTCTCCATTTCTCATCCTCTTTGAGAGTTTGGGAGTGTTCAAAAACTTTGTCTTCAATGTCAGAAATCCTTTCTTCTGCTTGCTACATTCTGTTACTGAGGGATTCTACTGTGTTTCTCAGATCTTTGAGGGATGGAACTTCTTGTCTCAATGTGTCAAAATCTTTGGTTATTTCATCTTTGAATTCATTGAATTCTTGAGATATCTTTTGGGTTAATGCTTGGAATTCTAATTCGATCTTATTTGCTGTCCAGATTCTGAATTCGATTTCTGACATCTCAGCTATTTGTTTGTGCATGAGATCTTCTGCTGTGTCTGCCCCATTGATCCTTGGGGGAGTTGATCTACTCTAATTATTCATATTGCCAAAGTTTTTCTGTTGATTTTGCCTCATGATTGTTTTTCACCGTTGCCTCTGGCCATCCTCAGAGTTGGGGAGGTATCTCTCCAAGATTAGACCCCAGCATGATCATTCTATTGTTGCGGGATCTTTGTAGGGAGTGACCCTGTGCAGTTCCTGTGGGGCTGCCCCAGCCAGGGAGTTCTGGTTGTGGAATCAGCTCCGGAGTGTGACACACCCAGATCCAGCAACAGGGCAGGAGGTGGTGCACAGTGTTCTGGGAGTGCTGGCACCCAGTGTCTTTGGCACAGAGAGCCCATGGCTCCAGCAATCTCTGGCCAGGAGAAGAGCTCTGCGCAGAGGCAGAGAGGTCTCTGGAGGGCACGCGGCTACCAGAGTCCCTGGCCAGATGAGTGGGCCAGTGTGGAGGCAGAGGGAGTACAGGAGGGAGGACGCAGGGTTGTGCGGCTCCCACATTTCCTGATCAGGGCATGCGGAGGCCTGGCAGGTGCAGGGTGCAGGTCGGGGGTCATGGCACAGCTCTTATGGAGGTCTGGGCGGCACCAAGTCCAGGAGTTTGAGGTTGCTATGAGCTGTGACACCACGGCACTCTACCCAGGGCAACAGCCCAAGGCTCCAGTGTGCCAAAGCCATTCTCACTCTGCCCCTGAGGGTTAAGGCTGTAAGGCTCAGTCCCTGACTTTAGGCTGCTCTGTCACTAGCTTACTAGCTCCCACCCAATCCTTGCTCTGCGACCCTGAGGCCAGAGCTTGCTGGGATCAGTTCTCTCACAATGGCTTCCTGCTGCCCACAACCGAACACTATTAGCTCTGTCCAGTTCAGTGCCTCAATCTGGGGCCCTAGACAATGCCCAAAGTTCTCCATACTCCTGCTCAAGCTCTCCCCAAGGCAGTTCAACTGAGTGACAAGTCTAAAAACATTGAAACAGTTCACAGGTAAGGCCTTTCCAGTTTGCAGCCTCATTGCTGCTTGTACTCATGGCTGCCGGTGGGATTAGGTTGATCAAACACACGCAACCAATTGCCAGTTTTCCAAGGTTTTTGTCCTCCTCTTGGGGTCCAGAAGTCCCTTGCTGACTCCCTGTATCCTCAAAGGGATGATTATAGGCAGATTCCACCAGCCAGTGATGCCTGGAGTCTTATCTTCCCAGACTCACAGTGCCCAGTTGCAGGGAAGCTGTTACTCAGCTGCCATCTTGCTCCTGGTCAACAATGGCAACTCTTATCTGATGACCATGAAATTCTGCCTGCATCAGTGAGAACTGGGCATTAGATCAGTGAAACTACAATGCTTCATTCACCTTCTTGACTTCAGGTCATATTTAACATTGTTAATCTTGCTAATATTTTTACTCTTAAGTTTCAAGGATAGTAAAAATACTGAAGGCATATAGCCAAGAGGTGAGAAGGACTGCTGTGTAAATGAAGAAACAAACTTTTTCCATAATGTTGAAAAGGCAGCTCAACAGGGAAAAAGTAGATGTAACAAGGAAGCATATTTCAGCTAGAAAAATAAAGATAATGAAATAATTCATGATAATAAATAACAGACGAGATTACCTATCCAAGCATATTCTCTCTTCACTATAATATTTCATGAAAAGATGAGATGTCTTTCTCTTTAGGAGGGTATAAAAAGAAGTCCTGCATTTGGAAGGAGTCTGGACCATGGATGACACCTAATGTCCCTACTAACTAAGGATCTACAAGTCTCTAAAATACTAGGCACAGCCTTATTAAAAAAAAAAAAAAAAAAACACTTAATAAACTGTTTGCTTGCATTATCTTCTCTAACCTAAGTTCATAAAACTGGCACAATCTTGGTATTCTGTTTCTTTTGTAAGGTCAAACATGAGGAGTCCCCAAATTGTTTAAATTCTTTCTCTATGATATTTTAAAATTTACAAATTTTATTCATGTCTACAGTCCCATCAAATGTTTATAAATTCCTAGAGAGTAAACTCTGTGCTAGACATAGGGGTGGTGGGGAAGGAAAAATATGGTATAAGCTATTAACTAGGCCCAACCACACTTAACCAACCAAATTCTAAAGTAATAACTCTCTGCTTGAGCATCCTATCACCTTTCTTGTTTTCTTTTTTTATAAACAACAAGTAGATTCTTCTTGCTAGTGATTTCTCCTATAGTTTCTGTTTTCAATTCTGCAACTGCTTTAGCCCAAAATTATTCAATCTGGGGCGGCACCTGTGGCTCAAAAGAGTGGGGCGCCGGCCCCATATGCCGGAGGTGGTGGGTTCAAACACAGCCCCAGCCGAAAACTGCAAAAAAAAAAAAAATTCCATCTGGATCTAAATTCATGAATTGTTAATGAAATATGTTCTGCAGATACAAGTAATCTTTTTTTTTTTAAATAAGCTAGAGTAAGGTAGAAATAAAAATTGAAATAGATAAGGGAGGAAAGGAGAATATTGGAGACCAGCATACATAATAAGAATGAAACTTTTGTGTTAGGTGTGTGTGTGTGTGTGTGTGTGTGTAGAAGTCACAATACAAAATTTACTTATGTGGGTTACAAAAATATCTCACATTTCAAAACATACATTTTGTTGTGCATTTCAAAAATAAAAGTCACAATGGAAAAGACTTCTTGTGGGTCATTAGAAACTCAGTATTTCCAAGTTCTTGTCATTTTGGAATATGAACATCAGTACAACAAAACAAAATTCAACCTCTATGCTAATAAATGAGATCGTGAGGCCAAATTACAAACGTTCAGCTAACTTAGAAACTTGACGCAGTACCTGGAGTCATGTCCTTGATTCTGCTGTGATGAGGAAGAGAGACAAGCCCATTCCCTGCCAGGAGTTTTCCACAGGGCAGCTCAGTGGGGTGGGGAAGCCTGGAGCCTGCTGAATGAAGCTGTTTAGGAATTTATGCTACATAGCCATAAAGTATCCACACATTTGCTGGTTCCCTATAAGCTCTTCTAATTATGAACTCAGCTTTTCTCTTTCTTGCCATGTTATCTGGCATAGAGTCCTGCACACGGTGAATGTGCAATAAATGTTTTCTGAAGATAAAAATCATGGACATTAAGAAGTTTTATGGTCTTAATAATGGACTTGCTAAAAAAAGTTGATATGTAAAAGGCATCTAGTTTTATGTCTCTGTTTCTATAATTTTCACAATAAAATGAGTAGCACTAAGGTGTCATAATCTTTCCAAAAAAGGAATGATACTCCAAATATTTTTCCTTTACAAAATTCTCAAAAGATAGGAACTTTTTAATGTAATTTTTTATTTTCAGAGAAGCCATTAAATTCCAATTTTAGAAGATTCCTAATGAACCACCCAGAAACTTACCCTGTAGATCTCCTGTCAATACGTACTCACTATGCTTTCGCACAACCAGGCATGGATGCTGTTTCATGGTATTTACACATCCTTTAGTCTCCTTCAGTCCCTCCACCTGTTCTAACTACATTATACATCTAGCACAATGTCAATCAGAAAATCTATTATTTGTAGCAGCTTCCACATGAACATAAGCTTTCTTTTTTTTTTTTAAACTATAGTTGTTGTTTTTTTTTTTTATTGTTGGGGATTCCTTGAGGGTACAATAAGCCAGGTTACACTGATTGCAATTGTTAGGTAAAGTCCCTCTTGCAATCATGTCTTGACCCCATAATGTGTGACACACATCAAGGCCCCACCCCCCTCTGTCCTTCCCTCTTTCTCCTTCTCCCACCATAACGATAATTGTCATTAATTGTCCTCATATCAAAATCGAGTACATAGGATTCATGCTTCTCCATTCTTGTGATGCTTTACTAAGAATAATGTCTTCCACGTCCATCCAGGTTAATACGAAGGATGTAAAGTCTCCATTTTTTTAAATGGCTGAATAGTATTCCATGGTATACATATACCACAGCTTGTTAAACCATTCCTGGGTTGGTGGGCATTTAGGCTGTTTCCACATTTTGGCGATTGTAAATTGAGCTGCAATAAACAGTCTAGTACAAGTGTCCTTATGATAAAAGGATTTTTTCCTTCTGGGTAGATGCCCAGTAATGGGATTGCAGGCTCAAGTGGGAGGTCTAGCTTGAGAGCTTTGAGGTTTCTCCATACTTCCTTCCAGAAAGGTTGTACTAGTTTGCAGTCCCACCAGCAGTGTCAAAGTGTTCCCTTCTCTCCACATCCAAGCCAACATCTGCAGTTTTGAGATTTTGTGATGTGGGCCATTCTCACTGGGGTTAGATGATATCTCAGGGTTGTTTTCATTTGCATTTCTCTAATATATAGAGATGATGAACATTTTTTCATGTGTTTGTTAGCCATTCGTCTGTCGTCTTTAGAGAAAGTTCTATTCATGTCTCTTGCCCATTGATATATGGGATTGTTGGCTTTTTTCATGTGGATTAATTTGAGTTCTCTATAGATCCTAGTTATCAAGCTTTTGTCTGATTGAAAATATGCAAATATCCTTTCCCATTGTGTAGGTTGTCTCTTTGCTTTGGTTATTGTCTCCTTAGCTGTACAGAAGCTTTTCAGTTTAATGAAGTCTCATTTGTTTATTTTTGTTGTTGTTGCAATTGCCATGGCAGTCTTCTTCATGAAGTTTTTCCCCAGGCCAATATCTTTCAGTGTTTTTCCTATGCTTTCTTGGAGGATTTTTATTGTTTCATGCCTTAAATTTAAGTCTTTTATCCATCTTGAATCAATTTTTGTGAGTGGGGAAAGGTGTGGGTCCAGTTTCAGTCTTTTACGTATAGACATCCAGTTCTCCCAACACCATTTATTGAATAGGGAGTCTTTCCCCCAAGGTATGTTCTTCTTTGGTTTATCGAAGATGAGGTGGTTGTAAGATGTTAGTTTCATTTCTTGGTTTTCAATTCGATTCCAAGTGTCTATGTCTCTGAATTCGTGCCAGTACCATGCTGCCTTGACCACTGTGGCTTTGTAGTACAGACTAAAATCGGGTATGCTGATGCCCCCAGCTTTATTTTTGTTACAGAGAACTGCCTTAGCTATACGGGGTTTTCCGGTTCCATACAAAACGCAGAATCATTTTTTTCCAAATCTTGAAAGTACGGTATTGGTATTTTGATAGGAATGGCATTGAATAGGTAGATTGCTTTGGGAAGTATAGACATTTTAACAATGTTGATTCTTCCCGTCCATGAGCATGGTATGTTCTTCCATTTGTTAATATCGTCTGCTATTTCCTTTCTGAGGGTTTCATGGTTTTCTTTATAGAGGTCCTTCACCTCCTTCGTTAGGTATATTCCTAGGTATTTCATTTTCTTTGAGACTATGGTGAAGGGAGTTGTGTCCTTAATTAGCTTCTCATCTTGACTGTTATTGGTGTACACAAAGGCTACTGACTTGTGGACATTGATTTTATATCCTGAAACACTACTGTATTTTTTGATGACTTCTAGCAGTCTTGTGGTTGAGTCTTTGGGGTTCTCTAAGTATAAGATCATGTCGTCAGCAAAGAGGGAGAGCTTGACCAACTCTGCTCCCATTTGGATTCCCTTTATTTCCTTGTCTTGCCTAATTGTATTGGCTAGAACTTCCAGCACTACGTTGAATAGTAAAGGTGACAGAGGACAACCTTATCTGGTTCCAGTTCTAAGAGGAAAAGCTTTCAGTTTTACTCCATTCAGTAAAATATTGGCTGTGGGTTTGTCATAGATAGCTTCAATCAGTTTTAGAAATGTGCTACCTATGCCTATGCTCTTCAGAGTTCTAATTAGAAAAGGATGCTGGATTTTATCAAATGCTTTTTCTGCATCTATTGAGAGGATCATGTGATCTTTATTTTTCCCTCTGTTAATATGGTGGATAACGTTTATAGACTTGCGTATGTTAAACCAGCCTTGCATGCCTGGGATGAATCCTACTTGATCATGATGAATGACTTTTTTGATGATAAGCTGTAATCTATTGGCTAGGATTTTGTTGAGAATTTTTGCATCTATATTCATGAGTGAGATTGGTCTGAAATTCTCCTTTTTGTTTGGGTCTTTTCCTGGTTTTGGTATCAGGGTGATGTTTGCTTCATAGAATGTGTTGGGGAAGATTCCTTCTTCCTCAATTTTTTGGAATAATTTCTGCAGTACAGGAATAACCTCTTCCTTGAAGGTTTGATAGAATTCTGGAGTGAAGCCATCTGGACCAGGGCATTTTTTGGTTGGAAGATTTTTTATTGTTTCTTTGATCTCAGTGCTTGAAATTGGTCTGTTCAGGAGCTCTATTTCTTCCTGGCTGAGTCTAGGGAAAGGGTGTGATTCCAAATATTGATCCATTTCTTTCACATTGTCAAATTTCTGGGCATAGAGTTTCTGGTAGTATTCAGAGATGATCTCTTGTATCTCTGTGGGATCAGTTGTTATTTCCCTTTATCATTTCTGGATTCAGGTTACTAGAGATTTTACTTTTCTATTCCTCATTAGTCTGGCCAATGGTTTATCTATTTTATTTATTTTTTCAAAAAACCAACTCCTTGTTTCATTAATTTTCTGAATGATTCTTTTGTTTTCAATTTCATCAATCTCTGATTTGATTTTGGATATTTCTTTTTTTTTTTTTAACAATAACTTTTATTTTTTTAAAGTTAATATATGCAGTATAGTGTTTCTACTGCTATTATTTGGTTTTTCACACAATTTTATCCCGGAAAGTTTTCTGTTTGCTTGTTTTCGTTTGATTTATAGCATTTTTGTCTTTCCTCTCTACTTTGTGGAGGTGGGGTACTGTGTCTGATCAGGTTAGCAAAGAGCTGCTGACCTCAAGGGAACCACCCACTGGGCACCCCCAGAAGGTGGGTTTTTTTTAAGGTTGTGTCAAAGTACCCTATTGTACACCTATATTGCTCTGTCTCCTTCTGTCTGTGCCTCTCTTCTTTTTGTCAATATTCCTTTTACTCACCCCCTCTCCCTTCTCTATTTTTGTTTTTTTTTTTCTTATCACTTGGTCCTCCTTTCTTTCATCCCTTTTTTGCTCTTCAACCTTCTCACCCTTCTGGTCCTGTAACCCTTAGTCCACAGGCACGAGAACTTAAAGAGCAAGAGGAAGTGAAAGGAAAATTAGGGCAAGGAAACAGATAAAAAAATCACTCATGAGGAAGAATCAGGAGAAAACTCCAGGCAACATGAAGAACCAGTCCAGAACAACCCAGCCAAGGGACCATGAGGTAGCTACTGCAGAGGATTCCACCTATAAAGAAATGTTAGGAATGACAGAAAGGGAATTTAGAATACACATGTTGAAAACAATGAAAGAAATGATGGACAAACGAAGGAAACTGCTAATAAAGTGGAAAATAACCAAAAGGAAATACAAAAACAGAATCAAATAAGAGATGAACGATATGAAGAATATAAAAAGGATATAGCAGAGCTGAAGGAACTGAAACAGTCAATTAGGGAACTTAAAGATGTCATGGAAAGTATCAGGAAAAGGTTAGACCATGCAGAAGAAACAATTTCAGAGATAGAAGACAAAGTTCTTGAGATAACTCAGAGAGTAAAAGAGGCAGAAAAGAAGAGAGAGAAAGCAGAACGTTCACTGTCAGAATTATGGGACTTTATGAAGCGTTCCAACATATGAGTTATAGGAATCCCAGAAGGGGAAGAAGAATGCCCCAGAGGAATGGAAGCCATACTAGAGAATATTATAAAAGAAAATTTCCCAAATATCACCAAAGATTCTGACACACTGCTTTCAGAGGGCTATTGGACCCCAGGTCGCCTCAACTCTAACCAACCTTCTCCAAGACACATTGTGATGAACCTGTCCAACGTCAAGACAAAAGAAAAGATTCTGCAAGCTGCCAGGAGTAAGCGCCAGTTGACCTACAGGCGCAAATCCTCAGAGTGACCACAGACTTCTCTAATGAAGCTATCCAAGCAAGAAGACAATGGTCATCTACCTTTAATCTACTTAAACAGAACAATTTCCAGCCCAGAATTGTCTACCCTGCTAAGCTAAGCTTAAAAATTGACAGAGAAATCAAATCATTTACGGATATACAAACATTGAGGAAATTCGCCACAACAAGACCAGCTCTACAGGAAATACTTCAACCTGTTCTGCACACTGACCACTGCAATGGATCAGCAGCAAAGTAAGAACTCAGAAACTAAAGGACTGAACCTAACCTCCACACTGATGCAAAAGATAAACTGTGCAATGTACTCTCACAAAATAAGATGTATAGAATACTACCATACTTATCAATTATCTCAATAAATGTTAATGGCTTGAATTCCCCACTGAAGAGACATAGATTGGCTGACTGGATTAAAAAACACAAGCCATCCATTTGCTGTCTGCAAGAAACACACCTGGCTTCAAAAGGCAAATTAAAGTGCCTAGTCAAGGGTTGGAAGATAATTTTTCAGGCAAATGTAATGCAGAAGAAAAGAGGAGTTGCAATCTTATTTTCAGATACATGTGGATTTAAAGCAACTAAAGTCAAAAAAGACAAAGATGGTCACTTTATATTGGTCAAAGTAAAAATACAACAAGAAGACATTTCAATTCTCAATATTTATGCACCCAATTTAAATGCTCCCAGATTCTTGAAACAGACCTTACTGAGTCTGAGCAATATGATATCTGATAATACCATAATAACAGAGAACTTTAACACTCCTCTTACAGAGCTGGACAGATCCTCTAAACAGAAATTAAACAAAGATATAAGAGATTTAAATGAGACCCTAGAACAACTGTGCTTGATAGACACATATAGAACACTCCATCCCAAAGATAAAGAATATACATTCTTCTCATCACCCCATGGAACATTCTCCAAAATTGATCATATCCTGGGACACAAAACAAATATCAACAGAATCAAAAGAATTGAAATTTTACCTTGTATCTTCACAGACCGTATGGCACTAAAGGTGGAACTCAACTCTAACAAAAACACTCGACCCCACACAAAGGCATGGAAATTAAACAATCTTCTGTTGAATAACAGATGGGTGCAGGAAGAAATAAAACAGGAAATCATTAACTTCCTTGAGCATAACAACAATGAAGACACAAGCTACTAAAAATTGTGGGATACTGCAAAAGCAGTTTTGAGAGGAAATTTCATTGCTTTAGATGCATACATTCGAAAAACAGAAAGATAGCACATCAAAAATCTCACAAGAGATCTTATGGAATTGGAAAAAGAAGGACAATCTAAGCCTAAACTCAGTAGAAGAAAAGAAATATCCAAAATCAAATCAGAGAGCAATGAAATTGAAAACAAAAGAATCATTCAGAAAATTAATGAAACAAGGAGTTGGTTTTTTGAAAAAATAAATAAAATAGATAAACCATTGGCCAGACTAATGAGAATTGAAAAGTAAAATCTCTAGTAACCTCAATCAGAAATGATAAAGGGGAAATAACCACTGATCCCACAGAGATACAAGAGATCATCTCTGAATACTACCAGAAACTCTATGCCCAGAAATTTGACAATGTGAAAGAAATGGATCAATATTTGGAATCACACCCTCTCCCTAGGTTCAGCCAGGAAGAAATAGAGCTCCTGAACAGACCAATTTCAAGCACCAAGATCAAAGAAACAATAAAAAATCTTCCAACCAAAAAATGCCCTGGTCCAGATGGCTTCACTCCAGAATTCTATCAAACCTTCAAGAAAGAGCTTATTCCTGTAATGCAGAAATTATTCCAAAAAATTGAGGAAGAAGGAATCTTCCCCAACAAAATTCTATGAAGCAAACATCACCCTGATACCAAAACCAGGAAAAGACCCAAACAAAAAGGAGAATTTCAGATCAATCTCACTCATGAATATAGATGCAAAAATTCTCAACAAAATCCTGGCCAATAGATTACAGCTTATCATCAAAAAAGTCATACATCATGATCAAGTAGGCTTCATCCCAGCGATGCAAGGCTGGTTTAACATACGCAAGTCTATAAACGTTATCCACCATATTAACAGAGGGAAAAATAAAGATCACATGATCCTCTCAATAGATGCAGAAAAAGCATTTGATAAAATCCAGCATCCTTTTCTCATTAGAACACTGAAGTGTATAGGCATAGGTGGCACATTTCTAAAACTGATTGAAGCTATCTATGACTAACCCACAGCTAATATTTTACTGAATGGAGTAAAACTGAAAGCTTTTCCTCTTAGAACTGGAACCAGACAAGGTTGTCCTCTGTCACCTTTACTATTCAACGTAGTGCTGGAAGTTCTAGCCAATACAATTAGGCATGACAAGGAAATAAAGGGAATCCAAATGGGAGCAGAGGAGGTCAAACTCTTCCTCTTTGCTGACGACATGACCTTATACTTAGAGAACCCCAAGAACTCAACCACAAGACTCCTAGAAGTCATCAAAAAATACAGTAGTGTTTCAGGATATAAAATCAATGTCCACAAGTCAGTAGCCTTTGTGTACACCAATAACAGTCAAGATGAGAAGCTAATTAAGGACACAACTCCCTTCACCATAGTCTCAAAGAAAATGAAATACCTAGGAATATACCTAACGAAGGAGGTGAAGGACCTCTATAAAGAAAATTATGAAACGCTCAGAAAGGAAATAGCAGATGATATTAACAAATGGAAGAACATACCATGCTCATGGACGGGAAGAATCAACATTGTTAAAATGTCTATACTTCCCAAAGCAATCTACCTATTCAATGCCATTCCTATCAAAATACCAACATCATACTTTCAAGATTTGGAAAAAATGATTCTTCATTTTGTATGGAACTGGAAAAAACCCCATATAGCTAAGGCACTTCTTAGTAATAAAAATAAATCTGGGGGCATCAGCATACCCGATTTTAGTCTGTACTACAAAGCCATAGTGGTCAAGACAGCATGGTACTGGCACAAATTCAGAGACATAGACACTTGGAATCGAATTGAAAACCAAGAAATGAAACTAACATCTTACAACCACCTCATCTTCGATAAACCAAAGAAGAACATACCTTGGGGGAAAGACTCCCTATTCAATAAATGGTGTTGGGAGAACTGGATGTCTATACGTAAAAGACTGAAACTGGACCCACACCTTTCCCCACTCACAAAAATTGATTCAAGATGGATAAAGGACTTAAATTTAAGGCATGAAACAATAAAAATCCTCCAAGAAAGCATAGGAAAAACACTGGAAGATATTGGCCTGGGGAAAGACTTCATGAAGAAGACTGCCATGGCAATTGCAACAACAACAAAAATAAACAAATGGGACTTCATTAAACTGAAAAGCTGCTGTACAGCTAAGGAGAGAACAACCAAAGCAAAGTGACAACCTACACAATGGGAAAGGATATTTGCATATTTTCAATCAGACAAAAGCTTGATAACTAGGATCTATAGAGAACTCAAATTAATCCACATGAAAAAAGCCAACAATCCCATATATCGATGGGCAAGAGACATGAATAGAACTTTCTCTAAAGACGACAGACGAATGGCTAACAAACACATGAAAAAATGTTCATCTCTATATATTAGAGAAATGCAAATGAAAACAACCCTGAGATATCATCTAACCCCAGTGAGAATGGCCCACATCACAAAATCTCAAAACTGCAGATGTTGGCGTGGACGTGGAGAGAAGGGAACACTTTGACACTGCTGGTGGGACTGCAAACTAGTACAACCTTTCTGGAAGGAAGTATGGAGAAACCTCGAAGCACTCAACCTAGACCTCCCATTCGATCCTGCAATCCCATTACTGGGCATCTATCCAGAAGGAAAAAAATCCTTTTATCATAAGGACACTTATACTAGACTGTTTATTGCAGCTCAATTTACAATCGCCAAAATGTGGAAACAGCCTAAATGCCCACCAACCCAGGAATGGATTAACAAGCTGTGGTATATGTATACCATGGAATACTATTCAGCCATTAAAAAAAATGGAGACTTTACATCCTTCGTATTAACCTGGATGGACGTGGAAGACATTATTCTTAGTAAAGCATCACAAGAATGGAGAAGCTTGAATCCTATGTACTCAATTTTGATATGAGGACAATTAATGACAATTAAGGTTATGATGGGAGGAAAGCAGAAAGAGGGACGGAGGGAGGGCGGTGGGTCCTTGGTGTGTGTCACACTTTATGGGGGCAAGACATGATTGCAAGAGGGACGTTACCTAACATTTGCAGTCAGTGTAACCTGGCTTATTGTACCTTGAATGAATCCCCAACAATAAAAAATAAATAAATAAATAAAATTTGTCATGATGTGGAACCTAAGAAAGTGTTAAATTTTATATCCTGTTAAAAAATTTGCTCAAATAAAATGCAAAGTTTAGGGGTAGGTAATAAAGACACCAAGAGAAATAGAATACCTTATACCTGCCTATCTGTGTGCTTAAGAGCATCTTCAAGACCCAAGACTTATGATATCCATGTAGCCTTTAAGGCAGGCACAGGTGACCTTAACATTAAACTTATTCAATATGTTAGAATGTTCATATAATTTTTTTTTCTCTCACTTTTTTTACACTATCAGTTAATGTAGTCTGTTATTGGTTTTTCTAAACAAGAATGAAAATTTCTTCCAGGAGGATAAGTCAGTGCTTTTTTCAGAAAACATGTCAACAACTCATTCAAATAATTTCCCAGTGTCTGAGGACCCCTCAAAACTTGTGCTTTTATGCTTCACTCTGGTTATGAGAGGTATCGTAGCAACTGTGATCCACAAATAGACCTACTAGATCTGAAATGTGTCTCATACTCTTTAGGGCCAGGAGTTAGATGCCAGCTTGAGTCTGCACAAGTCAGACCCGTGGATGGCTCTGGGACTCACATCTTCCTAAGGGCTTTCACAGAGGTCTGGCCCATTTTTGTGGCAGGTAAATGCTAAGGTCATCCTTAGACACAACAGCCACCTAAGAGTGGACCTTTAAGAATCATCCTGAGAAGATCATTTCCTCGGGCGAAAGGACTTAAAGAAAATTTTACAAGTACCCATGTCTGACCCCTAAAAACAAATAGAATTAATTGTACTAAAAGCTGCCAGCTGTACTTGTAAAATGTATCTTACGTGTTTTAAGTTCATTAACTCTTGGTTACCTGATATACTGACAGTAATAAAAGAGACAGAATATAGGGGTTAACCCAAAATTGATAATTTTTGAAGCCTAAAAGCTATCATTTTACTAATCTATCCTTGAATTACTTGTGTATCTTCTTTCCTTGCACCATGCCGCGAAGCCTTCCAGGGGAGAGGAAATATTTATGTTTTCATCCCCTGTACCTGTCATATATTAGAGATTCAAAGGAGTTCTGAGAATGTGTTAATGCAATAAAAAGAGTAATACAAAATGAAAATTGGCAGACAGCTTCTACTTCTTAATGGTTCATGAAAATTATTATAAGCAATTAATGTTTTATGTATAGGTATCATTTAATTATATTAGGTTTATAAAGCATATTATTGGTTTTATATTTTTCTTTTGGCTTATCAGTGTATATTAGTAGCTTGAATCTAGAGATAACTCAAGTATCATAGGAAAAGAAACACTGAATTTAGAGTAAAGAACCCAAGATCTGATCCTGGTTCTGCCACCAACTCTTTGGATAACAGTGGAAAGTAAGTTTAGCTCTCTGAACCTCAATTTTCACATCAGTAAAACAGAGAAAATTATCCTCTTCTTGTTTATGGCATGGAATTTCTGTGAGCATGAAGTGACATAGTAGATGAGCAAGCACGTCAAATACACCAAACAATCATTACCTATATCTAGCTCTAGAGTAAAAAAGGCATGATTTTCAATTAAAGTAAGCTATTTCCTTCATAGTGGCAAAAGTCACATAACAGTATTTTTAGGAATGTTAACTTTATTGTCATTTGTATTGGAAAATGGTTATGTTTGGGGTAATGACTAACTGAAAGAAAAAAAAAATGTTAACAAAACACTTCCATATTGCCCACCCCTAGGAGACGCAAAATGTTAGAAACTGCCATTGTCTTTCTGGTTATATCACCCTGGTCTCCTCAAAAAAACATATTACATGAACTGAAATAAAGGTTTGTTTGTAGATGTTTTAGAAAACCAAAATAGACACAATGCCTTAGTGAATTATTGAAGCTAGACAATGATCAGCAATAACTACAAAAATCATTGATTGAAACCTGATCAAGAACCAGCACAAGGGACAGATCAGACTGGTAGATCTAGACCCAGACCAAATCTAAATATTATAAGAAGAAATATGGCAGGTAATATATGCCCCTAGAAAAGTACAGTAGAAATAGATCCCACCACTTTTACAGCTTCCTTGCAAAAATTCACATGGAAATCTAATCACATCTGGACCAAGGATCACGTTCAACAAGACTACAAGGCTGTGAGCTATGAAATCTAGTATGGAGGAAATTAATGTTTCTTCTATAAATAAATTACAATAAAAGGGACAAGAAACTGTTGACTTTAAGTACCTGAAGAAGCTTATGAACTAAATGCAGTATTTGGAATTTGTCTAGATTCAGATTTGAACAAGCCAACTGGGAAAAAATAGTATGTGACAGTAAAAGAAATTTGTATACTGACTAAATATTTATTGATGCTAAGAATTATTTTAGATATGATAATGCTATCATATTATATAAGAGAGTCCTTACATTTTAAGAATTCATGCTGAAATATTCATAGATGAAAAGACATGATGTTTGGAGTATGGTCAAAAATGACCCAGTGATAATAGCAGGCAAGTAAGTGGGGACATTTGAAAGAAGATTCGTCATGTGTTGATAATTAAATTAAATCTGGGTAATGCACACACAGAGGTTCATTGTGTCATTCTCTTTACTCAACTGTTTATATATTTGAATTTTTCCATAATTAAAATTTATAAAAATAGAATTAACACTAATTTAAGAGGAATCTCACCCCTTATCACAACTAGACTAGAATCACTTAAGATTTGCACAAACAAAAATACATATTTTACATACCCTCCAGCACACAGTTAGGTGAGCTTACATATGGTTGAATACTCAATTGCAGAATGAAGGAAAATGTCCAATTACAGAGGTACTCCAGGCACTAGAAACCTGTTGGAATGACAGTGGGTAACAAATTCATTTTCCCCTGCAATGAGGATAATTTATTCCTTGGAATAAAGCAATGCTGTTGTTGGATGATATATAGCACAATAATAGAAAAGAGCTAATAAGTTGAGCTACATGGCTAAAAGGGTTCATTCATGTGGGCAGGCTGCCTTGCGCAGCTGGCAGTTTTTTTTCTGAGGCAGAATCTTTCTGACTGTAGGTATGAGCACTCCTGAATGGCACAGCTCAGGTTTAAAAACTTGTGTGTGTGCATAACTGATTATTGATTATTATATTGCATTAGTATTTGAGGAATACTTGATAAGCTTTGTGTTTCCAAGTGGACAAGAATTTCAGAAGTGAAAAACAGAGTTTCTAATGCCGAGTTGGTAAAGATCACAAATGTCCAGTGTGACTGCCAAGTAGTGTTCCTCTCTGTTACGCTCAAACACTCTTCAGCATATGCCTTTGAGCCATTGTTATTGCTGCTGGAGTTTGGGGGGAATTAAAAGAATTATTTTTTAAAAAGTAAAAGTAGAAAGTCTCCATTTTAGAAGATGACAGAAGAAAAAACAAAGATATCCCCAGGAACCATCTGCTCCTCACATTGAGTAAGGAGGCATTAAGAGTCAATGTCTGACTACAGCAATGAGATATGTTCTTAAATTTTCGATGCTAAAGTATGCTCCTTCATATTCTGTGAAATAGTAGAAAATAATGTTTTTCTTAACTGCCTTTAAACATACATACACACACACACCTGCACCCCTGGCTAATGAATGGCTATTTTAGAATTACAGCATAAACACCAAATGTTAGGCATAGTCAATTGCTCAGGTGTGCCTGCACTCCATCTGTACCATATGTTAGAGGCATGTGGTCTACATTAAAACTCTCTCACTCAATTCTTATGAAACTAGAGTTACTTTCTTTCTGAACCCTTCCAATTGTCACAATATTGTAATTGGAGAAAGGGATTTGTCTTATATAGAACAGTCGTTAACAGTGACCATAAGAAGTCATTCTACAAAATTCCAATGTTTGACTTTGAGAATGTTCCAACTTTTTTACATACCATAAATCTACATGGTCTTCTGGATTCTCACCACAACCAGGCTCCAGTGATATCAAAGAAATCTGTGGCTTGAATCATCTTATCAGTACAAAGGGATCATTGAATCCTCTGAAACTTTTCCTAAATTATCAACTTCTTCTCAATGGTCAACAGGGATCAAAATGTATCACCAAGCCCAGAAGGCTATTCCGCACGAACACTTACTTAGTGACTCTATTTCCTCCTTTCTTGTACTTTGCAAATCTAAGTCCTTCATTTCTAACGAAACAAAATATTATGCTACAAAAATGGGTTTAAAATCTAAATTTTACAAATTTTTAAAAAAGCAGAGTAAAACTGTAAACATCTATTTTCACTACTCTGCAACAAAATCAATTAGATTAAATGCTTATAATAAGAAAGTGTTTGCTATACAATAGGATTCTAAACCACATATAGGAGGGATAAATTCTGAGCTTGACATTTACAACTTTTATGTTCTATTTATGTAAGTATCTGAAATGCTAAATGTAGTATATTAATGCTCAACATATTTGGTTTTCTTTTTTTGGTAGAATTCAGTCAGCTACCAAACATAATGGTCAGCTTTATTAAACACACATGTCATAGGAGTAGAGCAAAGCCAGTGCCAGCATCTCAAGATAGACAAGCAAGGCCTCCCTTTCATTACAATATTTGAGTGTGGTCACAAGCATGACCTTCGTAGACTGGGGTGGGCTTCTCTCAGAACACAGTATTTAAAAACGAAGCTTGATCTGAGACAGCTATGCTGACACAGAGCTTACAGATGCTAAACCCTTCAGTTCCTAAATGTTCAGTTATTACAATGGAAGAAAAGCGTGGGCTTCCATGAACTGTAACTGACACTAATTGTATATGTCTGTATTTCATCTTCACTGGATTTTCTGGGGGAACAAACCTGTCAGAATATAAGAATTCATAAGGAGGAAATATTTACTATATTGTTTCACGGTAGCCTATTATACTTTCAGAATGTTACAGAGCAGACAAAAACTAGTCTTTGCTCAGAGATCACATAATAACAGAGGGGAACAAACCTTCTGGAAAGTGTCCATATTTAAGATGTTGTTTGTTATATGTAAATTGAAAGAAAAAGTAATCCAGATTTCACTTCCTTCAAACCTTAGTGCAGTGATAACTATAATTAAGTGGTCCATGGAAAAGTTTATTAGCACAAAAATGAGTAAATAACAATACCCTATATTTGAATCAGAGAAAAATATTCTTTTTTACTTCCTCTCAGAAAAAGGTATTAATTTGAGCAACCCCACATGGTGTACTTTTTCAGGGCATATGGCCTATTATTAAAAATTCAAACAAACAATTTCTCTCTTCAAGCATCCAGGTAATATTTCCTCTAAAGAAAGTGTGGGTTAAATGCATTCATTAATATCAAATACTATATGTGGTCTTAGAATATGTGTAATTCCATCTCCTGTCTTACTCCCCTACTAGTTTCATAGGTAAGGAAACACAAACCCAGGTAGTATGACTAATCCAAGGTCTTGAAGCTGATACAAAAGTGGTATTAAGACTAAACTATCTGGGCTAAATGCAGTGGCTCACACCTGCAAACCCTAGCACTCTTGGAGGCCAACGTAGGAGGATCACTTGAGCTCAGGAGTATGAAACCAGTCTGAACAAGCATGAGATCCCATCTCTACTGAAAGTAGAAAGATTAGCCAGGTGCAGGGGTTCATGCTGTAGTCTCAGCTACTCGGAGGTAGGAGGATCGCTTGAGCCCAGGAGTCTGACATTGCAGTGGGTTGACACGGTGAGACTCTGACTCAAAAAATAAATAAATAAATAAAAAATAAGTCATGCAAATGTCCATACTCCCAAAGTCTACCCTTTTAATGAGTACAACACAATATGGCTAATATTTTGATATTAAAGTTTTAAAGCATTTTAAACTTAGCTAGAAATGTAGCAAATCATTTTCAAATGCTCAAAGAATTTACCACAGTTGCTGTTTCCCATCTTTAGAACAGCACCAAAAAAACTTTACAAGTTAGAGGATATAGACACTACTCAATCTGTGACAATATCAGTAGACAGCAAGGCAAAATTACAGAAGTCTCTACTCTTCTTTATAATGAAAGTTGTGGTGTTTCCACACATACAAACCGTAGACACAGTTAACAAGAATTGTCCAAAAGATTTGAAATTGTATTTACTAAGTAGCAGAAACAATCACAGTAAAGCTTCGCTGCTTTTTTTAATTGTTATGAAAATTTCCCCTAATTACAGCATGTCCACTTTCCAAGTTAAGAGATGACATTGCTTTCAATCAAAATTTACTAATGAAATGTAGCATTCACATAAAGTAACAAGCTTTGTAGACCTGGGATATATGTAATTTGTTTTCCTAAAGGACAGTGATCTTGTTGAAAAAGGGGTTAAACCAGACTTTAAAACAATGTTTTTATACAAAAATAGTAGAACTGTACGTGCTCAGCTCTTACCTACTCACGTGTAGTTTCATTAAGAACCTAGAGAATGAAGCCTTCGACAGCCTACACAGAGAGAGACAGAGAGAAACCTAAAAACGGCTCAGGAAGCAGACAGGTTTCAGGAAGACCGCATGTGGTGGGGTTATTTAGCCTAAACAAAGAAATAAAACATAATTCTTATCAACTGCATGAAAATTCTCATTTTGGGAAGGACGTAGCCTTTCAGAGGTCACTATATTCAATCAAGGCTAAACTAAAAAAAAAAAGTGATTAGATTTATGAATAGAGTTCTTTAATTAGACCTGGGGAGATTGTAAAATTCGTACTGTGTCAGTCTAGGTTCCCTAAGCAGCAAACAACATGACAGAATTAGATGTGTGAGAGATTAATTGAGGAAAATTCATAAAAATGGAAAAGTAGAGACCACACAGCAGTGGCTATGGAGAGCCTTCAAGCCACAGTGCAATTCAGACACCTGTAGAGGAAAAGGGAAAAGGAAGAGAGACTGGGTACCAGAAGCACAGTGCTGAGAGTTTCAACCAGGCTGATGAGGAGTCCCAGAGAAAACATCGCCAGCACAGTGTTAGGCCTGTCTGGACATTTCTTGCCCCATCCCCCTTCTAGGTTCCCAGTGTCAAGAAAGAGTATGATATTGAGTCCAACTGAGACCTGAGTGATCACAGACACGGAGCCACCCCACACAAACAGCTTATTACAGGAGAAAGAAGGAAACTATATGAAGTGAAAGTGAAGAAAGAAGCTGTACAAGGTGACACAAAGTGGAAATATTGGCCAGAAAAAGAAGAAAGGGTCAGTCGCCACTCCAGTGGAGAAAAACACCAGAGGCTGAGCACAGGCTGCCTTTTACAAACTCACTAAGTTGTCCTACCTTTCTCCCTGAAGGATTGTTGTCATTTTCCGCCTTTGGAGTGTTTGACAGGGTGGGATTATATTACAGATTACGTAACAGATGGGTTACACGACAGTCTCCCTTTCTATCCAGGCAGCTTCCCCAGAATCCTTCACAAAAAGTCCCCCATGCTATGCTAATTAGATGGTAATGTGCTCTAGGTCAGGTAAAGGCTCCTAGGAACTCCTTTCTCCGTATGTTCCCACCAGGGAATACTTCCTAGCTACAATTTGATTCCTAACTCCATTTCTGTTCCCTCTCTCTGCCCTACTTCACTTCCTTGTCACCTGTTTACCCTCTATCAGACCTAACAGCAAGAGTCCTGCGTGGCAGCAGTGCCCTGGCTCTCCTGCTCCACCATGCTGTCATGGCTGGGAGGAGCCCTTGAGAGGGTGGCTTTGGCACCAACATTGAGGTAGATCAGAAGGTGTGGCCACGTTAGGCTGTCTGCCTCCTAAGTCCCTTGCAACAAACAGCTTCTCTTGAAAGAATATCTCCATAGCCACAACCGACTTTATGGATTCCTCATTTTTTTCAAATTTATAGCTGATTTAGCTTATAAAGTGCCAGAGATTCAGGAAGTGAAAGCAATAACATTTGTTGATCCCTTCTAGTCATTTTGGTTTTGAACTTTTTTTTTTTTTTGGCAAAATGTTTAGACAAAAGAGACCAGTTTTTAAACTGAATTATTCGGTCTCAATCTTCTCAATTTATTTTTTATAAATTAAAAACATTCTGTTCATTCTGTGTTAAATAAGCATTTCATGACAGCTAGTGGATTAAAGTAAAATAAATTTAAATTCTTATTTTAAGACATCATAAGCAGAATGCCTTTTATTCTTCTAGATTGATTTAAAGCAAATTTCTCTATGTATTACAGCAATTTTAAATGTATTTAAAGTTTTTTTTAAATTGAGAATTATGTGAAATAGTCTAACAGTTTAAGTTTAAACGAGGCAATTAGCTGGTTACAACTGGAACTACCAGGGCCTATTTAAAATAATGAGGTCTGACAGTTATGGAATCTGAATTATTCATTGATAACTAGCTTTTCCTCATCTGCAAACCATGGCTAGCATTAATAACAGAGGTGTAAGTGTGATAACCAAAGAGTCTGACATTAAGAACACACACGTAAAAGTGCTAAATTCTTATTTAATTAAAAAGGATCATGATAGCAATATTTTTCCTGAAAGAAAATCATTAGGCAAAATGTGTTTTCTCGTATGTTTCATTTTTCCCTTTCTCTATGTTTCCCTTTCTCTAAGGTAGGTTTTGCATAAGGAAATAATTAATTTTGATGGCATACCACAAAAACAATTTATATTTTAAATATAAAGAAATGTAAACATTTTAAAAATTGTTGAAGCTTTAAGGTAATCATGTTAGAATTCTAGTTCCCTAATTTGTAATCTCTGGAAACAAGTAAATGATGTACTTCAACTTTTTAATTGAAAGAGAAAAGCAGACCATAGTAAATTACATGCAAAAAAGGCAAATAACTCTATTGATGATCATTTAATTGAAGTGAATACTGTGATTATCATGAGCCAATTTACTTATTGGCAGCACAGTTCAAAACTAACGAAATAAATCAAGTTGTTGCTCCCATAATTTTGCAGCAAAGGAGGAAAACTTGCAAGAGGTCAGTAGGCATAAATCCATATTGCCCTTTACAGTCAGAAACGGTACAACTAAAGGAGGGACTACCCTTGTAAGTATGTGGACATGGGAAAAACTATAAACTGTTATATATAAACAAGGATAAACTGTTCTTTTTAATACAGAAAACATGTTTAAAAAAAAAGAAAGAAAACAAGCAAAAACAAAAACCAGTCCCTTGGTTTATTACTCTGGTCACTGTATATTTTTCCCAACATTGGATCAAAATGAGTGATTCACTATTGAATTTCCCCATATTGACACTGAGATAGGCTATTGCCTATAATAGTCAGGCGGACTACATATCTCACTCTACCCAAGGTAGCACCCACTTATGTCTGTTATTTCAGCATAATGATTAAAATATATGCAATGAATCTGTTCACTCTCTCTCCAAAGAATTCTGATTCCCATTTATTGAGGGTTTACTCTGAGGCAGGTTCTGAGCTGGATGCAAACCCAGAACATTGGTTTGTATTATTATTATCTCCATTTCATAGTCAGGAAAACTGAACTTCTGAGAGGTCAACTAACTTGACCAAACTAACACATTTAGGTCAAGAGCCAAGATGCAGAATGTGGTCAACCTGAACAAAAAAATCTATGCTCATAATCATTATACCATATTCCCACTGCTCTGAAACTCATGAAAATTCATGCCATATTATAGAAAACCGTGCACTGACAGTCACAAATATACTTCAGATACGCTTGGCATCGTAAAGTTAGCAAGTTTTCCAAAGCATGAGTGGAAAAATAATTTTAAGTTGAGACATTTTACGCAAATAAAAATAAATACCAAAATGAGAGGGAGTCAAAGAGCACAGCCAGATAATAGAGTCAGAAAATCTCATATTTTAAGTCTTCTCCCTGGTATTCATCAGCAGCACAACCTAGAAAAAGAGTAAGTGACTCTAGTTAAGCCTGGAGTGTCCCCAGAGTCCAAGTAAAGAATGTCCCAAAATGGGCTTTTAGATATGTCTCTGTTACTGGATTTATGGCTCAGTGCCTGTGCATTTGTAACACAGTGGTGTCTTCAGGAAGACTTATAAAAGGAGAATTTGAAAGATGGCTTTTTTTATTAGTGCAGATATATATGCCGTAACCTGATGTTTTTCCCAGTACAGATGTCAGTTACAGTATACCTACCATGCTCTGCAGATTATGTCATTGGTCAAGAAAGAGAGAAACCCCAATATCATGATTAATAATCAATGTGTCTGGCCTTTAAGTCCACCCAGAGGAGAAATGAAACACTGATATAGAATCTCTCCCCGAAGAAAGAAAAGCACTGAGGGTGGAAAAAGAGGGCAGGATGAGCTACCCTTGGAGGAATATAAATAGTGGAGCTGTCGAGTGTAGGGTTCTGCTTGATTTGGTATAAAATGTTGTAAGTGAATGATACATGAAGTTTACATCATAGTTTCCTTTTGTAATAAAACCGTTAATATAAAATAAAATAAGTACAATATAAGAAGACCATTTGAGTGTTTTTTTTTTTTTTCACTTTTGACAGCTTGCCCTGCTGCCCCCTTCATCTCCCAACTGAGCGACACAGCTTGAAGCACACGAAGGAAGACTTTGCCATTGTATCTGTTGCTAATGATATCTGCACAGGGAATTATTACAGTTTATTCCTAAGCTCACTTCTCGTTAGACTAGCTTGTAAAAAGCTTATATGATCAGGGTAGCCTGTCTCCCTAATTTTTTATTCTTTCCTCCCTTTTTTTCTTTTTACTTTCTTCTGTTGACAGCTTTTGTCCTATAAATGAAAACCTGGCAGAGGTATTTAAAACTCCAATGCACGATCCCACTGATTATTTTATGCTAATGAATTAACTATCTAGCAATATAATATTTCACTTTTTGTGCCCTCCTGGCGGTAGCATAAGATAAATTCTAGAGTATCTTTAATTAACTAAAGGAAGCAGAAAGAAATCTCTGTGGATTAATAATATTTATGGCCCTAAAATGAACAAAATAACAGATGAAGGTGGGAGGGGGCAACTACATAGTAGACAAATCTTAGAGAGTTAATTAAAACAAAATTCATGCTCATTTTGGCCTTTTTATCTACATACAATATCGATGCCAGGGAACAATGAATGAAAAATTTTTAAATGTTCTCATTCTTCCTTATAGCCTATGTAGTATAAATATTTCACCTTTCTCCTTTCCTCCTTCCTTCTGTCCTCCACTACAAAACCCACATTATTTCTGCACATAACCACTCAGTCTTAATCTTAAAGCCTTCTCACAAAACTTTAGACTTTTGTTCAAAGTGATGATGATAGAGCTTCTGAGACAGGGGCCCTTAATATTTGCTTGGTGTGAAGATTGAAATGAGTGACCTCCTTGGAATAAATGAAGTTATGTGCCTACCAACAGCTTGATTGCTTTGTTTCCCAGGGCTGAGGGTGAACATCACTGAAGACTCATAGAAAAATACCAAAGCAGTTCATAGAAAGAATTTGGCCCTAGTTATTTCCCATAAAATCAAGTTGTCACCAAGAAACTGATTATCAGAAATAACTGTTGAAAAATTGGCCAGAATGCATAGATGAAAAGGATCAAGGAATATGAGGCTAGATGAAAGAAGAGGAACTTGGTCTAAGATTTACCACTGAATCAGCCCTGCTATTCGGTCCTTAGTAGACCTCCTGGTCTTAACATGGAACAGACAGCACCTATTAAGTTCTTGATTTTAACTAAACAGAGACAAAGACAATGGCATACACAAAGCACATTGATACAAGTCTGGGAGAGACAGGGCTTATATCCCTTAGTGGTATTGTAAATTAATTTCTGTATCCTTCTCAGTATTTTTATATTTTTATATAATAAAATACATTACTTTTATAGTTATTACTGCTGCTAGAAGAGTAAAAATAGTATAGGATATATCAATATCTAATATTATTAACAAGTTCAAGAATTATCGAAGCCTAGTGCCTAAAGAGAAACCTAAAGCCTTTATTGGGAAATTAAAATAATGTCTTCTTTTAAAAGAGTTTTGAAATCTTTGCAATCTGTTATAGTGGTCACTGGAGATAGGTTAAAATTCTCTTATGATTGATACCTCTTTCATGAATAATCAAGAACACCTAGACCCTTTTCTAGTCTCAATACAGAGGGAACAACATCTTTAAATAACCAAGATTCTGCCTGAAATAAATCCTTTATTTGTCACACTGAGTCCTATTCCTATTTTAGAAGGTGGAACCTCAGTGAGCTTCTAACAGTATAATGTTGCTAGAGCTACTTGCTCCCAGTATCTCCCAATGACAAGAGTAAAGTCCAACCTTAAATAAAATTGGTTCCCAATTCTACAATAAGCATAAATCTTCTTCCCCCTTCCAGGCCCTAATGACCTCCAGACATCCATTGGTCTAGAACACCTATGGCATCCAAGTAAGGTTGTGCAACTTGTGTATAAAGGTAATTGGCCAAAGGGGAACATGTGGGGCTCAGTCCCCTCATTCAACCCTGGCTTGACGCTATACCATCCCGGGGGAAAGAATGCCTTATAATCCGACCACCCAGAAAGAGTGCCTTTTTGTAATTCATCCTTGGAAAAGGAAACTCTTACTAATTCACAGAAGAAAAGGTGCTCTCTGTGCCAGCTGGTACCATGAGGGAAATCCATATTGAAAGCCTCTGAGCTCTTCACTCTCAAGCATCTCCAAATCTATAAATCTTTCAATTCACTACCTCAGTTCTTCAGATCTATATTTCCTGCCCTTGGGACTCAATGTGGAGATAAGACTTGAAAAATTATTCAGTCTAAAGTGTTAATGGTTAAGATCGTAATGTGTTTGTCTTTCTAGGGAGCTGACTTTTGCATTTTACCTGAGGACTGTGACTCAGTTTCAAAACACCTAGAACACAAGAAATGTAATTACTACAGTGGCTGGTGAAGAAGACGTCGTGCCCTTTAGCCTTACAATCCTACTACGTTAGAGTTGATCCCTCTACATGTTCTTTGTAGCATAACAATATACTTGACCCAGTCTTTAAATCTGATCCAGCACCTATGTACTCAAAAATTCTTAGCATTTTGCCATACCATCATTTGAAGATATAACAAATGAATGAGCAAATGTCTGACTATACCATGTATAGAAAAAGACTTAACAAGATTTCAGTTTAAATTTTGAACACTTATAATCTGTGTGGCTTTAGCCATATAGGATTATTCTGCAGAATAAATTAGACATTTGTAGCAAACTCTAGCAAAATGGGAGAGAAACAGCATACACACTGGAAGGATATATGAAATTGGAAGCAGAAAAATTCATAGCTGCTATTGATCTAGTCCTACATATACTACTATCAATAATATAAAAATGTGTTCATCAGATAGGATAATTTTAATAGAAAAAAATAGAATTAATACAACAGTAGCCATCTTAAAATTGTTACTGAATATATTTATAATACTACTAAAATGAAAACTCAAAAAATTTGAGTATAGGTAAGTTTGAAGCATCAGCAGCCATTGTAACAGGCTTACCATAAGAAAATGTTTCCTTAACATTAGGATTCTGTCTTGGCATCTTCCCTCATGGGACTTGTTCTTTCCCTGAATTACTCATTTTAATTGAGAATTATAAAACCACACAGGGGGTATCATCATGCTGACATCAAAATGACTGAAGTTTTCATAGACTTCTTTTTTTGTGTGGTACGTTGATGATAGCATGCTCCAGCTTAATTTAATAGATAAAACAGTTCTGTTTCTTAACTACAGAAAATAGATAAAATAGCATTTGCTTTTCACAGCCAAGGTCTAAATAATTTTATTTCTCATTTTCATCCTTTACTAAAATAGTCACAGAACCTTTCATCAATAAAGTATGCTATTTCTTAACATTATTGTCAGAGTCTGATTTTTAAATCGCTTCTATTAAATCTGGGAAAACGCACTCCCACTCATATTTCCTATGGATGTCTTCATATCCTAAAATTTTCCATGATCCCATTGCCAAATTATACTGTGAAAAAGTCATCCTGTAAACAAAACAGAAAAGTCAATGAAATGTGTAAAGAGAAAGGTTAATGGTATAACAAGATCAGTTTACATCAAAATATTTAAACTCAAACTCAGAATTAACACCTACATATAAAGAATGCAAACATAAACAGTTATATCTTGAAACTAATCTGGCACACAGCATGAGGTTGCCCAAAAATGAGATAGCAAGTGAAACAGTTTTTAAAAATTACTAGGCATTAAGATCTTCACATTTCAGATGTTATGAAGAACCCTAAGTAGGAGCTGTACAAATGAATGATTTTGACTTTTTCTTTTTAAAGATAAGGAATCTGAGGCCCAAGAGTCTAAATATCTTGTTCCAGATCAAAAAGGGTGAGTGTCAGGGCCAGAAGACCCCTGGTTCCCTGACTCCTGTTTGAAGCTTTTTCTATTACATTGTGAATGAAGCTACTTTAGATGTGGATTCTACTTGAGTAAAGTAAATGAAAGGACCTGTTGGTGGAAAGTCGAGGTGAAAGGACAGTGGACAGAAGCCTATCAGAAAGCACGAAGGGGCAAATAAGTTGGCTCAAAATCCTTCCTCACACAACCGCTGAACTTTAGTCAGACACCTTTCATTTCTTTTTCTAGTCTTTGCATTTGCACCATTTTTAAAAACCTTTCATGACTTTGAAAGAAGGTTCATTCACATTAATTTCTCATTTGCCAAATGGCCCGTTTCCTTTAAAGTCTTTTAGAAAATGTTACCTTTTGCTGGAAACCTACTACAACTACAAAAATACCTGATATGTATTGAACAGTTGATCTGCTCCCCAGTAAAGACCACAGATTGATGGCCACATATCACAATCACAAACTACTCCTTCCTCACAAAGGGACATATGCACTGTGATGGTATTCCTCCTACGGCACTGATGGTTCTAAACATCATAGAGTTTGAAGTTAGTCTAAGTTCAAGTCTTGGCTCCATGTTTTAATAGCCAGGCCTCCTTGGGCAACTTACTCCTTGTTTTAGTTTGATTATCTATAAAATGGGGATAAGAATACTAGATATCTCATTAATTACAAAGGATTTAATTCCTATAAAGCTCTTAGAACCCTATCTGGTATATTGTAAGCCATTGGTAAGCTTAACTATTATCATTAGTTCATATATAATTATTCAACTAAATTCCACTTCTAGATAGAAAGCTCATTGAAAGCGTGTTTGATTTGCCTTTGTATGTTTAGTGCCTAGCATGGTGCTTTACTTAAAAGAAATTTCAATTTGCAATTGAAAGTTACCCTATTACCCACATCACAAAAATCTCAAAACTGCAGATGCTGGCGTGGATGTGGAGAGAAGGGAACACTTTGACACTGCTGGTGGGACTGCAAACTAGTACAAGCTTTCTGGAAGGAAGTACGGAGAAACCTCAAAGCACTCAAGCTAGACCTCCCATTTGATCCTGCAATCCCATTACTGGGCATCTACCCAGAAGGAAAAAAATCCTTTTATCATAAGGACGCTTGTACTAGACTGTTTATTGCAGCTCAATTTACAATCGCCAAAACGTGGAAACAGACTAAATGCCCACCAACCCAGGAATGGATTAACAAGCTGTGGTATATGTATACCAGGAAATACTATTCAGCTATTTTAAAAAATGGAGACTTTACATCCTTCGTATTAACCTGGATGGAAGTGGAAGACATTATTCTTAGTAAAGCTTCACAAGAATGGAGAAGCATGAATCCTATGTACTCAATTTTGATATGAGGACAATTAATGACAATTAAGGTCTTGGGGAGGGAAGGAAAAGCAGAGAGAGGGAAGGAGGGAGGGGGGTGGGGCCTTGGTGTGTGCCACACCTTCTGGGGCAAGACATGATTGCAAGAGGGACTTTACCTAACAAATGCAATCAGTGTAACCTGGCTTATTGCACCCTCAATGAATCCCCAACAATAAAAAAAAAAAGAAAGAAAAAAAGAAAATTACCCTGTTAGAGATGCTCACCAAACATATTTTCTCTTCCTGGGCATACAGCTAAGTTACGATTGCCAGCCCCTGGCATCAGGATGGAGCCGTGTGACTAGTTCTCACCAATAAAATGTGAGCAGAGTGTCACTTGTCACTTCCAGGATAAAGCAGTTATGAATGGGTATACCCTCCCTGTGCTTTTTCTCTTCTCTGTGGCTGGATGTCAAATTCCATGCACTGAAAATGGTGGGTCCTCCTTCTGCCAGGCTTTGTGAAGCAGAGATCCCTCTAATCATTGCAACTTACCTGAGCTATAAGATGACAAAAAGGAAAAAATCTTTCATCATGTTAAGCTACTTAAATTCTTCAGGTGTTTGTAAACCACAGATAGCCTATGAGCCTGTCCTAGTTAGTAAAATCCATGCCAGCCAGGTAGGACATGTAAAAGAAAAAGGGGAACAGCCATGGAGAAAGGGGTTCCTTGTTTTCAGTCTTTCTAGCAATATATTTTCTAGAATGACTTTGTCTTCCCAGAGTCACAGGTGTAAAGCATTTTAACCCCCTACTATATTTTACCTGTTAAGTGTTCACAATCTTGTTTAAGCAAAGGTTTTTTAAAGATCTAAAAACCATTGCATTATAGAATAAACTCTGTTTATTTTCTTTATAATTATAGCACATTTCAGACATTGGATAGTCAGTAAACAATGCATCAAACCAAGAAATTAAAACACAATTTTTCTGTTTGCCTTTTTCAAACATTAAAAAGAGACAGCAGACAATAAAAATATCGTTTTTTTTTTAAAAACAATAAAAATTTTATCATGGTATTTTATTACATAAAAACATATAAGAATTCTCAGTTGACAACCTAATGTCCTGTCCTCCACTTGATGTCAATCATTAAGATAGTCTGGCTTAGAGGTTAAGAAACCAAAGTCCAGTGTTTGATTTCTCAGATTTAAAACCTGGCTCTTGCATGATCTTGAGCAACTCATGTAGTCTCTCAAACTTCAGTTTCTTCATATGCAAAGACAGAAATATCTCAAAGTTTTTAAGAGGTTTAAGTGAATTAAAATATCTAATGTTCTTAGAACAGTGTCTGACACAGCATGATTAGTACTATTAACTATTGTGATTACACAACATTGTCTAATCAAATTTTAGGTTATAATTTATGCTCAAGCAACTATGCTGGGCTTGTAGGAGAAGCAGTGAAATATAAAACTTTTTTTTTTTTGTCAACAAGAACTCATTAGGTCAGACAGAAATGCTTTAACCTGGAAAAATATTAGCTTGATACATGATACATGCTTAGGTCAACTGAAATTTTAATAGGAAGACTAATAAAATGTTTTAAATATAGTCCTTGATAGCAAGCCTCATACCCAAAGCCCTTTTCATAAAATGTTTATTAAGTTAGATTTTTTTAAACTACATTTTACCTAAAGGGAAAAAAAAGATTTTTTATCTTCAGATGTTTAAAAATGTTCAATATCAGAAATTATGTTTCAGATGATAAAGTAAACATCAATTAACTATATCCTAATGGAAAGCTTGCTAAAGCTTATTTACCTTGCTAAGTGTACTTGTTACATATACAAACAAGAAATAAACTATATCATATTTTCCTCCAAAAAGATATTTTCAATAGTAAGCTTTGAGAGCTCTCTTCACACTGAGATTAAATATGCAAAAGGAGAGCTTTCCCCATAATTTATTCCTTTAGAATATTTTAATAAAAGATTAACTTCTACCGCTATGAACACTTTCATGTTTTTTAACCTCTAATATCTTTCTCCTGATTTTACCCTACTTCAACTTCCCTCACCTTGAATCAGAGCTTTCTCTTGCTGTTTTTCAACCTTTCAAATGCTTGTAGACAATGATGGAGGTAGGGAGAAAGCCAGCAAACACAGTTCCAAGACCTCTTTGCCCCACCAGCACGCAACTCATTTAACAGTATACAAATGATTTAACAGTAATCCCAGCTGAGTTCCCAGAGGAAATCATTTCCATTCCCACCACTGCTTGCAGATGGAGGTCATGTTTCCCTCTCTCCTTAGTCACTGCTCAGCCAAACTATTCTATTTACATAATTCTCCCAGTAGTGTTAGGTAAACTTTTTGAAATCAAAGCAGTTTATAGAGTTGCGCATCCAGAAAGGGCTGTGGAATTGGAGAATTGAAGAGTTCCTGGGCTGGTGCGTTGGTGATGATTTTGTATTTGCCCCATCCTAGATATCTCCATTTCTCCTCCAGATCTAGATCCATCTTGCGTTCTTAGAGGCTGACTTGAATAACCACATTCTTTGACTCTCTCTGATTTTATGCTGAGTTCAGTGAAACTGAAGCACTAAGGATATCTGAGGGGAGTTAGAAATTGGAGTTGGGGTATATTTATTTCCTGGCTCCTTGTGTTTATGCCCTGCTCTCTCTCAGAGATCTTGTCTGAGAATTGTCTCTTATATCTACAGATACTCCCTTCAGATTTTAATAACAGTTCCTTCTTCTTCCCTATTTAGGATTTAGGTCATAAACATCTTTCTTACCATTGCTACTCCCAGGGTGATTTTACCAGCCCGTGTTAGTTTCAAAGAGTCCTTTTACTGATGTCTCTTCAATTGCCCCTGTAAGTGTGCTGTCATTCTCTTGCTGAGCCCCTGGCTGATGTTTCCCTAAATGTGGATTATGCTAAAAATACCAGGGAGCCTCAATCAGATCAAAATTGTGGGGGGGGGGCACCTTGGATGGTATTTATATAACCAAAGAAGAATGAGTTTTTCCTTGTGAAAGATTGTGAAGTTTATGCTATTGGGAATCAGGAAATAAGTGCAAATTCAAGATTGCTTAGAAAAAAATTGATAGAAGTCTGTGTCGAAGGCAGTAGATGATCTGATATAAGAGGGCGGTGGGGGAAGGAGGGAGCAAGGAGAGGAGAGGAGTGAGGGGCCTGGGGGTCACAGTGTATAGTGCACCTCCTGTGGGCAGGACATAATTATAACGAATGCAATCAGTGTAACCTAAATCTTTGTAGCCTCAGTGAATCCTAAAAAATTTTAAAAAAAGAAGTCTGTGTTAGTCAAGTCTTTCTAAGAAGACAGAACCAATAAGATATACATAGAGAGAGACAGAGAGATGAGAGAGGATTTATTGAAGAAATTGGCTCACATAATTTTGGAGGCCAAAGTCCCACTTTAGGCCTAATCTGGAGAGCCATGGATAGCTCAGTACAAGCCCACAGGATTCAGAACCTGGAAAACTGGTGGCCTGGCTCTCACACTGAGGCTAAAGGCCTGAGAAACTGAGGTTTGAGGCCACCGGTGCAAGTCCCCAGGGTCCGAAGGCCGGAGAACCTGGAGATCTAATGTAGTAAGACAGGAAGATAAGAGTGTCCTAACCTGGGGACAGAGAGAGCAAATTCACCTTTCTTCTGCCTTTTGGTTCTATCCAGACTCTCTCTAATTGGGTGGTGCCCACCCACAATGACAGAGGCCTTCTCCACTCAGTCCACTGACTCAGACACCAATATCCTCTGGAAACACCCTCACAGGCACACCCAAAATAATGCTTTACCAGCTCTCAGGATATCTTCTAGTCCACTCAACTTGTCACCTAAAATTAACTGTCACAAAGTCTATTAACTTCATAGTTCCTCAGAGAACTTATCATTTCTCTTATGGGTTGAGATTCTTCATCATTCCTCTCAAATGTCAGCAAACACCTTGATTTGACAGGACCAGCACATGGCATAATGGAAGAGATAACTCGGAGCTAGCAAGCCTGGTTCCAGCACCAACTCTCTCAGTCATAAGTTGTGTGATCTGGGACGAGTCATTTCATTTTGGACTTCCACTTTTTTCCAGACTTCAGTAGGGCAAAGCTGTAAATCAGGGCCTTCCAGTTCTTGCCACATCCAACATAGGCACAGTCTTTTACTCAACAGGAAATCTGTTAGGAAAGTAGCATGTTGATCATATCTGCAATTCCAAAGGCCATCTTTTCATGTAGCCATAAACCATCCTACTTTGGAGCTGATCTAATCACACTCAGTTCCTTTCCTAACAAGGGAAGCTTTTTCACAATTCTGTGCTTTTTAACGTTCTATTCTTTCTGCTCAAAATGCTTATGTTCAAGATGGCAAATTCCTTCCTATCACTTCTTCTATAAAACATTTCCTGCACCCCCACTTTCCTCTCTGCTCTCCTATAGCACTGTCCTCTGTACCAGCATTCAGCCACACTGCACTTTCTTATCTATTACCTGCAGTCCCCTCCCACCAGTCCCAGTTCGCCACTCCCAGTGAACCCACAGCTCTCTTCCTCAGCTTTAGTCCTCAGAGCAGAGTCTAGCATAAAAGTCTGCACTATAAATGATAAAGCTATCCATCAATAAATGTAACAAATGAAATATCTGTACAAAGATAGAATTCCAAAATGAACTTGCTTTGACTATTTTTTTTAAACCAGTAACTCTATCTTAGAATGGCTCCACCTTAAAAGCAGAAGCAACAATAGTAATAAAACAAGAAACTACACATGGTAAGATGCCCCAAAATGCTCAGTGGCAGAACACAGCTGTAATAGCTTTGAAACAAAGCTTTCCTGCATGTAGACATACAGCTAGGAATAAGAAAACAGTAAGAAAAAAGAGATGAGATGGTGCCCGTAGCTCAGTGGGTAGGGTGCCAGCCACATACACTGAGGCTGGTGGGTTAAAACCCAGGCCTGGACCAGCTAAAACAACAATGACAGCTGCAACAACAACAACAAAAAATAGCCAGGTGTTGTGGCTGAGGCAAGAGAATCACTTAATCCCAAGAGTTTGAGGTTGCTGTGAGCTGCAACACCATGGCACTCTACCAAGGATGACAGCTTGAGACTCTGTCTTGAAAAAAAGAAAAGAAAAGAAAAGAAGAAAGAGATGAAATGCATTAGGAAAATCTTATTTGGTAGTGGTTCTGGGGGTGATGGTAGTTGCTGTTGCAGTTGTTTTCTCAAAGATTCTCACAGTTGAATAGAATGGACTGAGCTAGAGCAGAAGAGAAGTCTGCAGAAAGCTATGATCACCTCCACATTTTTTTATTGTTTTTACAAGACCTAGGATATGTTGCAGCCACTCTAGTGCAAAACACCCAGGAAGTCAGTAATGTTTTTATTGTATATTTGCATGTTTTTAGTTCTAGGAATAAAATATTATTAAAACACAGTCACTGTCATTGTCTTTGAGGAACACATAGTCCAGCTTGGGAAACATAAACAACTTACTGTCATTCAACATAATAAATGCTGTAAGAAAGGTATGGAGTTAAGAGTTAAGAGACAATGAAGAATCAGTTAATTCTCAGTCATGAAAAATTTTCAGACACTGGTCATGAACATTTTGGGGGAAAGGTGAGGTTAGAGCCAGGTACAGAAAAATAAATACACATCTGCAGGAAGAGAAGGAAATAAGATAGAGATTTGTGAGGAAGGGAACCAACCAGGACCAGGCAATATAAAAGTACACGCTGTAATGTAGGAAGAGAGATGAGATTTAGAAAAGCGAGATTGGAATGATGTTGGCAAAGTCCTTGAGCCATGCAGGAATCACTGACAAAGGTTTTCCCTATATCAGGCATTTGTATTCACTGTGAAAAACACTTGCCCATATCTTAGGGAAAAGCATAAAGTAAATGATTTTATAATTTTGCTTGTTTCTGTTTTATTTGTGGTTCTTTTTGAAAAACTGATTTTCCCCTATGATCCACTTTAGTCTTAATCCCCATCCTCCTTGTCAGTGATTCCTCTTACCACAATTCAATTCACTGCCTTACTTCTTTGTCCATTGACTATATAAATGTGGTTTTTAAAATAAAATAAATAGGAAAGATGTGAGTCCTCTACTACCCCAGTGACACTGCTTTATGTTTTGTGGGAATAAATCCAAACCATTTCAGTGATAATTTATTAGCTTGTGAGGTCTTCGAGAGTAAGGAATCAAGTGTTTAGTTTAATAACGAACCTTCTAGGGAAACTCTAAAACCTAAGCTTAGAATTTTTTATGTGGCTGAATATTCTTTGCTAAAGTCAAAAGGAATTTTAGAATTGATGGTTTAAATATTAAATATTTTCAATAAAGAATATGCTAGGTTTATTAAGAATTTCAGAATGAATCTGTAGTTGGTCTGTTATAAAGCTTTTACAAATTTTTCTTTCATTACATTAAAAATTTTTACATGTCTTTTGTTTTATTTCTGTTATTGTCATTATGCATTTATCAAAGGGGAGAATAACATTTATCTCTGCTCGTGCCATCTAACTTTATATAATCACCATAAAATATGGGAGATACTGCTGTGTACCGTTTTGTTTTGTTGTGTGTGTGTGTGTGTGTTTTGTTTACTTTGACTTTTGGGAGCTATTTTAAGACTGTAAGACGAAACTAAGCGTATACTCTGCTACAATCTTTGCTCTATATTTCATTTTAATGTATTACTGCATGACTTCAATAAGAAAACTAAAAATTGTTAGAGTATTGTCAGGGGCAATGCTTGCAAAAACCAATCTAGTTTCAGCACCCCTATTAGCTTTTCCACTTTCCATGAAAAAATTATTTCTGTCAATATTTTAATTTCAACTAGACAAGGTGGAAGGAGTGAGTGACATCTAAGCAGATGGTTGTCAGAAAACTGATGACTGCATACAGTGTGTGATTAAGAATTAGGGAATAAATATGTGCAGCTAACTGTAAATACCTTGCATCTATATATATGTATATATATCCCCCTTAAGGAACTCAATCTTACATAATACATTATTATTAATAAAATATTTATATTTTGATAGTATATTTTAATCAATTATTCAACTATTACATAAATACATCATGCCTATGCCTCTAAGACCAATAAAAACTTAAATTTAGGTGGACATAAATATGACCTTACAAATCATTATTCATCTTCCTTACTAACTTTCTAACCACTTTGAAAGATGTGTGTCAGCAGCTTAAATTTTAAAAAAAGTGTAATTAGAATCATACAAATTATTTGCTGTGATCATTAGGGTCAGAGAGGACCACCCCAAATCAGTACTCCATACCATTCAGTATCTTCAAATCAATATACAATGTTGTCCTTTATGAATAGCTTGGTTTTCAAGGTCAAAGTTTGATGTGGGCAAGGACTGTCTATTCAGAAGTTTTCAGTTTTTTTGACCATAACCACAGTATGGATCCAGCTAGGTACCACTAAAAAAGATGATGAAGCCCTGACTCCCAGTGTTTGTAGATGTGGCCTTCTTTGGAAATAGGATCTTTGAAGAAGATCACGTTAAAATGAGGTCATTAAGATGGGCTCTAATCTAATGTAACTGTTCTTTTAAAAAGAAAAAATTTGGACACAGAGGGACAGGCATGCAGGGGGAATGCCATGAGAATATGAAGACAGATCAGGGTGAAGCATTTACCAAACCAAGGACTGCAAATGATTGCCAGCAAACCAAAAGGAGGTTAGAGATAGGCACAGCATAGACTGTCCCTCACAGCCTTCAGAAGGACTGGCCCTTGCCAACACCTTGACCTCTGACTTCTAGCCTTCAGGACTGTTCCACAATAAATTTCTGGTGCTTAAGCCACCCCTTTTTGACACTTAGTTATGGCAGCCCTAGAAAACTAATACCAGCCACAATCAGAAATGCCTTGCGATCCACAATATCCTTGCACATATAAAATACAAATAGCAAAGTTCTCACAGAAGAGTGTTTGCCATTACTGCATGTGATATACTCCAACATTTTCTCTTCTACATAGTCTTAAAATTTTGTTGTCACAACTCATAAAATTTTAAGAGCTCAAGACTCACAGTTTTGAAAATATTACCCTAATAGGAAAACAAAATTTAGCTCCCACGGGGGTCCCTTTTATTTGCTGTGACTAAAAAACAAATCTGAGATGAGGAAAAGTTTGAAGAACGTGGTATGTACTGCTAAAGAAAAACAACATCAAATCAACAAAATATTTGCATGTCAAAAATTATTTACCAGAGTTCTTTAAAATCAGCACAAAAACCCTGGACCCAAGACGGATGCGTACGATTCTAAGTCGTCCTCAGTTGTACATTGTTCTGACCACAGCAGCTGACGTGCAAAGAATAATTCTTACCCCAATATTTTTGTCTGCAGTTTATCTTGAACAGTGTTAAGTAGGTTTAAGTGAGTGAAAGTCTCTGGACAGTGGTTAAATCACTAATCAAACTGTGACCTTACTTTTCCAACCCTATCTGTCCTTCTGTCTTTCTCTTTCCCTCGGTTCTTTGTGTTCTTTTTATTCTTCACAGTTTCTCTTTTCTCCTTTCTGGCCAAGTTCTTTATCCGTCCCTAATTCTTACTGTATCCCACTCTCATCTCTTCTTCCTCCTTTCCTGTTCTTGGCTATGTTTTTAATTTTCCTTCTTCATCTGCCTCTGGGTTTTGTTTTAGTTTATTCATCTCTCCTTTAACTCATATTGATATATAATAAAGTTTTTTTAGGGTTGTGTGTAATGAAGTAAAATTAGCAACTTATATTTTAATAATAATAAGCAGATTCATTGAATATAATGCAGTCTTTAATTTATTCTCCCCTACTCCATGGTCAGATAGTAGGGGAAAGGTTCTCACATTTCCTTTAAACAGCAGCACCACCTCTCCTTAAGTGGTTTTAAACTGCTGCTTTATATATTATTTGTCAGGTAAAGGGAGTTTCAGAGAACTTTAAAAATAAAGCAATGAGAATTCATGCCAATTAAAACCAATTAGAAGTAGAAGATGAACATCCTTGATATTTTAAGTAAAGGCCCCCCAATTGAATTTGATTTCTAAAATGTGATTTCTTATACACTTTAAAATCTTGAACTATTTTTAGGTATAAAGGTTTCCTATATGGAATACTTTAATATCTGTTATCAAAAATATAGTCTTGGTAGCTAAGGTAACCACATTTTTATCAGGCAAAATTGTTCACTGTTTCTTTTGCATCTCTGAGAACAATTCACTTATCTATAGCTTTTACTTTCATTTTTCCAAAACCTATTACTCTCATATTGCCTTCCCCAACTCTCAAAACACGGTAACTTACCTTCCAAAGGAATCTCAAATAAGAGAAATTTAGTTAGAAACACACTTGAGCTGAATTATAACATCCTTGCCACTACAAACTCTCTACAATTTACCACAATTCATCAGTACCAAAAATTAAGAAAGTAAATTATACCATTTCTCACTCTGGTGTTTATACATATATTTGTATTCTTATGGGTTTAGACAAAAATAATAATTTTCTCTAAAACAAGTAGGAAGAGGGATGGTGGTAGATTGACTTGTTTGCCCACTTCTTCACCACTCACAGTTTTCACATTTTTAACCATGTAACTTTACAATTTCTCCCACCAAAGACAATATAGTCCCCCTACTCTTAACTTCTAATCAGCTATACCTACTCGAGATTCTGGATGTTAGCAGAAGCAATGCAAGAAAGCAACTAGAATGTGTTTGCATGAGGAGGCATACCCCAGCCCCCTGTGTTCACCATAAAAAGACCTTTCCCTGGGTAGCTACTGCTCCAGAACAGGTTGCAATATGGGCCCCAAACTGTACATAAAAAGCAGACCTGGGACAGCTAGACACAGCTTGAAGCCTTCCAGTCGTGCCCAGCCCACCCTAGTTCACCCAATCTCCTATCAATCTGCAGACATATGAGCAAGCCCAGCTGAGATCAGAACTATTCCAGCCAACCTAAATATGTGTGAGAAATAAATGCTTATAATTATATTATTGTGTACCACTGATGTTTTATATTTTTTTAATTATGCAGCAATAATTGTTTTTATCCTATATAGGATTAAAAACAAATTAAAAATCGTAAGGACCTAGCAATAACAAGAAAGTGGTAATGATATTAATTTATATTAGACACTAAAAAGTCAAATATGTATGTTTTAATTTCTAAGTAACTACTCAAATATTAGTCAAAAACCTGAGAAGTTGATTGGGGATGGAATAACACAATTTATTTTTTTTAAGTGAGGGAAAGAAATACAGAACAGATGAGAAAAACAGAAGATGGTAAATATAAACTCAAATGTAACAGTAGTTAATTTAAATGTAACAAACTAAATACTCCAATCAAAAGATTAATACTGTCTAACTGGACAAAAAATGAAACTCAAACTTGGAATATTTACTAAAGTCTAAGCTTCATAGAAAAGTTAAAAGGGAAAGGATAAGACAAAGATTTATCATATTCACATTGACTCAAAGCAAGCTGGTAATAGTATAATAATATGGAATAAGATTTAAGAAAAGAGATCTTATTAGGAATAAAGAAAAATATTTAATAAAGTTCAAATAAATTCACAAAGACAATATTCCTATTTTAAATGTGCATGCACCAAATAATATATCCTCAAAATTTATAAAGCAAAGATTGGCTGAAGTAAAAAAGGAAACAGAAAATCCACATTAATCATGGAATATAAACACATATAAATCCATAAAATAAGCATACAAAAATTAGGATATCCAAAAAAAGATTAAAAACTTTGAATTAACTGACATAGATAGAACACAGAATCCAATAAAGATAGAATGTGTATTGTTTTTAGGTAAAAATTTTTAGGTGAATATTTTTTAATATTTATATTAATAATTAGTTAATTAATAATAAAGTTAACTGATGACTCCCTACAGAATCTCAGAGTCAAAGCATTATATAATATACATACTCTTATTTGACAATGTGAATGTTACTTTCTTTGCATATAATTATTATTATTATTGCTTAATATTTAGATGCAGCAATTCTCTGATTTCTTTTCTGAATATATTTATGTTCGTTCATTCTTTATGAAGTTTTTGTTTCTAGTCCTATCTTAAACATTGTTATTATTATTAAATTTTAAACCTCTTTAATTTTGTGAAGGGAAAGCATGGAAAACTAATAAACACATATGTATGTAAAAATAAAAAATAAATAAATAAATAAAAATTATCATCTGCTGAGCTGTTAAACAAGTCTCAAAAAAAGCCAAAGAAGAATGGGAGCATGATGGCAGATGGGATGGACGTGTAGCCCACCTCTCCCAAGTCATCAGGTGAAAGGAAGGGGGTCTGGACCTTTTCCCCACGTGGATTATTGGTGTGGACAGACAGCTGGAGATGCGCAGTGAATTGGCAGATTGCTGTATATGAGGTGTAATTTAAAACCACGGACTACGTTATAGAGATTTTCCCTGTTTGGCGGTGCTGGCCAGCAGGTCCCTCCCTCACAGACAACAGCTTGCAATTCCTGGAAAAACTCAACTGACGAAAATTTATTCCTGAGCAGAGTTTTACACCCGAAAGGGGAGCCTCTCAGAATCACAAGGAACTAAGCAACCTGATGGAAAATTGAAAGGAAGGGATCCCACCTGGGAAACAGACATTTTGAATTGTCCTGAATGGAGGGCACCTTCCACCAGAACAACAGGAGTGATTAAATAGACCGGACCATTCCTGGTGGGGAATATTGGTGCGAGCTGGCAGTTCAGGCTGTGCGGCGAACTGGCAGGTGGCTGGACTCAAAATTTCAGATTCAAAAGTGAGACTCTGAGCCACAAAAACTGAGTATAAGGTTTCCGCGTGCCACAGCTGCAGCAGCACAGACCCAGCGGCAGCCAGCACTCTCCCCCACACCCGATTGCAGTTGCCAGTTTGCATGAGAATGTGGGAGCAGAGTGTAAATATTTGTGAAGCAGTGAGTTAGGAGGTCGGATAGGAGTGCTATCTGGAACAGAGAAGCTGAGGTTGCACAACAATTAGGTAAAAAAAACTTTTACAGAGACTCCAAAATGGTGATCGGCCAGGTAGGGTGACAGTATAAACTGCAAATCAGGTATAAGCCTGGGAACCACTCAAAGCACCACCTGGTGTCCGCAAAGTATATTGCATTATAAATATATTCCTACAGAAGTTGATCCCTACATCATATATACAAATGTATATTTCTACATATATACAAGAATAATATTTTTGTGGTTGGTGTCTTTTTTTCCATCATTTTCTTGGAGGAACTATTGTTAATTTTTATTATTTTATATATATTTTTTTTTATTTTTTCTATTTTTAATTTTTTCTTTCTTCTTTTTTAACATTTTTATGAACACCACTTTTTTTCTCCCTCTCTCTTCCTCTTCTTTCCTTCCTATGGTTTCTGAGAGTGCTAACATCAGATTTCTAGAGGGTTTTTTGTTTGTTTGTTCATTTTGTTTGTATGTTTTTTACCCTTTTTTTCTCAATTATTTTAGGATTATCATTATTTTTATTGTGGTTTTTTTGTTTTTGTTTTTGTTGTTGTTGTCTGTATGTCTAAGTGTTTCTGATTGTTTGTGCATCTGTGGGCTTCTGTGTCTGGTAGCCTTTTTATCTGTTTATTTGCTCATTTGCTCTCAATGAGTTTGGTATTTTGACCTGCAATTCTGTGCTCCCAGCACTCCCCTCCACTCTCACTCTGAGGTCTGGGAGCCTGTCACTCAGGAGTCCAGATTCTTGGGTGATTTCTCAAGGGGTGTGGACAGGGCCTGGACTGCAGCTGGTCAGTGCTGATTCTGTGGCACGGGAGTGAGGAAATGACAGTTGGCTGAGAGGGAACCACACCGGAGCGGCAGAGCCCTGAGGCGCAGAGCAGCAGCCGTTTCCAGCAACAATATGGCCCACCCCCAGATATTCCGAAGCCACAACCCCTGTCTCCCTGGGTAACCAGAGGAGGCTAGGCATCATCTCAAATGGCAACCACCATGGAGCAGATCTGGGACTGAAACACAGGCCCCGTGAGTAAAGGGCTTGCGGGTGGCGGTACCGGCCTGTGTGGAGCATGGGGACTAGAAAATGCACGTGCAGAGCCGGGAAATTCCCAGGGTGGGGCTGACCCAGAAGACCACTTTACTGAGCCTAAGACATACCTGGCCCTCAGGGGATCATCAGCCTAAGGACGAAGGAAGGCAGGAGACTAGAGCTGACCATGCTACGCATATAAACCTGCAGGAGTAAGACAAGGCCTGAGGCACAGGTTCTGGGAACTCAAAACAGCTTCTCCTCTGCAGAGGAATTTAGCAGGGATAGAAACAAATTCCCACAAAGTTGTTCTGTTCTATCAGTAACATCAATCAGGGGTGGGGCTGGAACTGAGTGAAAACCCCCCAACCTCTAGCAAGCACCTGAGGTTGTCAGGCCTCACCACCCTCAGCTGGATAGAGGCAGAGAGCAGTGGCCTGGCTGAGCAGATGCAGATTTCCTTGTGATTCAAGTAGGTGCAAACCCCTGGAGTATCTGCTCATGGGAGGCAACTGAGTCACAGTCCTGCAGGGTTATTAGTGACTGGGTGTGACAGAGGTTCAAAGTGGGTAAGGAGGCATCAACCTTCTCAGACTACTCTATTTGCTGGGTCAGTCCTCCTGACTTCATGGAGCACCGGAGCAAGTCATATTTGAGTTGTCACCAGACCCCTATGATCCAGTTCCCAGAGACCTTTGAAGCTCTCACACCTGAAACAGGTGCTGACTGAGACAATTGATTTGGACCTTTTGAACTGAGCCAAGTGCCTGAGGACTATTCAAGTGGTGCCCTGGGAGTGTGGTTGTAGGAAGGTTTGATTTTCCTTTTCCAATTGTTGCCTGTGGGTGGCAGGGTGATTTAATTGCTGGTATTTCTCCACAGCTGAGACTTCAACCCAGAGTAACTGTTTCACTAGTGTCGAACAGAGACCAGCTAAAAACAAGACAGAACCACATAGCCCCACCACCAAATAGGTCACCAGTTTCTCAGACCTTAGCACTATACAGGTCCTCAACAAAGCTAGAGGGGAAAAGTCAAACAGTATAAAATAATCATGGGGTAGAATCAGCGGAAAAACTCTGGTATCATGAATAACCAGAATAGATGAACCCCCCCCCCAAGGAAAGACATGGCAGAAGTAACTGAAGATCCCATTCATAAACAGCTGGCCAAGATGTCAGAAATTGAATTCAGAATTTGGATTGTAAACAAGATTAATAGTTTGGAGGAAAGTTTGGAAGTAGAAATTCGAGGAGTAATTCAAAAGTCAGAATTAGAAATTCAAGCAGAAATTCAAAAGTTGTCTCAAGAATTTAATGAATTTAAAGACAAAACCACCAAAGACTTTGATACCCAAAATTTTACCAGACTTATCAATAGTCTCCATTAATGTGAATGGCTTAAACTGTCCTCTAAAGAGGCACAGGTTGGCGGACTGGATACAAAAACTCGGCCAGATATTTTCTGCATACAAGAATCACATCTTACCTTAAAAGATAAATATGGACTCAGGGTGAAAGGATGGTTGTCCATTTTTCAGGCAATTGGTAATCAGAAAAAAGCAGGTGTTGCAATTCTATTTGCAGACACAATAGGCTTTAAACCAACATTGTTAAAATGTCCATACTACCCAAAGCAATATACAATTTTAATGCAATCCCTATTAAAGCTCCATGGCATGCTTTAAAGATCTTGAAAAAATAGTACTTTGTTTCATATGGAATCAGAAAAAACCTCGAATAGCCAAGACATTACTCAGAAATAAAAACAAAGCAGGAGGAATCACGCTACCAGACCTCAGACTGTAATATAAATCAATAGTGATCAAAACAGCATGGTACTGGCACAAAAACAGAGAAGTAGATGTCTGGAACAGAATAGAGAACCAAGAGATGAACCCAGCTACTTACCGTTATTTGATCTTTGACAAGCCAATAAAAAACATTCAGTGGGGAAAAGATTCCCTATTTAACAAATGGTGGTGGGTGAACTGGCTGGCAACCTGCAGAGGACAGAAACTGGACCCATACCTTTCACCATTAACTAAGATAGACTCTCACTGGATTAAAGATTTAAACTTAAGACATGAAACTATAAAAATACTAGAAGAGAGTGTAGGGAAAACCCTTGAAGAAATCGGTCTCAGTGAGTATTTTATGAGGAGGAAACTCTGGGCAACTGAAGCAGTTTCAAAAATACACTACTGGGACCTGATCAAACTAAAAAGCTTCTGCATAGCCAAGAACACAGTAAGTAAAGCAAGCAGACAGCCCTCGGAATGGGAGAAGATATTTGCAGGTTATGTCTCCAACAAAGGTTTAATAACCAGAATCCACAGAGAACTCAAATGAATAAGCAAGAAAAGGACAAGTGATCCCATCGCAGACTGGGCAACAGACTTGAAGAGAAACCTCTCTGAAGAAGACAGGCGCACGGCCTACAGACATATGAAAAAATGCTCATCGTCTTTAATCCTCAGAGAAATGCAAATCAAAACTACCTTGAGATACCATCTAACTCCAATAAGGTTAGCCAATATCAAAAAATCCCAATACCAGAGATGTTGGCGTGGATGTGGAGAAAAGGGAACACTTCTACACTGCTGGTGGGAATGCAAATTAATACATTCCTTTTAGAAAGATGTTTGGAGAACTCTTACAAATCTAAAAATAGATCTGCCATTCAATCCTATAATTCCTCTACTAGGTATATACCCAGAAGACCAAAAATCACATTATAAAAAAGATATTTGCATCAGTATGTTTATTGCAGCCCAATTCACAATTGCTAATTCATGGAAAAAGCCCAAGTGCCCATCAATCCACGAATGGATTAATAACTTGTGGTATATGTACAGCATGGAAAATCATGCAGCCTTAAAGAAAGATGGAGACTTTACCTCTTTCATGTTTACATGGATGGAGCTGGAACATATTCTTCTTAGTAAAGTATCTCAAGAATGGAAGAAAAAATGTCCTATGTACTCAACCCTACTATCAAACTAATTTATGGCTTTCATATGAAAGCTATAACCCAGTTATAACCTAAGAATAGGGGGAAGGGGATGGGAAGGTGAGGATGGTCGGAAGGAGGGTGATTGGTAGGATTACACCTGTTGTGCATCTTACAAGGATACATGTGAAACTTAGTAAATGTAGAATATAATTGTCTTAATACAATAACTAAGAAAATGCCAGGAAGGCTATGTTAACCAGTGTGATGAATATGTGTCAAACTGTTTATAAAACCAGTGTATGGTGCCCTTTATCCCATTAATGTACACAGCTATGATTTAATACTAATAAAAAAACCCAAAGAACTAAATGATTAGAATGTAGTCTCTGACCATTATGATTTTATGCTAGAAATCATTAGTGAAAAAGATAAATAGAAACTCTTCAACTGCCTGAAAATCGTGCAAAATAATTTGAAATATTGCATGCCAAAAAAAGAAATACAAGAGAAATTCAAGGTTTTTTGAAATAAAACATATGAAATATGACACAATTAACAATAAAAATATTTCTAAAGCTTATTTTATATGAAAATGGATAAGAATACATATATGAGAAAACAAAGACTCATAAACGATGATTTCAGTACTTATATCTCAAAAAGTTAAAAATGTTGAAAACAAAGAACATCAGACCAAGAAAGTAGAAAAAAAAGAATTAATGAATTAGTATAATAAAACACAATATATTGTGAACATTAACAAATTCAAAAGTTTATTCTATGAAAGATAAACAAAATTAGCAAAATCCTATCAAGAAAAAAGAGAGTAGGCACAGAATACTAATATCGGGAATGACAAAGGAGACATCATTACAGATCCTACAGAGTAGAAGTAATTCTACTTCAACATTGTAAAATTTATTGGCATAAAGTTGTTTATGACATCTTTAAAATCTGATGTGATGCATTTTTTATACTTTTAATGTCTGTAAGATTTATAACTCAAGAGAGTAAGTTTTCTAAAACTGTTTAGCAGCTTCTACTTATGCTGACATATGCTTAAAATATAAGTCAGAAATTCCACTCCTGGGTTTATATCCAACATAAAGGCATATTTATGAACACCAAATGCACACACGAGAATATTCACAGCAGCTTCATTTTCGTGTTTTGAGGAGAAAAGTTTAAAAAGGCTAAAAGTTTTAAAGAATATTCTGGAGTTCTGTTGCTAAACAGACATCACGGCAGCAGTTCTGAGCCCCTGGACATCGTGGAGCTGGCTGAGCAGGAAGTGGAGGTGATGGGGCCTGAGGAAGATTCTGAGCAGGTTCTGCTGCCGGTGATCAATGAGATGCCCCAGGATGTTGCATCTCTCACCTAGGAGCACAGGCAAGTGCACATGAGGAACGAGAGCGAGTTGAGGGGGATGGACAATGTGGTCCTCCAAATACAAACCCAGGTGGAGGCCTCGGAGGCGAGCACATGGAATCATCTTCAGAACCCAAAGGATTCAGTCTAGTGCTGGGTGACCAAGAGGTGCCAGAAGGCTGAGGAGAAGGCAAAGGAGATCACAAAGATGGCAGAGATGGTGCAGATGGTCTGGCGGATAGAGAGCAGCCAGTCGTGGTGAAGCAGCCTTGGCAGTATACAGCCAATGGATTCTGGTCAACTGATGGAGATTGGCTGGCACCCTGGAGAAGCTGTAACCGTAGAACCTTTTGTTTTCTCTTTTTTTCCTCTGTCTACACTCCATCCTTCACTTACAGTACATTTCTGTTATGGTCTGTGGCTGATGATCTCAATATGAGTTTTTGATTGTTAAATGCTTTTGTTTGGAAAGTGCTCTCACATGCAGGAATTAGGGCCTAGTTTGTAAGCTCTTGCAGCAATCACATTTGTTCCTGGGCTTTGGTTGTTATTTCTAAATTTTGAGGTGCTTTGCTCTTTCTTGTGGACCTGATAGCTCCCTGGAACGATGGGTCTGAGTGTGACCCACGAGACTCAGAGTTGGAGTTCTCCAGCTCTGGAGGTGCTGAAGGAGCTCCACTGATTCTAGAAGACAAACCCATGCAGCAGCTGCTGAGGAAAGGACCAGATTTCAACCCAAAATGTGAATGGGGCTGATCTGGCCAGGCCTGATGCATCTGGAGAAGGGGTGGAGAATAGTATTGTCTGTTTGGGGACCTTAATTTCTGTGTAAGACCAAAGGAGGAGAGATGTATTTTGTTCAAAATTTAAATTTCGTGTGGTACACTATCTGATGTAATTTTCTGGTTAGTTTCTTAACTCATATATATAACTCATCTTTATCTGACTTGGAACCTAGAATGGGGGATGCAATCTTGATATTCTGTACAAGTTGATGTAATACCCTGATGCATTTCAAGGGATCCTGGGCATAAAATGGAAGAGATGTTTGTAAAAGACCTTGAGGGGACAGGAAAGGAAAGCTTTGAATCATCTGCATTGGACCCAAAACTAGACTGGAAAGAGGCATTTTTAAGGCTTATATGTTGTCCAACTATAAGTTCATTTGAGTAGCAGACCTGACAAGTATTTGAGGTCAAAACCTTACCATGTTTAAAAAAAAAAAAAAAAACTTACCATGTTAATAAAAGCATTCAGTTGTTTGAAAAGATAAAAAAAAAAAAAAGAAAGAAAGAAAAGAAAAAGAAAAAGAATACTCATAGCAGCTTTCTAATTACCCTAAACTGGAAAAAATCCAAAGATCTACCTTCTACAAAGTTTGGAATGGATAACTGATTTGTGATATTTTCATGCAATGACCATGAATACATACTGATACACTTAGCAATTTGGATTATTTTTATAAACACAATCCAGACACAAATTCCACTCACAAAAAAATCCAAAACAGATGAATTTATGGTGGTAGATGTTGGGATAGTGGTCATCATGAAGAGATTACTGAGCAAGAAGCAGGAAAGGTCTCACTTATGTGTTGTTTCTTAATCTAGGTGGAGGTTTACAAAGCTGTTTATTTTACAAAAATCCAAATGTGATTCACTCTACTCCATATGTGTTATAATCCAATAAAATGTTTATTTAAAAATTAAAATCTTTAAATAGAAACCAATGCATTATTGATTTTTGAGGAACTAAACTATAAATTAAGAATCCACCCATTTTCACTTCTACCCATACACATTTGCCAATCACACTAAATATAACAGTAGTGTTTAATATTTGCAGTGATTTTTACATTTTGGAATCAATGTACTCCTTAAAGAAGCACACTAAATTTCTCAAATGATCCTACAAATAAATATCAATATTATTCTCATTTTACATATAATTAAACTGAACTTTAAAGCTACTACATAATTTGTTCAAGATTACAAAGCCCAAGGTATAGCAATGCACTTCCACCATCTGTGCTCGCTGTTCAACTCATGACCCCAACAGACTCATTCACAATGAGAGCAATTGAGCTGGGATAGTCCAGGAGCGAAACTTTACAGAAGACAAGAGTTCCTGGTCTTAAAAAAGAGATGGGAAAGGGCTAAATTTTGCTTTTGTTCCAATTGCATCTGGAGTCCAGACATACAAATTACCATGTTTAATGTGTCAAATATGAGATTAGAAAAAATGGACAGGACAATGAAATTGGATTTTCCTATTTATTAGCCTTCTGAGTTTTCCGTGTGGCTGAACACTGGAGGTAATTAGTTCCTCTAAATAACTAAATCATGCCTAAGATTCATGTCAGTTCTAGCACTCTATGATTCTTCAATTCTCAGAAATGACATAACTGTGAGAGTTGCTATAACGTTTTCCTAAGCAAGAGAACAACCAAGAAGTACTATGAAAATTTTGAATTCAATGTTTTCTGAATTTTTCCTGTAGTGAAGAATATTGATGCTCCCTGAGTGTAAAAGTCGTTTTGGAATGGCATTTCTTATGCTGCCCCCACCTCAATATTCAAGGGTCTGCACAAGATAATTCATAGACATATTTTCTAGGGATTTTGTTTTAACTTTAGTACAGACTTAGAATACTTTTTCAAGGCAATATCATGAAATAAGACTGATGAAAATGGATTGCCATCTCTTCAGAGGAGTAAGCCCTCACTATCACAAGGGATGCCACAATCCCTGAAATATCACCTCATTGAAGGCAAAAACTAACTTCCTCCCTATTCTCACATTATAGACCCTGATGAAATAAAATGAGCAAGTACAAGACAGAGAAATTAATTTACTTAGAATAAGAGAGAATTAAAGTAATCTCAACAATTTTAATCTACAGAAGTTTTCTAACAGCGTGAAAGGAGTTTGTCAAGAAAGAGAATGTTACTTAAAACAAATTCACATTCAACACCATTCTGGTAGCTCTTGCAGAAAAAACAAATTTCTTTGCAAAAATTGTTGGATTGAAGAACACAGATTGAAATGATTAGGAGTAAGCACAATCGCTTTACAGGCAGAAAATAAAATGGAAGCATGGCATCAATCTTGACAAAATATAGGAGATCTAGGATTACTTTTGCGCATTTTCAAATCCTTACGATGATGGTAACAACAGTGCTTGATATTTTAAAATGAGAGATAATTTGAAGACCTTAAAAGTAGATAATGCTAATCCTGTTCTTGTTTATTTCACAGAAATAAAAATCCAAACCCAAACAGGTGTGGAATTCACCTTGTTAAGACTGAACTGAAGTTGTGATATTAAAATAAATTGCAGAGGGTTTTTTTTTTTAGAAGAAAGCATCGGATATTTAAACATATTTCTAATAAGAAATAAAACCTCACATCCCAAAATGGTTTTAAGAAAGAAAAGAAGTAATTTCATGAAGTCACTGATGATTTATATACATTACTATACTGTTATGGTATTATAACATTATCTTTGGTTAAATGAAAAGAATTAATTTTGAGAAACAGAAGAGTTTTTCAGATTCTTCATAAGCAATGCCCACCTCATCAGAGTGATGAGAGTATTAAAGGAGATAATCCATGTAAAGTGTTTAGCAATCCACAAGTCACACAGTAAGCACTAAATAAACCTTAAGTTCATTATTGAAGTTTTATTTGTTTCCTCATAGTAAAGACTTAACAGCGAACCAGAAAAACATGCATAGCAGTGTGTATACACATATTTAACTGCTTTTAGAATACTAGTGCAATTGCATTATGGAAATAATTAGTGTTTCTATTTGATAGAATAAAATACACTAGGGCAAAATTCAGGCTCCATGAAGGCACCTTTTTAAAGAACGTTTTTAAAGAATGCATCGTGTCATTATTGAAGGAACACATTTATTAACAACATACTATGTGAAGTGCTTGCTGCCAGGTGTTGCTTTAGCAACTCAAAACATAGATTCTGAGTTATTGCTATTTAGAATGTTACGTAACTCTGAGAATTTTATCGAGGTCCTCCAAGAAAACATGTTTCTTCGGTATTTTTTCTAACTACCACCACCATCACCTTTTATGATGGCTGAATTTAAGGAGGAAATTCTCATTTTAAACAATGTGTTTTTATAGCAACTTATCAAACAGTGTCCTTTAGCTGCTGTTCTGTGACAGCCACTCTATTAAAATCCTGATGTAAACAAGTGGAGAAGGTGAAACAGAAGAGCAGGTATTTGCACGGCATTACTGTCAGGTAAAATTTTAAAGATAGGTTTTATGAACCTATTATTTGCAGTCAAGGCTTTTGACTACAGCATCTGAAATCATTTAAGGAGACAAAATGTTTTGTCAAAACATACTGCTGGGAGTCAGTGTGTAGCTTCTTTTTATGTAATTCAATTTAGTTCTGTTGTTTGCATGAAAGGGAAATTCTAGCTGGGCAGCCACAGTGGGCCAGTAAAAAGTGACAATATGGTAAGTATCAGAGGCAATTAAAATTAAATGCTTTTTGTCTTCGTTTTATTTCTTAATAAATGGGTAATTGCATTGCAGTGTACCTGGTGACAGGCTAAATTAAGAAGATATGGGGCATTTTTGCTAGCTTCTGTCCATCAAATTTAAACTTATTTTTAAATTCTACATCAATTGGAGGGAAACCTTAAACAAATTCTTTCCAAAATACGTGTCTGAGAAATAAGGTCACCATCATCTCAGGTGCGGCTATTTTGACAAAGGTGAGTTCTCTAAATCTCTAGATATGTATAGAACTGAGCCTTTCAGAGCTGGCACCAGTGGTCATGTTAAACATCACCAATATGTTACAAATAAATCTAGTAAAGAACTCAGACTTCTCTGAGTATACAATGACAAAGTCCACTGCCTAACAAAGTGTCAAGTTATAAGGGTAAATAAGATCTTATGAATTAATATGAATGGAAAGAAGTATGAGGAAATGCGTAACTTTGACATTCGGATACCAATTTATTAAATAAGTTATAGACAGTATTGCCAAGTGGCTGTCATATGCCAGGCACTTTACTAGAAACTAAGAATAAATGTAAAATTAAATGGGAGATCCCTGCCTTCAAGCGATGTATAGTTTGTTAAGAAAGAGAGAGACTTATAAATAAATTAATGTAAGAGAAGGTTAATAGCTTGCAAAGTTTGCAGTGGGGTCAGTAACTTTCTAGGTCTGTCTTAAAAGGCTTTTAGGAACAATTTGGAGGAGGTGAGGACATGCTTACCATATTGTGTCACAGTGCTCTCAAATGTTCCAAGAGGACATATGAAAGTATACCAAATGTTAGGAAGAAAAATGTTAGAAAGGAGTCGAGGGGCAACTAAAGCATTTTAGGCTAGGGATTTATTAAAGGTGATTTAGGAGGTGATAGCAGAGGCCAGATCATGTTAAGGAGTTTGGATTTCAACTCCTAAATAACGCTGAGCCACTGACTAAAGCAGAGGAGAAAAATCAGATTTGCATATTAAGAACCTTACTCTAGTAATAATATAGAGTACTAATTTAGGCAGGATATACTCTAATGCAGGAAAACCAACTATAAACTACTATATTAGAGGAAGAAAACCTGGACTAAGAAGGTAGTGAGTAGGGACAGAGAAAAGAGAATAGGAAGGAGAGACATTTAGAACACAGAATTGACAGCAGTGGTGATATAAATGAGTTTCACTGGTGGGGATTGTTAAGTTTGAGGCTTTAGGGGCTAAGCAGATGGTGCCATCTTTGATTAAAATCATGTGAGTAATAATAATAACTAGCAATGACATTTAGCTTGTCATTCATTAACTCATTCGATTTTCTTAGTATTTAAGTAAGCAAGGGTCTCAGTGAGGTGGGGACTTTCACTGGTTGAGTAACTTAGCAAAAGTCTGTCAGGTAGTGTGTGGCAGAACCAGAGCTCAGACCTAGGAATTCTTGACTAAATAGTAAATGATTTTAGGTATGTGCAGGCATTATTTTTAACATACTGAATTTGGGATGACTATAGAGATAATTTATAGGCAGGTGGAGAGAAAAGTCTGGAATTCTCAGCAAGAGACTGATAATTGAAGACACATGTCTGTAAATAGAGAGCAAAGAGAGAAGAATCACAGGCAGAGGTCAATAATTTTATATTTAAATGCAGGCAGAAGCTGATAAGCATCTGAAGTTGAACTAGAAGAAAAATCGGAACTAGAAGAAAGTAGAATCCCAGTAATCTATTCTATACTACCACTTCCATGTTCCTCAATCCCACCACTTTAAGATACACTTGAAGACGTAAGTCAAATGCTACCTCCTCCAAGAATTCTTCTTTGGTATTCCAATTCAAAATTAATGTTTCTCCCGGATTTTTTTCCTTTATTGTTTATTTCTTATAATTATAACCACTTTCTCTCCTTGCACGACATTGATATGTATATATATTATTTCTCTTCGACCCATAGTTTTATTGAAAACAGAGTCCATCTTTTTCAGCTTTTATCTTATCATAATACATATAGGGAATCAATGGTAATTAGTTGGGTATATGAATTAATGGACAGTTTTATCAAAATGTCAATGAAAATTTGGGCATTAAGGAAACTATTAGAAAAACAAAATAGCCAACAACATGTCAGTTCCATACAATAAAACTATAATGCAAATACAACAAACTGTCTTTAAGATGCGGTATTATACACAGGAAATAAAACATGATTTAGAGAGGATAGACATCATAACCCAGAGAAGTTAGGTCATGTCCTCCCTGGTATACTGGACTGTTCCAGTTAATACTAACTTACCCCTGGAAAACTAAACCATTATGGAATGTGTTTCATTCTTCCTAAAAAATATTTTTATGCAAGTGCTATGCTACTTAATTACAATTTAAAATATGAATGCACATAAATAAATAAATGAAAGGGGAAGAAACAAGTCTTCCATGCAGAAGAATTACAGCTAATTTATATAAATGCTCTGCACTTAGGAGGTGGCTCATGCCTCCCCACTCCTTAAGTGTACCCTGTGCATAGCGACTTTCTCCCAAAAAGTACAGTATGAAAAGGGAAGAGGAAAAGAGGACCTTTATAATGAGAAATGTGGCAAACACTACCTCATCCAAGAGAGCCAGGCTACCATCACCACTGAGTCACATTTATAGCTGGAATCCTTGATATGGTTAGAATGGCACTTAGCCTCTCTGGTCTTCTCCCTAAAACTCCAAGACCTGAACCAATCATGATAAAAACAACAGAAAAATCCCAACTGAGGAACATTTTATGAAAACCTGACCAGTACACCTCAAAACTGTCAGGGTTGTTAAAAGTAAGGAATGTCTAAGAAACTGTCACAACCACGTAGAGCCTAAGGAGACAAGATGACTAAAAGTAGCATTTTATCCCACGTGGGACACTGGAACAGAAAACATATATTAGAAATAACTGAGGAAATCTGAATAAAGTATGGACTTTAGAGAATAAAGTGCATCAATATCAGTTCATTAATTGTGACAAATGTACCGTACTAATACAGAATATCAATAATTTGGAAAACTCACTGTGGGGGTACATGAGAACTCTGTATTATTCCAGAGCCATTCTGTAATTATGAACTGTTCTAAAATTAAAAATTTATTTTTAAAAACTAAGTAAATTTGTGTAAGGCTGACCTTCAGTTAATAATAATGTATCGATATTGGTTTACTAAGTGCAACAAATGTACCATATAACTTGTTATTGTCAAGGATATTGGATGTAAGGTATCCAATGGATATAAGGATGTACGCTCTGTACAATTGGTGCAATTTTTCTGCAGATTTAAAGATGCTTTCAAATATAGTTTATTTTTATAAATAGTGTCAGGAAAGTGCTTTTATTTGAATTGCTTTTTCTTTTCATTTTTCTTCATTGTTATTTCAGAAGATATATCCTACTTGGGGATTTCGGATTGTATGGCTTTATTATATCTGTACATTTTTTAGACAAGTGCAGAAATTTTTTAAAAATTAAACGATTCACATCGTATTCAATGAAATATTTTTATTTTCTGTTGTATAAGACTATAAAACACTGCAGTTAATTCAACTATATCACCACAATTGATTTGAAATAGAAACATCAGACATAAAGGAAATAGTCTTTCTTTATAATTATAGGAAGGTCATTGTCTCTTTCACAATTTCTAGGTTCAACAAGAATGCCTGTGTCATATATCACAACATCGAGATGAGCGAGCAATGATTTCAGTTTAGGATGCTAGGAACGGCAGCAATACCAAAGAAGTCACTTATCTTTTTTTTTTTTTTTCTCCTCTTCCACCTGCATGTTTACTACTGTACTTTGTAAACAGGTTAGCCTTGACATGAGAATCCAGAGGTGGCTTTTTCTTACGGTATTTTTTTGAAGCATAGAACGTGAAGCGTGTGTGTCTCCTTCGGACAAGAATTCATTCCTCCACATCACAAGCCAATGCAACCTTGGCATTGAAACTTGTCAGACTACAGTCTTTGTGAGCTCCCTATCTCAGAGTATTTATTTGCTAAAGGAAAGTGTGGGGGGAAATGTGCCAAAGCAAAAAAAAATTATTCCTGAAACAACTGTAGTTAACAACGTCAGTTTGTGGAATTTAAAAAAAAATTATAAATGAAATTCTATTTTCTCCATGTTTACTCAGTGCTCTAAATGCCCACAAATCAAAACTTTTGGATCAATTTGGTTTCAGTGGTCATTACTACCTACATGGCAATGTGGCAAGAATATTTTAGTGTAGCTACTCCTAACTTTACCTCTTCTTTCACCCCACCCCATCATCTTATATGGCATTGTTCTTAGTTCAATAATTGTTAAGGAAAGGTACTAGATAGAGAAAAAGAGGACAGAGAGATAGATTAATAATATATATGAATATATACACATATATTTTTATTTATGTATTTATTTATTCAGAATCTAAAGCTGTTGCCCTGGATAGAGTGCTGTTGCATTACAGCTCACAGCAATCTTGAACTCTTGGGCTAAAGTGATCCTCTGGCCTCAGATTTTCTATTTTTTTTTTTAATTAAATCATAGCTGTGTACATTAATGCAGTCATGGGGTACAATGTGCTGGTTTTGTATACAATTTGAAATATTTTCATCAAACTGGTTAACATAGCCTTCAGATTTTCTATTTTTAGTAGAGACTAAGTCTCGCTGTTGCTCAGGCTGGTCTCAAACTGGTGAGATCAAGCAATCCACCTGCCTCGGCCTCCCAGAGTGTTAGGATTACAGGTGTGAGCCACCTCACCTGGCCTACACATGTATTTTACACGCCTAGTACATAGTAAATTGCTCTCTTAACACAAACACCTGAATATAGAAATACCATATTCCCTGTACATTTGTAGGTTGCCTTGAGACTCTCAGTGACCCATCTGGGAATTCCGCAGTTTCAGAGAGGCATTTGTGATCAAGCCTAAGCCAAGAGATCATCTCGTCCCTCAGGCTACAGGGACTGAGTCAGGGGCAGTCGGCAACTTAAACTGGTTCATTCACAGTGTTTCTCAAGACTTGTGCAAGAAATACTAAGACCAAGACACTTTTTCTTGCTGAATGTGAACAGGGAAGCATTCTCCGCTGACGGTGCTGGCATCCATCTTGGGAAAACAGCGCTGAGACGGAAGGAAACTGGGCTCGTAGTGACATCATTGAACCAATAAATTAGCCCTTCCCTGAAGCAAGTGTTATTTCTAGTCTTTTTAATTATGTGAGCCAGTAAATTCTTTTTATTGTTTCCTCCAGTTTAGGTTAGGGTGATACTTGCAACTACAGGCATACTAAATAATACAACACTCTTGAATTTTTTAAAAATGGTATTAGGATAGCTCAGCTGTCAAGAACTTAGACTGTAGCCAGAATAACTGGGTTCAAATCTCTGGTCTGTCACATATCATTTGTCTAAACTAGGTTGAGTTCACTTCGCTTTTATGAATCAATTTCCCCATGTGAATAAGTGGGGGTGCTTCACAGGGTGAGTGTGAGGTTTAAAGAAGTTAATATATGTGGAGTATACTACCTGACACAAAGTGCCTGCTCAGGAAGTGTTTATTATTATCATTAAATTCTAAGCTAATGCTTAGACAAAAATAAAATGGGATTTTTTATGTAGTCTAGGTAGCCTACATTTACATAGTCTAATATATTCATAAGACATGACTGGCATTAAAAATCATAGACAAAGTTTAACTTTGTTCCCTAGAAAATCATGTAAGTAAAAACAAAATAGACCAAACCCTCTCAAGATCTAACCTATTTCCACACTTTAACTTCCTAAAATGCTACATTAATTCTTTCAAAGTAAATTATTGTATTTTAATATTTATATATTAGGCAATTATCTGACTACTGATTTTTAACAGCCTGAATAATTAATTCCAGCTGTTTCCAAGGAGTCTTAAGATACATTGATGTTCAAATGATTGTTTATATAACAGAAAGGATGCTTGTTAATCCAGATGCTGTTTTCAGAACACATAAAATAAAAATGTATTAAATCTAAATAAATCATAATTTTAAAACTATTTAAAATAAGCAGTGTGTGTAAACAACCAGTAGCAGGCATCAAACATTTAAGAAAAACTAGCAGGAGAAAAATAAAACCAAAGAAATTCTAAGCATTAATTTAATTATTTTCTAGAAACTGGGAAAAAATTGCCTTTATTTTATTTTAGTGGCAAGACCCATTCAGCCCTGCTTAACACACACCAGGAGCATAGTTTAAGATTAATGGCAAGACAAAACTGTACACTTAATATAGTTCTTTGCACACAGAGGGCACATAATAAATGTTTTTGAGTGGAGGACTATCAGAATCCAGTTTAACATTTATTCTTCATCTAACAACGGCAACTTGCAAAGTACCCGCAGAGATGATGTACTTTCAAATATTACACATGGCCCACTGAGTACAATTGTAGTGGTGCCCTTTCATAATATCTTCCATTATAATCTTCTATCAATGCTGAATGAAATATTAAAGTGAAGTATGCCTGCGGTGATTAGCGATCTAGCCTTTCATTTCCTGAAGATTTGGGAGTGATTTAACTACTTGTACCAATCCAAAAGGGGGGATTACACCCTGCAGCCTGAAAGAAATCAGTGCATGATATTCTAGAGTATTTTCGAAACATCTTCTGAACAGAAGCAAATCCAAATCATTGTATTTGTGGAAGATAATATTTTCCTAATGTGCTACATTTAGATTTCTTACCTCCTTTGCTCACTATTTTAGTAAAAGAAAAGCTGTGAACCATGAATTCAGCATCTTCATTGCTTATTTCTGACAGATAACGCTCAGCTTCATGAGAATTGATAAGGCACCAAAGTAGAACTCAGATAAGTTCCCTGTAGATTGTGCAGAACATTGGAGATTTAAAATTAACTTATAATCTTCTGATTTTGTTGTTCTAGAAACCGAAATCATAAGAAACTAAAATCAGGTCTACCTTGATCAGGAGATAATTATTTTATCAATGTCACAAATGATCAGAGTGCAAATTTAATGTTCAAATTCCAAACAGAGTTGTTCAACAACATACTAAGGTATGTTAAGACACAGGTAATAGATGTATATTTTAATGGTAGAGAGAAGATCTATGAAGAAGTGGGGAACCAAACATCTATGGTTGAATTTTGAATGACTAGCATCACAAATAAACTAAAATCTTAAATGTGAATTCCAAAATAGAGAGTGTGCGAAGATATTAATTGCTAAAGACTCCTTTAGAGGCACTTAGTCATTATGTAAAAAAGTAAAACTAAAATATTTATTTTATACTAGATAGATCTCCAAAAATCAACAAAATCAGTAACAAAACAAATTCGTGCTATTTTTAGAATGATTTCAATCAGGAATTACATTGTGAAAGCAGACAATGTTAAATGTCTCAAGGTCCATTTGGATGCAGATTTCATTTGATCTATTCAGTAAACGAACATGGAAGCATGTACTTATTGGGCAAAACTGTGTTAATTTACAATGACAGTGATAGATAAAAAAGGATGGTGTCTGTGCCTGAGTAACTTATTCACTTAATCTTTGCAATATGCAATATTATATGTGAGTCACTTATTAAGAATTAAATACCGTGCTTAAGGGCATTATAAGAATTGTTGAAATAACTTCAAACAAGTAAAGTATTTAGAACAATGGTTCCCTGCCCTGGAAACATAATAGAATCACTGAGAGCTTTTAAAAAATACTGGTGCCTGGACCTTACCCAAAATCAATTGAATCAGAATTTCTGAAGGTCATCCCTTATACCCAGACGTCAATCCTCAAAAGCTTTACCCTTTTACTTTTACTTCATATCTCCACCTCCCTCCAACTTCTAACATCCTTTTACTCTGGGCCTTCTGGAACTCATGGTCCATCATCAACAAAATCTCTTATCCTCAACTTCTACTCTTACAGCCCCATTTTGTGAGTTAGGAAATGGTGCTTCTCCTTAAGACATTTTACTTCCAGCTGATGGAAAATTGCCACACTAAATATCCAAAGCATTCAGCGAATTCTTCACTGTGAATGAAGCCTTCTCAGATGTGGCACTCCTATGCTCTACAGATCCCTTCCCTTTTAAGCTTTCACAGAAGCCCGGCTCTGCAGAGAACTCTTTTTCACCTCTGGCCCTTTTATGTTTTCTCCCTGCTTCTCTCACACCTTCCAGCTTGAAGGTACAGTAAATGCTTTCCATCTTCATCGACGCTTTCAGACTTTCCCCCCCAAAAGTCCCAAATTGTGAATCTCTCATCAGACTATACAACACATACCAGTCCTTGCTGCTTCTTATCACTCTTAATTCCCAGACATTTTCGCTGGTGGTTTTCTCTAGTGCTCTCTTACTCTCTCACTGCTCTTGGCAATAATTTCAATTACCACATAGATTGATCATTCCAGAACTCAGTGTTCTACATCAGGGACATCTTCCTTTCCAGTGGTCTTTTCATCTACCATTTTTCACTTCCTAGAATATATCTTAGACCTTGTCATAACAATAACTGCAACTTCCCTCAGTGTCTTTCATTCCCTGAGATCCTTAGATCCTTACCTATCCAGTTTAAATCCAAAATTAGTTTCCATAATTACTCCCTTCTATACCCTCTCAACTCCCTGCCCCTCTCTTGCCTCATTGTACAACTGTGTCAAAACTTCAAGCCTGATTAAATAAATCTACCTTCCTACTGTGTACCTGTAGGCATATAACCAATGTGAATGAAAGAAAATAGTCATGATAAGCACTTTGATGAATCACTTCAAATGTGTCCTTTATTTTATCTACAATCATAACACATTTTACTAATACATTCATTGTCCCACACTAGTAGATGATTAGCACTTTCTTCTTCCTTCTTAAAGCTGTAATTCCTTCTCCTCCTTCCTCAATTTCAGCTTATTAGATCTCCATGTAAGTAACAGAGGAAAACCATCCAAGGTCCCATCACCAAATGAATCAACCCAGTTTTATCTGTGCACATATATCCTGCTATTCTCATAATCATGGTCAACCCCATGATTTGCATGCTAAATGATATCTTTTCTTGCTTACTCAAGGACATGCCGTAGTAATTTACTCATCCCTCTCCTACATCATCTCAACCTTTCCCCAGCAAAATACAAATTAGCTATAAAGTTCATTTCATTTGAATTTGGACTGTAGATTATATAGTTATAACAATTTAAAAATTTCTGATTTTTGTCATTATATTCTGGTTATATAAAACAGTGGTTTTGTTCTTAGAAAATACACAAGGAAATGTTCAAAAAGGAGAGCATGGTATCTTTAATTAATATTCAATTGGTTAATTAAAAAGGGAGAGAGAAAGAGGGAGAAAGGGAGAGAGGGGAAATTAAAAATTGATTAATAACTAAAGGGTATTGTACTAGTCAGTGTCTTCCAGAGAAACAGGAGGAATACAGAACAGAAACATAAAGAAAGAGATTTATTATGTGGGATTTCACATGATTTGTATGACAATTCCCATGAGCCACCATCTGCTTACCGGAGCCTTGTGGACATTTCCAGTCTAAGTCTGAAGGCCTGAGAAATAGGGCTGCCAATGGTATAAGTTCCAGTTTGAGCCTGAACGTCCAAGAACTGGAAGAACTGATGTTTAAAGGCAGGAGAAAATGGATGATCAGGTTCAAGCAGAGAGTGTAAATTTGCCTTTTCTCTGCCATTTTGTTCTGTTCAGGCACTCAACAGAAAGGATCACACCTGCTCCATTGGTGAGATCTACCAATTCAAACGCTCATCTTCACTTAGTCTACCAATTCAAATGCTCATCTCTTCCAGAAAAACTCTCATGAACACATCCAGAAATAATATTTTACCAGCTACCTGGGTATTCCTTAGCCCAGTTAAGTTGACACACAAAATTAACTATCACAGGTATATGGCACTCCTTGATTCTTTCTTGCAACTTGCAATTTTAATATAAGTTTTTTTTGTTTGTTTTTTTTTTTTGTTTTTGCAGGGTTTTTTTTGGCCAAGGCTGGGTTTGAACCCACCACCTCTGGCATATGGGGCTGGTGACCTACTCCTTTGAGCCACAGGCACTGCCCTTGATATAAGTTTTTAAATAAACTTAAACATAAACATGAAATAAAAAGATACAATATAAGACCTCCCAAGACAAGAAAAAAAATGCAAAAAGCTCAATAAATTTTATTTATTTGTTTGTTTATTTATTTATTTATTTATTTTTGCAGTTTTTTGGCCAAGGCTGGGTTTGAACCCACCACCTCCAGCATGTGGGCTGGCACCCTACTCCGTTGAGCCACAGGCACTGCTCTTGATATGTTTTTAAATAAACTTAAATATAAACATGAAAAAAAAGATACAATATAAGACCTCCCAAGACAAGAAAAAAATGCAAAAAGCTCAATAGATTATTTATATTTCATAAGGCTTGGCTAAATTCTCTGCATAATACAACAAATTAGATCACATTACAAAATAGGTTAATACATATACTAAACTTGTCAGCAAACATCATGAGTGTTTTTGAAAACTGTTAGCCATCTCTCTCATTGGTTGTTTGATTTTTTTCTTTCTTTCTTTTTTTTTTTCTTTTTAACTTTTTTTTTTTTATTGTTGGGGATTCATTGAGGGTACAATAAGCCAGGTTACACTGATTGCAATTGTTAGGTAAAGTCCCTCTTGCAATCATGTCTTGCCCCCATAAAGTGTGACACACACCAAGGACCCACCCCCCCTCCCTCCTTCCCTCTGTTTCCCCCCCATAACCATAATTGTCATTAATTGTCCTCATATCAAAATTGAGTACATAGGATTCATGCTTCTCCATTCTTGTGATGCTTTACTAAGAATAATGTCTTCCACGTCCATCCAGGTTAATACGAAGGATGTAAAGTCTCCATTTTTTTAATGGCTGAATAGTATTCCATGGTATACATATACCACACCTTGTTAATCCATTCCTGGGTTGGTGGGCATTTAGGCTGTTTCCACATTTTGGCGATTGTAAATTGAGCTGCAATAAACAGTCTAGTACAAGTGTCCTTATGATAAAAGGATTTTTTTCTTTCTGGGTAGATGCCCAGTAATGGGATTGCAGGATCAAATGGAGGTCTAGCTTGAGTGCTCTGAGGTTTCTCCATAAATGGAAAATATGTGAAACTTCCTACCAAATTTTTTACCACCAAAATAAGAATGTTAATTCCATAATTCTTAATGTTGTTCACTTTCTTTAGGTTATAATACAAGAGAGATAAATTTCAACAGCAATAATTTTCAACAGCAAGAATTAAGAAGCACATAAGATGCCAACAAGTTTATGTTGCAGATATTCCAGAATGCATTTTATGTGAATCAAACCCTGCTCCAAGAAATGGCCTTTGACACTAAACCAAATCTTGATGTGGAGTTGTAAGGGATGAGGATTTCAGTAGGTGGGTGTCCCTAGGTTATTTAATAAAATACCCTTCCATTTATGAGAGTGTTCAAGATAAACGTAACTAAGTGGATTTCATGAGGTAATAATTATTTCAAGGGTAACAAGTATTGAAAATTGGTAAATTTGTAAGAGTCGCAAATTTGGCATCTCTATATAAAAATAGTTAGAAAAGCCTTGTTTAGGGGCGGCGCCTGTGGCTCAGTGAGTGGGGCGCCGGCCCCATATGCCGAGGGTGGCGGGTTCAAACCCGGCCCGGCCAAACTGCGACAACAACAACAAAAAAATAGCCGGGTGTTGTGGCGGGCGCCTGTAGTCCCAGCTACTCCGGAGGCTGAGGCAAGAGAATCGCGTAAGCCCAAGAGTTAGAGGTTGCTGTGAGCCGTGTGACACCACGGCCCTCTACCAAGGGTGGTACAGTGAGACTCTGTCTCTAAAAAAAAAAAAAAAAAAAAAGAAAAGCCCTGTTTATGCCTTATATTTTATTTCATTCAAACTGGATTTATCTAAGGTCTATTGGTAGTGCATTGTCCACAATTTTTTCAGGGAGGGAGGTCAGGGATGTCAAAAAGTGGAGGCGCATCCCACTTACCTCTTCCTCACTAAAGGGGGGCATTGCTCAGACTTCACAGCACTCTGTGGACCCAGCTTTACAATCCTTCCCAGCACAGGGCTCTAGACAGCCACTTATCACAAGCTGGTATCTATTTACCATCCTTAAAGTAAGTGGAAATCTGTTCAGTGAGAACTATTTAGAAAGATCAGTTGAACTATGTTGGTATAATGAAAGTAATCCTATGCCAGTTCTCTGGACCAAAATCAAGAGAAGATGAGCACTTCTCTGTAGGATTTGACATTGAAAGACCGTAATTACTAATATTTCAAAAGAGCATTCCCAACGCCTACAAGAGACATCAAATCTCATGAAATGCAGCCCTCTTGTTTTCCAAAGGGGGAAACTGAAGACTAGAAAAGTGAAGTAACTTACACAGTGAAACTCGCAGGCACAGGAAGGAAGACTCCCAGCTGTGCAGTACTTGCAGAATTCAGCCTTTGATTAAAAAATAAATAAATAAAGTTTATTTTTTCTGATATGTGCATATGAGAGAGAAAGGGGTAGAGGGGGGCAGCAGGAGAGACAGACAAAGGAGGGGGAACGGAAGGTTGAAAAGGGGAGACAGGAAGAAAAAGAAGAAGAAATAGAAATTATTCACCTGCGTCTCCCTTTTGTGTATTCACCTATCCATTTGATCAGCTGAATTCACATCAAAGGGACTCAATCATTTTAAAAGAGCAGAAGAGTCTGGGCACAGTGGCTCACGCCTGTAATCCCAGCACTCTGGGAGGCCGAGGTGGGTGGATGGCTTGCGCTCATGAGTTCCAGAACAGCCTGAACAAAAGTGATACCCCATCTTTATTAAGAAATAGAAAAGCTGGGTGGTGTCTGTGCCTCAGTGAGTGGGGCGCCAGCCCCATATACTGAGGGTGGTGGGTTTGAGCCTGGTCCCGGCCAAACTGCAACAAAAAAATGGCCAGGCATTGTGGCGGGCCCTGTGGTCCCAGCTACAGGAGAATTGCCTAGGCCCAAGAGCTGGAGGTTGCTGTGAGCTGTGATGCCACAGCACTCTACCGAAGATGACAAAGTGGTGAGACTCTGTCTCTAAAAAAAAAAAAAAAGAAAAGCTGAGGCAAGAGAATCCCTTGAGCCTGAGTTGGAGTCTGTTGTGAGCTGTGATGCTACAGCACTCTACCGAGGGCAACGCTTGAGACTGGGTCTCAAGAAACAAACAAACGAACAATAAAAGAGCAGAAGAAAAAAAACTTTAAAAAAACGTATACCAAATTCTTTTGACTTCCAAGGTTTCTTTCGCTAAGGGTAATAACCATGAGTGTCAGAGGAGGTGGTAACTTCATTTGAGTAATACTTACGATCTAATATAATACTCCTCAAAGAACATGGGAAGAGTTAAAATATAGACATTTTTAGATAAGTTTCTCTCTTAGCCAGACTCAGAAAGTCAAAAGATTTGAAAGCTATTAGGACTATGATAGATGATCCTCTTTCAAACATCCTTCTTTTTCACTGACAAGTTGCTGTTAAAAATTAAAGTAAAAAGAGGTCTCCTTTTTTGCTGCACATTTTTAATGGACCTGAAGCCAAAATAAGTCAGACTAAATTATGGGAGTAAATGACCTCCCGGGAAGTATTATACCAAATTCCCAAGTATTGTAAAGACTTTCCTTTGATCTTTTTAGCTTCACAGCCTGAAATTCAAAATCTGTATTTAATTTTAGATTGCATATACTAGCTTTTAAATTTTCTTTCCAAAATGATATATCATTTTAAATGATAGAACACCTTTAACTTGTATTACTTAAAACTGCTGACTGTCACTTCTTTATTCTTTTACTCTATAAAAACAGATATAGATATAATTAATTGCTAGAAGTATTTGGGGTTGGGTGCTATAATGGAAAAACCACTGACCTTCACTTAAGAGACAGCACTTTAAACTCAACCTTAGTTCCTACATGAAATGACTGATCCAAAATAAAGTTTCTAGTTCACACCTGAGGAAGATACTGAATACAGACAGGAAAAGAAAGCTTGAAAGGGATAAATCTCTCTAAGCCTTGCTTTTAGGACTATTTTTGATAACTACATCTTATCCTCAAAACATCTTTTAGCAGGTTGCGAACAGGTGCTCTCATTTTCAACACAAACCTTTCTCTAGTTCCACAGATGCCTTAATTGAGCAATATTTCAACAATAATGCACACCCATTAACACTTGCAAATTATTCCATACTCAGAAATATCCTGCTCCGGTAGAGAGAATCTCTTGGACTTTTTCTGTTCATACTTACTGCAAATGTCTTCATTATCATCTTTGTAGAGATTTGTGCAGCATTTGCTAACCACCACCACCCCAAAAAGAAGTACACAATAGTAGTTTGATTTCATAAATAAGACTTGTCAAAGCTAAGAATATAATTTAAGTGTCATCTGTTAATTTAAGTTTAAGCCCTATTGGTGTGGTAGAGTTCAAGCAACAAAGTCAACATGTACCACCCAGAAACAAAAAAACTATTCCTGCAGGTCATGGAGCATGCAGGATCTACAAAAATGGGTGCTATGGAATTGACTTATATTACTGCTATTCTTAAATATATGTGTATAACAATGCTTTGATCTGAGTTTTACCAGATTGAACGTGGTTTTTTGATACAATCCTGCTTGAACTTTTATTTTCAACCCCCAAACTGAGTATACTTCCTATATTTTCTATTTCTCTTGATCTATCCTCTAGGCTTCAATGTGGCCTTAGAGAGACCACATTATCTTTCTTTAGCTTTTAGCACAATTCTAATACAAAATCATCAGAGTAAATTTTTCTCTACCCACCTGATAGCTAAGTGAGGTGCCTTGTGTTAAGGAAGCCACACATTCCCAGGGTCAAGCAAGTGCAGGATTGGCATTGCATGGCTTTGACAGCAAGTGCTTCCATGCTTAGCACAAACTCAGGATTTTGTATGGTATTTATTTCATTCAGAAATGTTTATTGAATGCTAACTATGGGGAAGGAACAGAGATAGTTTTTTGATACAGCTTCTTCCAAATGTTTTGTCTTCCTGAGTACAACTATAAAAGCTGAGTAAGACATACAAAGAGCAAGAGAGAGAGGAGTATTATTTGAGAGCATTGGAAAATAACCAAGGTAACTAGAATTTAAGAAACCTATTTCCTAAGAAAATGGACATTCACTAAAGCATTTCCTGATGTTTACCATCACATTTTCTTGAGACATCTGCCAATTCATATCAAAGGGAATGGAGGCCAATAATACGTATTATTAATCAAGATGTACAAGAAATAATATGATAAAAGGATGGAGAATTTCATTATAGAATGTGAATCTATGATAAGGAATCACAGAAATTCTAAAAAAATGCAACTGAAACTAAGAAATCAGTACATGAATTTAACAGCAGATCAGTAACTACAATAGAGATAAGCAGAAAATTCAAACTAAAGACCTAAAGTAAGAAGGAAAAAATACATATATAAAACAAGAAAGACATTGGATTATGGATAAAGGGTCTAAATATGTGTAGATGGAGTCCAAAAAGGAGAAAAACAATAAAGAGGTAGAAGTACTATTTCAAGAAATACAGGGCAACAATTTTCCAAACAAATTCAAGAAGCTGTACTAATTCAAAGAAGGATAATTATGAAGAAAATCGCACCAGTAAGGCAGCACTTGTGGCTCAGTAGGTTGGGCGCTGGCCCCTTATACCGAGGGTGGCAGGTTCAAACCCGGCCCCTGCCAAACTGCCACAAAAAATAGCTGGGCATTGTGGCAGGCACCTGTAGTCCCAGCTACTTGGGAAGCTGAGGCAAGAAAATCATCTAAGCCCAGGAGCTGAAGGTTGCTGTGAGCTGCGACACCATAGCACTCCACCGAGAGCAATAAAGTGAGACTCTGTATCTAAAAAAAAAAAGGAAAAGAAAATCACACCTAGTCACATTACATTAAAATGTAAGAATCAAAGACAAGGAGAAATTAATAAAAGTATGTGAGAAAAAAAAGACATTACCTACATAAGCAGTAATAAAATATTTAACTTTTCACACAAACAATGAAAGCCAGCAGTAAGGAAATGACATCTTCATTTAAAACATCAGAATAAAATTGCTGCCAATCTATTCTTACCTCCTCAGTGCTTGGCTAATAAATGAGCCACTCAAAACCTGACTTTGATTGCAGACACATTTTCATTTTTTATGTGTATGAAGAAAGAAACTCTTGTTTGACGTGATTATTTTATTTTAAATTTTCTGTTATTTCCTAAATTTGTTTTCTTGTGAGTTGTAAATATTGTGATAAGTGCTTAATCTTGTGATGCCAATGTACACAGTATTCTTTTAGCACAACTTTAGCATCATTGTTTCAACTCACAATGCTTTGCCATCTATTTGGTTAAAAAAATAATCCACACTCCACTATACCTTAAAAGCATATATTTAAATAGTCTACCTTTCTCTTTTTTCTTAATCATGATGACTCTTCACTGCATAAAAAAGCAAAATAAAATGTTGCAGTATGGCTGTATGTGCAGCACTTGAAACTGCGGTTGGTGGTGCAGAGAGTGCTAATGAGCACCATAGATGGCCTCTGTGGCAATGATTAACTCTACCATGGTACTGGGAAACAGTCATAGAAAACACAAAATGAATGCCATGGCTGCCTTTTAACAAAATTTTATTTGTGAAAAGAGAAACTTAAATTTCATATAATTTTCATGTCTTAAATCATTGTTTCTACTCATTGTTTTTCAGCCATCTACAAATCTAAGAACAAATTCCAGCTCATTTACAGGAGATTAAAAACAGAACTGGATCTCTCAGTTGCTGGTATGGTATAAGAGAGAGAAATTTGAAACTTACTCTATATTTAAATTCTTAAAATTCAAAAGGTTGGAGATTCACAATGGAACTGTCCATTATTTCATGAATTAATAAGGTTTTAGGATGTATTTGAAGGATCATCTTAAATGTATGTGTATAACCTATGAAACATGTTTGATCTCATTAGCCAATGTGAAAAAAAATGTTTTCACACCTAAAAATTTAATGTGAAGAAAAATTTCCATTGTTTCTCCTCCTCTAATGCACTTTTGACAAAATGTACACACTGGAGGGAATAAACTAATAGCCTCTCACTCAGTTAGATATGAAGAGGATGCGTATATTATATGGATCTTGTAAATGGATGTTGTTAAAAGACTCAATATGCATACCCCTTCAGATGACTTATTTTTACTAGGCTTTTTAAAATCACAGTGAAAATAAAATACGTGGTATCATGAAAGTTACTTGAATTTCAATGTTTATTTCTCAAAGCAGTGTTGGAATACTATTTTTTGTCTTGCAGCATTTTCTCCAACAGACATTCTGTGTTTTAGCACTCAGGCTTACAATAAACAATCTACTCAAATGAGTAGTGTTCGGTGACACACTGCAATGGGATCTACCTATTCTGGTTCTGAACTACTATGAATATTCTCTATAGAGAAAATAAAATAGTAAATACATTAACAAGAGGGGTAGAAAGACTAGAGAGAGGAAGATGGAAGAAAGAAAGGAAAAAGAGAAAGAGAAAGAGAGAGAGGGAAGGAACAAGGAAGGAAACAAGATTTTCTTGGAGGACAGGTAACTAAAATGGTATTGAACATCTACTATCCAAAGATTATACACTACCCACAACACCACAACACTTTTTCTCATTTTCCCTGCTTCTGACTGACTAAATTTACTCCATCTTTCCTTATTTTGACCTCCCTTTACCTATGTTACTCTTGCACTCCTTCACAGTACTTTTTTTTTCCTTTGAGATAGTCTCACCATGTCGCCCTTTGTAGAGTGCTATGGTGTCACAGCTCACAGCAACCTCAAACTCTTGGACTTCAGGGATTCTCTTGCTGCAGCCTCCCAAGGAGCTGGGAACACAGATACCTGCCACAACACCCATCTATTTTTTGTTGCAGTTGTCATTATTGTTTAGCTGGCCCAGGCCAGGTTCGAACCTGCCTGCCTTAGTGTATGTGGCCCGCGCCCTCAACACTGAGCTACGAGCACCGAGCCCCTTCACAATATTTCTGAATGTCTGTGTATGTTTATAAGGCATCTTCACTTGGACATATAATAGTTGCCTCAATCTCAACAAGTCTACAATTGAAGTAATCTTCACCTTAAAAATTATGGCTTTTAAACCATCCCATCGATTGGTAGCCAGAACACTCTTTCCTCCCACCTTTATTAAGGTATAATGATGTTCAAAAAAAAACTGTACATAATTAATGCTCACAACTTGATGAGTTTGAACATAGGTATATACTTGTTATACACTTCTTATCATCACCAAAATCAAGATAATAAACACATATTCACCGGTTCCAAAAGGTTCCTAGAGTCCCTATGGTTATCCTTGGTTATTTTTAAATGTCCAAGGACAAAACTTTGTCTTTCACTGTTGCTACCCTACTTTTATCAAATTCACTTTTATTACATATTTTTTTACTTAAATTATTCATGGACTTCTTTTTTTTTCTCCATTTTCATTCCCATGCTATCATCAAGTTCTCACAGGACAATTCTAATAACCTCTTGGCTGGCCTCCTAAGTCTGTTGCTCTGGTCGGCTCCCTTCAAAGTGGCCTCCAACAATCTCCATCTGGTATTCACACCCTTGTGCAGTTCTGGTGTTCATACTACCAGAGTTGGTCTTGCAACCAATAAAATATATAAAAGTGAAGTCACATACGTATATATATGGTGGCTGCCCTATTCCATTATAAGAAGACTTTAGCTTCCATCTTGCATTTTGAGTTGCTCTCATTCCCAGCTCACACACTGTTGGATCACACACTCTTGTGGAAACCACCTGGCATGTTGGAAAACTTTCAAGCAGCCTACATAGAGACCTAAGTGGCAAGAAATGGAAGTCTCTAGCCAACAGCCAATGAGAAACTAAGGCCTGTCAACAACAACATGACTGAGATTAGAAGTAGATTACCCTGGCCCAACAAGCCTACAGTCTTAGCTAAAAGCTTGACTTCAATCTTGTAAAAGAACCTGAGCCAGAATGCTCAAACTAAAACATTGCAAGGTTTCTGAACTTCAGAAACTGTGAGATAATAAATATATGCTCTAAGCAGCTAAACTGGGGAGTAATTTATTACACAGCAATACATAACTAATACAATTTTCATTTTATATATGGTAGTCATTTACTCACATTATCACCATGATTAAAATCTCTAAAGTCTTATTATTGCATGTTACATCAAGTCCAGAATTCTCTGCCTCTCTCATAGACACCTAATGCCACCTAATATAAGACCTATGAATAACCACAGCTTTTTGCTTTGCTTATATTGTTCTATGCTCCTTCTTTTTTATCTCTTCTTTTGCATTACCATCAAGTACCATGTCATTTATAATTGCCTCTGGAAATGTTTTCCAATGGCTCTATTCCCACACACTAATTTCTTCCACAGAGTTAATTCGGTATTACTTTAATTAGTTCAAATAAATTGGTTCAACAGAATTCAGTTCTCTGGGTCCATTCTCCAACCCTCACTACTGCACATTTATCTCCACCTCATCCAGTTTCCAGATACCACTAATTAATTGGATGTTTAATCCTGCAATCATCTATCCTCCTAAGGTGTTTGGAACAAAGTTAGATCACAGTATCATTCTGAACCAATGTTTATTTCAGTGTTCATGAATGTTATATTATCTTATCTAATTGTTCAAATGCTTAAAATGTTCTTAATATTTTAAGATGGAGAAAATAAGTCAGTATATTAAAAGTACAAAGTTGGAAGTCTGCAGAAGATACAGTGGAATACCCTTCTTATTAACAAAGCAGGCAATTTGAAATACTGGCAGATGGAAAATACTTTAATAGAAATGTTGATGGAAGAGAAACTAGTACCTATATTACTCAACCTTTTCCAAAATATAGAAAAAGAAGGACTACTACCCAACACATTCTATAAAGCAAACATCACCTTGACCCCCAAACCAGGAAAAGCCCCAACGAGAAAAGAAAATTATAGACCAATATCACTAATGAATATTGATGCAAAAATATTCAACAAGATTCTAACAAACAGAGTCTAGCAACACATCAAACAAATTATACACCATGACCAAGTCGGTTTTATCCCAGGGTCTCAAGACTGGTTCAATATATGTAAATCTATAAATGTAATTCATCACATAAACAAACTAAAAAACAAAGACCATGTGATTCTCTCAATTGATGCAGAAAAAGCTTTTGACAATATCCAGCATCCTTACATGATCAGAACACTTAAGAAAATTGGTATGGAAGGGACATTTCTTAAACTGATAGAGGCCATCTACAGCAAACCCACAGCGAATATCATATTAAATGGAGTTAAATTGAAATCATTTCCACTCACATCATGAACCAGGCAAGGTTGCCCAAAGTCTCCACTGCTCTTTAACATTGTAATGGAAGCCATCACAATTAGGGAGGAAAAGGGTATCCATATAGATTCAGAAGAGATCAAGTTTTCACTCTTCACAGATGATATGATTGTATATCTGGAAAACACCAGGGATTCTACTACAAAACTCTTAGAAGTGATCAAGGAATACAGCAGCATTTCAGATTACAAAAAATCAAAACTCATAAATCTATAGCCTTTATATATGCCAACAATAGTCAAGCTGAAAAAACAGTCAAGGACTCTACTCCATGCACAGTAGTGCCAAAGAAGATGAAATATTTGGGAATTTATCTAACAGAGGACGTGAAATATCTCTATAAAGAGAACTATGCAACTCTAAGAAAAGAAATAGCTGAAGATGTTAACAAAAGGAAAAACATACCATGCTCATGGCTGGGAAGAATCAACATTGTTAAAATGTCCATACTACCCAAAGCAATACACAATTTTAATGCAATCCCTATTAAAGAGCCACTGTCACATTTTAAAGATCTCAAAAAAATAATACTTTTGTTTTATATAGAATCAGTAAATAACTCGAATAGCCAAGACATTACTCAGAAATAAAAACAAAGCAGGAGAATCATGCTACCAGACCTCAGACAATACTATAAATTGATAGTGATCAAAACAGCATGGTACTGGCACAAAAACAGAGAGGTAGATGTATGGAACAGAATAGAGAACCAAGAGATGAACCCAGCTACTTACCATTATTTGATCTTTAACAAGCCAATTAAAAACATTCAGTGGGGAAAAGATTCCCTATTTAACAAATGGTGCTGGGTGAACTGGCTGGCAACCTGTAGAAGACTGAAACTGGACCCCACCTTTCACCATTAACTAAGATAGACCTGCACTGGATTAAAGATTTAAACTTAAGACATGAAACTATAAAAATACTAGAAGAAAGTGCAGGGAAAACTCTTGAAGAAATCGGCCTGGGGAAATATTTTATGAGGAGGACCCCCCCAGGCAATTGAAGCAGCATCAAAAATACATTACTGGGACCTGATCAAACTGAAATGCTTCTGCACAGCCAAGAACACAGTAAGTAAAGCAAGCAGACAGCCCTCAGAATGGGAAAAGATATTTGCAGGTTATGTCTCTGACAAAGGTTTAATAACCAGAATCCACAGAGAACTCAAACGTATTAGCAAGAAATGAACAAGTGATCCCATTGCAGGTTGGGCAAGGGACTTGAAGACAGGTGCACGGCCTACAGATACATGAAAAAATGCTCATCATCCTTAATCATCAGAGAAATGCAAATCAAAACTACTTTGAGATATCATCTAACTCCAGTAAGATTAGCCCACATCACAAAATCCCCAAACCAGAGATGTTGGCATGGATGTGGAGAAAAGGGAACACTTCTACAGTGCTGGTGGGAATGCAAACGAATACATCCCTTTTGGAAAGATGTTTGGAGAACACTTAGAGATCTAAAAATAGACCTGCCATTCGATTTTTGTACCAGAATATTTATTGCAGCCCAATTCATAATTGCTAAGTCATGGGAAAAGCCCAAGTGCCCATAGACCCACGAATGAATTAATAAATTGTGGTATATGTACACCATGGAATATTATGCAGCCTTAAAGAAAGATGGAGATTTTACCTCTTTCGTGTTTACATGGATGGAGCTGGAACATATTCTTTTTAGCAAAGTATCTCAAGAATGGAAGAAAAAGTATCCAATGTACTCAGCCCTACTATGAAATCAATTTATAGCTTTCGTATGAAAGCTACAACCCAATTATAGCCCAAGAAGAAGGAGAAAGGGGAGAGGGAGGGAGGGGGGGAGGATGGGTGGAGGGAGGGTAATTGGTGGGACCACATCTACAGTGCATCTCACAAGGGTACATGTGAAATTTACTAGGTGTAGAATATAAATGTTTTAACACAATAACTAAGAAAATGCTTCAAAGGCTATGTTAACAAGTTTGATGAAAATATTTCAAATTGTATATAAAACCAGTAAATCGTACCCTATGATTGCATTAATGTACACAGCTATGATTTAATTAAAAAAGAAAAAAGAAATGTTGATGGATATATTTATGTTTTCATATTTAGTTTACGTAAAATCTAGAAGGAAAGTAAAAAATGATTAGTGAACTAATAACATTAATAAAGTGACTAGATGATTTTATCTGACTGCTGTAACATTATTTCTTTTCCCTAAATTCCAAGGCATCTGCCGTATTAAAATAGTCAATCTCTATTTAATTAATTTGTTCTCTCATTTTAATCCATGCTATGGTGTCTAAGTGTGGTGTCACTAGTCTATATAACAGAAAGACAAATCTTCAGGTTCTTTTTGTGGAACTGCTTTGTCAATTGGGGTTGCCTTTTTTGGACCGTGGTTATGATCCCATCTTTTCATCTGTTCATCAGATGGTAAACCAGCACATTTCTATTCCTCTATTTCTGTATATATTTTTATTATTATTAAATCATAGCTGTGTACATTAGTGCAGTCAAGGGGTACAACATGCTGGTTTCATATACAGTCTGAAATATTTTCATCAAACTGTTTAACATAGCCTTCATGGCATTTTCTTAGTTATTGTATGAAGATGTTTGTATTCTGTATTTAGTAAGTTTCACCTGTACCCATTCTAAGATGCACAGTAGGTGTGGCCCCACCAGTTACCCTCCCTCCACCCCAATCTCTCCCCTCCCCGTCCCTCCCTTGGCCCTTTCCCCATAGTCTTGTGCTATAGTTGCTATAGCCTTCATATGAAAGCTATAAATTAGCTTCATAGTAGGGCTGAGTACACTGGATACTTTTTCTTCCATTCTTGAGATACTTTGCTAAGAAGTATATGTTCCAGCTCCATCCATGTAAACATGAAAGAGGTAAAGTCTCCATCTTTCTTTAAGGCTGCATAATGTTCCATGGTATACATGTGCCACAATGTATTAATCCATTCGTGGGTCGATGGGCACTTGGGCTTCTTCCAAGACTTAGCAATTATGAATTGGGCTGCAATAAATATTCTGGTACAGATGTCTTTGTTATATTATGATTGTTGGTCTTCTGGGTATATATACCTAGTAAAGGTCTATTTTTAGATCTCTAAGTATTCTCCAAACATTCTTCCAAAAGGAACGTATCAGTATACTTTCCCACTAGCAGTGTAGAAGTGTTCCCTTTTCTCCACATCCATGCCAACATCTCTGGTTTGGGGATTTTATTATGTGGGCTAATCTTACTGGAGTTAGATGATATCTCAAAGTAGTTTTGATTTGCATTTCTCTGATGATTAAGGATGATGAGCATTTTTTCATGTGTCTGAAGGCCATGTGCCTGTCTTCTTTAGAGAAGTTTCTCTTCAAGTACTTTGCTTAACCTAACCAGGAAAATAATAGTATAATATCTAATTTCATCAATCAGAAATGGTAAAGGCGAAATAACAACAGACCCCTCAGAAATTAAAAAAATCCTTAATGAATATTACAAGAAAATTTACTCTCAGAAATATGAAAATCTGAAGGAAATTGACCAATACTTGGAAGCACGCCCCCTACCAAGACTTAGCCAGAACGAAGTGGAAATGTTGAACAGGCCTATATCAAGTGCTGAAATAGCATCAACTATACAAAATCTCCCTCTATTTGTATATTAAAGCTAGGAAATCATAAAATAATTATTAAAAGGGAAGAAGTTTGTGCCCTGTCTGAATTTTGAGAAGGATTGATGAATGAAAAATTTTCTCTACGAGAGAAATGAAATCCCAAGACCAAAATAGTTTTAGAAGTTATAAAATCTACTCCAAACAATTCTATAACTTAAATAATTTTTAAATAAATAAATTTACCAGAGAACAAGGATTCGAGATCTAGCTAAGTTTTTTCCACCAACCTTTTATAAATAAAATTATATTATATTAAGAGAAAATCCATTTCAGGTTATCAGTTTCCTTTATTCTAAATGGAAATAACCAATGTCATTATTCAGAGAAATACCTTCTAAATCTATAAAGAGGTTTGAAATTTCTAAATAAATAAATAAGTATAAGGTTATTTTAGAAAAAGCTAGAAACAACTAAAGGATCTCAGAACCAATGTGAAATGTCACCTTTTCAAAGTGAAGTTTTTTTCTTACAATGCTGGGAGATTTCCTGCTCAGCAGTCAGGCAGAGAAACTTCAGGGAGACAAAACAGTGAAATGAAATGAGACTTCAGGGAGACAAAATAGACTTCAAGTTGATTTTAGGAAGGTTAGGTTAGGTATTTGATGATGGAAAGGCACATTTACTATTAGCTTATTACTTCAAAACATATTTATAAAGGGCCTGTTCTGTGCCCATAATCCCCTGCACATGACACACACACACGCGCACACACACGCACACACACACTCTACATATGTAAAATCTCACTTTAGTCCATTCAAGGTATGAGCAAGTTTCCATTAGTGCACAGAGTTATTTAGCCCTATCTGAAGAAAAAGAGTGAGAAGGAAAGCTTGCTAGAGAAAATAATAATGAAACTGAGAAATGAAAAATGAGTAAGAGTTGCCCCAGCGGGCAAGAAGCACTGGGAGAGTGTTCAAAAAAGGAAAACAGTGTGAATAAAGGAACAAAAGGAAGCCATAACATGATTCCTTCCTTAGGAATGAGAAGCCCGGGGTGGGAGACTGAGTGCACGTGTAATGCACTCAGGTAATGCAAGGATAGGGCTGGAGAGCCAGTCAGGGGCCAGTCATCAAAGGAAGCATTTACCATATGAGAAGACTGAACTTCAGGTGATAGAGAGGCTCTGACAGATTTTAACAGGGGCAGTAATAAGGTTTGCACTGTGGAAATGCAATCCTGGGTGTGAAGATAAATGGAAATGGACTTGCCTGTGAAAATAGGTAAGGAAAGTAAAGAGACAGGCCCAGGGAAGAGTTATAAGAGCCTGACCTAATGCAGTAGAATGGAGAAGGGGACAGATTCAAAGTATAGACTTATTGAGGAGGTACAATTAATGGTACTTCATGACCAATTGGACATATAGATTTAGTAACTCTAGGATGACTCCCACATTTCTAAATTGAGTGACCAGGGAAATGTTACTATTCTGAACCAAATTGTGGTGGGCCAAGAAGAACAGTCAGTTTGCACACTTATTTTGATCTGATTGTGGCACTATTTTGTGAAAATATTCAGTAAGCAGTTAGATATTTAGCTTAAACTGTCAAGACAAGAGAAAGCTCAAACTGTAGGTTTAGGGAGATCAACATAGCTAATAGAATTAGATGGCTAAGGAACAGTGACTAGCACATAGGTGCCATTTCAAAATCAGTTAAGGATAATTTTTGAGAATCTAAATATCCAAGTGTCTATACTCTGAATAGTAGCATATATCCTCCAGGACCTATTGTAGAGACCTGACATGGAACTGACACTTGGTACAGAATTGATCATTTGACCAAATGACTTAACCACTAGACTGGCGATGGGGTGCATTGATGAAGATGGAATTTAGTCAACAGTAGATCATGAGAAGTTTCAATGGAAGAACAGGAAGGAGGAAGCCAATCTTTGGGGCACCAGGAGTAAGGACAAAGTAGGATATGAACTGAGAATGAGAAAGGAGAAAGAAGAAATAGTCACTGTTTCAAGATTAGCTGTGAAGGAAAGAAGAGAAATAAGTTGGTAAAGAAAGAAGCTGTACAGAGAGAAACACATATATTTCATAGTGTTTATAGTTTAGAGATGAATGCTGCCAACAAAGCTTTTAATCTGTTAATATACTAAGCTTGACGCTTAAAGTAATCAAACAAATGCCGAAAAGAATTATTTTCTGGAACTCAACAATATACATCCTCAATTGCCCAAGGGCCAATCATTACCCAAGTTTATTATTTGATTGGCTTCTTGCGGATTTTGCCCAGTGATTATGTTTTCAAGATAAACTATTCAACTGGAAATTATTAATATCACATAAATTTTAGAAGGGAGAAATTTTGCCAATTTGGTATTTATTCAAAATATTCACTAAAATTTATTTTAACTCATTTTTCTTTGATATTCTCCATCTCTCTCAAACATTTAGTGGCCCAGCAATATCCTGCTTATTACAATGTGGAGGGGTGAAGCTTGAAGGGATAACAAGAGTTATTTAACTTCTCAGATAACAAGCAGCATCAGGAGAATATGATGTTTTGTCCTGGGTGTGGTGGGGGAGGAAAAGGAAGAGAAAAAAGAAAAGAGGCAAAAGAGTAGAATCATAAAGAGACTTTTTTTCAATTCATGTATTTTTTCTAATGTCCTAGAAATGATCAAATTCAATAAAAAGTACCCTTGAGACATTAGTTGCCTGCATCTGACACCTAGTTTATGCTTGGGGATAAGAATAGTTAAACCTTCATTTCTAAGAAATATATTCCAAAATTCCATAAATTCCAAAATTCATAAATGAAAAATTACTATATAAATTTATAAATGACCATGAGTATTTCAAATGCTGACTTTACATTTATTGACATCATGAAACAATTATTTAAAATTTGATTATTTAAATTTTAACTCTCTAGGAATCCTTTTAGAATTTCTAAATCAAAGCTTCGACCTAGCTCTATTGGATTATTTACTTTTTCCTTACATAATGGTTGTAATATCTGTGAGCAACTGAGAAGTGTTTCACCTTTTAAATTTTCAATTAAATAACTGGAAAGAAAACAACTCATCAAATATGACAAGGCAAGAAAAAAAAAGTACAAGGATAAAGTTTTAATCGAAGAAGTCCTAATCCCTTCCACAGGTGCAGTTGCTTAATTGTTTGTGTGGGCATCTATCCATATGCTTTGATAATTCAGGGATCTGGTGGTCTCTTGTTACATGAATATATCATCTGTGTTTTCCATTAGCATTAATGGGTGTTACATATGCAAAGGAAGAAAAGAACAGACCCCCAGACTCTGTCTATGATTAATAACAACAATGCTTCCTACCCTGGTGAAGTATTCCTTGGAAAGTATTGCATCTTGCCTATTTAGTTAAACAAACTAGACTCTATACACTGGACAAGTAGAGCTATTAGAATAAAATAAGAAAATTTGTCTAAATAATACAGAGAGTTAAAAATAGCTGTATAAATGTGGAACTAAATGTTCTTGAACACCCAGTTGTTACAGACCTTGTCAGCAGCTCAGGTTTGTGTAGCAACATTAGTTACTAAATTGAGTCCTCCCTACATTCTGAGGCACTGGGAATGGTCTGCACTCACCAATTAGTACTCCTAAATAGTGTTTCCCTTTTCCTTGGGGGATGGGCAGGTGGGCAGGGAAAAGGATGTGTATTCAGTCCACAGTAACTTCAATTAGTTGCCAACCAAAGATTTTTATCCTAGTAGCAAAACCAGGAGAAAAAAAAATCTTTTAAATTAATTTGAAGATGCCTACATTTCTAGAATGGCATTGCTGTAACAGGGCTATGCAAATGAGTCCAATTTAGCATCTTGTATTCAGCTGGAAACCATTGCTAAATGATCAGGATAGCCAGTCACAGATATTAAAATGAATTATATCTAATCTGAATTTTAGTCACGCTACATTAACTAATAGAAAGTTATTAACATTTCAAGAGAAAAAAAGCTTTTGCCTGCAAAATTAACAGTGGCTGGGATGTGACCTGTGAGCCATGAAGCCTGATCACTGTAATGACAGTGTAATGGCATATTTACATTAAAATCTCTGCAGCTAATATGGGATTCAGAATTGGACGGTAAGTCGAGGATTATTTAGTCTGGCCTGTTGGCCTTTCTCTAAGTAGTTTTTTTTTTTTTTTTCATACTTCAATACAAATCTGAAACTTTTCATTTCATGACTATTTATGTGACCGGTTTCTACAGCTCAGTCTCTCCATCTTAACATGAGTAGTTTTCCCTTTAATTTTCTCTCTTGCTTCTTTTTCCAATATATTTCTTTCTCTACATCTGTTTTTCTATATGTCTCTCCCTGTCTCTTTTTTTCTTCTTTTCTTCCTTTGGTGTGAAGAACTTTAGGCAATTGGGGCTCAACTGCAAACCAGGGGGGAGAAGATAGCAGTTCCTTCTAAATTTTTCCTACTATTCAGCTTCAAAGACCAAACCACTTTGATGTTTTCATCCATACTTTTAACAGTCACGTTACAGGTCGCCGTTTTGCGACGACACCAATCTGAAATGAGTAGCAATGTGGCTATTTTCACCAATCTCTAGAAACGTGGGAGGTGTCCCTGTTGTCAGATCATCTTTCCAATAGTCGGTTTAGAAGTTGAAGATTCAACATACCATTTGCATAATCTGTAGCACTCACCTACCTTGTAGGTTCTCCTCATTGATGTTATTTCTTCCCTTTTTCTTTTGATTGAAGACAATAAAAAGGAATGCAAATAAAATAAGAGGAACTATAACCAAATAAAGGTAAGACTCAAACTGAACATTAATTTTATGATGTTATTGATACCGGAATTTCAGGTTCTTGGTCTCAGTGATTTGAAGAATAAATCTGCGGACCACAGATTGGTGGTAAAACAGAATTTATTTACAGAAACGTGTACGAAAACACTAAAGGTCCTGGAGAGAAAAACCCAAGTCAGGGAGCAAAGCTTTCCCTGTCTCTCTCCATCTAACGGTATATATAGGTGCACGGGTTCCTTGGCCAGGAAATGAATGGACACAGTCTTCCTCTAGGGCAAAGTGAATGAATGTATGTATTAATGAATGGACACAGTCCCTTCGCTGGGGCAAGGTGAATGAATGTATTAATGAATGGACACAGTCCCTTCCGCTGGGGGGAGGTGAATGAATGTATTAATGAATGGACGCAGTCCATTCACGGAATTAAGGCCTAGGAAACTTACATGAAATTGACCCAGGCATAGGAAATGGGGGTTCCGTTTTCAGTCACAAGAGTAAAGGGAAGGAGACACCGAGGCGCCCGTGTCTCCCCAGCAGTTGTTCCACTCCTTTGGCTGTTGGAGCTTCCGGTTGGGGTGGGAGCCCCCTGGGAACGCCCCCTTGCCTACCCTCCAGCTCGCTGGTTCCTCTAGCCGGCTGCCACCGCACCAAAATGGCCAAGGCTGAGGCGGCAGGTCCTCTAGCTCAGCCTGGCTGAGCTAGCTGGGGAGCCACTGCGCCACCTGTCCTGTATCATTATAGGCACTGGAACTTGAAAGAACCTTTTTTTAAAACAAAATAACCTAAAGACTGGCATAAAAATCTACATTGCAGAGAGCTAAGTTCATAAATTTTCAGATATGTCACCCGTAGGGTAGTTTATTTTCTTAATCTATCAAATTTCCAAATATTGAACTCTAAACAGAACTTTGATAATGCCATATAATGAAGAGTCTGTTATCTTTTTCAAAAGGAGAAAGAACAAAAGACAAATCAGGGGTTCTTTTAATGCAATTGATGTTTGACACTTAGATATTTTGCCACAATTCTGTTTCAAAGATTAATTCAATCCATTCTTCTCTAATCATAACAACAAATAAAGTGAATACATATTTCTAAACTGTAACTTTTGACAATTTAGTATTTTCTTGCTTTTTTCATCCTAAAAGAGTGTATTATCAAATACATCTTTGCAGTTTTCAAATTTACTTTTTGAATCTTCTAAAACAGGACTTTATCTGACAGCAAATTACCTTATTTACACTATGAATTTGTGCACAAATGCATTTCAGTGCAGACACTTGTCAATCACAAAGGACGTCATGATAAAAATAACACCTCGGTTCCATTTCCTAATTAGACGGAGAGGATTAATATGGCGACACTGGTCTGAATGACATGAATCTACACTAAATGTATGCTAAGCTCATATTTATAATAAATAGAAGTGATGCATTTGTACAAAACCGAAAATTCATTCAGTTTCTTGGATCCTTATTAAAATAGAAGCATACTATGAATGTTGATTGAAGAAATGACTAGAAATTTGATCTCATGTAATATGATGCAAATTAAATTTAAACAGTTTGAACTTTGATATTTCTAAATGCATTGCTATATTTTTTTATAAGACATGAAAGTGCTGGGCTAAAATTAACTGACAACCAGTGTCTAATATTTCTTCTAAAACCCATCTCTTTCTTCTTACCATTGACAGAAGATGTTTATTCTACAGATTTATAGAAATGATACAGATCTACCAAGATATGTGCATAATCATGTGCAAACTTGATGGCTAAAATGGAATCACAGGATGTCATGAAAAGAGTCTTTCTGAATTGTGGATACTTAGTAACACCGCCAATGTGCCAAACTTTGTGTCGTATTAGGTATTTATTTTCTCAGTTCGTTGGATACTTTATCAAGGCCAAAAGTTAACAGCATAAATAATTAGAAAACAAAACGTACAGAGTCTTTGTTAATAACCAATAAACTACATGTGTCTGCAATTTTTAAAAAGTCAGTTCTAAACTTTCAAATAGGTTTCCTGCATGCAAACTTCTTGGCTATGTGCTCATAAAACTACTTGAAAGAAACCAACTCCAGGCTTAGCTTTGCTGACCTTGCTCTGAGAAGCAAGAGGGAAGACTGCACAAATTCCATATCCTCCTATAATTTTAAGAGTTCATTTTGAAAGGAAAATAGGTTGTGCCTTTTTAAAAGGACCTGAGAGTTTTGAAAGGGAGATAGGAGAGTAGTGGCCTCTGAGAACACTGATGATGAGACAGTAAAGGTGATAAAAATGTCCCCTTCCATTCTTGACCAAAAGCATCACTGAAATAATTTCCTTCTGTTCAAAATGGTTGGGGAGAGGGAGAACTGAGGAGGACTGCGTGGGACCTAAAGGATATGCTATTTATCTCTTTGTCTCTCTGTCTTAGATTTTTCTCAACAGTTACCTGCTTGGCTTATGGATTGATAGTTTTGATAAGCAAATACTGCATGAAGCAATAGGGTAGGATAGTTGTCTTAAAACTAACAAATGGTTATGCACATCTAATCATTACACATTAAGTGTAATCATTAAACCATAAAGTATCTATCCTTCTACTGTGTTCTTCAGGGTATCGCCACAAAGTCTAAGCCCAGGAATTTAATACTATTGGAGAAATGACTCAATTATTTTTTCTGAAATTCTGTTGCTCACATACAGAAAGACTATGCCATTGCACAATGGTAGCACCACAAGGGATATAACATGGTAGCATTATTTATGTACATACATGCACACATCAGTTGATCTTTTGTTGAGACACTAGGTAGAAAGCCCTCTATCAATGGCAGTATATTGTGGTGATTTAGAGCACAGATTCTCAAGCCACATTGCAGATTTTCTGTTCTTGGCTTTGCCACCTCCAGCTGTGTAACTTCAGAAACATCCCTGGACCTCCATTTTCTCATCTATAAAGAAGAATGACATTCTTTACAAAGCTCATGAAGTTATTTTGAGAATCAGAGAAATTGGTAATATGAAGCACTTGTCATAGTGCCTAGCATATATGAAGTGTTCAGTAAATATTCTCTATGATGGGCTCAGCGCCCGTGGCTCAGTGAGTAAGGGTATCAGCCACATACACCAAGGCTGGCAGGTTCAAGCCCGGCCTGGGCCTGCTATACAACAATGATGACAACTCCAACCAAAAAATGGCCAAGAGTTGTGGCAATTAAGCCCCAACTGCCTGTAGTCCCAGCTACTTGGGAGACCGAGGCAAGAGAATGGCTTGAGCCAAGGAGTTTGAGGTTGTTGTGAGCTGTGACACCACAGCACTCTACCCAGGGTGACAGCTTGAGACTCTGTCTCAAACAAAAATTCTCTATGATGATAAGTACTATATTATTATTATTGATAATTATTTTTATTGCCTATCTGAGATGGAAAGGACAGAAGCACAGGTAAGGTTCAAATATTATATTTATGATTAGACACATTTATCCACAAATAAAAGGATAGGTGACCTAGGGCCAAATGATGGATACATATGTTTCCAAGCAAGAAAGAAGGGACCCACGGTGAACTTGAAAAAGTTGCTTAAGCTTTCTGGTACTCAACTTCCTCATCTATAAAATGAGGAGGTTCAGGTAGAAAATTAGTAAACTCTGAATGCAATGATGTTTTCCTTTGTTACTTACTGCACAATACAACTTCTGTTATTATAACGAAATATTGCAAAGCTTTTAAATTCTCAGCACAGGAATTTCTGAAGAAGACATTTATAACTGCTTTGGTTTCACTTTTCTTTTTTGCATTTTTGGAGAAAAGAGAGTAAGAAAAACAATATAGCTACCATAAAAAGAAGGTGAACAGACTTGCAAACACAGAGAAATTATTTTGACGTAGAGATGGAGGCTCCAAAACATAAACTGCACCTGCTCCCCATCAGCACCAAGGCTGGCATTTAAGCAAGCATTTAAGCATTCTTGGTTTGTAGAAATCTCCTGGCCAACACATCCAAAAATGGAAACACTAGGCAAAAGAGCATTCCAGCTTCAAGGTCACCTTCAGTAAACAGGAGAATCAAAATAGTCTTTCGAACTGTATCAAAAGTTGAAACTAAAAGAAAGAACCAGACATTCTTTCACAAGATCCAATTCAGTTGTGAACAGTGTTGCACAAAAATGGGGAGTGGAAAATATCCCGTACTTGGGGGAAAGTGAGAAGAGTCCAGCTTTTCTATATAAAGCAGGCTTAATAGTTTGAATACATCACTTGCTTTTCTGAATCATTTTTTTCCTCCCTAAAGTTTTTCCTTCACTAAAGGGGACTGCTCTACACCCAGACATCTAATTCCTCTCTTTGTAACATTTGGGTATATTTATATATCCTTAATTTCTCTCAGGGCAAACATTATATTTTATTGATCATTATAATTTAAAAGGGTGCCATTATTGTAATTTTTTTTTTTTTCTTTTTTGAGACAGAGTCTCATTATGCCACCCAGGCTAGAGTGGCTGAGTGCAATGTAACCTGGAATTTCTGGGCTCAATTGATTATCCTGTGTATCTGGGACTGTAGGCCCATGACACCTTGTTAGGTTCAAAGGGGTACCTATCTTTAAGATAAATATAAATGAAGTATTAAGTCTAAGAGCTCAACTCAGTCATAATTCATGATATTGTTCATCCAACTTTTTTTTTTTTTTTTTTTTGGCAGGTTTTGGCTGGGGCTGCATTTGAACCCGCCACCTCTGGCATATGGAGCCGGCACCATACTTCTTTGAGCCCTTTGGGTGCTGCCCCACACTTGTCCTTTTTTTTAATGGCAACTGAGTAAAGATGCAAAAAAAAAGGGAACAAACTTTCATATAATATATATTTGGGGAAAGAAAATAGCTACTGCTTCTTTAGCTATAGAATTGTATGTGTCATGAAAAATTGTTATAAGTATCTATCATAAACTCTGATTTTTTAAATAGGCCCAAGTTTTCTCCAAATGCGATTATTCAACTTTTATTTGGGGTAAAGTATGAAGGATAAAAATGGAACTTGTTAATTCTAGCTGAATTTTTCTGAACAGAAGTTGTTTCTTTGTGACAAAGACATAATTTATGTCAATGCAGTCAACAAAATGGTGGCAAATTCAGTCAAATTTGTCATATTCATTCTACTGGTTGATACTTTCTGGACCAGACACAGTTACAGAAAATCATCTTTAAAAATAAACCCTGAACTTGGGTTTTATCACTGTAGAGTGTCCATATGACATGCCAATATAAAAGGTGGCGGAAAACAGGCTACATTTAGATTTCCACTCAACCTTTCTTTTTTTTTTTTTTTTTTCTTTTTTAATTTTTTTATTAAATCATAACTGTATACAATGATATGATTATGGGGCATCATACACTCACTTCATAAACCATTTGACACATTTTTATCACAGTGGTTAACATAGCCTTTCCGGCGTTATCTCAGTTACTGTGCCAAAACATTTACATTCTACATTTACCAAGTTTCGCAAATACCCCTGTAATATGCACCACAGGTGTGATCCCACCGATTCCCCTCCCTCTACCCACCCCCCCCTTTCCCACTTCCCCCTATTGTTAAGTTGTAGCTGGGTTATAGCTTTCATGTGAGAGTCCCAAATTAGTTTCATAGTAGGGCTGTGTACATTGGGTATTTTTTCTTCCATTCTTGGGATACTTTACTAAGAAGAATATGTTCCAGCTCCATCCATGTAAACATGAAAGAGGTAAAGTCTCCATCTTTCTTTAAGGCTGCATAGTATTCCATGGTATACATATACCACAATTTATTAATCCATTCGTGGATCGATGGGCACTTGGGCTTTTTCCATGACTTAGCTATTATGAATTGGGCTGCAATAAACATTCTGGTACAAATATCTTTGTTATGTTGTGATTTTTGGTCTTCTGGGTATATGCCCAGCAGAGGAATTACAGGATTGAATGGCAGATCTATTTTTAGATCTCTGAGTGTTCTCCATATATCTTTCCAAAAGGAATGTATTAATTTGCATTCCCACCAGCAGTGCAGAAGTGTTCCCTTTTCTCCGCATCCACGCCAACATCTCTGGTCTTGAGATTTTGTGATATAGGCTAGTCTCATTGGAGTTAGATGATATCTCAAAGTAGTTTTGATTTGCATTTCTCTGATGATTAAAGATGATGAGCATTTTTTCATATGTCTGAAGGCCGCGCGTCTGTCTTCTTCAGAGAAGTTTCTCTTCAAATCCCTTGCCCAGCCTGCGATGGGATCCCTTGTTTTTTTCTTGCTGATGCGTTTGAGTTCTCTGTGGATTCTGGTTATTAAACCTTTGTCAGAGTTATACCCTGCAAATATCTTCTCCCATTCTGAGGGCTGTCTGCTTGCTCTGCTTACTGTGTTCTTAGCTGTGCAGAAGCTTTTTAGTTTGATCAAGTCCCAGTAGTGTATTTTTGAAGCTGCTTCAATTGCCCAGGGGGTTCTCCTCATGAAATACTCACCCAGACCAATTTCTTCAAGGGTTTTCCCTGCATTCTCCTCTAGTATTTTTATAGTTTCATGTCTTAAGTTTAAATCTTTAATCCAATGAGAGTCTATCTTAGTTAATGGTGAAAGGTGTGGGTCCAATTTCAGTCTTCTGCAGGTTGCCAGCCAGTTCACCCAGCACCATTTGTTAAATAGGGAATCTTTTCCCCACTGAATGTTTTTAATTGGCTTGTCAAAAATCAAATAGCGGTAAGTAGTTGGATTCATCTCTTGGTTCTCTATTCTATTCCAGATATCTACTTCTCTGTTTTTGTGCCAATACCATGCTGTTTTGATCACTATCGATTTGTAGTAAAGTCTGAGGTCTGGTAGTGTGATTCCTCCTGTTTTGTTTTTATTTCTGAGTAATGTCTTGGCTATTCGAGGTTTTTTCTGAGTCCATATAAAACGAAGTAATGTTTTTTCAAGATCTTTAAAATATGACAGTGGAGCTTTAATAGGGAGTGCGTTGAAATTATATATGGCTTTGGGTAGTATGGACATTTTGATAATGTTGATTCTTCCTAGCCATGAGCATGGTATGTTTTTCCATTTGTTAACATTTTCAGCTATTTCTTTTCTTAGAGTTTCATAGTTCTCTTTATAGAGATCTTTCACGTCTTTTGTTAGGTAAATTCCCAAATATTTCATCTTCTTTGGCACTACTGTGAATGGGATAGAGTCCTTAACTGCTTTTTCAATTTGACTGTTGTTGGTGTATATAAAGGCTACCGATTTATGAATGTTGATTTTGTAACCTGAGACGCTGCTGTATTCCTTGATCACTTCTAGGAGTTTTGTAGTAGAGTCCCTAGTGTTTTCCAGATACACAATCATATCATCTGCGAAGAGCGAGAGTTTGATCTCTTCTGACCCTATATGGATACCCTTGATCGCCTTTTCTTCCCTAATTGCGGTGGCTAAAACTTCCATTACAATGTTGAAAAGCAATGGAGACAATGGGCAGCCTTGTCTGGTTCCTGATCTGAGTGGAAATGATTCCAATTTAACTCCATTGAATATGATATTGGCTGTGGGTTTGCTGTAGATAGCCTCTATCAGTTTAAGAAAAGTCCCTTCTAGACCAATTTTCTTGAGTGTTCTGATCGTGAAGGGATGCTGGATATTATCAAAAGCTTTTTCTGCATCAATTGAGAGAATCATATGGTCTTTGTTTTTTAATTTGTTTATGTGCTGAATTACATTTATAGATTTACGTATATTGAACCAGCCTTGAGACCCTGGGATAAAACCAACTTGGTCATGATGTATAATTTGTTTGATGTGTTGTTGGATTCTGTTTGTTAGGATCTTGTTGAATATTTTTGCATCTATATTCATTAGTGATATTGGTCTATAATTTTCTTTTCTTGTTGGGTCTTTTCCTGGTTTGGGGATCAGGGTGATATTTGCTTCATAGAACGTGTTGGGTAGTCTTCCTTCTTTTTCTACATTTTGGAACAGGTTGAGTAATATAGGTACTAATTCCTCTTTAAAGGTTTGGTAGAATTCTGACGTGAAACCATCTGGTCCCGGGCTTTTCTTTTTAGGGAGGTTTTGTATAGTTGATGCTATTTCTGAACTTGATATGGGTCTGTTCAACATTTCCACTTGATTCTGGTTAAGTCTTGGAAGGTGGCGTGCTTCCAAGTATTGGTCTATTTCCTTCAGATTTTCATATTTCTGAGAATAAAGTTTCTTGTAATATTCATTAAGGATTTTTTGGATTTCTGATGAGTCTGTGGTTATTTCGTCTTTGTTGTTTCTGATTGATGATATTAGAGATTTTACTCTTTTTTTCCTGATTAGGTTGGCCAGAGGTTTATCTATTTTATTGACCTTTTCAAAAAACCAGCTTTTTGATTTATTGATCTGTTGCATTATTCTTTTGTTTTCAATTTCATTTAATTCTGCTCTAATTTTGGTTATTTCTTTTCTTCTACTGGGTTTGGGGTTGGAATGTTCTTCCTTTTCCAGTTGCGTGAGATGTCCCATTAAGTTGTTAACTTCCTCTCTTTCCGTTCTCTTGAGGAAGGCTTGCAGTGCTATAAATTTCCCTCTTAGAACTGCCTTTGCAGTGTCCCAGAGGTTCTGATAGCTTGTGTCTTCATTGTCATTTTGTTCCAAAAAATTGGTGATTTCTTTCTTAATCTCATCTCTGACCCAGCTATCATTCAGCATAAGGTTATTTAACTTCCATGTTTTTGTATGTGTATGCAGATTCCTGTTGTTACTCAATTCAAGTTTTATTCCATGATGGTCCGAGAAGATGCATGGAATAATTTCTATTCCTTTAAATTTACTGAGGTTAGACTTGTGACCTAAAATGTGATCAATTTTGGAGTAAGTTCCGTGGGCTGATGAGAAGTATGTGTATTCAGTTTTGTTGGGATGAAATGTTCTGTAGATGTCTGCTAAATCTAAATATTGGATGGTTAGGTTTAAATCTAAGATTTCTTTGCTCAGCTTCTTTCTGGAGGATCGATCCAACACTGCCAAGGGAGTGTTGAAATCTCCAACGATTATGGAGCTGCAGGAAATCAAGTTACTCATGTCTGTTAGAGTTTCTCTTATAAATTGAGGTGCATTCTGGTTGGGTGCATAGATATTAATAATTGAGATCTCGTCATATTGAGTATTACCCTTAACAAATATGAAGTGACCGTTCTTGTCCTTCCTTACTTTTGATGGTTTAAAGCCTACTGTATCTGCAAATAAAATTGCAACACCTGCTTTTTTCTGATTACCATTTGCCTGAAATATGGATGACCATCCTTTCACCCTGAGTCTGTATTTGTCTTTTAAGTTGAGATGTGACTCTTGTATGCAACAAATATCTGGCTTGAGTTTTTGTATCCAGTCAGCTAACCTATGCCTCTTTAGAGGACAGTTTAAGCCATTCACATTGATGGAGAGTATTGATAAGTCTGGTGAAATTTTGGGTATCGAGTTTTTCAAAGGTCCAGTGGACATTTTTAATCCTTTCGCCAGTGTGGAAGTTGGAGTTTGATCTGAAGTTTCTGAGTGAGTTTACTTTTGTGGTATAGGATTGGGTTGGTCATTGTGGAGGATAGGTCTGAGAACATCCTGAAGAGCTGGTTTACTTATGGCAAATTTTTTCAACATATGAATGTCATTGAAGTATTTAATTTCTCCATCATAGATGAAACTCAGTTTAGCTGGATACAAGATCCTGGGTTGAAAGTTTTTTTGCTTTAGGAGATTAAAAGTTGATGACCAGCCTCTTCTTGCTTGAAAAGTTTCAGCAGAGAGATCTGCAGTTATTCTAATATTCTTACCTTTGTACGTTATAGTTTTCTTTCGCCGGGCTGCTTTGAGAATCTTCTCCTTCATGTTAACTTTAGTGAAGCTAATTATGATATGTCTGGGAGATGGCTTATTGGGGTTGAATCGTGCTGGGGTTCTGAAGCTGTCTGCTATCTGAATTTCAGATTCTCTAGGCATGTCTGGAAAATTTTCTTTCATAATTTCATGTAGAAGGGCCTCTGTGTCCTTGGCAGCTACTTCATCATTCTCCGAAATTCCTATAACCCTTATGTTGTTTTTTTTCGAATTATCTGAGAGCTCTCTGAGTGAGTGATCCGTTTTTGCTCTCCATTTCTCTTCCTCTTTGAGAGATTGGGAGCGTTCGAAGACTTTATCTTCAATGTCAGAAATCCTTTCCTCTGCTTGCTCCATTCTGTTACTGAGGGATTCTACTGTATTTTTCATATCTTTGAGGGCTGTAAGTTCTTGTTTCAGTGTGTCTAAGTCTTTGGTGGTTTTGTCTTTAAATTCGTTAAATTCTTGAGACAATTTTTGAATTTCTCCTCGAATTCCTAATTCCATTTTATTAATCTTGTCTGCAAACCAAATTCTGAATTCGACTTCTGACATCTCAGCCAGTTGTTTATGAATGGGATCTTCAATCACATCTGCCGTATCTTTTCTTGGGGGAGTTGATCTATTCTGGTTATTCATGTTACCAGAGTTTTTCCGCTGATTCCGCCCCATGGTTTACTCCCTTTGGTTTTTCCCCTGGGGTTTTATCGAGGGCCCGTACAGTGTTGTGGCCTGAGAAACTGGGGCCCTGTCTGGTGTGGTGGAGCAAAGTGGTTCTGTCTTGTTTTCAGCTGGTTTCTGTTCGATCCTATTGCAACTTCTACTCTGGCTTGAAGTCTCAGCTGTGTGGAAAAATCAGCAATTAAGTCACCCCACCTGCCCACCTCTGGCCCCAGTTGGAAAAGGAGAATCAAACCTTCCTACAATCGCACACCCAGGGCACCGCCTGAAGAGTCCTCAGTCTATTAGCCCAGTTCAAAAGGTCCGAATCAGCTGTCTCAATCGGCACTTGTCTCAGGTGGAAGGGTTCAAGAGCTCTCTGGGAACTGGATCACAGGGGCCTGGTGACTCCTCTGACACAGCTCACCCCAGTGCAGCATGGAGTCAGGAGGAGCCACCCAGCAAACAGAGCAGTCTGGGAAGGTTGACGTCTCCTTCCCCACTTTGCCCCTCCGTCGGACCCAGTCACTGGTATCTCTGCAGATGGCTAACCCAGTTGCCTGCAGTGAACAGACACTCCAGGGGTTTGCACCTGCCTGAATCGCAAGGAAGTCTGCCAGTCCCCCGCAGACTGCCGCTATCTAGCAGGAGGAGATGGGGCCTGACATCTTTGAGTGTTTGATGCAGGTGATGGGAAGGAGGTGTTCACTCAGGCTTAGCCCCGTCCCTGATGGATGCTGCTAACAGAACAGAACAGAACAGACAACTTTGTGAGGTTCTGTCTCTGTTCCTGTCGTCGCCTACAGGAGACGGGCTGTTTTGAGTTCAAACGTCTTTGCTGCTGGAGAATTGCGTCTGAACACCTCTCTGGGTCGGCCCCGCCCTGGAGGCTTCCGGGTTTGTGAGCCGTGTCACCGGTGGCCTCCTCTGGTTGCCCAGGGAGACAGGGGGTGTGGCCTCAGAATATCCAGAAGTGAGCGTTCTGCCGTTAAAGAAAAAACGGCTGTTGATCTACCTCCAGGGCACTGCTGCTCTGGTGTGGGCACTCAGGCGACCCTTTTCTCCTCTGTCCCGCGCCCCAGAGTCAGCACTGAGCGGCCGCAGTTTGTGCTGGGTCCACACCCCTTAAGAGATCCCCCAAGAATCAGAACTCTTGGGGGATGGGCCCCCAGACCCCGATTGGGAGTGGGGCGGGGGGAAGCTAGAGTTTCATTCAGTTTCACACAATACTACGGTCCGGGGAGGGCTCCTGCACTGCACCGCAGGGAAGTGCCGCCAAGGCTTGATTTCCCCTCAGCAGAGTGCCCTCTCCTCGCTCACGTGTCCCAGAGTCAGCGCTGACCTGACGCAGCTCAGGCACTGTGCACTCCCCTCGAGAAATCACCCAAGGAGCCGAACTCCTGGGGGATAGGCCCTCAGACCCCGAGTGAGGGTAGGGGTTCTCAGCTCTCAGCAGGGAGGCCAGAGTCTGATTCAGTCTTGGGCCCCGTATGCCTGGGGAGGGTTGGTGCACTGCACCGCAGGGAAGTGCCGCGAGGCGTGACTCCCCCTCAGCCCGGTGCCCTCTCCTCACTCGGCGCGCCTCAGAGTCAATGCTGACCAGTCGCACTCAAGGGGACTGTCCACTCCCCTTGAGAAATCACCCAAGGATCCGAAGTCCTGGGGGACAGGCCTCCAGACCTCAGTGGGCGGGAGGGGAGCGCCGGGGATTCAGGGTTGCCGGCAAAGGATTCCCAAAGTTTTATTCAGCCCTATGTCCGGCAGGAGAACGCCACGGCACCCCAGTAGGGGAGGTAGGTCCAGTTTTTAGAAGGTCTCTCCCGTGGAGTGTAGTGGGAGGTCCTTTAATTTCTGCCCGCTTGTTCAATTATGGGGCTCTAGAGCCGGTCTCATGGGGGAGGGGGACTCCCGTCCGCTTGGTGGTGGATTTTGTACCTTTTGTTTGCGTCCTTGTGATCACAACTTGCCTCAGCGGTGTTGATGTGCGTTCTTCAGCCTTCTCTCTTGGTGAGGCTCAAGTCCACCAGGATACTTACTAAATTCCTGTCCCTTAACTCTCCTTCTGGACGGGAGCCTTTGTTGAAAGCTGGCTTCAGTCCGCCATCTTGTCTCCCCTCTCCACTCAACCTTTCAACCAGGAATGTTTGTGCAGTCTACAACTTGTGCATTTATGCAGCGGCCTCGAAATCTTTATTTTGGTTGAGCAAACACATTAAATGCAAAATTTTTCTCCAAAAGGTTTACATTGTTATTGAGTATATGCTTACTCTCTTCTTATGGTAAGTTTCAAAATTGCAGCAAAAGAGCATGGGTGATATCTGGATTCACTTGTCAGAATAATAGCAAATCCAATGAGAATTTCAAAATAACTCAAAATTTAGTGGATTTTTTTGTCACCTGTGACAGGGGAATCTTTTCTCTCACTCAGGCTTTATTTTTTAAGAATCAGATATGTGGTAAACTCTGTAAATATTGGGAAAGTTATCCTTAGCAGTTATTGTATTTTCTCACAATAAAAAAAAATGTACTCATATGAAATCCATACTTTTCTTACATTGATATACCCTGTGGAAAGATTAGTTTCATATATTCTTTTTCAAAAACTATAAAATGAGTATTTGTGTGTTACATACACTCCTGGACAACAGGAATCTTTCTCTTTAGAATAAACAATGTTAGAGGACATTTATCATTCCACTATAGACTCAGAGCAGAGACATATAAGAAAGAATATTTCTAAATAACATAGACAAGTGTTTAAAATAAAAATAAAATATTTTTTTGAAGTTTTCAATCTGGCTGCAAATTACTAAGTTCATTTTTATCATTGTTTCATGTAAAAATGAGTGAACTATCTCCTGAAAAATCATGCTTCATGTGTGATTAAACTGATTTATTTCTACTTCTAATTCCACTTACTTTAAAAAAAATGCTAACATTGAAAGAAAGAGGGAGCCTTTAGAAGCTGACAGAACTTTAGTTTTCAAGTGAAATCATGGATTGGACTCCATGCTTGTCCTCACCATGATCACTGGCATTTACAGGAAGGAATTTGTGCAATGGGCAGGAAGATTATTGCTAACGCCATCCAGAGATGATGAGCCTTGCATTTAACAAACATAACTTCATATTTTCCAAGGCCAACCTTTGGCTAGGAGTCAGAATATATCCTTATGGCAGTTAGGCCGGGGACGCAAGTTATTGACTGACGTAGCATGAAATACCACCAGGCCTTAGAAGGATAGCAGACTATCCTAACTAAAGGACACTTAATTGAGACTGTAAAATCTCCATGGCAAATTATAATATGTAATTTGCACCATTCGTGTATCTGCTGCACACACATCAATAGCATGGATTATTCTCCAATCGTGAAAAAAATCACAAACTGCTAAATATTATATGCAAAGTGCAGCACTTCTCTCCATCTGCAGCCTTTGGAGTTTTGTTCCATATAGCTGCTTAGCAATCTTCCTGCCCCGTATTTGACTTCCATTTGACGTTTAAGAGGCACACTGCTATTTCTGTTTTGGAATTTCTCTTGTGCAACTTAGTCTGACAACTCTTCCACCACAAGAATACTTACATGAGTAAAACTTGAGTTGGGAGGGACGTGGGTAATGAAAGTGGTTTACAGAGCCATTACTCTCTGCTTCCTGCACTATACAAAGTCTTCCTATTCACTAACTGATGTCTTCTCGGAACTGGGGAGCTGAGAATGAAATGTACAGTTGTGGACATTTTAGTTCCTATCAACACTCCCACTTTGATGTATTCTTAAACTGATTTCTCACTTCTTATGGTGAAGGGAGGGAATTCAACACGTGAAGCTTCTCTACCCTTTCACTACCTTGCTGGTAGATTTACAGAAACTGCAAGGACTAGCCCACACCTAGGTGACGACTGCATTCAGGGACCTGCTCTACTTTTCAGGAAAACTTTCCTAAAGGCTGAGATCAGAGAGCCAATGACATCCTGCTACTCCGGGCTGAAGAGAGGTCACCTGGGTGCCCCCTAATGCCTCCAGTTCTCATGAGTGCAGCTCCAGGCTACAGACCTTTCCCTTTTCCCTCCTTTCTTAAGAAGTTTTTCTCCTATCTCTCATATTATCTGTGTTCACTCTGATACTAGAGTGTCAGGGATTTACCATCATTTAAAATTGTTATCTTTCCCCAGGAATATCAACATTTCAAGGAAGACTTTCAGGATTAGATTTTCGTAGTTATCAGAGAAATATCTAATGGTGGGGATTTCAACCAACCAATAAATAAGGCATGCTACTAGCAGTGGTATTTTGCATGGGTGGGTGTTTTTCTGGTTCTAACTCACTATATCATAGTATATATAATTCTGTTTAGTGAGCTCCATGCCAGATACTATGCTAAGTATATTGAAGTTATGATCTCATTTAATCAAGCACAAAAAACCGCCTTTGCCTACTTTTAAGGTTGGTGTAGACCCAACAGTGTACATACTGTTCTTGTTTCTACCTACAGCTTTTATTACCTGAGGCTGCAATGTGTGCCTAACCTGGGTGGTTTAAGAATCATTCATTCTGCAAAAATGCATTGTGTTCCTATTACAGTCTAAGTTTTTATTGATTCTAAAGTGAATTATACATGATTCCTCACTTCAAGGATTTCATTGTTCAGTAAGAAAGATACATATATGTATATAAATGATATTATTACAAGGTAGGTGATAGAGGTACTCAAGATATCTTCTCTTCTAACTCTTCCTGCACTGGCAAAATTGTTGATTACTTGTCTGGTCCCTGTGTACCTGCCAATTTATTTGTGTCCCCAGATCATGTCTCACCCATCTTTGTAACCATATTTTCTAACTTTATTTTACAAAAATATTAGATGATAAAATCAGATATATTCTTTTATATTATGGATAGAGAAACTGATACTAACAGAATTTGAAGATTTGTTCCAAATTTTAAAAATACCGAAAGATCAGAGGTGGGGTTCATATCTAAGTCTTTTGGAACCGGTTAACACACTCTTACCTCGACATCCTACCTGTATTGACATTCCTTTTCAGAAATCAACATGACAACAGTGTACATGTAAGCCAGAATGCTAAATACACACATCTCCAGTGATTTCTAGTAATCTACAGATCACCCAAGTGCAAATGATCTACCTTGTGGCTTATCTGTTAAAAATGATTGCTATCAGAGAGGCTTCCATTGCAATCTAATACACCTCTGAGCCTTTCCCCCTTCCTTAGCACTTTCACAGGAAATGAAAACTACTGAGATTCTGTTAGTAGTCTAAATACAACATAATTTAAACAATAAATCTGATATACCCCATCCATTGCCAATTAACACATCAGCTAAGTTTAACATGCGTGACTTTTAACAGATGCACCCTGCATTGACATAGACGATTTAACATTTCTTGCACATATTTCATTGTAATTTACATTTGTAAATTCTGTTTTGGGTAGACGTAACTCAGAATTTGGGTGTATATTTTTCTCTGAGGGTGCCTGCCCCCAGGTGATACTTCATAACTTTATACTCTCGAAGGTTCAAAACCCTATATATTCCTACTAGGCAAATATTGGAACTGCAGCCTCTCTTTCTGAATTGCCATGGATGATGGCATTTTGTGGAAAAGACTGCTAGGAACCTTCCAGTAATAAACCTTCCAGATGAGCAACAACATCTTTCCAAACACAGAGAGCAAATTCAGACTTGTCACGGTGACCATTCACTCAGGAAGCCATTCTGTACAGTAGTGTTTAGGCATTATTTTTAAACACATAAGCTCCCAGGTGTGATTTCAAAAGACTAACCAAGATGAAGCTATCAAAATTAGAGAAAGAAATAGAGAGAGAAATAAGCCTCTGTTTACTTTAAACAAACAGAAAAAAACTTTCCCTTCCACTTCTTTCATCAGACTTTCTCCTATTCCATCCAGATGGAGAGCACCGCAGGACACCCTTAAGGCAGTGGTAGTCTCACCAAGCATAGTGCTGCCTATAGAACACATGCAGAGTTTCCATGAAGATTAGAAACACACAAGGGTTTTTGTCTCTTTAGAACAAAAAGTACATTGCACTTGACAATAAACCTGTCATTTTAAGTCTCACGAGTTTCAATTTTATAAATAACAGAGTTTGGAATGAAACCATATAATTTTGCCCAGAATTCAGATTAATATTATTTACTCTGATAGATATGGTCCTAAAATGTATTCAAGTGATGAGGTGTTGATTATATATATTAATATGGCAATTCTAATAACAACCTGGGTCATGCAAACTGCCTTACTAAGCTACGACAAGAACCTTTCCCATTCCGTACAAGAGACAAACAATTAAATATAAATAGTTGCCCAGTTAGTTAATCACCATCTTGCTCTCCCAGAAAAAAAGTCAATTATCTCAAGGCAAGCACATGAAAATTTGGGAGGGTAGAGAGGGAGAGAGAGAGAATAAAAAAGAGAGAAAGAGATTGGGTGGAAAAATGAGGAAGAAAGAGAAAGAGGGAGAAATAATACAGAAAATGTGTCCCGGATTCTCTCTAAGGCTTTATGTCTAGGATGATATAATTGCCCTTCTATTACATAGTTCTGAAGACTTAAGACAACGAAAGACTAACCCTAACATATGTAGCAGAAAGAACCTCCATAGTTGACCACCTCCCTTCATTGACACCTCCTTAAGTCGACCAAATTTTCATAAACCAGACATGCGCCACATGTACTTATCAGTACAGTAGGCCTAGTTCCTCATCTTGACCACCTTTGGAAGTGGACCAGTTTGTTACTTTGTGTGGTCAACTCACAGAAGTTTTCCTGTATGTTATAATCACATGCAGCAAAGAGCATTCATTAATTGGAGAATAAAACAAGTAGAGTACCTAACCGGAAAAACAAGATAAGAAACATTAATCAAGCAATATATAATCTCCACTAACACCACTGCCTGCCGAAGCATGCCAAAGCTAATATTCCAGCAATATAAACAAAATCATAATTAAAGCCTTCTATGTCAAATCACACAGTTTTGGGTTCTTCACATAGCATTTGTTCAATTCATAGAACTAATTTCTTCCCTCTTTTTAATGTTTGCAGAAAGGATCTAGTGGATCATTTCAGAAATTAGTTTGGCTCCAACAACCCTGGGGTTAACCAAGCTGACAGATTCAGCACAGTCAAGTATTTTAATGTAAAGATATACTGCCAGCTCTAGACCCAGTGACAAGATGAAAATCCAAGAACAGACATAAAACACCCACGAAGAAATGACAGAGCTTGAAGTCAGCATGAATAATTTCTGAACCATAAATTCACAAAGGGAAGAGGGAGAAGAAAAGAGAAAAGGAGAAGCAAAGAGGAGGGGAAAGGGGAAAGTGAGTGGCTCGTTCCACCCACCTCAAATACTGAATTTAAGAGCCTGATGCACATTCATGTTTCCCACTGACAGCACTTCAGATGTATCTCCTGGCTCACAGTCATGGGTCCACTGGGAGCTCTGCTTCAATGTGCTGAGAGGGAAGTGTGTGCCCAGTTTGGTGGTTATGCCTTTTCACATTAGCTACAGGTATCCTTGTCCCGTGCACAGCTGTGCATAATGGAAAACATGTACCCTTCACAACAGCTTCCTCAGCCTTCCTTTTCCTTCCCCAGACAGGATCTACTATCTGTCTTTTCTTCTGCAGAATATTACCATTTGATGGGGCTCCTCAAACTATATTTGGAGCCTGAGAAATACCTCTTCTCCCTTCACCTTCAGTACAGCTGAGATCAGCAATTCTGTTAATAGTTTCCAGGTTTGACCTCTAGGGAACTAAGATACTCCTGGAATTTACTTTTCCTCACAAACAAAGCTAGCAGAATACTTCAAAATCTATCCTTTCTGATTAGCACATTCAGATAGAAACTTTCTTGTATCTTTGCTTACTCCATTTCTTGTCAATATTTAAATTTGACAAAAACAAAAATAAAAAATACTTAAATATGAATTTAAAGTTCATATGTGATTAAAAATCTGGAATTTTTTAGATTAAAAATGAGATATAAAATATAATTTTGCATCATTATACACATCCAAGAGAAAAAACCTGTAGGTTGGCCAAATACGATGCCCCCATTGACATGTCTTGCTTGGTGATCCTTTGTGCTACTGTGCATGTAATATGTTCACAGAGGACGCCATCACATTCTCTCGAAACTGCACACCTCTTGGCAGCAACAGCCAAGCACAAAATCTAGAACAGAAGAGGCTTTCAATAAATGTCTACTGAGTTAAATTGAAGCACTAGCGGCCTCTTAACATATTGGGATCTGACTCCAACTTTCTTCAATGTGTGTATTATAATTTAGCGAGGGATATCTAAGTAGAAAGAAAAATAAAGAGGGAAGAAAATGTCACAACTTATTCCACCCCCACTGACTTCATCCCTCTACCACTTCCTGGAAATAGGCATTGGGAGCAGGTTACCATGATGCTGGTCTGCAAACTAGTTTTGATATTGATTACTACGGCAGGCATTATGAAGACCCAAGCAAACAGCACAAAATATTTGGAGAGATAAGCAGAGGTGCTCCTTGAACCCAAGGACATCTTTCTATATAGTTGTATGCTAGATTTATCTCTGAAGCTAAGCTATGGGAAAAGTAGAAAAGGATATGGGAAAAGGAGAAACTAAGTATCTGAACAACTAGTACTAGGTGAGCCGAAGGTAAAGCAATTATAAATAAGCAGAAGCAAACTCAGCTTTTAAATTATCTTAGGTGTAGCTTAAAACAATGTGGTAAGCATCCTGAAATCAGTTCAGTTTTCTGAAATAAAGCAGGTCTCTTCAAATAAAACATTTTCAGCCCTACACATGTACATTTTATTTTCAATACAATACTCTTGGTGAAGAGTTCCTATAAGCAGGTGGCACCTGTGGCTCAAAGGAGTAGGGCGCCAGCCCCATATACCAGAGGTGCTGGGTGCTGGGTTCAAACCCAACCCTGGCCAAAAAACTGCAAAATAAATAAATAAATAAAGAGTTCCTATAAGCATAAAAGCCATAAATTATACTATGCAGCAGCACACTGGATAATAATTAGAATGTGCAAGTCTGTCATTTTTGATGTCAAAAATATCAGAAGTATGATTTCCGTAATGATCTCCTTTTCTGAAAGGATTCCAGTTACAGACAAAGGAGCTGTCTTTGCAAAGCAAGGGATGTGTAGTTCGAGAAATATTGATTTATAGTGGATATTTACAATCACACTAAACATGGTTCTCCAGCAAATATCCATTTAATTATTGATAAATACCCTGATGTCACTATTATGCTCAATATCTAGGCATTCAAGTTACGTTTCTTGGTAACCTTCTATATAAATAGCTATCCAAATTTTCAGATGGCTTCCGTTTTAGGTTTTTATTTACTTTCAATTGTATTCTGCCTCCTTCGTAATAGAACAAGGTCATTCATTCCTACCTACACTGTTCTACAAAGGTTACTGTGTACACATTATAAGTGTGTAGCCCCCATGAACAAGTATAGCAGCACATAGCTATGTTCAGTTTGGCTCCAAAAGTGTTAGAAATGCATGACTTTTTTTTTTTTTTTTTTTTGACATAAGGTAAGTTTGCCAGCTCACAACAATTCTTACTCCTCCCTCATGATTCCACTCACATATTTACAATTAACTTCTTAGTCCCTGTGACTATCAGAGTTGGCAAGCACTAGCCTAGAGACTAGGGTTCCCAGATGCAAGAAATGTACCTGAAGCTGTCTAGGTCCCTTCCATCAGCTTGACTGAGTCTGGTGAGCACTAAATGTTACAGACATTCATTCACTGATGTTTACTGAGTAACATCTGTATGCCTGGTCCTATCCTTGGAACTGGTGACACAGCAGTTTCAGCAGGCAGCTTCCATTCATGCTTGGAATGGGAGGGAACATCAGCAATACATAAATACATTTCAGGGGGTGATAAATATTATGTAAAGAAAAATAAAGCAGAGGAAGGAGCATGTGATGGAGGATGCTATTTGCAACATTTTCGGGAAAAATTCCCTCTGAGCAGGCACCCGAATGAAGTGACACATGAACAATGCAGATATCTGGAGAAAGAGCTTTCCAAGGAGACACAGGCCTCCTCTGAAGGAAGCCCCATCTTGACAACCATAAAGCTTCTGCCTCTACCACATTCTTTTGATTTCCTAAACTGAAAATAGAAGAAAATTTGCTCGTGGTTTGCTACTTAATTCTGACAGGGTATTTTACACTTAATTTTTTAAAAACCAAATGGAAAATAACTCAATTGTTTTCAAACTCTTCTTTCACCATCACAACTTGATGCTTTTCTTACCAATGAAACAATGTTAATATAATTTTTCTTCTCTGGAGGAAAATGTCTATTGAAAGAAAAACACACTTCTGGGAAACTGTCTTACCCCGAAACCCAAGGTTACTTTAAAGATCGACGAGGATGCCTAACAAAGTGGCGTGTGTATGTTGAAAAGGACCACATTTGTTTTTGTACATTTTTTAACAGAATAAATGAATATTCTGCCTACTTCCTTCCTTCCCCTAAAACAGTAAGCAATGGTTATAAGTGAGTAAAGAAGCATAATTTGTGTTTTTAGAATGGCCCTTATTTTAGAATTCTACAGAGACCTGAGAAATTATTTTCATCAATTCCCTTTGGGGAAAAATAATAAAACTAAAACTCTGAAGGATTAAACGTTTCTAAGAACAAAGAGCCACTTATTGGCCAAGGTGGAACCTGAACCCAAGGTACCTAATTTTTAGACTAATACTTTTACATTGTCTATAGCACATTGTAATAGTGAATTAAAAAAAAAAAATCTAAGAACTACTATTGAGACTTGTTATTTCCCAGCTTAAGGTCTAACACCCACGGGGTGTTCAGTATTCCTCAGCCCACCTCCCAACACTGGATCTAAGCTACAGGAATGTGAAATCACGTTCCAACAGGCAGACTAATTGTCTCCATATTGACATGGCTGTACTCTGCATCCCATCCCAGTTTGTGACTATAAAGTGCTAGATTGCATAGGACCCTTACAAATGCTTTAAAAAGGCATTAGTAGGGCCTGCTGGATCAGAAAGTTGATTTCCAAGAAATAGCACTCATTGAAGTCTAAAGCCACTTTTGGTTCTCTGCAGATGGCAACTACGGGAAAGAGGACCCCATCCATCTGCCAGTGGGCTGAATTTATGCAGAATCACTGGACTCATAAGTCCATCTGATTCCCAACCTTGCGTATCGTTATATCATTTTACTACTGTGAGAACACTCATTGGTTATTTCTTTGCTCATCTTATTTATAAGTGAAAAACAGTTCTATGAATTTATATATTAAAATATACTAGTTGACAGTCATGGAAAAGGCCAATATAGAAATACTTGTTAATAGCACTTCAAATTGATTTGCCTTTTAAGAGTAACATAATTTAGATAACATGCTTTGCTTTTATCTAAAATGAAACTATCGATCATTAAAAATTTCTAACACCATAAAATTTCTAACACCATTATCAAAATATGCTACATCTATAGCATAGCTATATAGCTATTATGTTTTTGCCAACATAATAGCATGCTAGTACTCTTCATAGTGTCTCCATTAATGCCAGAAACTGTTCAAATTATGGGTTGAATTTCTATGTATATTATATATTAATTAAAACATGTGAGTTATATATCTACATGTAGGTTCAGTTAAGTTCAATGCACATATATTAAGTAACTATTCTATACTAAGAGCCGATAATCAAAACACAAATAAGAACTGACAGCTAAATTCAAGGAGCTTAGATTTAATTTAGAGTTTCACTCAGATGTCAGGAGTCTGATAATCCTCTACTCATTTATTTTTTATTTATATTGTAGTAATATCATCCATTTCCAACTAATCCAACAACAAAGACCCTATGCCTTCGGTCGATGTCATGAACCTGGATGATCCCAGTCCTGAAGAAAGTGAAGCATGTTAAACTCTGAGGAAGACATGTGGAGGGGAAAGGGTAGCTTGTACGTATAGTAGGCTCTCAATAAAATTTTGACAATTGAACAAAAGTAACTCAATTTTTTCTTCCAATTTAGGGCCCACGGAAGACAGTAGTATCAGGACTCCCTATCACATGCCCTCCCTGACCCGTCATACCCTCAGTCTCCTCCTACAGTCACAGCTGGGAAGCCTGGACCCCAGTGCTGAGGATGAGCCTTAGGAGGGAATAGGGTTCTGTGATGTTTCTAGAAGTAGTGAAGCCAGAATTGCCTGGCACTTGTAGGGAAGAAACATCTAAAATCACCTCATTGTTAATTTGGAAATAAGATGCATGTTAAAAATTTTTAGAGCATATCCTTTATTTACTAGAAGTTTTGAGAAGCAAAATATCACAATTTAAGATATAATGTACTCTAGAAATTCAACTGTCTGTAAAGACAGGCATTTCTTGGTTTCTAAAGGTTAAAAAAAAGGGGGGGGAGCATTTACAGAAGTTTAGACTAAATAAACAAAGCTTATTTTTAACATATTTTTAATATATTTTAATAAGAAACAAAATGCCTTCCAACTTCTACTTTCAATTGAAAAAAGAGGATGGATGACAGTTGAAATATTTAGTAATATTCTCTTTGTCCAAGGAACTTTCTTTTGAAGAACTTGTGGTTTGTGAAAAGAAGCAAAATTTACTACTCCCAAATAATTGCTCTATTTTACTAAAAATCTGTACATCTTTATTTTGGTATTTCTAATAGCAACACATACAATTCTTTTCCATGTATAAGAAAGCGTAGAAGAAACCAATGTAGTATGAAAGCTATAATTTTCTTCTAAATCTAATAAAAGCCTACGGATTATAAACTGTAGCAACTCTCCTGAAATTTTAGACAAATGATATGAATATTTGGGCCCAGGCATGGTGGCTCATACTTACAATTTCAGAATCTTGGGAGGTTAGGAGGGTGCAGTGGCTCATGCCTATAATCCTAGCACTCTGGGAGGCCAAGATGGGTGGATTGCCTGAGCTCATGAGTTCAAGACCAGCCTGAGCTAGAGCGAGACCTTGTGTCTAAAAATTGCCAGGCATTGTGGAGGCTCCTGTCATCAGTCCCAGCTACTTGGGAGGCTGAAGCAAGACAATCACTTGACCCCAAGAGTTTGAGGTTTCTGTGAGCTGTGATGCCAGAGCACTCTACAGAGGGTGACAAAGTGAGCCTCTATCTCAAAAAAAAAAAAAAAAATTTTTTTTTTTGAAGCACAAGAACTGCTTGAGGCCAGGAATTTGAGATCAGCCTAGGCAACATAGTAAGATCTTGTCTTTAAAAAAAAAAAGTATAAATATTTAAATGAAATTTGTAAGGAGATACAGCCTAAATGTACCCTGCATGGACATCAGTTTGAACATCTATAGACAAAAATTCAGATACAATATAATATTCAAAGTATTGCTATAAACATAAAATAATAAAAAAATATTAAAACTTGAGTCCACAGTCTAACTCTTTCATTTAAAACTGAAGAAACAGAATTCAGGTAATTTTTTTCCTTTACTTTCACAAAATTGTATTATTTGCTAATGGAACACAATTGGGTTTTCGCCAAAGTTTACCACTAAACTGGGACTACCTCTAACTAGGATACTGGGCTTTTAAATGATAGTGATTTACTTAGTAGGCTATATCTCATTTAAAAAATAAGAGCATTTATTTACCCTTTCCTACTAAAAAATTTCAACTAAAGCAAGAGTAAGAGGTAGCCAGAAAAAGGCAAGGAAGGGGAAAGGAGAGAAAAATTTCATCCACATTAGTATTTTGACCAAGGCTGACCACTGAAAAATTTAGCGTTTTGTCACTCCGTACACTCGTTCTATCCACGGTGCCTGATTCCATTAGAAACGGTGATGACTAGTTAGTGGAAAATCCTCAATGTTGATCAAGGCAGGATTTTTTTTGTGAGTATAAGTTTTATATCTGGTAGATATTATGGAAGATAAATTAATTCTGATGTGGGTAGATTGAATTAAAGTCTACAGAGTTTCGTGTATTGAAAGGAAAATGAATTACCCTATTTTGGAAGTTGTATACAGTTGGCAGCCCTGGAATTTGTAGCTACAACAAAGACTGCAGTGTACCAGGGCGAACAATCACTATGTTAGATAGCATCTACCAAACCTGCCCGCTTGCAATTGATTCTGTTTCTAGCCTCTCTTTGACCCCACCGTTACCCTCAAATCCCACTCAGCTTCCATGCCGAGTTTTTTATGCCGCCGCTATTTTCTCTCCACGTAGTTTCTTTCCAAACCAACATCCATGTTCCACTCATCAACCACCGCTTTAGAAAGCTTCAGGCTGGATGGCCAGGCATGAAGTGCTGGCAGGTGGTGTAGCTGTTAGCCAGCCTTGTATATCACAGGAGATCTGATGCTATCAAATTCCTTTTCCCCCAAAGACTAAAGAGAGCAAGCCTTTGTGAGCATGCAGGAGGGGGATGAAAACAGTTTGTCTCCTGAGCAGCCAGCCTTTGTCATATTACAAATGAAATCACTTCGGAAATTTAGAGAATTAATATCATAATGAAGACGGGAGTACCCATTAGGGTGGTCTAATGTTGCTCTGGAGAAATGTGATGGATGCCCAGTGGCTGCAAGCCCTTATTTGCAGAGAGTCACCTCTGCAGTTGCCATTATTAGGAAGATGTCTGAAGCAGAGGATCAGACACAACCATTGCAAGATGAGATAGTGTTTGACTGGTTTCCAGGGAACCGAAGGATACAAGCTTAGTTGTACCTGTCACTATGGCTCCCAGCATTTTCCCCCTTAATGTCTTTTTTAGCTGTAGGAAGTTTCTCTTTAAAGATTCAGTGCTTTCCTAATGGCAAAAAGTGAGTGATGGGGAGCATATAAAAATGTTATATAGATAACAAATGAATTCAGTCTATTTTAAGACGTGTGCCAGCCCTAAAGAATGATTTTATTTAGCTTCAGTTTTCTCTTGAAAATAAATTTAGCAAACATTCTGAAATGAACACACCCCTGGCATTCCCATGTTCCCTTTCCCTTCTAGGTAAAACATCCCTGGCTTTCCGTTACAATATATGTGCCTACCCAAAATAAGATCTGCATTTGATGCTCTTTCCTGCACTAAAGCCTAGAAAACGGTACTTCCAGGAATTATTGTAAAAATGTAATTGAATCATCATTTCTGTATTCAGATATCTCTCTGTTGTACTGCTTTCCAGTGACATTGGTACACATAATAGGAGATGGGAGTTTCAAAAACCCCTTATCAATTCCAGGCAAGATAAAATGGAAGGAGAATTTCCCTAAGAAAATTTCAGAGGGATGGAGAGGAAAAGGGATGCCTGGAAAATAAGATTATACCTACTTTTTCTCCACTACAGCTAGTTCTTTTGTCTGTCATATTTGAATTTATACATTTTGTATTTCTCATTGTGGTGATCAACTAAGTAATATCCCTTCTCAGCTATATTTCTCTTCCCATATCTGTCCCTTTTCAAGACAGGTTTATAAGGCAGTCCATTCTCTTGATGGGTTCAGATACAATTTTCTATTTGAGACTACCACAAAGATACGATCATCCAGATTTTGTAGATCTTGGTCAGTTATAATGGCAACCAGAAATTATCTCCAGTGCTTTTCACAGCATGCATAAAAACAAAATAGCAAAACTTTACTAATCGATTAGAGAGCAAGCTTGGACTATTACAGGATTAGTTCAGTGAATAACCGGGTTCTTTCTGTTAAGCTCCTTTTATTTTCTTACTGTCCTCTGTATTCTGTACAGAAGTATAGTGCATAGAACACTATTACTATTTGCGTTCTTTTGCATGAAGGACAGTGAGCCTGAGGGTCCAATAAAATCTCTCCCATCTGAAATGATGATCTGGAAGCTAAGCTAACTACTGTCTGGGTTGTCTCTGGTCCCCTTTGAAGGAGCCATGACTAATCTCATTCATAATGCCTTCCTGCAGTTCTAAGAGAGGAATTTCTATTCAACCTACAAATACAAAAACTTGCTCATCCTCTATATGGATATCCTTTTGGGGACCTTATTATATTTCAAATTTGCATTTCACCCACATATCCTTTTATCCCTTAACTTTATCAGGTATCCAAGTCTCCACCACCTCCCAGATTTTCATCTCTAAGAGTAATGGGTATATATTTTCTTGGTAACCAATCCAGTGTAAAGCATATAGTAAAGACTTCATAAATAAATATTAACTGGAATCAAACTGATGTAACAAGTTAATGAAAGGAACTTTCTAGAACTCAACATAGATAAATAAATCCTATGTGTGGAAAGAAATGTACATGGTCACTTCTCTGTATTGTTTTTAGTTTTCTTCCAAACCAAGATATATATTTTGCAATAATAAATAAAGTCATCCTTTCTAATGAAAATAAAAAGAGTCTTAATGAAAGTAATGTGCCCCCACTAGCATTCATACCCTAAAAATGACAAATGTGATCTTGGCCAGAGAAGAATCTAATGAAAACAATGACATTAAACATAGCTCTTCCGTGTTCGGTGCTCAATAAGTGAGCAGCGGGCTCTCTCTTTCTAGCTTACAGAAAACAGGAGGTAGCAGTTTGCAAGGAGCAGCGTTTTAATGTGATTGGACTATAACAGACAATCTATTTACAGCATGCTCTGGGGAGCTTATAAACAAATGTTGAGTAATTTCAGCCAGCAGTAATTACCCTTGCAGCTGACAAGGATAGCATGAGACTTTCTCCTTCACCTTCAGCCCAGTCCAGAAGGCAGTGTACACAATGCCACTTCTAATTATTTCTGCATTTCTATGGCTAAAGACCAAAGTGTGTTATTAGAGAACATTTTAGAAGCTTTTAAAAAGCTTATTTATTAGGACAATTAAAAGTCATCACTATGACAGCAAATAAACGATTCCATTCTCAGGAATGCAGTATCAAATGAGCTTCTGCCCACTTACCTTTAAGGCAATGTGGACTTGTCTCATGTTGCCTTTTGTGAAGAGCTGAGACTAAAGCATGATAATAAAAGGAAAGAGTATCTGGGACGCATTTGGTTTAATGCTGAGATGAGTCTTTTGCTTTTTAAATTTTCAAGCAATTTAGGGCTTCTAACTGAAGTTATTTCTCAAAAGTCACAGAATTTAGAAACCTGTGTGTGAAAAGGAAGGTGTGCAGTCACTCCTCGGTGTGTGTGTGTGTGTGTGTGAGAGAGAGAGAGAAAGAGAGACTGATAGTGATAAAATGCATGTGACCCTACTCTCTTTTGCTGCGTCTCACAGGAGGCACTAGATTACCCTGGCTAGTCAAAGGATTTTATCTGGAAGGGTCACTCATATTGCATCAGTCTGACATAAGGAAGATGTTAAAAATTCAAAGATCTAAAAATAAACCTCCAGCAGATAAGCTTCCAAAGGAGTGCTGAAGGAGTAAAACAATTATGCAGAGCAATCACCCTGAGCATTTGTAATTAACAATCAAATTACTTCCCAGAAGTGTCCAACAAGAGAACTTTTGTTGAACATTTCTATACGTGCCAAACTACCCCAAAGTAATTGAGGTAATCAGTGAACTGTGGTGTGTGTCGGTTCTCAAACACTATGGCCAGTTTGACGTTCACCGAGCTTCTGTCCGCCTCAGTAAGTTCGGTTCAGATCCTGACTGCAGGAATTGACAGCAGATATCTAATCCCACAAAGTATATTATTTACATTTTTTTGATACGTTACATTACATTACTTTCTGTCATGTTACATTTCATCACCAACGGATAGAATGTTGTATAACCTCATATGACATGATGACAGGTCTCTCTCTCTCTCTCACACACACACACACACACACAGACACACATGTGAGTGCACACCCCACAACATTTTTAAATCAAAAGATGAGCCAGGTGAGTCTAAGGAAATGTTTTGGATTTTGACTCTGAAATACCCCCCAAAGCCCTCCCTCTTAATAATATTTACAACTTTACCAAAACCACGATCCTTTCCTGACAATAACATCGTATTTCCCAGCACAGCAATGCCTATACTCATCCAATATATATTTTGCCAGCTGTTTAGTAACTATTCTTAAATGTGTCATCATATTGTATAGTGGATGACAAAAGCACATTCTGCAATGTAAAACAACCATAAGCTGCAAATTAGATTCCTTGAAAGAAACACCCAAAAAACAAATGACGAAGTTTAACAATGCACCATTAGATGCATGTCACCACCATGGCTCTGCACTCATTTCTGAAATGTTATTGGCAGAGGGACAATAATTTGTCCTTGTTCTTGAGACTGGCAGGTGTCACTTTGGCCAGTGTGGGATGTGAGTGACAGATATTTTACGGCTGAAGAAATGAGAATGCAGAAATTCAAGAGCACCTCTGGGATTTCTCTGGTCATTTGTGGGCAGTGCAAGGGCAGGGCGGGCTGCAGTGCTAACGCAGGATGGCTTGTTGGTGCAACCACTGCGGGCAGCTGCTGATTCACAGCATTTTAAGTACTGTTGCTATTAACAAGGGCGTGTTTCTGCTTTGATGGGAGCATGCAGAAAACTGCTGTTTAGGTTGTCTGCTGTACAGTAAACTGCTGTAATTGTTTTCCTATGCCTCATTCAAAATCTGGTAAAGCTGAATTCAGTAGGAAGTTGCTTACAGATTCAGTATTTTTGAACACATGTTTTCATACACATGAATATAATCTATCAAGAGGCTGGAAGTTTATTTATTTATTTTTATCCTTTATCCAAAAAGATCAAACTACTTTAGTTTTATAACAAAAAAAGAAGACGACGGGGGAGGAAAAGTTTCTCATTAGAAGATATTTAAGTGATAATAGGTAACAATAATAATAAATTAGAAGGCAATGCAGGAGCAAAAATAAGAGATTTTCCTTCTCTAATTTTAATATAGGTTAAAGAGAAATTAAACATTTAAATTATAATGAAAAAATAGCTACAAAGCCTTTGAACATATTTAAACTATATTTTAAATATACTTCTTAGGTTCACTTTTCTTTATTAGATAAAATAGTGACTTTTTAGAATAAAATTTTCCAAATATATTATGTACAAATTGTAGATGTTTAAGGGTTATAAGGAAATGGTTAAAACCAACAAAAAGTCCAATTATTTTTACAAATATTCTCCAAAATTCACAGACATATGCTTAAAAAGGAAAGATAAAATTTCTTCTTTGTAAAGTACAACATAAGACTATTAATGCACTTGTACTTTTAGTACTATGTGCAGTGTTAAGATTGCAAAAAAAATTTTTTTCTCTTGTTTTAGGGCTGAGTCGTCCCTGACAATTACATTTTGTAAACACAATATCTGAATTGTGCTTTTCTTAAGGATGATAATAGCTGTACTGAAATACCCTCTTGTCTATCGAACTTGCAGAACTCATAGGAGTTCATCCAAACTAAACTCATAGAGGGAGTATAAATTTTTAAAAACTCAAAGCTCTCTAGTATGATTTGCTTAAAAGAATAGTTATATGTAATGATATTAAAAGCAGTCTGAATACTAGGTTTTAGTTACAAGAATAGTTATCTGCCTTCATTTTCCATTAACTTCCTCCAGACTACTGCCAAAATATTACCTTGCAAAATTAAAATGAAGACCATATGTTGATTTAGGAAAACATGTAATGTCACAGCATATTTAAACATTCACTGAAAGAGTTAATACTGAAACTTCCCCAAAGAGAAGATACACTGATTCAGATTGATATTAGATTATGTTGTTTAACGTCATCTGCCAAATGTTGTTTCAATTTTTCAATGATTACCTATGTTAAATAAACTAAAACACGTATGTAAATGGCATTATATGAAATTAGAACTTCATTGTAACCATACGAACAGGAAGAAGACTTTTTTTCCCCCCAGAATGGAATAAAATCTCTCTATAAAAACTAGTAACATACTGAAAAACATAGTCACAATTACTTTCTTCCCTGCTTAGTAATGCAAAGATAAATTGTTCTCCTTCGGAAATCAAATATTTTCCTAACCGCTGTGTTTCTTTAATTAAACTGTATTCTTTATAGTGATCAAATATAATTAGCAGTAACAAGTATTTAATGAAAACAAACTGCTACTCCTAAACCTTTACTACACATTTTGTTTAAATCCCACAGATGCTCCAAGGATTACTGTACCTCTATCGCAAGTACAAAAGCAAGCCCCCTCCCTCCTCTCCCTACCCCTGTTTGCCAGGAGCTTTTAAAACACCAATAAAAACAACAACAAAAACTTCCCTAATTCCAAGAACTCTGGCTCACATTCAAATCCTGCTTCCAAGCTCAGGGCATTGTTTCCAAAGAAGCTTAACACTTAGCCCTTCAAATATTTTATAGATTTGTTCTTCAAAAATCCCACCTGATATCATCATATAATAAAGCATTACCCTGGTATCTTTGATTATTAGTAAGTGACCGAAATAAGAATAAAAGTGCCCATGCTGGACTCATTGACAGGTAGATGATACAGCAAGCCTCCTGTAATTAATTGTTAGTGAAAGGGGGTTTGGTTTTGCAGCCTCGTAAAACTTTTCCCACATGGCTGAACCCACGGTCAGGAGATGTTAGGCAACATTAACTGCCTGCACGTTTCTGCAAGGCTCCAGAGGAGCAGCTAGGCACTGGGGCTCCAATCACGAGAACCCTGGGACATAAGACATCAGCGTCTACCTTTCATCTTAGCTGAGATTTGGAGGGGGTTCAGACCACAGAGGCTCCTTAATTCTCACTAATTCATTTGCTTTCCTGATTCACTTGGCTTGGGATAACCTGAGAATGATAATGAACCTGTAAGGGGAGCTCTTAGTCCCCTTGCCTTTGAATGTGCTTGGCATGGATCGAGGGCTTTCTCTGAATCTTGCAAGAGGAAAAGAATCTTATTAGCACTGATTGCCAGTCATGAGGCTTCCTCTAAAAATTGCTCTTGTGTTTTAACTCTTGCTGGCTTTCTCCAAAGCAGAGTTAGTGGAAGGAAAAAAAAAGTTAGATTACTTATACAAATGATGTATTTTCTAGAAGCCAGGGGATGATATTTTAGGTGATATTTTAAATCCTAGCAGCTGGCATTTGCAAAAAAAAAAAAAAAAACAACAGCATCAATGTTTCTCCCTCTTTTCTGCAAATGATGCTAAGTTCTTTCGTTTCCCACAGGTAAACACACTCTTATAACAGAAAGAGTTTCTTAAGGGAATATTCAAAGCCTCTTTTAAAAAAAGTCATTTCGGATTTAATTTACACAAGAGTTGTGAAGCTCCCAGACATTTCCCATGGTTTTGGAATTCCATTGAATTGGCACTTTTGCTTTTACAATTAGTGTGTTGTGGACCTTTAACTTCTACCCAGGTAAGAATTTGTGCTTGAGATGAGAAAGTCAATAGATGAACTGGGCAAAGTGGTGTGTTTTAGTGAAGCAATAAAAAGAGCAATTTGGGTCTACTAGTTTAGCTGAAGGTGATCATTCTTTAGTTTTTGAGCTAGTAAAATACTGACCAAATTATCCCTTCTTCAGTTGTAATTGTGCTTTCACGTGTTCAGTTGCACAGACCCTCCCGTGCACGTATTAACTGAAGTCACATGCAGCAGCTGCAAAAAAAATGGATGCACCAAAGGGCAGTGGAGGACTGAACGAAAGAATTAGAAAGGGACCTCGGTGGCAAGACAAAGCACTAACATATTCTGATACCTCATAAAGGTGTATGACCTCTGATATCACAGGCTTATCTACCACCTGGGGACTCTCTTGTCAAGATTTAAAATTTTTTCCACAATCTTACTAACCAGAGCAACCCATGACATCTGTATCTAATGTTAGTAAATTTGTAACACAGGTAGGTAGAAAGCTACAAAGCTAAGCTGTAAGTCAACACCGCATTTTGAGCATAGAGAATACCAGAGTGCTAAGGCAGGGAGGAGCCTCAGAGTCAAACCATCCCAATTCACTGAGATTTCCATATAACAAAACTGAGGGCCTGAAAGGTTGGGAGATTTGTCCAATATCAAACAGCTGTTTAGAGATATAACTAGAAAGAGAACTCAGTATTCAGATTCCTCCACGAAGAGTAGTCGAATTTCTGTGCAAACTGTTATGACGCTACAGTGAATGTGTTCAAGGGTTAACTGCTAATGGAAGGTATCTCCAGAGGTAATGGGTCTGCCTAAGCCAAAACACTGCTGCTCTCCATTGACAGACTATGGCCTGGCGCCATTACCTCTATTTCTACTTTGACTTTTTCCAAGGACACTATCTTTTGAATCTTCCAAGGCAGAGAATGTCCCTACTTATGAAATAAGTTAACATCAGAGATAACGAATGTTCACTCATTTCCTTTCTCCATACTCTCACACTATTCCCTCTCATCCCTTTTCTTAGTGTTATGCCCAGATCACGAAGTCCCCAAAGACCACCAAGGAGCCGATTCCGATGCAAAAGCAAGAGAGCCTTTATTGTCACAAGCTCGAGCCTGGGCTCCCAGGTGCTCCACTGCAATGGATCCAAGCCAGGAGCCCCGAGCCCTGGGGCATAGGGTTTTTATAATATGGGGTAGTGGGAGGGGTGTGCTAGGCTTTAGGACAGGGGGCGTCTCGGGATTGGCTACCAAGTGGTCTGATGCAGAGGGTGGTTTCTGATTGGGAGGTCGCACTGGCATGATTTCAGGGAATTGCCTACTCTTACAGGAAAGTGAAACTTACATAACAAAATGGCAGCGAAAGTGAAACTTAACTTCTAAGATGGTGGCGATCCAGCCTAAGATGGCTGTGGTCTGGCTCTCTCATTAGCATATAGACTATTCTTATTTCTGGCTAACACTGCATACATCTTTTTTTTAGAATAGCAATTTACTTAGAATATATTTCTAATTATGAAATTACTTATTTGCTATAATTTCATATTATCTGTGGTTACAAAAAATATGCATCTTGAGAAATAGTGTCCCGAAACTTGCCCCAAAGTCACCATACACAGTGAAAATAGGAAATTATAACTAAAAGTACATTTATTTACAAAACATTCATTATAAAATTTTACGAAGAGGTAACAGGCATGTAGAGAATATTTGGCAAATATTTTGTAAATTGTAGTAATAAATATTTTCTAAATAAAGGCATATTTAGCTACAATTTGACATTTTATCTATGTAGAGTGATTTTGAGGGTGACTTATGAGATGCTCTATATTTATGAATAACACATAAATGCTTTCATCATGGAATCATGGTCATTTCAAATAATATAGAATAACGAAAAATTTATAGGATTGGGAAATAATAATTCTGAGTTTATATCCCTAGCTCCAATACATACAATGACCTTAAGGAAGTTATTTAAACTCCTAAAGTTTCAATTTTCTCTTTTATAATACAAGAGGCTTGTAAAGTCTTACCACAATACCTGGCACATAATAGGTTCTTAATAAATGTGAGCTATCATTGCTATTATTATTATCGTTATTGTTATTAATGACATTGCTATCCTATTTGTATAAGTAATAAAAGATGCATTTATGAAATATTGTAAAGCTAAAGCAAAAATGGATTAAAGGATTAAAAGAAAAAGAGGAGAATGAAGAGGCAATGTTATTTCAAGGTTCTTTTCAGCTTGAGAGCCTAGAAGTAAGGCATTGTTTATCATACCCTGAAGGGGTGAATCTTGGAAGCAGGTTCCAGTGAAGTGGCTTTGATAATTGTGAATTTGTATCAGGTGAGGACAACAGAGAGCTGTTTAGGCAAGCAACCTTGGAGGCCTGGATAACTATGGACTTGGTTGTCAGCCCCTATAGGAAATTATGAAGCCAGTTTGAACTGAAGAAAGAGGCAAAAATGGACCCATGATCTCTGCTGGGCCCAGAAGAGCGTCAATGGTAGAAGTTAGAAACAAGCTAACTGGCCAAGCAAGAGAAGGGGGAGGAAACATGACGGAGAGCCAGAGTCAAGTCAGGACAGATATCACCACGACAGGTGCTGAGATCCCTCAGAAAGTGGTGTCCAGAACCCCTCGTGAAGCAACAGTCCCAATCTTCTCACATGAACCCAGGCAGCTGTCACTGGCCTTTGTGAAGGCTGTAAAGACTTTGACCTTTAATTTGAGCAATGGAGGTGGCAGTGGAAGCACCCAGTAGAAATAGTCATCCAAGAGAAAATATGATCAAAACTTGGAATAAATTCAAGATATTATTCAGGAAAGCTAAAGTAAGTAGCATCTATTGAGTATCATTACGCACTGTGCATGCTCATGTAATCCTGTCTGTCCTATGCATTAGGCGTTATTCTTCTGACTTTGAAATAAAGGGACTGAAGTTATAAGAAATTGAGAAATTTATCCAACATCACATAGCTCATAAATGAAAAAATCATAAAGAATTAGAATGGATATCTGCCTGACAATAAAGCTCTTTCCATCCATCTTTGCTGCTCAGAATTAAAGCCATGAGAGCACATGATTTCTCTGAGGCAAAAAGAAAAAAACAACAAAAATAAACAGCTAAAAATATAGCTTTTTTTCTAGGTGATAAGAAGGATGCAAGCATAGATATTTGATATGAAAGAGTGACAGGAAATAAGAAAACATATTCGGATCAAACAAGTATAAGGCAAAGTTTCTGCCATAAATGAGATGTCTTGAAGTGGATCTTCAAGTGTGGTAAATACATGAATGAATGAATGAGATGGGAGAAAATCCAGAGGCACATTTTGATTAATGTCAGAGGGAAGGGATATACCAGATAGACAGAATTTCATTTTTGAGTTTGGAATACTGAACAACCCCAGTGTGTGTTGAAAGTTGATGGGTCAGAGCTATTAGAAACTGACCTTTCTAAGGTACATCACAGTCCATCCAGCAAACAGATCCCACTGCAGCCCCTGAGGGAGAGACACATGCTAACAGTCTTGCTTCTCTGAGATGTGGTATTTAATACTTTGCATGGAAACCAGGACAGTGAAGAACTCTGCACCAGTCTTCACTTTCCACCCTGTGCAGAGTAAATGGCCAGTGTACGCGGCCAGCATTTCCATAGGCAGAATAGAGCAGACTTCCTCTTTGTGCCTAAACTCTGGTGCTGAGACAAAAGCATAGCAGTAAATAAAAATTTGTTAGAGAAAAAAAATGAAGTTGGACATGACTTCCATTGTAAACATTTAAGAAATTTTGACAGGGATGAAGAGGTGATTTGATAATTCCCCCTGAGGATAGGAAAACTTGGATAAGGTATAAGCTTAGGAATAAAAGAAAATGAGATGGGGTGTGTGGACTGGGGGTAGAAATCTGTTTCTTTTCCTTTTATCTTTAAACATCTATAGCAAATCAACTTCTCTTTATTGGTAGAGTATTATCTAACAACTCAGTCAACATTTAAAGTATGTACTTGAAAAAGATAAGAACAAAACAGACATTTTATCAGTCTGTAACATGAACTTGCTTGGATTCTAAAATTCAAAACTTTTCTTATCAGCATTGATGCCATTTATTCTGATGCAATTTGGGTTTCACAAGGTTCTGTTTGCCTGAAATTCTAGAGACATCTATGAATTCAGAGTTTTTTACAAACATCACTATAGAGGCACATGTTGATTTAGGAAGTGTCCACATGACAGTAAAACAACCAATCAATTCAGTGAAAAAAAATCAATTGATTCAATAAAAACATCAAACAGGCTGTTTGCTGTCATGAAGATCAAACCACTGTTTGACAGAACTTTTACTTTTTAATCAATGGTATTGATGTCCATAAACACTGTCTTGAGTTTACCAGCCCATGTTCATTATACAAAAGAGGACCAGGTTGCTAATAGTTAAGTAATTTCAGCAAGAGAGCACATAGGAAAACCAAAACTTCAGGGCAGAATTCCAGCTTCCACTTTGCAGCTCTTTCCATGTCTAATTTCTTTCTTATTGACCTCCTTCCAAAATTCATTTTGTAACAAGGTGCCATTACGACACACTATAATACCTCAGTCAAAGTTCCCACCGCACTGAACAGCGTCTTCCGGATGTGCCCTCAAAAGAAAGGTGGTAGATTTTAGCCTTCCTTTCTTTATAGGCATCATTGGTCTTTCTCGGCTGATATCTCTGGAATTTGTAACATATCCATCATTATCTAACTGCCAACTGTTTTCAGAGGAACTATTGCTTTAAGCTCATTATTTCTTCTGATTGGAGAATCCGCAGAGCCTCTTTCTACAACTCGCAGCAGCCAGCACAGTATATGTGTACAGATGAATGGTCAGGTTTGTCCTTTACAGTCTCTTTGTACCCAGCTTTGCCCCAGAACTGCAGCGCATAATGAGCGGCAAATGCATACTCGTGTGCCTTGAAAGTGTACAGTGAGAACCTTAAACAATTTGCCAAAAGAAAGAGCACATTTGTAAATAAGCTGTTAGTATAACCACACAGTTCTGCAGAGCTTCCTACTTACCTAAGAGTTTGGAGATTATCATGACTGCCCTATAATTAGTTTGCACAAAACTTCCTTGAAATCAAGCATGGTTGATTGGGCAGCTACCTTTCAAAAAGAGTTGCATATGCTACACTTTGGGAGATTTCAAACTAAATCTGAGAACGGATGATGAAAGCACCAACATGCAGATTGTAGGAAGGAGGCGAAGACTCTGAGTGCCATTAGTTTAAAGGGCTGTGCACGCACGTCCACAAGGTACTGAGTTACAGTCCGAGAAAGAGATGCGTGTTCCGTGTCTCCTTCTATAACTCATTATTTAACAACCTCAGTTAACAGGCATGGATGCTCCATAGTTTCAGAATGCAATTTTCAGAATTTTAAAAACCGTAAAGGTCCTTAGAAATATTGCAAATGTAAAAGTTGCCATCTGCACTGATCTCAAAAGTCTATTATGGGACAAGAGAAAATGGGGAGTGGATCTGTAAACAATTGCTAGGTAACCAAAATAAAGCTGCATTTTTCTCCCTTTTTTTTTCTTTAACACAGGTAAAAGCAAATGTATGTAATACTCCACCATGTTCAGTCCTGGTTTTGTACATTATGTACTGTTATTGTTTTTGTTAAAGCAAAGCCAAAAGGATTAGTTATCTCGGCTGTAGGTATCTGAGTTACAGAAACACAGCTGGAAAGTCATGGTTTCCTCCCCTTCCACAGTCCTTCCTATGGCTAAAAGCAGCATGGATCTATTGAGGTCTAAAAGACAAAGATGTATTGTCACTGACTCCTGCCATGCTAGCACTCAAGGGTGCCACCTTTAGTATTTAGAGTCATTTTGGATCGTCAAGTGTAGATAACAATTATTTATGCCCACACGAGGGGATTAAAATTATTGTCATCATAAGAACTATAAATCCTTACCGAATTATTTTAGCAAGAATATTAAAAAATCTAACCCATGAAATAAACAAAAGCATTACATCCTACACCATAGGATATAAAGTATCAGAAAGGATAATCAGAAAATAACTATTTTTGAGCTCTCAGCAGGAGTGTATGCTGCTGTTGCTAATGGTTATATACATCTCAGAAATGAAAGATGGAAGCTGCTCTAATATTTTAGATTTTGTCACAATATATCATTCTATTTTAAAAATAGATCAGTGGAAGATGCTCTTCCTTTAAAGATATTTCTGGGCTGCTTTATACGCAAATTTTTTTTATGGAGTCTATCCTTTGACCAATTCTTTTTAAGTCCAAAAGTAAGGATTGTCCCAATTTTCTGTGTTCCTATGAAAGAAAGAATAAACTGTAGTAGTTCAGCCACTTCATGTCATTTTCCTATAAAATTAAAAGACTGCAGACCAACTCAGGGGTTTGATTGTAGAAAACCCCAATGATCAGGCATTTTATTTCATGCTATCCAAAATAATGAATAAAAGGGAAATATGAAAATAAATACGAATCATTAGGATATTTGCCTTTTACATTTTAATTTTTTTTTAATTTAAAATGTTATTGAGATCAGTGTAAATTCATATTCACAGGCATATGTAAGAAGTCACATTTCCCTTTATACTCCCAGTTACCCCAATGGGAACATTTACAAAACTACAGTATAATGTCACAATCCTGATATTGACATTGACACAGTCTACCCCGTCTTACTTGTACTCATTTATATGTTATTTTATGTTCTAAGGGCATCAATATTTCAATAGTAGGAACGATTTTTACTAAGTTTTGACAGTGTATGTGATGAATAGATTCTATTTGGTCATTGACCTAAAGCTAACTATCTCTCTGGTTCTGTAAAATTAGTTAGTTTCTACATTTTTTTAAATTTAATTTTAAGACAGAGAGTAGAATCATAGGTACCAGAGTCTGGTAAGGATTGTAGGGAGGGAGAGATAAAATGAGAATGGCTAAGGGTTGCAAAAATACAATTAGATAGTTAAATAAAATAAACAATATTTTATAGTAAAAAAAAAAAGTAACTATAATCAAAACTAAGGTAGGGCAGAATTTAAAAGACTAAAAGAACAGAAGTGGAATGTTCCTAACAAAATGAAATGATAAATGCCTGTGATGTTGGGTACCCCAATCACCCTGATTTGATTAATCACATTGTATGCCTGTATCAAAACACACACGTTCCCTATAAAAGTATGCAATTATTTTGTACTCATAATAATTTAAAAAATTAAAAGAATTTTTATCTCAAGAGTGGATTCACTTAGACAGCAATGGTAACATAGTTTAAAACCAGGACAAAAAGACATCACAGCTTACAAGCAGCATGGCTTACGCCCCATCCTACCCCCAACAAACAAACTGAGTGCTTTGAAAAACACTAAAAATTACGTGTGATAGATCTTTACATTCACTCCTATGTGCAGCAATGGGTTGAGTTTTGCCATTATTTTTATTGAGCACCCTCTGGGTACATAATTCTACAAGAGTGAAAAAAAAATACAGTCTTATAAAAAGAGATGTAGCAGGAAGACCCAAAGTTCTGCATTCTTGGTGAAATCCTACTGGAGATCTCCTGAACATAATTCCAAAATGGAAATTTGTATTTTTCCTTCAGTTTTTCCAATTGGGAGTTACTAACTGTGGGGTGTGATAAAACACAAAATATTGATATGATAAAATTGGAAAGGATTATTCAGTTTTCTCTTTTACTTTTAGAAGAGCATTCTGTCCTTCATCACAACAGTCGCATAACCTAACATTTGAGTATTTACTATACGCCTTGTTTTATGCTTAGTGCTACATAGATGCTACCTACTCTACTCACTGTCACACTCCAGAGAAATCTAGGAGTTAGAGACTGTTATTTTCCCCATTTTACAGATAAAAAAACTAAGATGTAGGTAATTTAATGTACACAAAGCCATGCAGTCTGGATCTGGACTCAGGGTTTCCTACCCAAACTCCATGCCTTGCTCTTACGTGCTACACGATAACGCCTCTCTTTCTGTACTTCCTATGTTCTCTTCTTCACTGAGTTAAAAAGAAGAATAACCTCCAGGATCTATGATCCCGTTCTGTGGTCAATCATTGAGAATTCCCTATATTACAAAACGGCTACCCAGGGAACTTGAGAGAACTAATAATATGGGAAACAAACCTCCCATTTACCATTCCCCACTCCTTCCCAGAACAGCATGATGAGACTAAAAAATAATAATAAAAAAAAAGTAAACATGAAAGTGATGCTTTTCAGAAGTAACTCAGAGCCTACCATTTTGAAGCAGAGTGACAGTTCCAGTATCAGTTTAAAAACAACAAGAAAAAGCTAGTGGGTGATAAGTTATTTGCACACAACTTGATAACCAGCAAGAGGTTAACCAGCAGAGGGGAGCAGAACAGTAGGCACACACATATCCTATACTTTAATCCAGAAGCACTGAATTTATGAGTCCTCAGAGGCTTTGAAAAGCTTGAAGAAAAATCCAGGCTTATAGTCTTCAGAGGATACTGTGAAGAGAACAAAGTCCTGGCATCAAATCAAGGAACCCCACTCCCCTAGAAGGTTGTAAGAAATCTCAGGAGAGACACCCACGGCACCAAATGGATCTCTCTGGGTGCACACATAAAAATATCTCAATTCCTGAGCCATCAAAATTCCTGCCTAAAGAGCCTTCACTATAAAAGAAGGTAAGTACACTTCTGTCAGACTCAGGCACTGGCTGCCTGCAGCCTACGATACTGAGAGCAAGGAGTCCACACAGCACGGGATGTTTGATGAGTAACTCAGCAGCAACTGAAACTCATGGTCAGAACCTGCTGCTGTGCCCGCCCCGCTCTACACAGAGACAGATGGAGGTGACAGAGCTGGGGATAGTTTCCAGTGCAGACAGGGTGCTGGAAAGGTGGCTTGTTAATAACACCACTGCTCCAAGCAACTTCTTGTCAGCAGTCAAAAGTTGCAGGATCGTGGACTTGTGGATTCCTGAAAATTGCTGCAAGACTGACATAATTCCTAGTGTAATTCCTGGTGTAGTTCCCAATAAAAAAATAAAAAATAAGAGAAGACTTATAACACTCCAGAGGGCTGTGGTAAAGGAGTGGTGTGAAGTGACTGATACTTGATGACTGATGACTGATACCTGGTCTTACAGCATTCACACTGTTCTAAGAATCAAATTTTTTGAGTTGATATTCACGTTAACTGTGCCTTTTTCTTTGTTTTTGAGTAAAAGCAAACAACCCAAACACTTTCTTTTTTTCTAAAAAAGATTTTCCATGGATGCTTCAAAATAATTTTTGATGGAGAACAACCAAGCATGTGGCTTATTGTACGAGGAGTTCATTTTCAGCCAAGGTATCAGGCCAGAGTATTGAAATTTCTACCCTAGGTCAGGTGATCTTTACTAAAAATATGATTCATGCCAAGTCAAATAGGAAGATTAATTTGAGCATTGTTGCAAGTTGACAATGCATTACACACTAGCTTTTTTCTCTCCCACTGTCACAGATTACACTCTTACAAAATGATGATATTCTTTTCTTTTCAAAAGTGATGAATCATAATAAACATTTAAATGTCTTCCTGGGATAAGTCACAATGAATAAATGTCTTCCTAAGACATTTCTTACTGAGAAAGTTCAGAATTGACAATGAGTATAACAATAATTTGCAACTATTTTATTACTCTTACAAAATGGACAGAACTTAATTTCTAGAATCATTCAAAATGGAGCTTCTTTCTGTCTAAAGAAGAATATATGCATACATGGTATACATGTATCCATCAACTTTAAAGTGTATTCCATACTCTCCCTTTTTTGTCCCCCATTTTTTTTTCTCTATTAGAAACTCTAACCAATGGGTAGTGCTAATCTAAGGCTTGGTAGAGGTCCATTTGTGTCTCTAAGTAACAGGAAAACTTAAATTTCATGATGCTTGAGATTATGTAAAAACAATGATAAATCCTCCTAATTTTGGTAGAAGATTCATATAGGCCAACCATATGTTGGCATGTAAATGTATTGCTCTAACCAAATGAGTCAGTCAATTGAAAAATAGTGTTTCATTACCTAAATTTAAATCACCTTCTTGCTCTTAAAAATGATGGAGGGCATGGTGGAGAGGGTGTGTACTGTATAAGGCTAAAAATCACCAAGGAAAATGCTGCCAATTGAACTAGATAGTTGAATATGAAGTAAACTGTGAGATGAAATTGAAAGTCACAGTGTATACCTATGAGGTTCAGGTTTGAGTTTCCTGTCCCTTAGTTCCCTGAGCCAAAGAATGGGTTCTCGTGCCAAGTAGATGATGGGTCAAACACAGACACACATAGGCAATTCATAGCAGCAGTCTTTATGGCAAAGTAGAAGTATAAAGCAAAATTTTGAGATGACTCTAAGGTTTCAACTCATCTCTACTTTTATGCTGATAGCTAACAAAATGATAAATGGTGATGCCTGTGGTTTTCTCAAAAAAAGGTGGAGATTTCTTAGAAATGAGGGTCCTGCCTATTTTTACCCTTATAGGGTAAGCTCCAGGGGGTGCTACGAGGATTGTTCACTGTCATGGTGCTGGTGGGTATGATTTTTACCATCTTAGTAAAGGAGAGTTCACTTTAGGTCATAAGCTCCTAGTTTCAGCACAAGCTTCTGGCCTTGAAGAGTCCCTAACCTCAGGTTCCTGCCGTCATGGGTTTGTGCTAGATGGTCACTGGCTTTCTCATATTTTCCCCCTCTTCTGTAGTAGAACTGTGAACCTGTACCTGTTACCTGTCCCTAACAGACTGTTTTTCCCCTTATTTGAAGACTGCCTCAGCTCAAAAGAGTTGAATTTTAGTATGCCAAATTGAATATGATTGTGGTTAAAGCTAGAAAAGACATATCTACCTGATTTGATTGCTGTAAATATTTCTCCTTCCTACATACTCTGCCCTCTATTAAAATCAATAGGCAATGATTCTAAAAACCTGAATTCAAGTCCTTCCTTTATCACATGATTCATGTATGACCTTGAGTTTGTTGTTTTGAGCTCTAGGAGTTTCAGTAATCTCATCTTTGAAAGTCTTGAGGTCATTGGAAAGAAAAAGTGGGACAATGGAAATTATATATCTTGATATCCATATAGCACTATTTATCTACAAATTGCTTATTATTACCATCAATATAAAACTTAGGGTTAAGGCATTTGCCCCTAGAAGAGGGGTTAGTAATAACACTTTATTCTGTTAGTATCAATAAGGTAATTCATTAGAACTTATAGAAATGACTCAATTTTATTAGAGGAATATTGGCTGAACACTTCTTATGTACTGGGTATTATGGTAGACAAGCAAACATATAGATGGCACTTAATCACCACACTTAACCTATGAGATGGTATTGTTACCCCCATTTTACAGATGAAAACACCAAGGTTCTGAGCAGCTTAGCATTGTGCAAAGCTGTTTAACTGAGAGGAAATGTCTACAGTTAGAGGCACAACCAGAAAGAGACAAAATACTAGATATATAAAATCTGGTTACGACAAGAATAGAGAATTTAAATAAATAAATAAAATAAAATAAAAAGAATAGAGAATTTAAAAATTGGTTCTGTCCCTTTAGCTATAGAACACATGAGAGAAACATTGCTTCTACCCCTAGCTTTCCTTGAAAATTAATACTAGTATACCAAATCTCCTCCTAGGAGTACAAAGCGTTATTAAAAGAAAAAAATGATCCATAAACTATGGTCATGTTCATGCTAGATATTTCCTGGGAGTGACTATAGCCAGCAACCGTAGGGTCTATATTGTATGTTTCAAAAGCACAGAGTTTGCAATCAAAAGTTTAAAAAAAAAAAAACCTTAAGTAAACATAACCTACTAGGGCATTTGATCAGGCTGTAAGACAAATAGACTTTTTTTAAAAAAAAAAAGAAAAAACATTGACATATTTTTCTCTTTCGCTAATCTTTGACTGCCTTTCAGGTGGTGGGGGAAGGGTTGAAGTTAGAAGTGAGAGCAAAGTGATGAAGGGAAGCAGCAGCATCTGTCTCTCAAATATTGCCGCTAATCTGCTCCCTGCTGCCAGTGCTGCCACTCAGCAGAATCCTAGGGGCTGGAGCAAGTGTTATGGAAAGCCAGGAAAGGGAGTGGGGAGGAAGAAGAGAGAGGGAGAAACTGATGTTATGTTAAGGGGAAGGGGAGCAGCAAAATCTTGTTTGTAGCAGCAGGATTCTCAATATACTCCAAAAAGTTTCCAATGTAGTCATGTTTCCATTCAATGTCAAGCTCTTTTTATGTAGATATGTAGGTATGTATGTATGTAACTAGCTAGCATCTATCTATATTCCAATTGGCTATGTATTTGTCAATTACAAGTGAATTTTCATGGAGGTCATTTGGGCTTTTCTTAAATACATATATATTTAAACATTTCATGCTAAACTAGTTAGGTACACTTCCATAAACATGCCATAGGCATCCACAATGACACACTCTAGATGATAAATGAATCAGATAAATCTATGTATAAATAGTTATTGATCTGCTGCTCTCCACAGTGTTGCCACTTCACACAGTAGAGTCAAAAGATCTATTTTGTTCTGGACCTTTGGTTTAGCTGAAAGATGAATAAACTGGTGTGTTGCTAGAAGGTAGCCCATTAAGTCTTTGTCCTAAGGGACACGGAGGAATATGAGATGCACACCCAGGTAAGCCAGAATCACACTCTAATTTCCATGCAGAAAGCTCATTCCCAGTCAATTGGCAAGGCTAGTCTCTGGGATAAATCATCAGACAGGAGTCTAAACTATGGAAGAACAGAGGTAATATGCACACCAAGTGAGCTGCCAGCTTACTGACAGCCAGCGTGGTGGATTTCATATTCTATGAGGATGTCAGCTCTCAGAGAGTTCAAACAGAAGCCCTGGTGAAGGCAAACTCCAAGACAGTAATTTTGCCTGTCAGGAATGCTACACCAGCCAGATGGATGTAGCAGTGGCCTGACATGTCCAGACTCTAAAGCACATTTTGAAGGGACAGGAAAATCAGCCAGTGTTCCTTTTCCAGCCATTTCCAGCCATTCCCACCCATCAAAAACCACAGTCTTCAAATCAGGAAAATCTTAGCAACAGAACAAAGAGTCACAGGAAGAGAAATTTCCATGCAGTAGGGGAAGTCGGTACTTACTTCAAGTTAGCTGTCTTCATTTAGAACCAGAATTCCCCAGCTCCTGTAAAGACTCCTGTGGCAGGTGCATCCACTCTCACCTGAGCTCACCGCACATTACATTGTGGGTTTTATATAATGCATAGATTTCTAGAAACTCCTTTTGTCTCAAAGGGGCTAGAAAAAGACAAGTCTTCTGAATAAGAAGAAAAGAGATAATTGCCCTGCACAAAACCCTATTTATCCCACAAAGACACAAAATATCTCCACTTTCTCTTAATGCCTTGATCTTACTTTAGGGAGAATAAGAGTATTTAAAGTGCTTGATTACAAGAAAGCATTTATTAATCAAAATGTGGCAAAATGTCTTACTTTCCTTGAGTTACTATTGACTGGATGCTTTTATTTCACAATGATTAGCAAATAAGAATACTTCTATAAAAGGCACTACAGGGCATTTTTTTTCTTCCCTCCATTGTCATATGGATACCAAACTAGCAGAGTGATTGTCCTAGACTCTTTACGCAGAGTATAACCCTTAAACCAAACCAACCAATTCTGGGAACATGATCTATCTGCGTAAACATGGTAATCATTTTCTAATATCATTCTTGTCACGTAACACAACCTATAAGGCATTTCCAATATATGTATAAAGGGGTTTTTTTCTATGTAAGTTTTAAGAGATAAAAAAATAAGTAGGTAGAAGATAAGTAGATAAATAAGCAGATATAACCAGATATAGCGATAAATATCCTTCATATTTTACTTTCATGGGCCATTAGTGTATAAAGGCCTTGCATTTCCATCTGGAACCAGCAAATGAGACTGTTTGTAAGACCAGTCCTGAGTGCCAGCAGCATTCCATCCTCCTATTTGCAAAAACTTGCCCTGGCCTTCAAGGGTTCAGTAATATCATCTATTCTCATTTAAGTCTTGCCTTGGTTGGAATTTGAACCCCCTGGAGGATAATAACCCTTTCCCAAGAGGGCCAGAGGGAAATGTGGCAAAAAGGTCATGTTGCTTCAGGAATTCCATCAAGTAGCCCAACTTTAGGCAGGTATTCTAATCTTGATCCTGACTAAGCAACCAACTCCTAAAATGTCCAGTTTGTTCAGCACTCTCTTTGCATTTACTTAGAATCAATATTGTATCTATGCATTTATTTTTAATATTTGTCCCATGGTTCTTTATCTGTCTGGCATAAGTCTTAGTTTTTTAATTCCTACAGAGCAGAGAACATGTTAATTTAATTGTAAATTACCCCCATCCCATCTTTCTATTTTATATTTAAAGAATAAGTACTCTATAAATATATGTGTTTGTAAAATACTGTACTATTCTTTTGGAGGATATTCTTCTACTTTAGCTAAGTGCCAATACTGTTAAGTTCCCTTTTTATTTATCTTGAATTGATCCTTTCCCCCATTTCCCATAGCAATCTAAACCTTTACATAAATAAAATGCTTAGCACTTGCCTGCTCAGAGCAAAAGCCTATTAATCAGCCTTTTGAGACAATACCTGGTTCATGGGCTTCAGGATCTGTCATTTCTATATTATAAACTTGACTGTATCACTCTTTTCTATTGGAGCATAGGCAAGTCGCTTAATCTGTCTACAGATAATATTACATTTTTCATAGACTTTGCTATGAACTAATGTGTGTGAAGCACTTAGCGTAGTTCTTGTCACATAACACAAGCTTAAAAAAAAATACTACCCTCCCAATTGCTTTTGTCAGGTCCTCTGACACTGACACTCCCTTTTCCCTTTTCTGGTACACCCTGGGCTTTTTGCTCTCCCTTCCGCCTCTGTGTCCACCTATTGTTATTCTCCTCACATTTCCCTTCCTCACCTGCCTCTTTAAATGTGGATGTTCTTTAAAGTTTCTGATCTCAGAACATTTTTCCTTTTACAATACATTCTTGACTTAGACCACCTCATTTACTCTCAAAGGTTTGCATTTCTATCTCATCACTTCAGTGCGTGATCTTGCCTCATAATTCTCAGAGGAAAAAAGAAGGTATCAGGCAGGAAAGCCTTCAGCTTCCCACCATCAAATCTCTAGACCCACCTGCATCTGCTCTGCCCTATTTCACTTCTTTTACAATGCAGGTTGTATCCTCCCTACAAAAACAAAGGCAGTTCCTCAACTTTATTCCAGATGTCATCAGCTTCAGCCTTCTGCAGGACTTTGTTATATCAATTTTTCATTTCTTTTCCTATGTAACCTCTCCCTTTCTACTGAATTCTTTCCCTAGGCATTGATATAGTTGACAGTTCTTATATGTAAAATCAAATACGACACTAATAAAATCTTCCCTTTTCCCCACATTTGCTTTAATTCTTTTCTCTCCTTTGCAGTCAAGCTTCTGGAAAGGGTCCATTTGCATGTCTTCTCCACATCTTAGCTCCCTTTCACTTTCAAGGCAATTCAATTTGACTTTAAGCCCCATCAGATCAAAATTATTTTCATTAGGGTTACCCGTGATAAGCTGATGTATGGGCATTATTCTCTAGTCATAACTTCTTGACTTACAAGAATTATGTAAAATGCTGGTTTTACATTGGTAATCTTCTATGACATCAGACTCTCGTGGTTTATTTACCCCATGTTCTTCTAGATAATTCTAAATCCCCTTTGGCTAGTATCATCTTGCTTTCTGCCCTATCCGTAAATGTTGATGTTCAACAAGTCCAGCTATCTCTCTCACCCTTCATCTTGTCATGATAAGCATACCTCTGGGTGCTATATCTCTGTACATATGCATGTATATTTCTAAATGTATAGCTCCATAACTGCCCACACCCTATATTTTGAGCTCCAGAAACCTGATAAACGACACATATGTTATCACTAATTGGAACTACCATAGGCATCTTAAATTTATATATTCAAAATCTGAGCTCTAAGTATTTTAAATTCTCCCACTCTGAGACAATGGCTTCTGTATCTGCTTAGTTGGGATCGGATATCGTCCATTCAGTTGTTCTTACGAGAAACATGAAAGTCGTTTTTCATGTCTCTTTCCTTCTCACTTCCCACCTGTGATTCATCACCAAATCTTTCAGCTCTACCTCTGGCTTTTCTTCTCCACTGCCACCATGAGAAACTACTCCTCCCACCACTCTCTGGTACTATTGATAGAATCTCCTAACCAAACAGTCGACCCTCCATGGTTTACCACCTCTCTACATTGTCCACCTCCTTATGTTGATCCAATTTTCATAAACAAGTACCACATGTACAAATCAGTACAGTAGGCTTAGTTCCTTATGTTGACCACCTCTGTATGTTGACCAGTTGGTTACAGTCCTTTGGGTGGTCAACTTAAAGAGATCTACAATACATACTTTTTGACTACTATTATCCATCCTAACTACTAGTGGCCACAATAAAATCCAAATCTTACCACATCACTTCTCTGCTTAAAATTCATCTATAAAGTTTCTCTTTTAAAATAAATTCCAAAATCTTTAGCATAGCTTAATAAGCCTTGTATGATTTGGACTCTGACTGCCTTTATAATTTTATCTCAAAGCTCATCTCCCTTCTTTTCCTACACTTCAGCCACTCTTATCTTCTTTAGCTCAATGAATACTGGCACACTTTCTCTAATCTCAGCATTTCCACATATGCTGTTCCCTCTGCCTGGAATATACGTCAGCATCCTCACCTCAGCTAACTCCTTACTCTTCACACTGCTGCTTAACTTAAACATCTTCAGAAAAAGCTTTTCTAATCCCCGCAACTAAAGTCAGATTCCTTTTCTAATGCTTAAATCTACCATTGACTTTTTCTGCACAGAATTCATAATCATGTGTCTTAGGACTTAATGTCTATTTCCCTTGGTGAGCTCCACAAAAAGAGAGACCAGGTCTTCTTGTTCACCACTGTCGTCTCCAACACAGAATGAGGAGAGGGCAAGTACTCAATGCGTTTCAGCTGAACGGCTATGTTAACTTCTATGATTCTTGTCCAGCCTTGATACCTCTCCCAGGTATCAGACTTCTGTTTCCAAATATCTGCTTTCTATATCCATAGAGATAAACCACAGGTTCCTCAAACTTAGCATATTAACAAGTAAACATATTATCAGCCCTCCAGACGTGTACCTCCTGCATTCCCTATTTTTGTTATTTGACAGTCACTCCCTTCCTCTGTTTTGGAACCTTCAAGTCATTTTCATTTTCTCACTTTCTTTCCCTAGCAATGTCTAATTATCCAAATCAGTCCCTTCTCTATCTATGGTGTTTTTCATATGTATTCCCTCAGTTTTATTTCCACTACTAACTTTCTGCTCAGGCTTTCATTTATTTCCTTTAAGTGGCTGTGTTCTATACACATTGTATAGATTAAAAAGACAGCTTAGCGGTTAGGAGTACATACTCTGAAGCCATCATGCCTGGGTGAAAACATAGTTCTGTCTGTCCCTTCCCAGATGAATGACTATTTTCAAATTGCTTACACTCCATGTGGCTCTATGTAAAAGAAGAAGAGTAATGACAGCTACATATAGGACTATAATGGGAGTTAAAGGAGTTCCTGCGCAAGTGTAGAACACCGCCTGCACACACCAAGCCCTCCATAAATGTTATTACATCGTTAACGCTGGTTTTCTAAAAATTCAGATGAAATCGTGTCACTCCCTGTCTATGCCTCTCCATTGTTAACAAGCAATAAAACACCCATCTAGACTCAGCCTATCTTTGTCATTACTCAGTTCAACATTCCTCAACTCCTCAACTCCATGCATACCAGATTAATTCAGCGTTCAGTGTTCTCAATCACAACATGCATTTTTATGCCTCCACACCTTTGATTATGCTGTACTTTCAACCTGGAAAGCCTACTCCATGTCTCAAACACTTGTGCATTCCAATCCAAGATTATTCCCAAAGCCTCTCAGTCAGAATTAATTGCTCTTTCCTGTATCTAACCAAGGACTCACTTTAGTTTACCTTACATTACAGTGAATTGCACACACCTCTACCACCTCACCTCCTTCCTCCACCAACCACCCCTACTGATGCAATTAGCCTAAAACTCCATGACAGTAGCGACAACATCTTAAACACTGTGTGTGTCACACAACATCTAGCAGTGGTTTCTGGCAAATGGACAGGCCAATGGGAGGCACTCAGCAATTATTTGTTGACTTTAATTGGAAAGAAATAGAGTAGTTTAAGGTTATGACAAAAATTGTTTTTGTCATATGACCCTTTTCTTTTCAAGATACTACCTTGGTGGCATAATGACAGAACAGCAGTTACTGTTGACGTTATTGCCAAATGCTTAATTATATCTTGTGTTAGTGGCAAAATCCACATTACTTTAAGCAGTCTTTAAAATAAACTATTATTTTCTACTTAAGATAATAACCTAAAAAAAATTTTTTTTTTAATTATTAAAAAAAGTAATGGCTCAAAGGAGTAGGGCACCAGCCCCATATGCCAGAGGTGGTGGGTTCAAACCCAGTCCCGGCCAAAAACTGCAAAAAAAACCCACCTTACTTTATGAATATTTAGCTTTCAGCAAACTATTTCTCTGTCATAAAAAAGGAAGAGGTCAGTGGCTCATGCCTATAATCCCAGGACTCTGGGGAGCCAGGGCAGGAGGAATACTTGAGACCTGGAAGTCGGGATTAGCCTGGGCAACAACCCAGGGCCCTGCTTCTACACATTTTTTTTTTTAAATCAGTCAAGTATGATGGCACATATGTATAATCCAAGCTACTCAGGAGGCTGTAAAAGGAGGATTGTTCAAGCCCAGGAGTCTGAGGCTACAGTGAACTATGATCACACCACTGAAGTCCAGCCTGAGTGATGGAGACCCTGTATCTAAAAAATAAAATTAAAATTAAAAAATAAAACCAGGAATGTGGTAGCAAACATTTAAACATTTTACATTTAAAGATTGACCAAAGAAGCACCCTCTCCCAATAAAAAGAATGTATCATTCACATCCCTACATAATCTTTCCATTTGCCAAATTTCAGAACAATGAGAGGTTTGAATTTTTCTTTTTACAGTCAAATTATTAACCTTAGGAAATGCAATATATCTTCAGGGGATAGTAATGGAATCCTGAGCAAAAACTTAAAATTGCCTAGAGATGTCATGTCAGTTAACTAGAAGTTTTTATTTCCCCTCCAAATGACAATCTGGCCTCTCTGTGGAGCAGGATTCTTTGTCTTTTTGGCAGCCTTTTTTGGCTGAACTTAGATCTAAGCATCCTGTGCTCCTTTAAAACAGTTCAACAAGACCAGGAAAGAAAATTGTGCTGACCAATACACCTATCCCAAACCCTGAGATGCTTTATTTTCAAACCCAATATCAGTCTAGTCAGGGTATCTCATGGCTAGGATCTCATCTCATTATTTTTTCAATTCATATTGGATTCACTCTTAAGCTATTTTCAGCCATGCACATTGACCTAGATTCTCCCACAGTGTAAGCTACTCCCCAGGAGTATGCTAGGTACTTGAGGAAACTGCATTAACACTTTCAGGGATGATATAATAACTGGTTTCCTGGTGCCTGAAAAGAGCTGCCTCACAGGATATTAAATGATGCCTTCATGTATGGAAGAGGATTTGTACAATTTCTATAAGTATCTGCTGTGCAATTCAGGGGAAACTCAGAAGCTAAGAGAACCTGGTTCACTAACTAGAAGTAAAACAATTATTTACATAATAGTTTCTTTTAATCTTCTAACAGAAATTACAATGTACAATTATTGGCTTGATCCTAATTATGGAAAGGTCTTTGACCCAATACCAAGGTTAGGACAAAGTTAAAGTCCAATTTTGAAGATAAATGGTGGCTTTGCCCTGGGGATTCCTTCATCCAGGCTAAGCCATAGACTCTAACTCATCTGTCTTCTGAGATTCTTGGTGTTTTTTTGTGTGGTTTTTTTTTTGGCCGGGGCTGGGTTTGAACCCGCCACCTCTGGCATGTGGGACCGGCGCCCTACCAGCTGAGCCACAGGTGCTGCCCGTCTTCTGAGATTCTTTATACGTAGCAATTTACTTTATCCCAGTTGAGGCTTAAAGGGAGTCATCTCTGTAACCACATTGTTAATTAGGAAAGAAACCTAACTCAAACTAGCTTTAGCAAGAGTATCCAATTGTTACTGGCTCTCAAAACTGAAAAATTCAGGAATAGGTGTTTAAAGAATGGCTGGATCCAGGGAACCCTATGACACCCACAACTTAGTGACCCCTTTAGTGTTTTACTCTTCCTCCATTTCTCCACCTCTCAGCGCTTCTTTCTTCTGCATTTGGCTTCTTTCTCTGAGGACTTCTTTCTTCAGTAACGTAGGGCTTGGGCTTCCCCAGGCATACCAGCTTAGCAAATCAGCAGAAAAAAAGCCTTACAGTAGGAGTCCCAGCAACGAATCTCACTGGGCTAGTATGGGTCTTTCTACCTTCAATATTTCACCCATTCAGTTTTCTCCGCACTGAATGGACTGAGAGGCAGTAAAGCATAGTGGTTAGGAACATGCACAAGGGAACCGTCATACCTGGACAGAAAGCTGACTCTGCCCCTTCCTGACTGTGTGACTGCCATCCGTCCCGGAATAAATATTGGTAGATAGAGGTTGTAATGCCCAATGCTGATGAAACATTATGCCCCATCCCTGGAGAGGTAAAGGTAGAAGTAAGGTCGATTCCATACTTTAAAAAAATATCAGAAAAGGGCTAAAAATCAGGAAGCTGTTTTAAGAAAATTAGCAGGCATAAACTACCAGTGTCTACTAAAGTGCTATATGAAAACATAATTAACATATATCTTGTGGTTAAATATAGAGCAAAGACTGACACATATGTAGCAGGTGCCCACGCCCAAGCTTTTTTCGTACTGCCCTATTGTTACTTGTTTACATGTGTTATCTGCCTCAATAAACCCGGAATCTCTCAAGGTCAAGGACTGTTTCCAGTGAGGAAAGGAGTAACTAGTATATGGAGAGAGTTAGAAAATGTTTGCTGAATGAGGAGAAATGGCTCCAACTTTAAGCAAAAAACTTTGGACAGTACATTTGCAATGCTTTTGCCCATTTTATTTTACCCACAAGAAAATACACAGCTATAGTTACTTAGGAGACTGTACCATTCAGTAGGATTTAACAACTTTCCCACTGTCTAAAAAAAAGGAACTGTTGAAGATTGATTTCACTACCTTTGAGGTTTACTGCCCATTATAGTACTTTAAAAAATATTGGTTAGGGGACTATGGAGATGAATTAGAACTTGAATTAAGCTAAGGTTGTTGATGGTTCAAATTTATTACCATCAAAAAAAGCTGTTTACTTGCTTCTTTGAAATATGCTGGTGGGTTTAACCCTGTCCCTAAGCTGAAATTTGTTCTCCCCTCTTCACCAGAATCTCTTTTTGTCAGGAATCGAGGTGGACGTCCACAGCTAGACTTGTGCTTTCAGTTTTTGTGGTGTTCAATTTTTATGCCTCCAAAATAAATTCACTGTCTGGGATTATCAATTCATCTTACAGCTTCACTTCTTTTTAAAAATGACCAAACGGAAGTGTCAACAAATATCTGGCTCCGAAACAGGCGAGACAGAAGCAAAATGCTCTCCTAGGGTGGTGTATTAACTCTTCTAAGCCTTGGGAGAGGTTATTTGCTAAACGTCTAAAAGAGTTAATGATCTTCCAAAAGGGAATAAAGATCAAACCCAGTGTCCTCCAAGCAGCACTAATGGCCCGGTACACTAAATCTTGTGCTCTTCTCGAAGTGATTTCAGTCTTTTTCTTTGCCTTATGGAAAACAAAATTTCACCCCTATATAAGGGACAAAAGAGGAAACTCCTTTTAGATTGCATTAAAACCACATGCTGCCCAGGAAGTTCAGCATTAGCAGGCAGTAAATTACACTTTGAATCTGCTTGTTGTTTCTGAGTGTTGCCACAAACATATTACAGTAAGTGATACCCCTTAGTGGCTTCATACCCTGTCCGTGCCATTTGGAAAACATGTGCTGTGTTAACAACAGTGGACTTCAGTTTCAGCTCAGTTTTCCCCCTCTGCTCCCCCCAAGCTGGTTTAGATCCTAACGCATAATTTTGTAAGTAGGAATAATAAGCACTTTAGTGCAAACGAATTTAGAGTCTGCCCCTCCTTCTATTTGGTGAGGTAAAACAAAAGATATTTTTTTTTTTCTGCCAAACCCCCGCTGCCCATGGAAGTTGTGTATATAAATAAGCCAGGTTATCTTTCTCCTTGTGAGAAATGCTGTTTTATCTACAGTCGCTTCTCTGGTCGTTCAGTACTCCACAACTCTAAATTAGGACACTTTATCTTAAGGCTTCATAATCTTAGGAGACTATAATTGGAAAGTTTATAAAAAAAAAAAAAATCTTGCTTTGTAAGCTTGGCGGCTGAGACAGAAGGAGGGAATCAGAAGGGCTGCGGCAGAATTACACCATCACTGCTAGCCTGACTCTGCTTGACAGAGCCGTTTAATATTTTGACAAGACAAAATATAAAGCAGCATTTTATTCTGTAGAGACTTCACTAGACACAAGCATGGAAGTGCTTGTGATCAATAAAGTTTGCCGTGGAGAGTGATTTATTTACAGCAGGGTATTATGTAGAGAAAGAGCTGTGATATTTCCACAGGCTTTGACGGCATAATGGGCCCTTCTCAATCCTTACATGGAAGGGTTAGATTGTCATGGTTGCTCAGGCAGTATTCAAAACGTTATCTGATCAGCCTTAAAGACTTCAGAACGAGACAGATGATTAGTTACCCTAAACGATCCTCATCATGCAGAAATTGATGATTTAATATAGTCAATGACAGACGATTCCATTTGTACTAGATAAAGTGTCTGCGGTTTGTATCAATCATAATAGAGTTATTATTGAGCATAAAAGAAAAGCATGTTTAATATCATTAATTCCAGATATGTCGCTTTCCACATCTGGCATTCATCCATAGACCAGAACCACTCCAGGCTATCATTCCTGCCTCTGTGCTGGTGACTCCAGTGTTTTTTGTAATTTCAAAATGTTTTTCAGCACCTCCAGCTAGGCGCAATAACAGTTTACAGATTACCGATGTCATCACATTTTGACAAACTTCTCAATCTGATGTGACCTTCATCTTTAGCCATCTGCTTGCCTTTGTTTCGGCTCTTTTTTGATAAACCTCCACAGCTTAAAGCTGTAGTAGTTTGTTCCATAACGCTGTATTTTTAGGTCAACATTTCACCTGTGTAAATCCAGAAACATAGACCACAGTGTAAAGATGGTGACCCGGGTTCAGATCCCCAGGTACCTGACCCAACCTCGCCTCCTTAGTTATATTTTTCATCATTCATGTCAAATGCATTTTGAGTGTATGGAGAGGGAAGCACAAGATTAGAAAAAAGGAAGCATGAATGGGAGTTAGAATGAGGACAGAGGGAGAAAAGAGTAAACTGGGAAGTTGGGGAAAGTAGGGGATAATATAATTTCTACATTTGTCAGACCTGCAAACAATATAACAGGATAAGCCCATATACAATGAAGGAAGAAAGGACATAAACTTTCTGAGTAATAACATTATAGTTACCTTTAAAAACTATTTTCCAGGGCGGCGCCTGTGGCTCAGTGAGTAGGGCGCCGGCCCCATATGCCGAGGGTGGCGGGTTCAAACCCAGCCCCGGCCAAACTGCAACAAAAAAATAGCCGGGCGTTGTGGCGGGCGCCTGTAGTCCCAGCTGCTCAGGAGGCTGAGGCAAGAGAATCGAGTAAGCCCAAGAGCTGGAGGTTGCTGTGAGCCGTGTGACGCCACGGCACTCTACCAAGGGCAGTAAAGTGAGACTCTGTCTCTACAAAAAAAAAAAAAAAAAAAAAAAACTATTTTCCAAATGACATGTTGAAACAAAAAATCTAAGTCTGAAATAGTGTATCCAACTTTTTAATTTTTTTGTAGTTTTTGGCCAGGGCTGGATTTGAACCCACTACCTCTGGCACATGGGGCCAGCGCCCTACCCCTTTGATCCACAGGCACCATCCAGTGTATCCAACTTTTAAGAAGGAAAATCCTTTCTCAGAAAAAGAAAAAGGACAATGAGGAGGAGGAGAAAAAAAGAAGTCTCCCTCATTTTAATTACTTTTACTCAGGAATGTGTATGCTATAATTTAGATTATAAGACATTGGTGCCTTTTTTCTTTTCTTAAAAAATAAGAATTGATTTGGAGATTATTTATTTAATTAACAAATGTTTATTGAGCACCTATTATTATGTGATGACACTCTTTGAGAAGTGGGAATATATCAGTGAACAAAAAAGACAGAAATTTCTGCCATCACAACGCTCACATTATACACAGTAATGTTTATTAATGTGAAAGGAGTTATGAGTTGGACAGTTATAATAGGTACATTTTTAAAAATTATGGAAAGGCTAGGCATGGTGGCTCACATCTATAATCACAGTGCTGTGGGAGGGTGAGGCAGGAGGATCACTTAATGACTCAGAGCTTGAGACTAGCCTGGGGAACACAGCAAGTCTCCATCATTACACAAAATTTTAAAAACTTCATTTAGCCTGGTGGCTTGTACACGTAGTCCCAGCTCAGGAGGCTGAGGTAGGAGGATCACTTGAGCCCAGGAGTTCTAGGCTGAAGTGAGTTATGATTGTGCCACTGCACAGCCTGTGCAATAGAGAAAGAAGTAGTCTCTAAAAGAAAATTACAATTAAAATAAGGACAGTATCAAATAAAAGACCTCAGGATGTACAAGCAAAAATCAAGATCTCCCTCTGCCTTTGGAGGTGTTAGGTGTTAGGTACATGTAAGCTGAGAGGCAGAAAATGTTATTGCTCCTGCAATCATTTAGCCTAGTTAAATGCTTATCAACGTGAATATATTTGTTAATTCTCCTCTCATTTTGTTTGGTGGTCTAGAGTAAAAGAAATTAATAGTGTTTAAAGGCAAAAGGAAAGTCTTTACCTTTAGTTCTGATTGCCTCATTATACACATATTACCTTAGTTATCCAAGATAAAACCCAAACTCTTCTCCATACATGATCACCCTTTGCTCATGATAGGGGCAACTGAAAAATTATGTGAGTAAACATATGGCTTTATTTTGTTGGGAAATATTGATGACATTTAAGGTACATATAAGTATTCAGGTATTTAGGGAAATGATTTAACAGATTAGACAAACCAGATTTAAGAATGCAATTCTTATGAGATGCCTTCTATGATAGCAAAACATTCGGAGTCAGATTTCTAGTGTTCTAGGCCTGGCTCCAGTATTTCCTAACTATGTGACAACAAGCTCTCTAAACCTCAGGTTTCTTATTTTCAAAGAAGATATCTGTCTTGCCTAGTGTTGCATAGGTTACATTAAGAGTGATTTTTAAAAGCATTTTGCATTTGCTATTGCAAATAAACATGTGATATGATCTAGTCAAACTCTATTTTATAAATGAGAAAGGCTCAGGAAACAGGAGCCCTCCTCAAAGCCAGTCTATTTAACAGCAGAACCAAGATGAGGTCATTGTTTTCAACTTCTTGACCAGTGATTTTTCTTCTCTTCCATGAGATAATGTAGTAAAAATGCTTTGAAAACTATGACAAGCATAAAGGTTATGGTATTATAATAATAGAGCAAAATGATGTGATTTTTCTATATTTGAAATATTATTTCTCAAAAAATGGCTGAATATCAACCATTGAATTTCCGCCAAGAATTAAAAGGAAATTTACGCAAGAAACGTTAGATTTCTGATAACAATAATTTCACACATTATATAAAAATGTTAGGCACATAAGCACATATAAGACTAAAGTCCATCATGATTATAATAGGAATAGATCATGCTAAGTTGGGCACCTTTGTTCTCAGTCTAATAATTTATTCAATGGTTAGCATCAAAACAGTATTGGTTGGGTCTTAAAAAATAATAAATTAGGATTATCTTTTCTTTATTCCATGACTAAAGTTAGATTTAAACATCTTTTTGATGATCTAATATTCTTAAAGCAGACACCAGTAAACAAATACAGTACTATAGGAGAGACTTGCTATTCATTGATGGGCTTAGCCTTGACACTAAAATGTATACAGATAAAGTGTCAGTCAACTTTTGACTTGCAAAATGTTTGTGTCAGACTCACACAGGGAGGGCTCAAAAAGCAAGTGACCATAAAGTCACCAAATGCTAAAAATCAAAAGCTTCCTGAATCATAGTCTAGGAAGAGCACTCTTTATTTCTGTTTTAAGCTCATTATTGATTTTATTTTGACCATTTATCAATTCACATGTTCTCAACATAATTTAAATGCTCACACCTAATGCCTGCCCCCAAATCACTGTGGTGACTATGTAAACTGAATTTTAACTACATAGTTGTAGATTTATAAGTAAGAGAAAATACGGAATCTACGTGGTAAAACAGAGGTTGTAGGTCTCTATTTCAGTTCACAAATCAAAAAAGAACCTGCATTCGCTGTGAACTTTGCTGGCTCAGAAACTCAACTTAGAACAAAAACTGTGAAAGAAGTCATTCTGATGTGTAGGGAGGAAGATGTATAAGGTTTCTCAACCAATTTTCCATTTCAGAAGAACAACCATTATAAACAGCAAATGATATTTCACATAGAAATAACAAAGAATGCCACCTCGGATAATTTTTCTTAAAGAAAAGACTGTTATTCTAAAATGTTTTGAGTTATTTATCTGTAGTTATAACCCAGCAAAAAACTTGAGGATTTCATTTGTAAAGATTTCTCTCCTGGTGTATAATTTTTTAAATGAGGGCTAATTCTAAAACTTGTCCTTTTATTAATAACTTTTCATTGTGTATGGTTGTAAGCTATGACTTCTTAAAATGCTCTGCACTCTGATTTTCTTCTCATTTCTGTATCTTTGTTTATGATACTCCTTTCTCCTGGAATTCCTTTTCTGTTCCTTTTCTCCTATAAAAATAATTTATTACCGTCAAGTTCCAAATTAAATTGAAATTTGACCACAGATATTTTTACAGATGCTTCAGGCTCACTTACTGTGCATTTTTTTTCTTAATTCCACAGCCATTAAAACCTATATTACATCATCCAGAAATACTCATTCATTCACTGAACATATACTTAGTGCCCAGCGGTGTGTTTAGGCACAAGGCTGCACACAAAAGTGGTATCCACCTTACGTGGTGAAAGAAGACGTATGCATCTATTTTAACTCCAGAAGAAGTCATTTTTAATCAATTATCTCATTTAATCCTTACACCATCTCAGTGAGGTAAAGTTACCATCCCCGTGTTTTTATTGAGAAAACTGAGGTATTAGAAGACTGAGATACTAGCCCAAAGATTTCAGCGACAGTATTTCTTCATAATCATTCTAGGTTTATATGTCTCCTCTCTATAACTACATTGATGCTCCAGCTCTCTGAGGGCATCACTGTAAAAACTTTCCATGCCATCCACAGACGTGAGAAGTGGAATTCAAAGACAACCTACCTTACCTACATACCCAAAGGTCAGAAAAATTCCAACCTTTTAAGTAATGTACTATATGCATTCTAAGTATAGTAGCAATTTGAAGTAGGTATGTATATTATAGAAAACCACACAGTCACTAGGGCAATATTTTTTCCAGATCTCTATGAATAATCTAAACTCTAATTTTGTGCATTCTCAAATTAAAAAGAAAATTCATTTAAGACCTTCAAAAGAAGAGAAATCTAAAACGTGGTTCACTTTCTTAATGAAGCATTACATGTAAGTATTCACTATCAACATACTTATTGTTAATAAGCAAAAATATCAGAAGCCTTTTGAATGTTATAATCCCACTATATAAATTCAAAGATAAAATTAACAAGGAAAAGAAGAACTGTGGTTATGGAATCTCCACCTATAATAAACATGGTTATGAAATATTTCCATAAAACATGTCATATTTCTGGAGATTAAATTTTTCTTCCTGCCTGATCTCTGTATATGTCAGAATTAAATATTTGAGTTTCATATTGGAAATAAATTTTATATCTGTAAATAATTATTTAAAGTAAAAATTAAAAGTAGAAGTATATAAAATTGTAAGGAAAAGGCTTATATTATTAACTATATATGTAGTAACTATATATCACACTTATGCCCAGACTCAGTGCCTACAGTTCCAGCTCTCCTTTGTCAGGATCAACACGCATATGTTATAGCAATAAATGACCACGTTTACTGATGGCAGAATATCACACATATTTCATCCTGGTCCATCTCCTTAAGCTATGTGGGTACAGTGAGTACAGGTGAGCTTCCAAGTGTCAGGCTGCCTACTTTCAACTCTTACTACTGCTCACTAGCTGTGAGAATTAGTATGGGTTACTAAATTTCTCTGAACATCAGGTTCTGATATTAAAATAAAGCCAAGTACTTCATGACTTATTAACTTGCCATAAATAGCAAATGACATAATACTTATAAAATACTTAAAACAATGCCTAGGACATAAATAATGGTCCACAAATATTAGCTATTATCACTACTATTATTAGCCAATAAGAGATTACCAGTGAAACCAATGCCGTTAGAGTTGAAGTTGTTCATTATCAAGGACATGTCACACTTAGCTTTGCGTTCTGATACATGGAATGTGGATTGAATGACAGGCTGAATGGATGAATGACTGCAACAACAAATACAAATATATACAAGATAATGAAAGACATATGGCCAAATTATCAATCAATTAAGTGACTTAATCAACTTATCAATTAAGTGGAAATAATAATCAAGCTACATGGATGTTTGAGTGAATTGAAATTCATGGGCTCATTCTCTTCAGTATGGTAGAGCCTGCCCTGACATTTAAAGGAACAGACACAAAAAGTCAATTGGGAAAGGAAAATGTGGTGTATAAATCATAAGTAAGGAAAATTGGCTATGTAAGAGCTGAAGAAAGAGAAGAGCAGAACATTATACACCATAGGAGTAGGGAGACTGGGGAATATGGCCAAAGGGAGTTGAGGGAAAAGGGTGAAGTAGAGAAAGGAAAAGATTAGGAGGTACAAATTCATTTCCTTTTATGAAAATACCATTAGAAATTAAACACACTGCCTTGGAAAAAATACACCAAGCATTCCAAAACTAAGCAGAAATAAATGTAGAAATAACCATGTACTTAGTCCTGGAAAAAGACTTCCTCTATGGCAAACATCATTAAACATACACACATCTGGATTCCTCTAACTAAAGTTGTAAAATCATTCTTAAAAGTACTGAAACCACATGTCTCAAAGGTATAAACAAACAAATATTGACAACAACAACAGAAAATTTAACAAATAGTCCTTCAAACAATCTTTGCATCTGGAATACTATGAATTAGCAACAGACTAAAGTCAATGCTCCTAAATGCAACTGGCAACGATCTTTGTATTAATTTTACCAAGGTCATCTATCCAATGGCTCACCATCACAGATAATTCCACTTCTATGAATTTGTTTCTTGTCACAGTCACATCAGATGAAAAGAAAAATGAGTTAACAGTCAGCACTTAGAGGTTGTTGAAGTGGCAGAAGGTTCAGTTCCTTTAGAACAATGACTCTGGCTTGACGTTGTATGATGGTAAGGTAAAATACTGTCTTATCAGAAAGAGGCTTTGTCTATAGCTGAAAGGAAATAGCATGTCTATTCTGAAAGTGAAATATAGATCTGCAGTTTTATGAGGAATGTACCATTAGCATCAAATACATTCTGAGTGTATTTTAAAAATATTTTTGTTTTGCCTTATAAAATACAAACTCTGCCCTCTAAAGTTTCTCTTTTCCTCTCTCTCTCTCACACACACACCATACACATGCCAAAATGATATTCTGTAGTTGGCATCCCTATCCTTGGTGCTATTGAATCTGTGATGTGTTTGAAGGAAAGTTGTCACATTCTTCACACTGAATGGTGTGAATGAATCACCAACAGTACGGTCCTGGAATATAGCCAGTCTAGTAGGATTGAAGCACTACTTTATCACAACACAATTCCATCAACATAGATATATGTGGAAAATAAATGCTAACAAGACACCTAAACAACTGTTAAGTAGTGAGCAGGCTGAATTAGAAGATGTAGAAGAAATGCTTGAAAGAGTTAACTAGAAAATAACTGCTAGGAAGACATTCTGAATACCAGGGCTTGGGAGTGTAAATCATTCTGAGCCAAGTTTTCATGTCTACATGGAAAAGGAAGTCAAATACTGAGTGTACTTGAAGGAGCTACAAACAAAAGAGATGGATTGTAATTCCGGGTCTCAAGTTCCACCCTGGTCAACTTCCCCAGCGTTCAGCTCTCAATCATTGCCAATGCCATCTTCTGGGACAGGAGTTAGCAATGTATGGCATCATATCAGACCAAATCATCATTAATTGGGATTAGTTTGAGGGAAAGTATTAGCAAGTATATTTGTAGGGAAAAAAATTCCGAAATCTAAATAATAGCCATATAAGAATATTTTTTTTTTCAAATGGTTTGCTTCTGAAATGAGTAAGAATAGACCTTCATATTTTTATTTGCAATGTAACAAGTTAAACTTCTGGATTCGATATATCTTCCATCATGTCAAGACCATCTCATAAATTTGATAGATCCAGAAATGCTGGATTGGGCTCCATAGCAGAGCTCACAATCATCTTTACTTGAGCTCAAACCATTCAAAATATTTCCCCTGCCCCTCCTCCTCCTCCTTTCCTCACTGTCTCAAGAATATTACTGCAGACCAGAGATGTTGGCGTGAACGTGGAGAAAAGGGAACACTTCTACACTGCTGGTGGGAATGCAAATTAATACATTCCATTTGGAAAGAAGTTTGGAGAACACTTAGAGATCTAAAAATAGATCTGCCATTCAAGCCTATAATTCCTCTACTAGGAATTATATTTTCCTCTTCTACCCAGAAGACCAAAAATCACATTATAACAAAGATATTTGTACCAGAATGTTTATTGCAGCCCAATTCATAATTGCTAAGTCATGGAAAAAGCCCAAGTGCCCATCGATCCCGAATGGATTAATAAATTGTGGTATATGTACACCATGGAATATTATGCAGCCTTAAAGAAAGATGGAGACTTTACCTCTTTCACGTTTACATGGATGGAGCTGGAACATATTCTTCTTAGTAAAGTATCTCAAGAATGGAAGAAAATGTATCCAATGTACTCAGCCCTACTATGAAACTAATTTATGGTTTTCACATGCAAGCTATAACCAGTTATAACCTAAGAATATGAAGAAGGGGGAGAGGGAGGGGAGAGAGGGGGAGGATGGGCGGAGGGAGGGTGATTGGTGGGCCCACACCTGTGGTGCATCTTACAAGGGTACATGTGAAACTTACTAAATGTAGAATATAAATGTCTTAACACAATAACTAAGAAAATGCCAGGAAGGCTATGTTAACCAGTGTGATGAAAATATGTCAAATGGTATATAAAACCAGTGTATGGTGCCCCATGATTGCATTAATGTACACGGCTATGATTTAATAAAAAAAAAAAAAAGAATATTACTGCACCAATTGACTGCTCCTCACCAAGCATTTTAAGATGCCAAATGCATACCACACATGACTTTTAAGCTATCATTATCTCCTCCTATCAATCAGTAACACATTTTTACCTGTGACAAATGCCCAGAGACTGCAGACTCTGGGCATTTTCAGTGACGATTTGGCATTCTCCACACCAAATTCCAAAAGTTGTCATTGAAATTACAGTTTAATTTCCTTCAATGTTTAACAATCCATGTATTTACCTCCTATTCCTCTGCCAACACCCCACCTTCTACATCATTTTACATGCATTTTCTCCACATCATTTTCCCCAGCAGAGAACCTGTGTATTCATTGTTTATTTCTCCAGTTATACCTTCAACTAGTACGCCAGGTTTTGAGTAAAGAAATTAAGCCTGTCTTTTTTATTATTCCCTCCACAGCACCCAAGTTTATACCTAGTGTCTTTAGTATGGGCTACTATAACAAGATATTATAGACTAGGTGGCTTATAAATAATAGAAATTTATTTCTCATAGTTCTGGAGTCTGGAAGTCCAAGGTCAAGGAGCCAGCACGGTAGGGTCTGGTGAGGGCCCCCTTGTAGGTTGCAGATTGCCAACTTCTCCACAACCTCACATGGAGAAATGAAAGCAAGGCAGCCAGCGCTTTGGCCTCTGCTTATAAGGGCATTAATCCCACTCCTGAGGGCTCCACTCTCATGACCTCATTATCTCCCACAGGCCCACCTATGAATGTCATCACATTGGGACAAAATTTCAACATATAAATTGAGGTGTGGGTACACACAAATATTCAGTCCATAATACCTGGCATAGTAGTAATAGTCAAGATACGTTTGTTCGATAAATGAATGGAATAACCCTAACATAAAATGTCTACATACATTTTTGTATAAATCCAAAAAATGTTTTATATTGTGTAAATTAGATTAGCTTTTGTTTTCTGAACTACCTAATTATACATTGACTCTATTCTCTAAATCACTCATATTTAAAACAATTTTAAAAGCATTTTCATACTTACATGCCAATTTACTATGCAAGTACCTCCATCTCAGTTTTTCTGATTTTCTTTCTCTTTCTTTCTTTCTTTCTTTCTTTCTTTCTTTCTTTCTTTCTTTCTTTCTTTCTTTCTTTCTTTCTTTCTTTCTTTCTTTCTTTCTTTCTTTCTTTCTTTCTTTCTTTTATTAAATCATAGCTGTGTACATTAATGCGATCATGGGGTACCATATGCTGGTTTTATAGACCATTTCACACATTTTCATCACACTGGTTAACATAGCCTTCCTGGCATTTTCTTAGTTATTGTGTTAAGACATTTACATTCTACATTTACTAAGTTTCACATATACCCTTGTAAGATGCACCGCAGGTGTAATCCCACCAATAAACCTCCAGCTGCCCACCTCCCCCCTCCTTACCCTCCCTCTACCCCTTCCCCATATGCTTAGGTTATAACTGGGTTATAGCTTTCATGAGAAAGCCATAAATTAGTTTCATAGTAGGGCTGAGTACATTGGATACTTTTTCTTCCATTCTTGAGATACTTTACTAAGAAGAATATGTTCCAGCTCCATCCATGTAAACTTGAAAGAAGTAAAGTCTCCGTCTTTCTTTAAGGCTGCATAATATTCCATGGTGTACATATACCACAATTTATTAATCCATTCTAGTGTCAATGGGCACTTGGGCTTTTTCCATGACTTAGCAATTATGAATTGGGCTGCAATAAACATTCTGGTACAAATATCTTTGTTATGATGTGATTTTTGGTCTTCTGGGTATATGCCTAGTAGAGGAATTATAGGATTGAATGGCAGATCTATTTTTAGATCTCTAAGTGTTCTCCAAACATCTTTCCAAAAGGAATGTATTAATTTACATTCCCACCAGCAGTGTAGAAGTGTTCCCTTTTTTCCACATCCATGCCAACATCTCTGGTCTTGGGATTTTGTGATATGGGCTAATCTTACTGGAGTTAGATGATATCTCAAAGTAGTTTTGAACCCGCCACCTCTGGTATATGGGGCCAGCACCCTACTCCTTGAGTCACAGGCACTGCCCATCAAAGTAGTTTTGATTTTCATTTCTCTGATGATTAAAGATGATGAGCATATTTTCATATGTCTGTAGGCTGTGTGCCTGTCTTCTTCAGAGAAGTTTCTCTTCAAGTCCCTTGCCCAGCCTGCAATGGGATCACTTGTTCTTTTCTTGCTTATATGTTTGAGTTCTCTGTGGATTTTGGTTATTAAACCTTTGTCGGAGACATAACCTGCAAATATCTTCTCCCATTCTGAGGGCTGTTTGCTTGCTTTACTTAAAACATTCAGGGGGGAAAAGATTCCTTATTTAACAAATGGTGCTGGGTGAACTGGCTGGCAACCTGCAGAAGACTAAAATTGGACCCACACCTTTCACCATTAACTAAGATAGACTCTCATTGGATTAAAGATTTAAACTTAAGACATGAAACTATAAAAATACTAGAAGAGAATGCAGGGAAAACCCTTGAAGAAATCGGTCTGGGCGAGTATTTTATGAGGAAGACCCCCCGGGCAATTGAAGCAGTTTCAAAAATACACTACTGGGACCTGATCAAACTAAAAAGCTTCTGCACAGCCAAGTTTTTCTGATTTTAATCTTTTTTTTTTTTAAGCTTTTTTTTTTTGTAGAGACAGAGTCTCACTTTATGGCCCTTGGTAGTGTGCCGTGGCCTCACACAGCTCACAGCAACCTCCAACTCCTGGGCTTAGGCAATTCTCTTGCCTCAGCCTCCCGACTAGCTGGAACTACAGGTGCCCACCACAACGCCCGGCTATGATTTTAATCTTAATGATAAGAAAGTCTAGAAGGCCAGAATTTGTACAAATGGCCTCTATCAAACCGTCATTATGGTAAAAGATCTTAATGGGGCACTTGGGTCTTTTGAAAATTATGTTTTGTCAGATTATCCAGTATAGAGGTGGTGTGTATATGTTATGATGGTACAGCCAAAAAGTATATAAACAGACATGTAAGAAACATCCCAGTGAACCAAGAGGAAAGTTTGATGAGTCTATAGCTGGAAAAGTTGGAAGCAATACAAGGCAGACATATTTATGGCTGAAAATTCAGAGATACCAATGCAAACGTTGTAAGAAAATATCCTCCCTTCCACTGATGTGTGTTCACATTGTAATCTATGCTGCATCAAAAATTAATGAGTGTCAACTCATTTATTTTCAGTATATTTACATCTGTGACCTCATTGGCAAACTATCACAAACAACAATTCTAAGTAGGAAACCGTGGTGAGTTCAGAGGCACAGAACTGTACGATTAAAACAGAAAAATACAATGTGTATGATATACTCACTTATCCTAAAGAATGCAGCAATGATAGTTTGGTGAAATGATTGTTTCCTAAAATCAGCATTCTTAAGCTATATTGACAGGAACAATTCTTTGGTACTTTGTGGAAAACAACATGTACTAAAGTGATACCCACAGGGCTCACTTGAATTGGCTTTTAAATGACAAGATGACTTGCAACACACTAAAATACAAAACTCTTTACTTCACTGAGGTTTCTACTTTCAATCTTGATTGTTCTGGAGTCTGTGGTTTCCTTCTGCCCAGTCTACACACACACACACACACACACACACACACACACACACACACACACACACACACACACACACACACACACACACACACACACACACACACACAATTTCCATAATCTTTTAAAACCAAAGCTATAGGTCAGGCTAGTTCAGTGCCTGTAGAGAGAACTCTGAGTGACATTTAGGTCAACCTTAGAAATAGCCAGTCATCTCCTTGCTTAGAATGAATACCAAAGAATGTCAATTTCACTTATTTTTAAGTACCAATGCAGGCACTGAACAGAGGGCAGGTTGATTATATTTTGTTGCTTTTTTGCTGTTGTTGTTGTTTCTCTGTGGGAGATTTTTGTTTTGAATCTGGTTATATGAGGCCCATTTCTTAGCTGATTTGAAGGCTAAGTCAAATATCTAGTACCTCTTTTCCTTAGTATATAAAATCTTACTGACCCCTGATAATATAGAACGCTCTACATCCTAAGAAGTCAATTTCTTAAAGTGTTAAAGAAATTAGCTCCTTATTAACTTTTAATAAATAATTATTTCCATATGATGGTGTGCCCAAATACACCTTCAGTTCTTTGAGGGTAGGGAAAAGTCTTATATTTTCTGTGTCTCTTTTCAGTTTGGCATAGATTTGAGCACATATTTCATTCATAAACAATTACTGAAAATATTCTATTACATTTAAGGAACTAAGATAGTCATTTGGGATAGAGCAATTACTAAAATGAGGTTCCTGTCCACAAAAGCTTCATGGGAAAGAGAAAGTAATAATTACAATATAACATGATTGTCTATATCATACTGACAAAAAAAGTTCAAAATATCAGTGCAGAGAGGGATTACTAAAAAGAGCTGTAACCTGTAGTAAAGGATGCAACCATCTCACACTGATTCTTCAGGGAGGATGCTGAGAAATCTGCTTCCACCTTGCAGTGTCTCACTGGTGTCTTCCAAGTAGCTGGATTCAACCAGAAGCTGGAGAGCAAGGAAGCCCACTGTGTATTTTTCTACAAATGAATGTTAACAACACAGATAAAGATCCAGGGAAACAAGTTTGCTTTTGGACATGATAAGTGCCATGTATTTGTAGGATATTGAGATAGGGATAGAACACCAGGGTTTAAAGTTCAGGAGAAAGGCCTAGGCTAAACAAATGAATTCAAACTCTGAAAAACTGCATGTGTTTAATCCCTGAGAGTATATGAAATAAATAATAAGGGGGGGGGTTAAGTTCCAAGGAAAGAATCCTGTATAAGTCCAACACTTAAAGCATGGTTAAGGAAAAACAGTGCATGGATGATATAAAAAGCAATACGGTCTGTAAAATCAGTGTATGGTGCCCCATGATCACATTAATGTACACAGCTATGATTTAATTAAAAAAAAAAAAAAAAAAAGCAATACTGACTAGGTGAGAAGAGAGCCAGGAGAAAATATCGCAACGTACTAGGAAGAAATGGTAAAAGTATTAAATACAGTGGAAAATTCAAATAAAATAAGAAATTAAAGGAGTTTATTCAATTCAGTGAAGAGATCACTTATAATCTCTGTAAAAAACAGTTTGAATGGAGAAGTGGGGATATGAGCCTGTTGAAAAGGAGTAAAACCATTGCAGGCATTGCAGAGTCTTAATGACCCCTGTAAAACAGAGCCTAAGGCTAATGCTTTATTGCACAAAATACAATCCCAAGGCATCAAGAGTTGGGGTGGGGGGAGGACCATAAAGCAGACAAGAGGAAAAGCAAATATGAAGAGGTGCATGTTTAACAGCATACAAATTCATAAGCAACTATAGCCAGCTGCTTGGTGTCTAGACAGGCCATATGGAATTACCCACAATATGGAGCAATCCGACAGGAAGGAAAAGAAAGAAGAATTATTCTGGCAGACCTATAGCTACCCAACCCTACTTCTCCTGTCTCTTGTTGGTCAAAGCTGACATGAAGGGTTCTTAACTTTCCCTGGCTCCCAGGGCATGGCACACACGCTGCATCTGAGTCCTGCATGGTGGAACAAGCTGCAGCCTTTGTGGATCAAGTGAGCTCAGTCCTTTGAGGAATGATTGGGACGCCTTCATGGACAAGTGAAATCTAGGGCACTCCAAGACATGATAGCCAGGAGGTGAGGTGGCTGTCGTGGGTGTGGAGACTGTCCCTTGAGCAAGTAGCCAAGGACCTACGAAGTAGCAGGGGCCAAACACATCTAGGAGGTGCATAAATTGAATAATACAGGTAAGGAAGTGAAATCTGGTAGTGTAGACAACTCCTTCACAGCGGTGACTGAGAAAGGTAAGGAGGATTTCAGGAGAGGGGAGTGACATGGTCATAAAACCACAGACAATGAAGACAGATTGCTTGGACTTAGTCCCTGCTCAACCTCTTAGTACCTGTGTGATCTGTCACAGTTCATTTAACCTTTCTGTGCCACAGTGTCCTTATCCAGCAAATGTGATTAATATTATCTATTTCATAAGGTTGTTATGAACTACTGTACATAAAACAATTAAAACTGTGTCCCACATATAGTAGGTACTATTTTATTATTTTTATTTATTGCAAAATATTAAGAGGGTACAAGTGTTTGTGTTACAGGGATGCCTTGAATAATGCTTAAGTCAGAAATTTTGGTGTACCTCTCACCAGAATAGTGTTCATTGTACCCAATAAGTAAGTTTTTATGCCACTCACCCACCTTTCCACTCTGTTTTGTTTTGTTTTGTTTCTTGGGTCCTTTATATTACTTTGCTAGGCACTATTTTAATATTTGATCAAGGTCAAAGGAGGATTCTTCTTTTGTTTCATAGACACTTGAACATCCTTCTATGCTGAAGGTAAAAAGAGTTTCAAAGGAGAGGATGAAAAAATATGAGAGTTGAGGAAGCATAGATGAAAAAAATGATCATGAAGAATATATTGATGATATTAAGGGATTAGTGCATAATAGGCACTTACTAGTTGTATGCTTGTTGATTGATAAGTACTAAAATAAGAAATAAGTACTAAACTAAATAAAGGAATGATACATGGTTTATGTGAACAATAGTATTTGTAGTTATTTACTGATGTAAATTTTAGAAATATTATATAGTAATGAAATTCACTGTGTCTATATACACAAAGTAAGTATTTGCTTAATGAATTAAGAAATGAAGGAACTACTGAATGAAAGTTAATAATATTCACTTCTTTGCTCAACCAGATACTACCTTTTTCCAACTTCATCCACACTTTAGGATGTTATTTTTCAAACTATTAAATTAAGCTAAAACAGGAGAGGCAGAGTATTCTGAGTGCTCAAGCTCACAGCCAGTGGAAATCTGGAATTTGGAAATCCAATAGAGTCTGGAATTAATATTATATTATCTGATGAACCTGCGTTGAGTACTAGCCAAGCATGGATCTATTGTATTATATACAATCTCTTCCTGGGGCTGCCATGTTCCCCGGTCTGTATGCCTAGGCTTCTGCCTCACCTTTCCTTTTCAGCACTCAAATTTCTCTCTGGAATTAGAATTCAGCCCTAATCGTCAGCCAGTATATTTTAGTCTTTGACTTCCTGCTTATCTGTTCCCTATCCAATGTCTGATAATACCAGACACAATGCTGCTGAACATAGCTATGGCCTCACTATTTTTTTCCAGCTGGATGATGGATGAAACTAACCTGCATCATCAGGTTCACCTTTGGAAACAATGGTGAAGTATTGGCTTCCTCTACCAAAGGCAAAGGCTAGCACTAAAAGTGGGTCATTTTTCTCAGCCTATGATCTTTGCAGATTCCCTTGCTAGCTTCCTTTCCTTCCCTACTGCCTTTTATTTTCTGTAAGGGAACACAGGGTCTGTGCCAGCCATGAAAATCTGACACATCACTGGGGGAGAAAACCAAAATTTTGACATACCTGATGACCAAGCCCACTATAGCTGAAGTATACCTATTCAAACTATGATTGTGTGCTTATCTCACAGATAATGAGAAAATATTATTTATGTCAATTAATTGTTATATCCTATCTTATAGAAGTATAATGTTTATGATCCTAAAAGAAAAACACTGTAAACTTATGTACAGTTATGTGACACATACTGAAACGCATATATAATGGTGAGCCCTTAATATTACAATACTGTGCTTTTACTCTAACTTTTCTATGAATTGACACACACAGATATTTATCGTTGTTTTATAATTGCCTACAATATGCAACACAATAGTACACTGTACAGCTTTATAGCCATAAGACCACAAATATTTTAAATTATAAGGAGAGGTGGGAAAGGTGGTCTTGCAGAAATAAAAAGATGAAAAGCAAAAGCAAAAACAATTCTCTCAAGCAACAATTAGAGCTGGAAATAATGTCACTGAAGCAACTTATAAAGCAGCTTCCATACTCAAGAAAATAACAGGAAGCCATTCAATGATGTAGAAATTATGAAACAATGCAGTGTTAAAGTAGTAGGTAGTTTAGACCCTGATAACATTTCAAAGTACAAGCAACTTCCTCTGTCAAGGGGAGCCATAACTGAAAGGTATGAACTGAAAGCATGAATTAGCCTTCAACTTAATAGAACAACTTCATGCAATACTTCAAAAGGAAAACACATATTATTAATTACTTTGGATGAATCAACTCATACTGTTAACTCAGCACAGGTTTTATATTTCATTCATGTCATAAAAGATTTTCCTTTTCTGCTATGAAGAGTTGCTTGCTTTGAACACTCTTGCAGAGAGTATTCAGGGTATAGATATCTGCAACAACTTTCAAGGTAAAAGTCAAGAAGTTAGACTAAAATTTGGTAAATTTACTGAGTATATGTACGAAGGGTGCACCTTCCATGATAGGAAAATATGGAGGGTTTACTGCACAGATTAAAAAAGTATCAACACATTCAGATGCTCTCATTTCTTTTCATTGTATCTTGCATCAGGAATGTCTCTATGCTAAAGCTACTGTTTTAGGTGACACTTTGCAACAAGCTATAAGTGTTGATAACTATATTGTTGCTAATGCAACATGGCATCTTCAGTTTATTAAATTGCTAAAGCTGAAGGATGAAGTATTCAACATTGAATGTGCCATTATCATTCTAATATATACTGGCTACTATAGGAACAGGTGTTAGCCAAAATCTCTGGAAGAACAGATAATTCAATTTTATGAATAATTAATTGCAATGTGAATTATCGAAAGGAGTTTTCTATAGAAATGCAGCATTTCTGTGTGATTTTATGTCAAATCAAAAAGACTTTATTTCTTTGCAAGGTAAAGCTAAGTCTGTATTTAATTTGTGGCAAAAACTCCAAGCATTTCAGAAAAAAAGCTGTCTTGGTTCAAAACATTTATTCTTCAAAAGGAAATTTTGAATGAACATTTTTCCCAGTTAGCAAAGGTCATTGATGAACAGGATGATATATGTGAATCATTTGAAGAATATGCAGCTGATACAGACTTATTAATTTCAGAATATAATGAAAGGTTCACTGACTTTGAGAATCATGACATCACACTCAAATTAGCCTTTCAGCCTCACCTAGTTGATATCATCAAGGAACCTAACAAACTACAGATGGAATTAATTGAGCTCTCAGTAGATGACATTTTAAAGTCATTATTTGATTTCAAGAAAGATCCAAATGAAATATGGAAAAATGCAATAGAATGCACATGCCCTCAGCAGCATGCCTGAAAAATGCTTTCTTGTTTTTCAGTTACTTAATGCTGCAAATCTACATCCTCCAAACTAACTCAAATCTGGATACCCATTAGCTCACGAAAGACTGATATCCGTCTAGAGCGTGCCATGAGAAGATCGTAGGTGTGCCACAAACATTTTTAAAGATTATTAATTAAATTATTTTTGAAAGAAGTTCAAAGAACAGTAAGTATACTATTTTTTAGATCAACATAATATGTGTGCTGTAAAAGTTTAACTATAGGTTCAAGTGTGCCATGAGATAAAAAAGGTTGAAAGACACTCATCTAGAGGATCCACTGCAGACCTCCATGCTGCAATCAAATATTAAAATTCTGTCAGTAAAAACTAGACATAGCAGATGCATCGAAAAGTAAGTTAACCTTAAAATTAACAAATAATTTTCATTTTTTTGAAATTATCAAGTACATAGTAGTTAGATTTAATGTTATGTTTTTTTTTATTTGCATTTTTTTGGCGGGGGCTGGGTTTGAACCCACCACATATGGGGCTGGCGCCCTACTCCTTTGAGCTACAGGTGCCACCCCCAAAATAATGTAATTTTTAAGTATCTGTATATCTAATTGAAATTTCTTGAACATGACTATATTTGATTACAGTTAAATGAGTGTGGCCTTACAACATGAAAAGGTTCCCCACCCCGGATTATCCTGTATAGTGCAGGTGTGTAGTAGACTATACCATGTAGGTTTGTGTAAGTGCAATCTGTGATGCTCCACTATGGCAAAATTGCCTAAGGACACATTGTTCAGAATGTACCCTCATTGTTAATGCATGACTATATTAGCTTTAGTGAGCAATATTTTTAACTCCTCACAATTCTTCTTTTAATATCAAACTGAAAATTGTCACATTCTCAAGTTCTTGCTGTGGATAGCCTTCTGATTGCAAAGGTAGTTTAATACATTGGAAGGAACAGGGCTTTGCAGCCAAAGAGCCGTGGGTTCAATTCCTACCTGTGAAAATGAAAATTACATTGTGTCACTTTGGGCAAGTTACTTAGTCTCTCTGAGCCTCCATTTCTTCAGCTCTAAAACTAGGGTTGATAATAGAGGTTTGTTTGAGGGATAAATGAGATAACAGATCAAAACTATTTAGTCTAGTGTCTGGTATTCAGGGAAAGGTAAATTCCTCCCTTTTTTTACTTTCTTCTGATAAAATGAGCTAAAGATCAAACAGACTTCAGAATCAATCACAATCAGCTCTATTCCTGAAGACATCCTGCAAAGTTTATCAGCTTCCCCAATATTAGAAATATGACTATCAAAGCTTAATTGTCTGTGTTTTTCTCCGTGGATAGACTAAGCAAATTTGAGCAATTTTATAAACTGGAAAAATTTAAAGACATTTTTAAATCAAGAACTTATTTATTTATTTACTTATGTTGGAGCCCCTGGTCATCTTGAGTGTGCAATCATTCTTATTGTTGTGACACAATTCTGCAGCTGTGCACATGAGCCATATACAAGGGAAGATTCCTTCAAAAGTGCAAGATTTTGTATTTGCTTGCCCTGAAATTGGGTTATGTTCCATTAATTCAACCAAAACCTAAAACCTAAACTTTTTTTTTCCCATTAGGATGCATCCAAATGGTCAAGGGGCTTCTTGGATTACCTGAACAATTATATGCTTTTCTTTAAATAATCACAAAAACAAGTAAATGTGTCATGCGCCTACAAAACTGCATGAATCTATCCTCTGTGCACATCATGACAAACAACAGATGATGGTATAACCAGCAACTGCCTCTGATATCTCTTGATTATTAGGTTATTAAACATGAAATGTTTGATTTTGAATCAAAAGTTTAGTTTCTTAAACCTCAAACAACAAGCAGAACAATTAATCAAAGTATGTGTTGTAACCGTTGACACAATTTTGCCATCTTAATGGTAGCCTATGTACAGCAGCAATAAAGAAGCAATAGACAGCGAATGGCAGTGAAACCACAAAAGGCTTTTTCCTCAGCTTGTTGAGAATTGAATATTTTTCCTTGCAATAAGTGGTCCCACACCTGGAAGTAGTGATAGTCAGTTGGTGCAAGACCTGGGAAACCCCGTAGATAACAATTTCCAAGTCCAACATTCTTCCAAGAAGATTGTCCTGTCTCTATTGACCAGTCTCAGCTACTTAATCACAAGTCTCATCCTCACATTGTTCAATTGGTTGCAGTAGACATCTGCTGTAATTGACTGACCAGGCTTCATGAAGCTGTGGTGAATAATACCCATGCCAGACCATCAAACAGACATCATCAGCATTTTTTTTTTTTTTTGGTGAATATTCACATTTAGACTGTATTTCAGCACTTACTAGCAATTGTCAAAAATAATCCACTTTTTATTACATATAACAATACAATGTAGAAATGGTTCACTTTCTGTCCGATAGCAAAGAACGGGAAGTGTCAAGATAATTCCTCTTCTGACACTCATTTTACTCATCAGTTTCTATCCAGCTTCTTTACCTTGCTCATTTGCTTCAAGTACTACAATATCGCTGGAACAGTAACCTCAAGGCTTGCTGTTAATTCACACATAAGTTGAGATGGATTTTCTTCTACTACAGCTTTCAGGGCACCATTGTCCACCTTGGCCTCAGGTTTCCCAGGTGGCTGGCTTATTTCCAAGGTTGAAATTGACAGAATGGAACTTCTCAAACCAACAACATACTGTGTGTTCATTAGCCACGTCTTTCCCAAACACTTTGTTGATATTTCAAGCTGTCCGCATTGCATTGGTTCCATGATGGAACTCACATTCAAAAATAACACAAAGATTCTACTTTTCTGTGGTTTCACAAAGATAGATCTAAAAAAAATTTAAAGTTAATCACAAGCCAAAATGTGTGTTTTAAAGAATGAAGATGTACCTTCACAATACAAATAAAATAAGAAGTGTCAAAGTGAAATATCAGAGATAGCTAAGGTCAAACCGTACTTAAGGATATCAGATATTTCATACTTATAGCCCTAATAATATGTATGTCATCACCAAGGCATCAAATTCATAACTTCATCTCTGAGTTTCCATATTTGCTTCTATACACATGGCTGTTTTAAACTTCTTTGATATGCCTCCTATTTGTAAATGTCGTCTATGTCCCCTCCCTTTGTGTTCTGCTAAGTATTTGACCCATAAGTAATCACTATGCTAATTTTCAGGCAAAGAACTTAAGAAACTGGCAGTTTTCACTTCCTGATTCTCTTAGAATACTTGTTTGTGAAACCCAGCCACCAGACTCTGAGGAAGCCTAAGGTTGGTCATGGAAAAGTTCACATAACAGAGGAACCAACAACCTGCATCAACTTGCCAGTTATGTAAACAAAACATCTTAGAAGTAGATCTCTATAATCATTTGCACAGACCAGGTAGTCCTGTTGAGCCCTGCCAAAATTTCATATTCATTGAAATAAACAAGCTAAAGTTTATTTAAATAAATAAATAAATAAGTTTTAGACTGGTGAGTGATGGTGAAATAGATAACTGGAATAGTCCTCACAGATTAAACTTCACGTAGAGTTTTGATGGCATGTAATCCTTGATATTGAGATGACAAATGTCCTCAAGTTATCTACATGTCATTCACCTCTTCTCTTCTACCCTCTAATTCATCTACTCCCTTTCCCTTCATTCCTACATTCTTGGTACTGTGATCCCTTCATAGGTCTTCATATACCTGTATATAAAGCATACACCAAACTTGGTCTTATCATTATTGTCTAATTTGCCTGTAATCCATTCAGATCATCTCCTTCCAATCTTCACTTAAATGTCCTTATTTCTTTTTCTTTTCTTTCTTTTCTTTTTTTTGTAGAGACAGAGTCTCACTTTACCTCCCTCGGTAGAGTGCCTTGATGTCACAGGACTCACAGCAACCTCCAGCTCTTGGGCTTTCGCAATTCTCCTGCCTCAGCCTCCTGAGCAGCTGGGACTACAGGTGCCTGCCACAACGTCCGGCTATTTTTTGGTTGCAGTTCAGCTGGGGCTGGGTTTGAACCTGCCACCCTCGGTATATGGGGCCAGCGCCCCACTCACTGAGCCACAGGTGCCACCCTTAAATTTCCTTATTTCAATAATGATTTCTCTGTTTAACTTGCAAATTTACCTGAACCAGAGAACACATTCTCTCTTTTATTCTGCTATAATTGTCTTAATAACAATCATTAATTTATTAAGAATAGAGCCTTCATAGTTGACACTTCCTTACATTGACCCCCATCTCCTTTAGTTGACCTTATTTTCATGGATATGCACCTCATGTATGTATCAATACAATAGGCCTAGTTCCTTATATTGATCACCTCCATATATAGATCCTTTAGTTGGTCCCTTGGTTATAAAGATATAAAGGCTTCTGGGGCCGGGGAGGAAACTTGAGGGTACGCGGGGGTTGCAACCAGGCCTGTTACCCACAGACCCTCCCTGGGGCAGTGCCTCGGTGGTGGCTGCGCCTTAGTCCGCCTGTGCCCACCAGCCCTGGAGGACGTGCCAGATGGATAGCGCATCCCGCCGACTCCAGCCGGCAGGAGGGTTCAGAATCCGGAGCTGGAAAAGCTTTTCTTTAGTTTTTATGAATTTAATGTGTGGCCTAAGACAACTCTTCTTCCAGAGTGGCACAGAGAAGCCAAAAGGTTGGACACTTCTGCAAGATCCACAGAATACTCAATTTCAAGAGTAAACTCTAAGACTACCATGGCTGCAGGAGTTTTGCCTCAGAATGAACAACCGTATTCTACTTTGGTGATTAACAATGGGCATGATGAAAACACGAAAGAGGGAAGAACTAGACTCAGTGTTTATACAAAAATTGATTTTGGGAAGGGGAGAGAAAAGATGGCAGACTGAAGCCAGCTTTCAACAGAGGCTCCCGTCCAGAAGGAGAGTTAAGGGACAGGAATTTAGTAAGTATCCTGGTGGATTTGAGCACCAAGAGAGAAGGTTAAAGAATGCACATCAACACTGCTGAGGCAAGCTGTGATCACAAGGACGCAAACAAAAGCAAAACGGCTCACTTCTGGATATTCTGAAGCCACACCCCCTGTCTCCCTGGTCAACCAGAGGAGGCCACCAATGAGCAAAGGATTTGCCTGAAGCTGCTCACAAACCCGGGAAGCTTCCAGGGCAGGGCCGACACAGAGAGGTAATCGGACACAAACCTCCAGCAGCAAAGACGTTTAAACTCAGAACAGCCCATCTTCTGTAGGTGATTTTAGCAGAAACAGAGACAGAACCCCGCAAAGTTGTCTGTTCTGCTCTGTTCTGTTAGCAACATCAATCAGGGATGGGGCTAAGCCTGAGTGAACACCTCCCTCCCACCACCTGCATCAAGCACTCAAAGATGTCAGGCCCCATCTCCTCCTGCTAGACAGTGGCAGACTGCAGGGACCTGACAGACTTCCTTGCAATTCAGGCAGGTGCAAACCCCTGGAGTATCTGTTCACTACAGGCAACTGGGTTAGCCATCTGCAGAGATAACAGTGACTGGGTCCGACGGAGGGGCAAAGTGGGGAAGGAGACATCAACCTTCCCAGACTGATCTATTTGCTAGGTGGCTCCTCCTGACTCCACGCAGCACTGGAGTAAGCCATATCAGAGGAGTCACCAGACCCCTGTGATCCAGTTCCCAGAGACCTCTTGAACACTCCCACCTGAGACAGGTGCTGATTGAGACAATCGATATGGACCTTTTGAACTGAACTAATAGACTGAGGACTTTTCAGGCGGTGCCCTGGGTATGCGGTTGTAGGAAGGTTTGATTTTACTTTTCCAACTGGTGCCAGAGGTGGGCAGGCAGGGTGACTTAATTGCTGGTTTTTCCACACAGCTGAGACTTCAAGCCAGAGTAAATGTTACAATAGGATCGAATAGAAACCAGCTGAAAATAAGACAGAACCACTTAGCCCCACCACACAAGACAGGGCCCCAGTTTCTCAGGCCACAACACTGTATGGGCCCTCGATAAAGCCCCAGGGGAAAAATCAAAGGGAGTAAAATAACCATGGGGCGGAATCAGCGGAAAAACTCTGGTAACATGAATAACCAGAATAGATCAACCCCCCAAGAAAAGATACGGGAGATGTGATTGAAGATCCCATTCATAAACAACTGGCTGAGATGTCAGAAATCGAATTCAGAATTTGGATTGCAGACAAGATTAATAAAACGGAATTAGGAATTCGAGGAGAAATTCAAAAGTTGTCTCAAGAATTTAACAAATTTAAAGACAAAACCACCAAAGACTTAGACACACTGAAGCAAGAATTTACAACCCTCAAAAATATGAAAAATACAGTAGAATCTCTCAGCAACAGAATGGAGCAAGCAGAAGAAAGGATTTCTGACATTGAAGATAAAGTCTTCAAATGCTCCCAATCTCTCAAAGAGGAAGAGAAATGGAGAGCAAAAACGGATCACTCACTCAGAGAACTCTCAGATAATTCGAAGAACAGCAATATACGAATAATTGGGATTTCGGAGAATGATGAAGTGGCCTCGAAGGGCACAGAGGCCCTTCTGCATGAAATTATGAAAGAAAATTTTCCAGACATGCCTAGAGAATCTGAAATTCAGATAGCAGACAGCTTCAGAACCCCAGCACGATTCAACCCCAATAAGTCATCCCCCAGGCATATCATAATTAGCTTCAATAAGTTAACATGAAAGAGAAGATTCTCAAAGCAGCCCGGCGAAAGGAAACTATTATGTACAAAGGAAAGAATACTAGAATAACTGCAGATCTCTCTGCTGAAACTTTTCAATCCAGAAGAGGGTGGTGATCAACATTTAATCTCCTAAAGCAAAATAACTTTCAACCCAGGATCTTGTATCCAGGTAAACTGAGTTTCATTTATGATGGAGAAATTAAATACTTTAATGACATTCATATGTTGAAAAAAATTGCCATAACGAAACCAGCTCTTCAGGATATTCTCAGACCTATACTCCATAATGACAAACCCAATCCTATACCACAAAAGTTAACTCACTCAGAAACTTTGGATCAAACTCCAACTTCCACACTGGTGAAAGGATTAAATATGTCCACTGGACCTTTGAAAAACTTGATACCCAAAATTCCACCAGACTTACCAATACTCTCCATTAATGTGAATGGCTTAAACTGTCCTCTAAAGAGGTATAGGTTAGCTGATTGGATACAAAAACTCAAGCCAGATATTTGTTGCATACAAGAGTCACATCTTAACTTAAAAGACAAATACAGACTCAGGGTGAAAGGATGGTCACCCATATTTCAGGCAAATGGTAATCAGAAAAAAGCAGGTGTTGCAATTTTATTTGCAGATACAGTAGGCTTTAAACCATCAAAAGTAAGGAAGGACAAGAATGGTCACTTCATATTTGTTAAGGGTAATACTCAATATGATGAGATCTCAATTATTAATATCTATGCACCCAACCAGAATGCACCTCAATTTATAAGAGAAACTCTAACAGACATGAGTAACTTGATTTCCTCCAGCTCCATAATCATTGGAAATTTCAACACTCCATTGGCAGCTTTGGATCGATCCTCCAGCAAGAAGCTGAGCAAAGAAATCTTATGTTTAAACTTAACCATCCAATATTTAGATTTAGCAGACATCTACAGAACATTTCATCCCAACAAAACTGAATACACATACTTCTCATCAGCCCATGGAACTTACTCCAAAATTGACCACATTTTAGGTCACAAGTCTAACCTCAGTAAATTTAAAGGAATAGAAATTATTCCTTGCATCTTCTCGGACCATCATGGAATAAAACTTGAATTGAGTAACAACAGGAATCTGCATACTGATACAAAAACATGGAAGTTAAATAACCTTATGCTGAATGATAGCTGGGTCAGAGATGAGATTAAGAAAGAAATCGCCAATTTTTTGGAACAAAACGACAATGAAGACACAAACTGTCAGAACCTCTGGGACACTGCAAAGGCAGTTCTAAGAGGGAAATTTATAGCACTGCGAGCCTTCCTCAAGAGAACGGAAAGAGAGGAAGTTAACAACTTAATGGGACATCTCAAGAGACAGGAAAAGGAAGAATATTCCAACCCCAAACCCAATAGAAGAAAAGAAATAACCAAAATTAGAGCAGAATTAAATGAATTGAAAACAAAAGAATTATACAACAGATTAATAAATCAAAAAGCTGGTTTTTTGAACAGGTCAACAAAATAGATAAATCCTCTGGCCAACCTAATCAGAAAATAAAAGAGTAAAATCTCTAATATCATCAATCAGAAACAACAAAGACTAAATACAACAGACTCGTCAGAAATCCAAAAAATCCTTAATGAATATTACAAGAAACTTTATTCTCAGAAATATGAAAATCTGAAGGAAATTGACCGATACTTGGAAGCACGCCACCTTCCAAGACTTAGCCAGAATCAAGTGGAAATGTGGAACAGACCCATATCAAGTTCAGAAATAGCATCAACTATACAAAACCTCCCTACAAAGAAAAGTCTGGGACCAGATGGTTTTACGTCAGAATTCTACCAAACCTTTAAAGAGGAATTAGTACCTATATTACTCAACCTGTTCCAAAAGGTAGAAAAAGAAGGAAGACTACCCAACATGTTCTATGAAGCAAACATCACCCTGATCCCCAACCTAGGAAAAGACCCAACAAGAAAAGAAAATTATAGACCAATATCACTAAGGAATATGCAAAAATATTCAACAAGATCCTAACAAACAGAATCCAGCAACACATCAAACAAATTATACATCATGACCAAGTAGGTTTTATCCCAAGGTCTCAAGGCTGGTTCAATATACATAAATCTATAAATGTAATTCAGCACATAAACAAATTAAAAAAGAAAGACCATATGATTCTCTCAATTGATGCAGAAAAAGCTTTTGATAATATCCAGCATCCCTTCATGATCAGAACACTCAAGAAAATTGGTCTAGAAGGGACTTTTCTTAAACTGATAGAGGCCATCTACAGCAAACCCACAGCCAATATCATATTGAATGGAGTTAAATTGGAATCATTTCCACTCAGATCAGGAACCAGACAAGGCTGCCCATTGTCTCCATTGCTTTTCAACATTGTAATGGAAGTTTTAGCCACCGCAATTAGGGAAGAAAAGGCGATCAAGGGTATCCATATAGGGTCAGAAGAGATCAAACTTTCGCTCTTTGCAGATGATATGATTGTGTATCTGGAAAACACTAGGGACTCTACTACAAAATTCCTAGAAGTGATCAAGGAATACAGCAGCGTCTCAGGTTACAAAATCAACATCCATAAATTGGTAGCCTTTATATACACCAACAACAGTCAAGTTGAAAAAGCAGTTAAGGACTCTATCCCATTCACAGTAGTGCCAAAGAAGATGAAATATTTGGGAATTTACCTAACAAAAGACGTGTAAGATCTCTATAAAGAGAACTATGAAACTCTAAGAAAAGAAATAGCTGAAAATGTTAAATGGAAAAACATACCATGGTCATGGCTGGGAAGAATCAACATTATCAAAATGTCCATACTACCCAAAGCAATATATAATTTCAATGCACTCCCTATTAAAGCTCCACTGTCATATTTTAAAGATCTTGAAAAAACAATACTTCGTTTTATATGGAATCAGAAAAAACCTCGAATAGCCAAGACATTACTCAAAAATAAAAACAAAACAGGAGGAATCACGCTACCAGACCTCAGACTTTACTACAAATCGATAGTGAACAAAACAGCATGGTACTGGCACAAAAACAGAGAAGTACATATCTGGAACAGAATAGAGAACCAAGAGATGAATCCAGGTACTTACCGCTATTTGATCTTTGACAAGCCAATTAAAAACATTCAGTGGGGAAAAGATTCCCTATTTAACAAATGGTGCTGGGTGAACTGGCTGGCAACCTGCAGAAGACTGAAATTGGACCCACACCTTTCACCATTAACTAAGATAGACTCTCATTGGATTAAAGATTTAAACTTAAGACATGAAACTATAAAAATACTAGAGGAGAGTGCAGGGAAAACCCTTGAAGAAATTGGTCTGGGTGAGTATTTTACGAGGAGAACCCCCCGGGCAATTGAAGCAGTTTCAAAAATACACTACTGGGACTTGATCAAACTAAAAAGCTTCTGCACAGCCAAGAACACAGTAAGTAAAGCAAACAAACATCCCTCAGAATGGGAGAAGATATTTGCAGGGTATATCTCTGACAACGGTTTAATAACCAGAATCCACAGAGAACTCAAACGCATCAGCAAGAAAAAAACAAGGGATCCCATCACAGGCTGGGCAAGGGATTTGAAGAGAAACTTCTCTGAAGAAGACAGGCGCACGGCCTTCAGACATATGAAAAAATGCTCATCATCTTTAATCATCAGAGAAATGCAAATCAAAACTACTTTGAGATATCATCTAACTCCAGTGAGACTAGCCTATATCACAAAATCTCAAGACCAGAGATGTTGGCGTGGATGTGGAGAAAAGGGAACACTTCTGCACTGCTGGTGGGAATGCAAATTAATACATTCCTTTTGGAAAGATATATGGAGAACACTCAGAGATCTAAAAATAGATCTGCCATTCAATCCTGTAATTCCTCTGCTGGGCATATACCCAGAAGACCAAAAATCACATCATAACAAAGATATTTGTACCAGAATGTTTATTGCAGCCCAATTCATAATTGCTAAGTCATGGAAAAAGCCCAAGTGCCCCTTGATCCACGAATGGATTAATAAATTGTGGTATATGTACACCATGGAATATTATGGAGCCTTAAAGAAAGATGGAGACTTTACCTCTTTCATGTTTACATGGATGGAGCTGGAACATATTCTTCTTAGTAAAGTATCTCAAGAATGGAAGAAAAAGTATCCAATGTACTCAGCCCTACTATGAAACTAATTTGGGGCTCTCACATGAAAGCTATAACCCAGTTACAACCTAACAATAGGGGGAAGTGGGAAAGGGAGGGGAGGGAGGGGGTGGTGGGTAGAGGGAGGAGGATCGGTGGGATCATACCTCTGGTGCATCTTACAGGGGTATTTGCGAAACTTGGTAAATGTAGAATGTAAATGTTTTGGCACAGTAACTGAGATAATGCCAGGAAGGCTATATTAACCATTGTGATGAAAATGTGTCAAATGGTCTATGAAGCAAGTGTATGATGCCCCATGATCATATCAATGTATACAGCTATGATTTAATAAAAATTTTAAAAAAAGATATAAAGTACTTTGGTTGGTCAACTTACAGGGGTACTACTGTATTTTTTATTTTTCTATCAATAGAATGTAAGATGGTTGGACATGGTGGCTCACACCTATAATGCTAGCCCTCTGGGAGCCCCAGACAAAGTATCACTTGAGGTCAAGAGTTTGACACCAGCTTAAGCAGAAGCGAGACCTTGTCTCTATAAAAAAAATAGAAAAATTAGCTGGGAGTGATGGTGCTCACCTGTAATCCCACCTACTCGGAGGCTGAAGCAGCAGGATCATTTGAGCCCAGTAGTTTGGGGTTGCAGTGAGCTGTAAAGAGGCAGTCTAACTAGGGTGACAGGGTTAGACCCTATCTCAAAAAAGAAAAAAGTGTGTAATATCAATAAGAATGGGAATTTGGGGGTTTTGATCCTGGTTGTTTTGTTTGTTTCTGATTCACCAATGTATTCTCAGATACACAGTATTTGGTGTTTAATAAATATCGAATTGGTGAATAAAGAGTATGCAGAGGTTAGTTATTATTAAATGATATACTTAGCAATAAGTTTTGGTAAGAAATATGGTATGCATTATCTTACTAAGTGAGCTATGAGATAATTAGAAGACAAAAAGTTGAGGTGGGGGAATATAAAGAAGTATCAGATACTAAGTTTAAGGATGCATAGTTTGGAACCTAGCAATTAAACTACAGGGTCACTGCAATATGGAATAAGTCCTTGCCTACAGTACAAGGGCTTAAGGGAGGTAGAGATGGAGAAGGTTATGCCTAGATAATGATGCTGGAGTAAAGCTGAGCACCTACACCACTCTTGGGAGACGTCTACCATAGGAGGTATATAGTTATGTCTGTACAGTGACTGAGAGACTGCAAAGTGAGACATCATATAAGAGAAAGAGCCAAGGAATGGTAGCATGTTTCCTTCTGGCCCGGGCTAAGTCCAGAAATGCTGTCTAGAAACAAAGGCCCATATTCAGGGACCTATGGAGTCTGCTTGATATTTTATTTTACCGTGGCTAAGCTGGTACATAAATTGCAAAATGAAATTCCGTGAGCTCTTCCCTTTCCTCAAGTGGAAGAAGACTCTCCTTGAACTGTGCCACCTGTAATTGGGGGAAAGTGACACAGGAACTGGCTTTGCCATAGTTGGTGGTGTCTCACTAGGTCATGTGCATCCCAAGTCCACTGGATTTGATGCAGCACAGCCACAAAAATTGCTCTAGTGCTGCAATCTTTGTAGCTCAACATCTGATGAATTTAGTCCAGGTTCCAGGCCCCAGGCCGCACTCTGTCACCTCTGGTGCGGTTAGCAGGGACTTACAGCTTTGGATCTGAGGAATTCTCTCTGGCCAGGCTGCTCTATACACCTCCTCTGCTTGCACTGGCCAGATTCTCTCCTATGCTGTGTTCCGCTGTGACAGGGTGCCCCTGAGTTTCCATGCAAAGCCCCATAATCATGTCACCTTCCCTGCCCTGGGCACACACATTCTCTCTCCACTCGGTCTTGCTGGTGCCACATTGCCCGAGGATGGGGAAAGTGTGGAAGAGGCAATCCAAGATGGTCTTTTCTTGCCCTCTTCAGTGCTTCTTTCCTTAATATAAAGTTAAACCTAGGTAGTATGTTCACTCATCTGAAGGTGCTTGCTTACATGCATATAGCTTTCAAATTAGGCGTTTGTGCAGAAGAACGATTCCTAAAGGCTTCTATTTGGCCATCTTGCTCCACCTCCATATGATTCCTTTTGAAGGACCTGCTGTTTACTTCTTAACTGTAGGCAGACAGGACACTGATTACATTTCAACATAATTGGACAACCTGTCTCTTCTCACAGAGTTTGAGGTCCTCCGACACAAACTCCATCACTCCATTCTTTTATCTACACCCCGGTCAGTCAGGACACTACTACCGCTCTGCAGTCATACCCTAAAGTTGGGATACCTGTCTTTGTAACACTCCAACTCTCTTACACTTGCTCTCACAGTCACCAGGCTTTCCCCAGCACCTACATTGGATCCTAGGGCCTAGTAAGATTTTTACTTCCTTTTCTCCCATATCCATCTTTTCAACCATGTTAATGATTGATGGCAAATTAGTATGTTAGGTCCTTGTAGATACCTAAATGTTAACAGAGGATTTCTAAAAAAAAAAAAAAAGCAATGATTTAAAATCAAAAGAAATACATTTTATGGGAAAATTTCACATAATACATTTTAAATGATACTTGCAAGCAGGGTTCTTTCTAGAAGTCTTAAAAAAAAATAGAATCAAGCTGTAAGGTAACTGTCATCCTTTTACCTTGATGTCACAGCCTACCTCCCAGTCAATGTCTATTCTTTATGTTGAGGAGCACTGTTGCCCAAGGAAGCCCTGAGGAGCTTACAGATTTTGAGGTTGAGTGGGCCCCTGAGACCAATCTGGAAGTTGCACTACTCAGACGATTAAGGTAACCCTCTCCCTACTGGAATGTGCCATACACTCAAAAAGAAATATTCATAGGGGTTGTGGAAACCTCTGGGCTCCATAAAATAATATATTTGCATGCAATACCTACTTCAACTAAATTCTCTCACAGTTCATAGGCAAAATTCTTTTGCTGAAGATCACTTGGCTTAAGAGTTTAATTATTCATTTGGTTCTAAGCTGCATGAGGAAAGCAAGAAAAGCTCAGCCAAGCAAGTCAGACTCTGAACAAGGGAAGAAGCCCACACTAGCTGTCTGCAGGTCATTTCATCTTTTCATAAGACACCATTGAAGTATCTACTGCAATTCACGGTGTGGGCCCATGTGAAAGGCTGAATGAAGATTTTTACTTTATCATTAACAGAGGATGTCCCTGGATTCAAATGCTTGAAATGAGGGGCAGGATGAGGGAAAGAACTTTTTATTTTTTATGTGCTTGTTTTGTAACTTTAGAAACTTTATGAAGAAGGTAAAGCCACAGCCCTCACTATTTTAAAAATAAGGAAACTGCAGATGAGAAAAGGTGAGTCACTGATCCGAAGGCACATAATTAACTCTGCCATATGCAAGCTTCCTGGCACATCCTCACTTACTGAGGGCCTGTGTTCATGCCTTTGAGCCTCTCTTCTGCCAAATAGGTTCTTCCTTTGGAATTCTGTGGCTGTGCAGAAGTTGATCAGTGGATATCATAGAAACCACTAACAACTGCAAAAGAGGTAAAAAAATAGTTCATGCATTATGGTGTTAGTCATTCATTAACCCAACCAGACACACTAAAATAAGGCCTTCCATTCCCATAAATCAACTTAAAGCTCTAATGTCTGCATTCTATTTTTTAAAAGAATAATTACCATTAGACAGTTTGGGAAAGGCTTCTCCATGCCAGGTAATAAATTTTATCGCTAATCTTTCCAACAACAAAATATACACCCCCATTTTGTAGAAGAGAAAACAGGCTAAATTACCTACCTAAATTAATAAGTGGGAAAAGAAGAATGTGAACCTAGGTCTTCTCAGTCTCCTTTGCCCAGTATTGACCACTGCCCCAGCTACTAGTTGAAGTATAGCCTCTTTACTTCAACTCCCATGCAAGTTTAGAAGTTAAGTACCAGCAGAGATTTACCTCCTTCAGAATAAGTCTAACATTTCTACCCACCTACTCAATGTCTTTTTTGGTAGAGATACACAAGACAATTTAATTCTTTCTATTCATACAAGCAGGCAACCACCTTTTGTCTTTCAAAGATAGCCCACAACTTCAACCAACCTAGGAAACCCAAAAGCAGCCCAAAGGCCTGTTCCCCAAAAGTGATCCTGCTAGTTTCCTGGAGTCAGCAGGCCCTGTACCCTGATGTCTGCTCCCTCATCTTAACTATTCAATTCTGAGTCCTCTCTGTGTTAACTTCAGTGACGTCCCTAGAGGCTAACAGGACTATTTTATCAGGACTCTGTCTTTCAGTGGGCCACATAACAGTATCATTTGATGATTCCCAAACTTATTCTCCAGCTTCAGAGCTACCCTGTGGGTTCCAGATTTGCGTATCAATTGCCTCCACAGTATCTCCACTTGGACATGCAACACGCCAAAGCATCTCAACTTCATAAGGCCCAAACAGGAATTCTGATTTCTTACCTGGTCTCCATCTAGCACATTCTCAAGTCCTTCCCAGCCCTTCTTCAGCTTAACAAATAGAACCTACATTCTCCACTCTCTATGCAGTGATGGGTCAAAAATCTAGCATTCAAGCCTGATTTATTTTGTTTCCTACCATCCCACATTCAATCCATCAATATGTCCTATTGCACCTACCTCTTCTTACCAATACAGCTCTTAAAACTAAATTCAGAGGCAATATCATGACCTGCCAGAACTACAGGATCATTTCCTATGGGATCTGCCCACTTGTATCCCTTCAGTTCATCACCTACACAACACTTCCCAAAACAAAAATTATAGTACTTCCTTGCTTAATAACCTCCAATGGCTTTCCATTGTGTATATAGTAAAAGAAACATAAAACACTGCCTAAAAGATCCTAAATTTCCTTGGCCTCATCTATTTCCCTGACCTTATATGGCTATACTTTGTACCTTCTTCTGCTCTGTTGGAGAGTCCAGATGTACTCCTCCCTCTGGGCCTTTCCCCATGCTCATCCAAACTTCTTGAAACACTTGCCCTCCTCAAAGAAGTCTCTTATTACCCCAAGTAAGTATGCCCTACTTCTGTCCCTTACTACCACTTTTTTCTAAATTATGTATTTCTAGTTACTTGTTAATAAATGAATTTAGCTTAATTCATTTATGTATATATTATCTATTATCTATCTTCCCTATCTTTTCTTTAAAATTCATGTCCTTTTGAAGCAGAGTCTTGACTATTTTGTTCACTGCTAGATAACTTGTGCTAGAACAGTGCCTGGCACACACTAGGTGCTCAGTAGTTAATCATTTACTGATGGCCTGTGTTCATGTCTTTGAGCCTCCGGTGCAGAATGCCAAATAGGTTCTTGCTTTGGAATTCTGTGGCTGTGTACCAGTTGATACGTGGATATCATAGAAACCCCTAACAACTGCAAAAGAGGTAAAACATAATTCATGCACTATGGCTTAGTCATTCATTAACCCTTTGATTGGCCTATTCCAGAAAAAGATATATCAGACTGCAATTTCACAATATAGTGAGAGAAGAAACACCTAGACAATAGCCCACTGCTTGTCCTGACTTCAAGTAATGAATGTAAACAGGAAAAATTCTGTCATTTGAGGTGACCTGGATGAACCTGGAGGATATTATGCTAAGTGAAATAATCTAAGCACAGAAAGAAAAATACTGCATAATCTCATTCATATGTGGAATATTAAAAAGCTACACTCATAGAAGTTGAAAGTAGAGTGGTAGTTACAAGAGGCTTGGGGAAGGGGCTGGATAGAGGAAGGGAGACATTGACCAAAAGTTACAATGTTTTAGGTAGACAGGCGGAATAAGGTTTCGTACTCCAATTCACATAATGGTGACTCTAATAAATAATAACACATCGTATATTTCAAAATTGCTTGAAGAGTAGATTTCAAATGTTTTCACCATAAAAAGGATAAGTATGTGATGAATTTGTTAATTAGCCTGATTTAATATTACACATTGCAAACATGTATCAAAATATCACATTTTACCCCATAAATATATACAATTGTCACCTAAAAATAAAATTTTTAAAAATAAATTGAAAAAAAGAATGTATGCTTCAAGTCCCTCTGAGATCATAAGTAGGAATTCTCCCTCAGAACCAGAGCAAGTGAAGTAAGAATCAGTAACTATTCTACGTTCATAATACAGAAGAACCTCTGTAAGATGATGACCTAAGGGACGATAACAAACTGGTTGGCATATGGAGGTGGTCAACATAAGGAACTAGGCCCACTGTACTGATATGTACATGTGGTACATGTCCAGTCTATGAAAATTATGTCAACATAAGGAGATGGTCAACATAGAAAAGAGGTCAATGGTGGAGGTTCTACTGTAATTCCTAAGACATGTGGGGCCCTCGGAATAATTTTGACCAGTTTTCCCCATAGAGTTTGATAGAGTTGTGCCTTTGCCATCATTTAATGGGGAAAGAAGTCCTTCTGGAAGAAGCAGTTTTAATTTTTAAGCCATATCCAGTTCCATTTCTGATCTCTAAAGAGATCCCAGGTCAGCAGCCACTGTTCCTAAATATACATGATTTTCCTAATACCCGAACTCAATGGGTGAGATCTCAGACTTTACCATAAATAAGCCTATAGAATATGAAATATTCATTGAGTCTTTCACGCTCACTCCTAGAAGCAGCTACCACCACTTCATTTCTTGGCTACTAAAAACACCATTCCAGCATCTCTGGCAGATGTTCCACAGCAGCTTGTGAGGATCCCAGAGGCAGCACAGTGACCACATGTCTTCCCTGCTGAGGATCTGACCCACTGCAGGTAGAGCAAAACCTGAAATGAGAGAAGTGATTATATTTGGACAGAATTAGAAGTTTCATTTCTAATTCATGTTTGGACATTGTTTTATTGACTAATTGATTTCTAAAGTTCAGTTTATGGTTTCAGAACAGGATTTTTGGAAAGCAATCAGATATCTGATAACTGTGTGATCTTAGACAAGTCATTGATTCCCCCTTATCCTGAATGTGTCACCACTAACTCGGCCTCACCTGATCTAAAAATGTGTGTCTTATATGTGTTCGTAAGTACTATTTGATGATGATTATCACCTCCCAGCTCTCAGTCTTAGTTTGTCTGTTACTATGAAGTTATTCATATTTGGTACCAGATGGCATATTCAAAATAACTTGGATGGAAATTACTATTGAAATGCTATGACTATTTAGTTCATTCTGAAGAACCAATTCACAACACTGTAACTCAGATTTAAAATCAGAAATCAATTCCAGCACCCTGGGGGAAGTGAGAAGAATAAAAAGCTCTTGGCCTGATGGTGAAAGGAGACTAAGCAGCTTAATTGCTACCACTTGTATACAAAAAGCCCAATAATAACCAGGATTTAACTATGTAGATATAGATATATAGATATAAACATCAGTTCCAGATTATTGATTTTTAAAACTAAATATTCCCGTGAAGAAAATGCTACTGTCAGTGAAAATATTATAATATAGAGTAACTTCAGTTTGATCCTCCAACCACAGCATCATCATTATCTGGGACTTCCTTAGAATGCAAATTTTAAGCCAAGTGTAGCGGCTCTTGCCAGTAATCCTAGCACTCTGGGAGGGCAAGGCAGGAGGACTGCATGAGTCGGGAAGTTCGAGACCAGCCAGAACAAGAACAAGACACCCCCTGGAACAAGAACAAGAACCTATCTCTACTAAAAATAGAAAAAAAATTAGCTGGGCACGGTGGTGCATGCCTGCAGTACCAGCTACTTCGGAGGTGCTCAGAGGATCACTTGAGCCCAAGAGCCTGAGGTTACTGTGAGCTATGATGTCACAGCACTCTATCCAGAGCAACAGAGTGAGACTCTGTCTCAAAAAAAAATTTTTTTTTGAGAGAAAGGAATGGAAATTTTAGGGCTCCAACCCAAAGCTCCTTAAGCAGATATCTACGATTTGCCCAGTAGTTTGGGTCCAAACAAGTTGTCCAGATGATTCTAATGCACACTAATATTTGAGAAGCACCATTAATGCACTGGCATTATGTAAAAACATTGCTATCATAAACTCTAATGTTTATAGGAGCAAAGCCAGTAATAAAATAACTGACACAGCCTGGCTGGGGCCTGTGGTGAACTATAAAGCTCTCATGCCATTTAAAGAATGTGCAGATTCAGTTGATGTTACCATGTAGACAAGTAAGTCCTAAAATGTAAGATTTCCCAATATCTCAAGACAGCCTCCAATCTAAAATTTTAAGTAAAAATTCCATATTTCTGCTTTAAAATTTTTATTTTTTATACTTTAATTTGTTTTTATTTTTTAATTTATTATTTCAGGGTAATTTGAGTGTACAAAAAATAGGCTACAGTATTTACATTTGTTACGTAGAATTTTCTTATAATTGTGTCCTGCCCTAACATTGTGCCCATTAAGTGGACACACTCATCCCCTTCCCTCCTCCCTTCTCCCATCTCCTTTGATCCTCCTTTTCCAATCTTGATTTGAGTATTTTTCTTTATGTGGGGGCATATTAAGATCATCTACTAGCTTCATATTAGTATTGAGTATGCTAGATCTTGCTTCTCCATTCTTATGATGCTTTCCTAAGAAAATTGTGTTTCAACTCCATTCAGATTAATACAAAATATGTAAAATTTCCATCTTTTTTAATGGCTGAATAGTGTTTCATGGTATTCATGTACCACAGCTTGCTAATCCATTCCTGGGTTGGCGGGCATTTTGGTTGTTTCCACATTTTGGCTATTGTAAATTAAGCTGCAGTGAACAATCTAGTGCAAATGTCCTTATGATAAAATGATTTTTTTTTTCTTCTGGGTAGATGCTTAGTAATGAGATTGTAGGATCAAATGGGAAGTCTAATGTTAGTTCTTTGAGGATTCTGTATAATTTTTCCAAAGGTATATTAGTTTTCAATCCCACCAACAGTGTCAAAGTGTTCCCTTCTTTCCACATTCACACCAGCATCTATAGCTTTGGGACTTAATGATGTGGGCTAATCTTATTGGTGTTAGGTGATATCGCAGGGTGTTTTTGATTTTCATTTCTCTGATGATCCCAATGCTGAGCATTTTTTCAAATATTTGTTAAGTACTCATCTATCTTCCTCCAAGAAGTTCTGTTCGTGTCTCTTGCCCACTGATAAAGGAGATTGTTTGCTCTTTCTCTGTAGATTAGAGTTCTCTGTAAATTCTAGTTATCAACCTTTTGCCATTATCATACCATGCAAATATCTTTTCCCATTCTGAAGGTTGTCTATTTGCTTTAAATGTTGTGTCCTTATCTGTGCAGAAGCTTTTTCTTTTAATTAAGTCCCAGTAGTTTATTTCTGTTGTTATTGCAATTGCCACTGAAGTCTTCTTCACAAAATCTTTTTCCAGTCCAACATCATCAACAGTTTTTCTCACACTTCCTTCTAAGATTTTTCTCATTTCGTATCTTAGATTTAAATCTTTTATCCATCTTGAGTCAATTTTTATAACTGGTGAAATGTGTGGGTCCAGTTTCATTCTTTTACATCTGGTTATCCAGTTCTCCCAGCACCATTTGTTGAATAGGAATTCTTTTCCCCACTGTATGCTTTTGTTTGGTTTATCAAAGATCAGATAGATATAAGAGACCTGTTGCATCTCTTGGTTTTATATTATGTTCCATAAGTCTATATTTCTATTTTTGTGCCAATACCATGTTGTTTTGTTCACTGTGGTCTTGTAATATAACCTGAAGTCTGGTAGAGTCATGTCTCCAGCTTTGTTTTTATTTTAATGCGGATTATATTTTAACAATGTTGTTTCTCCCCAACCAAGAGCATGGTATGTTCTTCTATTTGTTAATGTCTTCTGCTATTTCCTTTCTTAAGGTTTTATAATTCTCTGTGAAGAGATCCTTCTCCTCTTTTGTTAGGTGTATTCCTAAGTATTTCATTTTATTTGAAGCAACTGGGAAGGGATTGTGTCCTTGATTTGCTTCTCAAATTTGGCTGTTATTGGTGTATACAAAGGCTACTGATTTGTAGACATTTGGTTTATACTCTGAAATGTGACTATATTTCTTAATCTCTTCCAGAAGTTTTGTGGTTGAGTCTTTGGGGTTTTCCAAGTATAAGATCATATCTTCAGGTACAGAAAAAAAATAATAAAATAAAATAAAAAATATTAAATAAAAAGATCATATCATCAGCAAAGAGCAAGAATTTAACTTCCTCTGAACCCATTTGTATGCCCTTTTTATCTTTCCCTTGCCTTATTACATTGGCTAGAACATCCAGAACTATGTTGAATAGTAGTGGTGATAGTAGATATCCTTGTTTGTTCCAGTTCTAAGTGAAAAAGCCCTCAGTTTTACTTCATTGAATATGATACTATCTGTGGGTTTATCATAGATAGCTTCAGTCAACTTAAGAAATGTGCCACCTTATGCCTATTTTCTTAAGTGTTCTTGTTAGAAAATGATGCTGAATTTTATCAAACGCTTTTCTGCATCTATTGCAAGAATTATATGGTCTTTGTTTTTGCTTCTATTGATATGATGAATTACATTTATGGATTTGCATATGTTAAACCAGCTTTGCATTCCTGGGATGAAGCCTACTTGATCTGTGATTGTGATATATAATTTTTTAAAGATGTAGCTGCAATCTATTTGCCACAATTTTATTGAGTATTTTTGCATCTATATTCATTAGTGAAACTGGTCTATAGTTCTCCTTTTTAGTTGGGTCCTTTCCTGGTCTTGGAATTAAGGTGATGTTTGTTTCATAGAACATGTTGGGGAAGTTTCTTTCCTTCTCAGTGTTTTGGAATAGGTTCTGAAGTATAAGTACAAGCTCATCTTTGAAGGTGTGAATTCTGACATGAAACCATCTTGTCCAGGGCATTTTGGGGCAGGAAGGGATTTTTTATTGTTTCCTCAATCTCAGTGCTTGATATTGGTCTGTTCAACAGATCTATTTCTTCCTAGTAAAGTCTAGGGAGATAGTATGATTCTAGGTATTGGTCCATTTCTTTCACACTTTCAAATTTCCTAATATAGAGTCTTTTGTAATAGTCAGAAATAATCTCTTCTATCTCTGTACTATCAGTTGTTAATTCTCTCTTTTTGTTTCTGATTGAAGTTGTTAAAGATTTTACTTTTCTGTGTCTAGCCAGTGGTTTATCAACTTCATTTATCTTTTCAAAGAACCAACTTTTTCTTTCATTAATTTTCTGAATGATTCTTTGTTTTTAACTTTATTTATTTCTGATTTAATTTTGGTTATATCTTTTCTTCTGCTAGGTTTGGGATTGGATTCCTTTTCCTTTTCCATTTCCTTAAAATGATTCATTAGGTTGTTGATGTGCTGTCTTTCTGTTTTTCAGATGTTGGCATCAAATGCAATGAATTTTCCCTCTTAGAACTGCTTTTGCAGTGTCCCACAGGTTTTGGTAGCTTGTGTGTTCATTGTTATGTTCAAAAGGTTAACAGTTTCCCTTTTTAATCTCTTCCTAGACCCAACTGTCATTCAGCATAAGGTTGGTTAGTTTCCATGCCTTTCCATGAATTCGAGGAGAAATTCAAAAGTTGTCTCAAGAATTCAACGAATTTAAAGACAAAACTACCAAAGATTTTGACACACTGAAGCAAGAATTTGCAGTTCTCAAAGGTCTGAAAAATATAGTATATTCCCTCAGTAACAGAGTGGAACAGCAGAAGAACGGGTTTCTGACATTGAAGCAAAGCTTTTGAATGCTCCCAAACTATCAAAGAGGAAGAGAAATGAAGAGCAAAAATGGATCATTCTCTCAGAGAGCTCTGGGATAATTCAAAGAAGGCTAATATCCACCTCATAGGAATCCCTGAAAGTGATAAAGTGGCTTTGCAAGACACAGAGACCCTTCTCCATGAAATTATGAAAGAGAATTTTCCAGACATGCCAAGAGTTTCTGAAATTCAGATAGCAGACAGTTTCAGAGCTCCAGCATGACGCAACCCAAATAAGACACACCCTCAGGCACATCATAATTAACTTCACTAAAGTTAATATAAAGCAAAAAATTCTGAAAGCAACCAGATGTAAGAAATACATTACCTACAAAGGGAAGAATATTAAAATGACCGCAGATATCTCTGCTGAATCTTTTCAAGCCAGAAGAGGGTGGTCATCAACTTTTAATCTCCGAAAACAAAACTTTCAACCCAGGATCCTGTATCCACCTAAACAGAGTTTCATTTATGATGGAGAAATTAAATACTTTAATGACATTCATATGTTGAAGAAATTTGCCATAACCAAACCAGCTCTTCAGGATATTATCAGACCTATCCTCCATAATGACCAGCCCAATACTCTACCACAAACATAAACTCACTCAGAAACTTTTGATCAAACTCCAACTTCCACAGTGGCAAAAGGATTAAAAATGTCCACTGAACATTCAAGAAACTTGATACCCAAAATTTGACCAGACTTATCAATATTCTCCATTAATGTGAATGGCTTAAACTGTCCTCTAAAGAGGCACAGGTTGGCTGACTGGATACAAAAACTCAGGCCATACATTTGCTGCATACAGGAATCACATCTTACTGTAAAAGATAAATATAGACTCAGAGTGAAAGGATGGTCGTCCACCTTTCAGGCAAATGGTAATCAGAAAAAAGCAGGTGTTGCAATTCTATTTGCAGATACAATAGGCTTTAAACCAACAAAAGTAAGGAAGGATAAGAATGGTCACTTCATATTTGTTAAGGGTAATACTCAATATGATGAGATTTCTATTATTAATATTTCTGCACCCAACCAGAATGCGCCTCAATTTATAAGAGAAACTTTAACAGATATGAGCAACTTGATTTCCTCCAGCTCCATAATAGTCGAAGATTTCAACACTCCTTTAGCAGTGTTGGATAGATCCTCCAATAAGAAGCTGAGCAAAGAAATTTTAGATTTAAACCTAACCATCCAACATTTGGATTTAGCAGACATCTACAGAACATTTCATCCCAACAAAACTGAATACACATACTTCTCATAAGCCCACGGAAAATACTCCAAAATCAATCACTTCTTAGGTCACAACTCTAACCTCAGTAAATTTAAAGAAATAGAAATTATTCCTTGCATCTTCTTGGACCACCATGGAATAAAAGTTGAACTCAGTAACAACAAGAATCTGCATACTCATACAAAAACATGGAAGTTAAATAACCTTATGCTGAATAATAGCTGGGTCAGAGATGAGATTAAGAAGGAAATTGCCAAATTTTTGGAAGAAAACGACAATGAAGACATGAATTATCAGAACCTCTGGGATACTGCAAAGGCAGTCCTGAAAGGGAAATTTATAGCACTGCAAGCCTTTCTCAAGAGAACGGAAAGAGAGGAAGTTAATAATTTAATGGGACATCTCAAGCAACTGGAAAAGGAAGAACATTCCAACCCTAAACCCAGTAGAAGAACAGAAATAACCAAAATTAGAGCAGAATTAAATGAAATTGAAAACAAAAGAATAATACAACAGATCAATAAATCAAAAAGTTGGTTTTTTGAAAAGGTCAGTAAAATAGATAAACCTTTGGCTAACCTAAGCAGGAAAAATAGAGTAAAATCTCTAATTTCATCGATCAGAAATGGTAAAGATGAAATAAAAACAGACTCCTCAGAAATTCAAAAAATCTTTAATGAATATTACAAGAAACTTTATTCTCAGAAATATGAAAATCTGAAATAAATTAAAAAATACTTGGAAGCATGGCACCTTCCAAGACTCAGCCAGAATCAAGTGAAAATGTTGAACAGGTCCATATCAAGTTCTGAAATAGCATCAACTATACAAAATCTCCCTACAAAGAAAAGCCTGGGACCAGATGGCTTCACGGCGGAATTCTACCAAACCTTTAAAGAGGAACTAGTACCTATATTACTCAACTTGTTCCAAAATATAGAAAAAGAAGGATGACTACCCAACTCGTTCTATGAAGCAAACATCACCCTCATCCCCAAACCAGGAAAAAAAACAACAAGAAAGGAAAATTATAGACCAATATCACTAATGAATATAGATGCAAAAATATTCAACAAGATCCTAACAAACAGAATCCAGCAACACATCAAACAAATTGTACATCATGACCAAGTAGGTTTTATCCCAGGGTCTCAAGGCTGGTTCAATATTCGTAAATCTGTAAGTATAATTCAGCACATAAACAAATTAAAAAACAAAGACCATATGATTCTCTCAATTGATGCAGAAAAAGCTTTTGATAATATCCAGCATCCCTTCATGATCAGAACACTTAAGAAAATTGGTACAGAAGGGACATTTCTTAAACTGATAGAGGCCATCTACGGCAAACCCACAGCCAATATTATATTGAATGGAGTTAAACTGAAATCATTTCCACTCAGATCAGGAACCAGACAAGGCTTCCTATTGTCTCCACTGCTCTTCATCATTGTAATGGAAGTTTTAGCCATCGCAATTAGGGAAGAAAAGGCGATCAAGTGTATTCATATAGGGTCAGAAGAGATCAGACTTTCACTCTTCGCAGATGATATGATTGTATATCTGTAAAACACCAGGGATTCTACTACAGAACTCTTAGAAGTGATCAAGTAATACAGCAGCGTCTCAGGTTATAAAATCAACATTCATAAATCGGTAGCCTTTATATATACCAATAATAGTCAAGCTGAAAAAATTGTTAAGGACTCTATTCCATTCACAGTAGTGCCAAATAGTGAAAATATTTGGGAGTTTATAGTGAAATATTTGGGAGTTTATCTAACAAAGGATGTGAAAGATCTCTATAAAGAGAACTATGAAACTCTAAGAAAAGAAATAGCTGAAAATGTTAACAAATGGAAAAACATACCATGCTCATGGCTGGTGAGTGCCATGAGCCAAATAGTGCCAAATAGTGAAATGTTTGGGAGTTTATCTAACAAAGGATGTGAAAGATCTCTATAAAGAGAACTATGAAACTCTAAGAAAAGAAATTGCTGAAAATGTTAACAAATGGAAAAACATACCATGCTCATGGTGGGAAGAATCAACATTATCAAAATGTCCATACTACCCAAAGCAATATACAATTTTCATGCAATCCCTATTAAAGCTCCACTGTCATACTTTAAAGATCTTGAAAAAATAATACTTCAATTTATATGGAATCAGAAAATATTTCGAATAGCCAAGATATTACTGAGAAATAAAAACAAAGCAGGAGAAATCACTCTACCAGACCTCAGACTATACTGTAAATTGATAGTGATCAGAACAGCATGGTACTGACACAAAAACAGAGAGGTAGATGTCTGGAACAGAATAGAGAATCAAGAGATGAATCCGGCTACTTACCATTATTTGATCTTTGACAAGCCCATTAAAAACATTCAGTGGGGAAAAGATTCCCTATTTAACAAATGGGGCTGGGTGAATTGGCTGGCAACCTATAGAAGACTGAAACTCGACCCACACCTTTCACCATTAACTAAGATAGACTCTCACTGGATTAAAGATTTAAACTTAAGACATGAAACTATAAAAATACTAGAAGGGAGTGCAGGGAAAACTCTTAAAGAAATCTGTCTGGGTAAGTATTTTATGAGGAGGACCCCCAGGCAATTGAAGCAGCTTCAAAAATACACAACTGGGACCTAATCAAACTAAAAAGCTTCTGCACAGCCAAGAACACAGTAAGTAAAGCAAGCAGAAAGCCCTCAGAATGGGAGAAGATATTTGCAGGTTATATTTCCAACAAGGGCTTAATAACCAGAATCCACAGAGAACTCAAACATATAAGCAAGAAAAGAACAAGTGATCCCATTGTAGGCTGGGCAGGGGACTTGAAGAGAAACTTCTGTGAAGAAGACAGGTACACGGCCTACAGACATATTAAAAAATGCTCACCATCCTTAATCATCAGAGAAATACAAATCAAAACTACTTTGAGATATCATCTAACTCCATTAAGATTAGCCCATATCACAAAATCCCAAGACCAGAGATGTTGGCGTGGATTGGAGTAAAGGGAACACTTCTACATTGCTGGTGGGAATGCAAATTAATACATTCCTTTTGGAAAGATGTTTGGAGAACACTTGGAGATCTGAAAATAGATCTGCCATTCAATCCTATAATTCCTCTACTAGGTATATACCCAGAAGACCAAAAATGACTTTATAACAAAGATATTTGTACCAGAATGTTTATTGCAGCCCAATTCATAATCACTAAGTCATGGAAAAAGTGCCCATCGATCTACGAATGGATTAATAATTTGTGGTATATGTACACCATGGAATATTATGCAGCCTTAAAGAAAGATGGAGACTTTACCTCTTTCACGTTTACATGGATGAAGCTGGAACATATTCTTCTTAGTAAAGTATCTCAAGAATGGAAGAAAAAGTATCCAATGTCCTCAGCCCTACTATGAAACTAATTTATGGCTTTCATATGAAAGCTATAACCCAGTTATAAGCTAGGAATATGGGGAAGGGGGAGAGGGCGCGGAGGGAGGGGGGAGGATGGGCAGAGGGAGGGTGATTGGTGGGATTATACCTATGGTGCATCTTACAAGGGTACATGTGAAACTTAGTAAATGTAGAATATAAATGTCTTAACACAATAACTAAGAAAATGCCAGGAAGACTATGTTAACCAGTGTGATGAAAATGTGTGAAACAGTCTATAAAACCAGTGTATGGTGTCCCATAATCGCATTAATGTACACAGCTATGATTTAATAATAAACAAATAAATAAAAACAAAACAAAACAAAAAAAAAGAAAGAAAGAAATTCAACTGCCACTGTGATAGGCAGGACCTATCACTATGAAAAGGTGGGACCTTGAAGAGGTGATTAGGTCATGAAGGCTCTGTTCTCATGAATGGATTAGTGCTGTTGCCAGAGGAGTGGGTTAGTTAGGGTGGAAGTGAGCTCCTCATGAAAAGGCAAGTTTGGCCTGATTTCTTCTGTCTCCAGAGTTCATTTTTCTTCTACCCTTCCACTATCGATGACCTTTACCAGATGCCAGTGTCATGTTTTTGGACTCTCAGCCTCCAGAACTGCAAGCCAAATAAACTTTATTTCTTAATTTAAAAAAAAATTCTGCCACATATTAATGTGTAGAGCCTAGTCCTGTTCTTGAACTGAAGGTCTCACCTTATGTTCAACCCCATGTGCACCTTGACGCTGGCTGCTGTGTTTAGATAACCACCTACTAGCTATAGGTACCTTCTTCTGATACTCTCACATGCCTATGAGTTTCTGTTTTGGCCTGTGTCCTCAGCAACTGAGGTCCCAACTTAGGTGAATAAGGTTCAATAAAGAAAGGACATTTCAGACTGAGAGATTTATCTGTCATGGTGTTTCTTATGTTTGTTGCAATGTTTTGCTCCTTTTGTAATCATCCAATATGTTATAGTAAATTATATAAAATAACCACAACTATTTCCCTTAATTATCACCTTAATTCTATGTAAAGTTTTAAATTTCTAAAAAGATTTGAAGTTTTGTGATTTCTAAGCTCATTGTTCATATACTACAGTTAACCTTTGAACACTATGGCTTTGAATGATGCAGGTTCATTTGAATTTTTTTTCAATGAATACATTTGGCCCTTTATATTGGCAGGTCTCACATCTGCAACCAAATGTGGATCAAAAATCCAGCATTCATGGGATTCAAAATTGGTGTATATGGAGAATCAACTTTTCCTATCTTTAGGTTTCACAAGGCTAAGTTCAGAACTTGAGTCTGTGGTGGTTGTGGTATCCTTTGACGGTCTTGGAACCAATCTCCTCCAGATACCAAGGGAGATCTTTCTTCCTGTCAGTTGAAGAAAGACAATTTAAGAATAGTATAAAAACCTCACATATTCACACCTATACACAATATTTTAAGTCATGAAATAAACTAGGTGTGTCTAGGTAATACTGATTTAAGATAAATGTTAGACAATAATGTTATTTCTTATCTACTAAACTATAGATAAATATTGTACCTAAATAAGACATTGGATTTCAGTAAGAAATACCTTCTGTATTAGAGATGGGTACATCCTTAACACTATTAACCATTATTGTTGCATGACTGTCTTTCAAAAGTATACATAAAATAATGATTGTTTCTGGGAATTATATACATATTAATTAGTTCCTACAGCACTTGAGAGAGTTCTATTCTATTCCCATCAGTAAGGTCAGAAAATGCATCCACCTTAGACAGCAGCAAATTTAAAAATCTTGAAGTGAGCTGGGGTCACAGAAAAGAGTGGGCACCTCAAGGGAAGGGCAAAACCGAAGGTAGTAAGCAATTTTTCAGAGCCCTGAAATGATACCATGTGACCTGATCAATGGACTTTGTTTGTGAACACCCTAATCCCCATTACCCACAATTGGAATGGACAGCTTCGTTCAATTAGTACATTGCCAGGGTGGATTTGGATTTAGTGTTCAAATGTAGGTGTGCCACATTAAAATTCAAATATTTAAATGAGAAGCCTCAAGAGGATTTGGATTTAACAACTGGTGCTAAGCTATGTATAATAATATAGAGAAGTTAGCCAACTAGAATTTTAAACTTGGGTTATAATTTAAGGTAAAAATATAAAAAATACCTCAACTTTGTTCACATACTGCTAATCAGCTTTTAGATTTCAGAGTTTAGGGACACATTAAATATATAAATCTCCATGCACAAAGGAGCCTTTTCATTTTTATAACACAGAAATAACATGCTGATGTTCTCCAAAGGGAATGTGTCCAATTATTATTAATCTTTGGATTTCTAAATGTCTAAACTTGACTGAATAAATTACATATAGACAGAAGCTAATCTGAAGCATTTCAAGTCAATATCAAAGAAAGAAATAGTTAAATTGCATATTTGAGTTCTGTAACACATTATTATTGTCCTACTATATTTCACTAACTAAAATATCGTTAGAAACGTAATAATGGGCTCGGTGTCTGTAGCACAGAGGTTACAATGCCACCCACATACACAGAGGGTGGGGGGTTTGAACGTGGCCCAGGCCAGCTAAACAACAATGACAACTGCAACAACAGCAAAAAAAAAAAAAAAAATAGCCAGGTGTTGTGGCAGGCGCCTGTAGTTCCAGTGACTTGGGAGGCTGAGACAAGAGAATTGCTAAGGCAAGAGTTTGAGGTAGCTGTGAGCTGTGATGCCATGGCACTCTACCAAGGGCAACATGATGAGACTCTGTCTCAAAAAAAAAAAAAAGAAAGAAAGAAAAGAAAAGAAAAGAAACATAATAATGAACTCAAGGCAAATAATTCCAAAGTACAAATAACTCAGTCACATGGTAAAGGTTGATAGGAAAGTGAACTCATATATTTGGAGACTCTATACAAATTTTAAAAAAAATTAGAGTAATAGTTTCATGATTGAATTTGCTATACACAAGCTTCTCCTGGGAGGCTAGAAACTAGATGGATTCCTTAGTGTGACCATTTACATATTACACTTTTGACAAGAAGAAAATAAAACACTTCTAAAACATCATATGTTTGTTAAGTGAAGAAGAGGCAGAAGTGGGTAAAGGTGACGTTCTTAAATCATGGGTCTGGAGACCTGGGGTATACTCCTTGTTTAGGAAAATTACTTGCTTCTCTGGGCTTTGATTTCCTCATCTTATGAGCTTATCGACATTAATGACCTATCAGAGGTTCTAAAATGGTATTGCCTAGATATGGCCAGCAGACATATTTTATTGAGAATAGGTTTTTAAATATAAGACATTTTTTAACTGAAATATTTTACATAAAAACCTGGATTTTTTTTTTCTTGAAATACCCACATATCTGGCCTGAAACAAAGCCCTAATTTCTGCCTGGCAATACTCAGCTTGAGCTTCACAGCAAGTACCCTCTACAGATACATGCTCCCTCTACTTGGTTTCAATCTATTCTTCCCTTCACTTTTGAGTATACATACACACTTTTCTAGTTCTTCAAATTCTAAAATTCTCTAATTTTTTAAGTTTATAATAATACACTAACCTGGTGGCCCCTAAAATGATAAGCTTCTAGAGGAGCTCTTTAATCTTCAAAGAGATTAAAACAGTTATGCTCTGGTAGACACATTCAAGGAAAATTGGATTTTGAGATATGGCTCATTTGGATGAGCTTGGACTAACAGGACAAACCATAAAATCCTTGGGAAGTGTAAGCCTAGGAAAAATAAGGCACTTAGAATTTGGACAAGGAAGGGTAAACCAAACTTCAAAATGGATGGACTTGAAGAAGTAAAGAGTAATTCATTTTACTGATTATTTGATGCCAAACATTGCACTAGCTTCTTCATGTCATTGCCTGCTCCATTAGACCTCATAGCTTATGAGTTGCTAGTTATTAACAATGAGAAAATTTAGGTTCACAAAGATTAATTTGTCCACAGCCACACTGGTAGTAACTGTCAAAGGCATAATTTTCACCTAACTCTAAAACCATCATACTACCAGAAAAACTTTTACTGCCTAGCTTGCCTTATAGTCAACCAGGACTGAATGATTCAGTCATGGGGGAGAGTTAACCTTTTTTCCATCTGCATGAATATGAGTAGATTGCATAGTTCCATGAAAGACAAGTGTAAATATTATTACATAAAATTTGGAGTCCAAATCAATGACCAGTTGAAATAGCTTCCTTTAAATAATAGCACCTTTTATAAATCCAGCTACATCCTCATAACCACCTAAATATCTTAAGGTCATTCATTCACTTTGAAAAGTTTAGATGTTACTATCACCAAAAAGGGAGAGAAGGTCAAGGACATACAACTTATGTAATTTTTAAACACTAGGAAGAACTGAGCACTGACCATTAACTTATCTAAGTTTGATTTTATCTATTTTATAGATGTTTATGTCAATGTCCAATCAATCAGATTCCATTTTCACAGAATTGCCAATTATAACAAAAATCTTCCTTAAAGTATGCCCTGGTGGAAACAGTCACACACAAAATGAAACCCTGAATATCCAGCATTTCTGAATTTTTAGAGTTCTGGGGCTTAACATGATGTATACCACAATTCCCTTGATCCATTTTGAAAAAAAAGACTCTAATTATTTATATACAAGATCAAAAAGAGATAAATATTACCTATGGATTAAAATGTTAATTTCGGAAGTGGTGCGTTATTTTAAAGTTTCACTGTACTCCATTTACCTTTGTTGTCATGTTCATTACTAAAGGTAATATAATCTCAGAAAAGTAATTCGGCCTCCCATAGACGTTTACTCAGTCATGTAGATCTCTTAGCATATTGTACTGTTTCAGAAATCAACATGCTCATAAAACACTGGTTAAATTAAATAATAAGCTGCAGAGATAAATGCCTTATGCAATTAATTATTTTCTGTCTTTTGAAGATGAAGAGTGTAAGAAATATTTATGTATATTATGATACAAATTTAAATCTCTTTGGCTTTGAAAACAAGGCCAAATAGCAAAGCCTTCCCTACTGTTTGTGCTCTGTGGTATAACATGTCTTGATTACTCTGACAGAGTTCCAGTCACAGGTTGTGAGTCAGAAAGAGGATTTTCAATGTCCAGCAGCTAAATGTGTCAGCCATGACATTTCTGAAAGTTCTATTTTTATATACAGAGAGAAGAAAAAATCACTTCTTTGTATCTGTCCTTTGCAAAATTTTCAGTTTAACTCGAGCTTTAGATATGTACAATAGTGAATGCATTCTTAGTTAACATGACAAGCAGCTGACATTTTTAAACTGGAATAATGCATGTAATGAAAAAATAATCTACACAAGTTTGTCCCTTCTGCATTCTTATTCCCTCTTTCAGTCATAAAGCCTGTTAAAATGCATTTGAAATAATACAAAATGCAATTCAAATGTCACTATTATCCTAATCCTTCTTTCCCTCTATTATACAGCTTATCTAAAAATGTTGAAATGTAACTTGCTTGAGTTATAATATTATGTGAATTAAGAGTCAGTATTGTTTGGAAGCTCCTTTTAATTGGTCTACAGGGAGGTTTTCTGTATATATTAAAATGATGGTATGTCTAAATTATAATGAACTTACCTTTAAACTTCTTTTGCGTTTAAATATTAGGGCAAAACATTTTAATATTTCTTAGGGTGGGCCTTATTGCTAAAACTATTGGTTTGGCAATCTTGGGATAAATGGAAATCTCTGATTGGCTGTCATATCAATGTCAGTAAAGCCCAGGAAATGCACATCTCTGGCTGTTTTCCTTATTTTTATTTATAAATTCTGTTTCATAACAGCAATAAGACGCTTCAGGCCTTGCAGTTCTGGGGGATTATTGCACTTGTCAGGTGGTAAAAATCACTGGCCCTTCTGCCTTGTGCCTGGGAACACCACTAGAGGCATGTAATCACTGAGAAATGCAATTCTTTGAATAATGCTTTATTATGACATATCTAACTTCTAAAATAAATTATTTATTTTGAAGGCTGGAGGTGCCCTAAGAGTATCCAACCAGTAGCTGAAGAATGAAGAAGAATAAAAATGTAGATTATAGGAGCAGAGATATGGCTAAGCAGTGGTCATCTTATGAGTCTTGAAGAATCTGAGCATCTAGAATTAAGTATATTTCATATTAAATTGAGAAGCTACGCTATGATTCACCTACATATGTATATTAATATAAATGAGCTCATTATAGTATCTTAATTTTAATTGTTTTCTTTCTTACAAATGAACATTGTGTTTATATACCAAAATATGTGTCGTATACATTATATGTAGAAATGCATATAAGTCACATTTAGAAAAAGAAAATTTTCTTTCATTGAAGAGATAGCTACATATTGCTTTCTTCCATTTACAAAAAAAAAAAAGGAAGAAAGAAAAAGACCTATGTGATATATGTAGCACAGAATCTACTCATAAAAAATATTAAAAGCTTACTTTTAAAAAGTATAAGCAGTACGAGTTTTTAAGTAAATGAAATGTAAAATTCAGACTCAAAATATACAACAATGAATAGAGATTTAAACTTACAGATTAAACTTCTGTTTCTCAACAATTGTTTGAAAGTAAGTTTCTATTTAATATCTTAACAATTGTTCTAAGTAACAATGTAAACTGAAGGAGGTCAAATTATCTTTTCAGGGAAAGAATACCAAAGTTTTTCTTGGAAAAGGGCCAGTTTTAGGTAGGGGGTGTTAATGACATAGGGAGTTACTGTAGCAATAGAAAAAGATTAATAATTTGCACATGTGAGATTCTTGGAAGGCAGGATACAGCTGTAAAGAATTAACCCCTCTTGAGAGATGTAAAAACAGGGAGCTGCTGAGAGGAGACCTGTTGGGAGGGTCTAAAACTATTCAAGCTACAGATGTCCACAAAGAGAAAGTACATTTGGGAGCTGACAAGCTTTTGTCTTATCTTATAAGTGGGCAGATAAATTTTTAAAAAAAGTTTTTAAAAACACAAGGAGTCAATTGTGACTGATTAAAATGTAATATTGAAAAGTTAAGTAAGCACTATAATGAGTTCTTTGAAGAACTCAAGCACAATGCTTTGCTACAGCATTACTTAGAATGGAGCCACTTGGTTAAAGGCAGGTGTATAAATCTTCCCGTGATGCCCAAGGCTTCATTGTTCTAAAAGGTCACTCTAAGACTAATGGAAGACTCATTTTCCAGAATACACAGACCTAAATTAAGAAGAACAAGAAAAAAATATATATCAAAATATTTCGTAAATGGATAAACAAGGGGTCCGAATTCCATTTTGACTGCAACTTGTGATTGCTTTTTGCTTCAAGGGAGGATAAGGTAGCTGCTATACTTTATTGAAAACAACTCAACGTAACTTTTTTAAGGTTCTTAAAACACAGGAGTAAAGAATGAAGATATTACTGAGAACATTTAATGAAATCTCCTTGAGGTAAATCTCATTCATCGTTCCAATTTTCTTTGAGCCTAAAGCGGGTGGGGGGGAACCACATACCTGATTTAATGTATAATTCAGTACCTTAGTGTTTCCATCAAAATAATAGGTCAGTAGTACTCAAAGTCTGGTCTCAGTTGGGGGGGGGAGGGCGAGGGAGGTTCTAAGGCTCTTAGGGTCAAACATTTTCATAATAATACTCGGACATTGTTTTTTCACTTTCCCTCTCTCATGATTGCTTAGTGGACTTTCCAGAGGCTAAGTGACATGCAGTGACATTGTCATTCTGGTGGATCATGGAATGTGTGTTTGTGTATTTTTGTGTTTTCTGCAATTTTCTAGATAAGCTCTTTTGGGCCGTCCATAATTTGAAGAGTGTACACTTTAAAAGTTTAAGCCCATGAAGTGAGCCCTCCAAATTTAAAAGGTTAAAATATGGTCACCTGCCTCACCTCACAATAACATTCTTACCTCTGTCTTTCATGTTTTCAAAGCTTTCTGCAAAGCATTGAACACATTGCAGTTGATAATACCATGATGAAAGGGTACATATTTCTTGCATATATGTTTTAAAGTCTGCCCTTAGCAGCAGAACCTTTAAAATCAATGAAATAAAATCTTACGTGTCAATGAAATGACATACGAAATAGAGAAAAGCAGAGGTGCAGCTAGAGACCACAAGTGGGGAAGCGAGTGCCACGCCCCCAGCCAGGCAGGCTTCTGAGCTGGCAGGATGAACGTGGGGGAGGCACACAGTGAAGGAAGTCCCTGAACTGCAGAAAAGCCAGGGGATCAGGCTGGCCCATGTCATTATGGTAGGACTACTGCTTGGGGTCCTCCTTAATGTCCCCTTCTTCAGCATTCCTGCTTTCTGGACCCTGACCAAGGTCATCCATAACTTAGCAATATATATCTTCTTACATATGATGAAAGGGGCAGCTTTTGAGACCCCTGACCAAGGAAAAGGTCAGCTACTGCCACATGGGGACTATAGGCTCCAGTTTCTCTCTCCTCCGGGGCAACTTCTATATCAGCTATGATACTGCTCACTTCCCCAAATACACAGCCTCATTGCTCAGTGTACTGTTGCTTTAGTTGCCCCCCTTTTGGGGGTTTGCATCTTTGGCATCAGGAAATACTAAGGGACGGGGCTTAGTATTACTAAGCTGTCCCTTAGGAAGGGACAGCTCCACAGTCCTCAAGAAGGCATTGGCACAGGGGGCTATAACATCCTTCACGTCTTCACACTGCCTTCTAGATCTTGAAAATCTGAGCACTATACGAATTTTCCCAAGTCATATACTGTAGTTCTCAGGCTTCTGGGGCTAGATCTCCTAGGGGCAAATTTCTTTGCATCAGGAAAGGCAGAAAAGGTAAGGGCAAAATCATTTTCCTCTACAGCAGACAGCCATGTTTGGGCATTTGTTTCATAATTACCTTTCCTATATCTTCCAATGATAACACCTTCCAAGCTCTGTTTTGTTATATATTTTCCTTTTAATAAAGAATTTTTCAGCTATTGTTGCAATTGGATCTGCACGAAGGGTAGAAGGATGTTCTCATATGGCTGGGAAGGAAAGATGGAATATGGACTTACTATATAAAAACTTAAGCAATTTTTTAATCCGTTGGTCCAGTGGGAGGTAACCTTCACTCTCAACTAACACTTAGTAGGAAAAGGATTCTCAAATGAGAAAAGGAGTTCCAGTTACATGGACAAAGAAAAGAGGGAAGGTACAGATTTCTAGTTATATCTTTATAGAAATATAATGCCCTGCCTTGAAATAGAAATATACACACAAATCCTTGGATCATAAGTGGGTTTCTGGAAATGCTTTTATCGTTCCCCCTTACCCAAAGGCAGCAGGAATGAATCTATTTTCTAAAAATAATTAATTTTGTCCATCATTGCAGCAACAAGGATGAAATTGGTGATTTAACCCACAAGGTGAAAGTTAGAGAAAATATAGCAAATACTGGAAAAGTTCAGTGTTTACACTTTCTGAACTCTAGGCACCTCCTATAATTAGGGCTACCTGCTTTCTTGTTATGTCTTTCAACTAGTCTAGTCTATCGAGACAAAGAAGGGAGCTCCCTCCTGAAATGAGTCAAGAAATTAGACTCATAGTTTTAAAAAGGAGGGAAAAAAAGTGTCAAGTGTCATCTGCTCAAAAAGCAAATGACAAGACAAAGGCATACAGACCCAAGGAAAATATTTAGTTCTGTACTGGGGTATACCGTCCAGCCCAGGTGCAAGCCATAGGTCATTTGTTCTAGCCAACCCTTATTTCTTTGGTATTGTCAGAAGGTAAGATTCAGTACCTGGGTGCTGGAGAGAGGAGAGAGTAGTTCAGGAGTTTCCTACAAGTACTGAGTGAATGATTTAAGCTAAAAAATGTTTCTTTCTTAAAATTTTTAAAAATAAATGAATTGACCTCCAGAAAAATAAAAAACTAGAGCTGCTGTCTTCAGGAGGAGGAAGCACAGATCTGCCTTGCTGGCCTCCTAATGGTCCTTGATTTCTATCATACTGAAAACCACCATATTATGATTTTCCATATATATTTATATCTAGGTGTATATTCTTCCATATCTATGATTTTATTTGGTTTCAATAACAGTCCTGTGAGGTATAAAATAAGGGACATATTGCACTATAAAGACTAAGAAATGAGATGCTCAGAGAAGTACAATGAATTGTTCAAGGCCATATGTTAGTAAGTGATGTGGCCAGCTTCTTCTGAATCCAGGTCCTGAGGCCTTTTCTGTACACCATTCTGGTTCTATGCGTCATTTAAACTTCTCATAAACTGAAGGCTAATTTATGTAATTATGATTTTTTTACTTCTCTTTTCCCAGAAAATGAAGAGAGAATTGGGGGATTTATTCATTCTGAATTTTCCTCAAGAATTCTCTTAAGAAAACCTTAAATTTGGCAAGCACCTCAGTGAGGACAGGATTCACTAAAGCGTCTGCTGTTAGCATTACTCTCCCTCAACAGAAAGAAGCAGACTAATTAATTAGCTACTAAGTTAATAGGAAAGTGAGACTAGGAGGGAGTAATCATGCAGTTAAGTTATCCCCCCAGATGACAGCGATCTCTCCTTATTTACCCTTTATTGAGCTATTGTCAGTACAAAGAGAGAAGTATTAAGAATTCAAATTCTTCTTATATTATACAAGTGGGAATTACTTTCTGGGGTTTTAAAAATAAAAATTTATTTTGACTTAAGAGTATGCCTATTGCACACTTTTTACAGAAGAAAAAACAAAGCCAATGAAGTGAATAGCTTTCTAGAGTCAGGAAGGGAAGAAACAGCTAAACAATGATAACAATTTCCAAGGCCAAACTAACGTATGTTTGATTTAACCACAGCACTGTATTTTCTCAATAGGCAGTTGTTAATAAACCACTCTTCCCTTTTCCATAAATTCTTCTTCATTCCTCAACCTACAACATTGAAAACTCAACTTTTATCTGTAGGGTCACTTATCTGTATTTGGTGAGGAATAGGACAGCAGTATGATCTTTCTGAGGAATAGGTCAGTCTCCTCCTGAGTTGGAATTTGTAACTTTCTTGGGGTTGCCTGGTCCAGATATTTTAGGCTAGACTAAGACCTGATTGTGGTCATTATATTCAGACTTCAGTAAAATATCCACAAGCAGTTCTGATTTAATAGCCACCCTAAAGGCTCCTGAATACCATTTCTATTAAACAATGTATTTCTAGTAATTTTTCTTCCTTGAAAATAACACCACGTACACATCCAGTAATGGAAACATTTGTCAAGCTGTGTAAGTTAATAGTAACTCTAATATAAAGACTACAGAATGTTCAGGAAAATTAACCTAATGATTTAACACAATCCTATGTTTAATTAATACAATAATGTTTTGCGTACCAACTCTTTGCATTGTCTAAAACAACATTTTATCATACAAAGTAGAATAATAAAAGTTGACATTTATACGATAGTCTTTATCACCATGGTGTTTTACACTATTTATCTAATGTACACAGGGCCTTTTTAAGGCAGATAAAAATTATTATCCTGGCTTGATGCCTGTGGCTAAAATGGCTAAGGCACCAGCCACATACATCTGAGATTGGGGGTTCGAATCCAGCCCAGGCCTGCCAAACAACAAGGACAGCTGCAACCAAAAAATAGCTGGGTATTGTGGCAAGCACTAGTTAGTCCCAGCTAGTTGAGAGGCAGAGGCAGGAGAATCGCTTGAGCCCAGGAGTTGGAGGTTGCTGTGAGTTGTGATGCCACTGAACTCTACCCAGGGTGACAGCTTGAAGCTCTGTCTCAAAAAAATAAAAATAAAAAATAATTTATTGTCCTATTTTACAAATGATGATAATAGACACAGTAGTTAAGTAATGTTTCTGGAGTTATATCCAAATCAGTGGTACTACCTTTGAACATAGAGCAGAGAATTTTTGTTTTCCAGTTAGGTTCTTAAGATTTTTGTTACTTAGAAATTATTTTACTACCAGAAAAAGTTTCTCTTGCCCAAGACATTGTTTGTAAAATACCTACTACTTGCTAGGGAATTTTTACACATGGTATCTCATTAAATACTCACAAACCATCCTGTTAAAAAATGATTATAGATAAGTCCACTGAACTTCAGAGATATTGAATAATTTGCCAGGGTTAAACATGACCCAATCAAAATCCTAGCCCCCAATTTTTCCTTTTAGTAACTAGTGTCAATTTCTTCTACAATAATAAAAAAAAAGCAAACATTTCTGTAAACAATTATATATAAGACCACAAAGGCCAATTCATCCCAAGACAATCTATTTTTTTAAAAGGATAAAAGAGAGACAAAGAAAATTAAAAGCAATGCATTTCAAAGGAAGGATCAAACTTAAGTAAATACTGACTCTATATCAGACACTATGCTGCATCCCTGGTCTCATGCAGCTTATTTTCTAAGTTGTTTTGATGTAGAAATAAAAATATATGGACAACGGACAGAAAAGTTAACACAAATACACACACCCCATCCACCCAGAGCAGTGAATCTGGCAAGGAAAGTTCTATGCTGTCGTGTAAAACACCATAAAGGTCATTCTCCAAATTATTTCAAGTCTTAAAAAATGAAAATGTGCTGACTTTCATTAATGTAGACAAAGTTATATTTTCAGAAATCACTGTTTCTTCAACTTTGAAAAGCATTCAGCCAAACCAGAACACACTCAACAGAGCTCTTTACCTTAGAAAATGACCTGCCCTCATTTGATTGGTTCCTCTCCAAACAGGAAGTCCCACCCATTAGCGGAAGAGACAATGCTGAACTCAGAGAAAGGAGTCAAGGGGGTAAAGGAATTGTGGGTATAATACCCTCTTGTTAGGTTTTTCACCTTTTTTATTTTTTAAATAACTATTCTGGTTATGGGAACCACCTTTGAAAGCATTTTTTAAACTTTCAGGGGGAAGAAAAGGCACCAGCCTTCTTTGCAGGCCCTCCCAGGTTCCTGGAGCGTGTTGCAGGAGCAGCGTTTGGGGCCAGGACACGACTGTGACTAGGTGGGTCTCTGCCTCTGTTAACCTGACAGTGGCACAGCACGGTGTGGAAGGGGTTTGTTTTATATGAAATTAAAGCACTTCACCCAGATTTTAGCTGACTTATACTGGTAACTGGACTTGGCTGAAGTAGTCGCAAAGTAAACACATTAGCTTTACTAAAAAAGAAAGCCTCTGAAGCATTTACCTACAATACCCTCTTCAGTTAAGCACTTCCTGAGGAGGACCCGGTCTGTTTATTTTTCCAGTTAACAAAGGATGAGGGAAGCTCTCTGACATTTTTGCTTGGGAAAAACTTTGGATACTTGAATACTTTTTTTTTTTTTTTTTTAATTGGGAGTTGAAGAGAGACTTAAGCTCAACTTAGTAACACGCCTTGTTCGCTTTACCTCTATAATTACTGCTCAAGAGAGAAACTAAGTTGCTTACCCTAGCTCCTGGACCGCTTGGGGGTGGCTGTTGTTAGAGTCCCCTTGAGATAATGATTCTTTGGGGTCAGTCTGAAGAAACTGTCTGCAACAATGGCAATCCCCAGGGTGACACTCCCGAGGGGGCCTAGATTCAGCTGTCAGTCACCTTCAACCCAGAGCCATCAAATCCATTTACACAAAAGCTGGTTATCACAAACCTTTTGAAAAGCTAAGTAAAGAGGAGATTTACCCATCCTTGAATCGTCATTCTTTTTTCTTTAAGTCTCTCATTTCTTCCATTCTATCTTTCCTTTTTTCCCCAACTACCCCTGTGAATGTGGGAGGATTTTTCCCCCACTTCTTTTGTCCCACCCTAGAGCTTACACTGTTATTATTTTAAAGCTTGAGCCTAAGCTTGAATATCACGCTCATGATACACCGATATAAATACTTGATATTCTTCTATGAACAGTTTTAATTCTAATAAATATTTTTGTTTCCAAAAGGATAAAATTTTCTGTGTTGAACAAGAAATATTTCTGTAATATTGAGAAACTGCAATTGTGTGATATTTAAAGTATTTCTTTATGCATACATTTGTCTGTGCTTACACTTTCATATACACCTTCATGTCACATATATATCTTTTTCTCTTGAAAGAATATTTTACATTAATAATGAGACTATAAATGGCTGAGTCAGTTTACCTTTGAAATAAACCTCAACAATCCATACAACTGAAAAATTCTTGTGTTGTCTAAACATTACTGAATTTCAAATATGACAGTGCCCTATGTTAATTCTTTGTAATTAAGAAACTGATTTCCTTTTATGGGCAAAAAGAGAAATTCTGGTTGTACTACAGAAATTCTGGCCTTCTCCATGTAATAGCATTATTGTAAAATGTTGAATTTAACACATTGAATAACAGCTGTAGTTATTGAAAAAAATAAATAAAAAATTTTAAATTTAACTTTATTTCATTGATATGCATATAAGTACTAGAATTAGACTAAAATGTATTGCCTAGTAGAATGGCTTGAGGGAGTATTTTTAATTATAATTAGTTTGTCAATTGTAAGAAATTTTAGTGTCATAGTTAGGAATTATGGCAGCAACAGATATCCTAAGTTTGGTGGAGCAATAACACAAGGCCTGGTATAAAGAACAGGCTAGAGGGAAAAAAAAATATTCTTACTGCCAAAATGTACTCTATAAAGAACAAGAATGTTGGCACACAGGCCATGTCAGTAAGACCAGTACTAACTGCACCAGTTGAGTATAACATAGCTCAAGTTAGTTCAGACTTTTCAACTCTCACCTGGTCCTAGGTCCCCTCTCTATGTACTACAAAAAAATGATCAAAATTCCACTGAAAAATAATTGGGTGTTTCATTTGTCCATTTGACATTATTTCTTCTGTGTTTACTACTACTTGCCAAGACATAACAGTAAAAAATGCCTTAAGTAACTTACCATATGGTAGAAAGAATCAAAATCAAGTAGGTATTTGAGGATGCTCAAACATAGACTGTTACCAAGTAATTTTAAACAATCTGAAAAGTTATTTGTAAATTATTTCACCCATTCAGACTATGTCAATGTCCCAAGAACATTGTTAGGATTTGAGGGTATAAAAATCAACAAGATAGGGACTCTGTTCCAAGGTAGCCCATGTGCTACTTCATTTAGTACAGGCCACTTTGATCTCTTTTGGATTATTCCACCACGACACCTGCATGGTTTATTTCCATCCTATCTCTTCAGCCTCTTTTCTAAATATTCCCCTCACACTATGCTACAACCATAAGAGTTTGGGGGTTTTGTTTTTTGCTTTCAGTCATTGGAACGTGTCATCTCTTTTTCACCTCAGAGTCTCTGGGATGCTTGTGGTCCAATATTATCAGGTTGAATTACCTAGTTCACTCCTACACACTTACTTTAAGAAAAGTAGAGGAACATGACTTTTATAACAGTATTAGAAAATACTCACCTAATAGAAAATTTAGATCACTTAATCCACTGGACTCTAATAGCATTGTACAAAATACATGAAATAAACTTTTCATGCTGTCACTCTTCTGTGTAATAGTTTTATTATTTAATAGTTTTAATTTTTTTCATGCCATTATTGCCATTACCACAACAAATATATATCTCAATATAGATTTTATCATCTATTTATTTCCTGAGGTTTCCATTACAAATTACCACAAATTGGGTGGCCAAAATTAGTTTTCTCATAGTTCTGGTAAACCAGAAGCCTGAAATCAAGATGTCAGCCATCCTCCTTCTCTAGGGACTCTGGGAAAGAATCTTCCCACCTGGCTTTTGTGACTGCCTGCAGTCCTAGCTGTTCCTTAGCTTGTAAACACATCACACTCCAGTCTCTGCCTCTGTCTTCACAGTGCCCCCTCCTCTTCTGCTTTGTGTCCCCTCCAAGTGTCTCTTACAAGGTTATTTATAATACAGATAGTTTCCTTATCCCAAGACCCTTTATTCAATTACATATGCACAGACCCTTTTTCCATAGAAAGAAACATTTGGTTTCTAGAAATTTAATGTGAGGGGCTCAGTGAGCAGGGCGCCGGCCCCATATACCGAGGGTGGCGGGTTCAAACCCAGCCCCAGCCAAACTGCAACAAAAGAATAGCCGGGCATTGTGGCGGGCGCCTGTAGTCCCAGCTACTTGGGAGGCTGAGGCAGGAGAATCGCCTAAGCCCAGGAGTTGGAGGTTGCTGTGAGCTGTGTGACGCCACGGCACTCTACCGAGGGCAATAAAGTGAAACTCTGTCTCTACAAAAAAAAAAAAAAAAAAAAAAGAAAGAAATTTAATGTGGGCATTCCCTGGGTGGGGAGAGTCACTAGTTCCACCCACTATACATAAGTTAGTTCTTATGATAATTATTGATAATTATTATTATCAATAATTTGATAATATTTTTATAATGTTTTGGTTTCGCTAGTGCATTATTTTTCTGTGTAGAGACAGAGTGTCACTCTATAGCCCTGAGTAGAGTGCCGTGGCATCACATAGCTCACAGTAACCTCCTACTCCTGGGCTTAGGCGATTGTCCTGCCTCAGCCTCCTGAGTACAGGCGCCCGCCACAACGCCCGGCTATTTTTACTGCTGGGGCTGGGTTTGAACCCATCACCTTTGATATATGGGGCTAGCGCCCTTTCCATTGAGCCATAGGCACCACCCGCTAATGCATTTTTCATTTTAATTTCAAAAAAATTATTTGTGATGCCTTTAATATAACTTGAATGACTACTGAAATGTATATTCAAAATTTAACCTGAAAATATATGTTTATTAGTAATACTCTAGGTTGGGCAGCACCTGTGGCTCGGTGGGTAGGGTGCTGGCCCCATATACCAAGGGTGTCATGTTCGAACCCAGTGCCAGCCAAACTGCAACAAAGAATAGCTGGGCATTGTGGCAGGTACCTATAGTCCCAGCTACTCTGGAGGCTGAGACAAGAGAATTGCCTAAGCCCAGGAGTTGGAGGTTGCTGTGAGCTGTGATGCCACAGGACTCTACTGAGGGTGATAAAATGAGACTCTGTCTCTAAAATATATGTGTGTGTATATATATATATATATACTCTAGGTTTTATGATTAGACAGTCCCGTAGAATTTTGATGAATTGGTTTCAAGACTAGAAAAATCTTACTGAGGAAAATATTTGGCTCATATATTGGGTATTGGGATATGTCCTTTGTCTTTGTTTCTTCAATGAAAACATATTTTCATGATCTAAGAAGAGAATGAGGTATTAACTATCAAAATCAACCTTACTGTGTTAAAATCATTTGTATGAAGTACATTGACAGGAAATTCATTTTTTTAATGGTGAAAAAAAGAAACATGAAAATTTCAGTTCAGAATAATTGGGAAAATGTAAGAAATTCAGCATTCATGATTGTCTTCTATGTGTATTTTTTTTAATTTCTCATACCTAGAAAGAGTCTTGCATCTACAAGGTTAGAAAGACAAATCTGTTCTTTCTAGTACACATGTACAGTAATCATTGATAGATACAGAGCCTAGTGTTTGTTAGCCGAAATACTGGCAGGCTGAGCTGATTACTTCCAAAGATGATTACATTTTTTTCTTTTCTTTCTTCCTTTTCTCTCTCTTTCTCTTTTTATTTTTCAGAGGGTGGGAATCAAATTTAGCCAAAAATTGGAAGTAGCCTTGAACTTAGAAATTATATAATAAGTAGTAGAAAAATACTGGGGAAGGAGAGAATGGTTAGAGAATAATATTCAGAGAAAAGTAAAACAGCCTTGTAAACAGAAATGTCATGGAATTCAAAACAGTGCTATTATGTATGAAAAATGTGTAAAAGTACTGTATGAAATGGTACTGTACTTAAATAGAAAAAAATCACAAGTTAATGCATTGTTTTATTTGACTAGAAATTAAAGGACAATTTCTATTTCTAATTAAAATTTAAGAGGTTATGGTCATTTCAACATTAAATATTATATCAGAACCACAGCAGTCCACAGCCTAGGCATACCTCTGCATGGATCATCTGGGAGCCATTTGACCTACTCAGAGAGTTTGTGCATCTTAGATTTTTTATTTTAACAATGGAAGAATATGTGTCACCCATGATTTTTATATTGATAATTAGTGGGGGAGAAGTGACTGATCTACCTATTTGGTAACTAGGCAGTTACAGAGGCATATTAAATGTATGTGTGTATGTGTATGATTTGGTGAATTGCTACTACTGTGAGCTTATATTGTATTACATTATAATTTCACAGTCTTAGCAATTCACTAAACCAGAGATAAGCAATTTAGCAATTCACTAAACCTGAAATAGTTTCTTCATCCCTAATCTCCATCCCTTAATATGTGAGTCGTTAATTTACTAGCAAATGATAATCAAGTCACAGCAGAACAACAAGGGGACATTTGGGAAAGAAGTAATTTGAGAAAGTTGTTTTTTTTTTTTTTTTTTTAACAAGTATTGATCAATTACCTATATTCCTAAAAGGAAAAATAGGTAATAGAACAAGCTAAAATAGAAAATAGAAGAGTACAGTAACCCCTCCTTATCTGTTGTGCTTTCTATAGTTTTGGTTACCTGTGGTCAAACATGGTCAGAAAATAGTAAATGTTTAATTCCAGAATTAAACAAGGTGTAAGTTTTAAATTGCATGACATTTTGAGCAGCTTGATGAAATCTGCTATCTCCTTTTGTCCTGCTCAGGACACTGAATGTCCACACTGTCTGCTCTACCTACCTGTCCTGTTCATCACTTGGTAGCTATCTAGATTGTGAGATTGGCTGTCCTGGCATCCCAGTGCTGTGTTCAAGGAACCTTTACTTTACTTAATAATGGTCCCTAAAGCACAAAAGTAGTGATGCTGGAATAATGTAACGATTATTCTAATTTCTGATTAGTTATTGCTAATAGTAATGTCTTACTATGCCTAATTTGTAAATTAAACTCTATCATAGGCATGTATATGTAGGAAAAAACACAGTATGTATACAGTTTAGTACTACCCTCAGTTACAGGCATCCACTGGTGGTCTTGAAATATGCCCTGTAGATAAAAGGGTACTGCTGTATATACAGTCATGTGTCACTTAATAACAAGGATGCATTCTGAGACGCGCATTTAGATGATTTCTTCATTATGCAAACATCCCAGATAGTACTTAAACAAGCCTAGATGGTGTAGTCTGTTACGCACCTAGGCTATATGATATAGCTTGTGGCTCCTGGGCTATATCCCTCACTGTACTTGCGGGCAATTATAACACAATGACAAGTATTTGTGTATATAAACGTATCTAAACAGAGAAAAGGTGCAGTAAAAATATGGTATTATAATCTTACGGGACCACCATCATGTATCCAATCTGTCCTTGAAGGAAACATCTTTATGAGGCCCATTACAGGATATAAGTGTGTGTGTGTGTGTGTGTGTGTGTGTGTGTGTGTGTGTGTGTGTGAAGCCTTGGCACCAGCAAGAGTGAGTGAAAACACAGGGGAATGCTGGAATCTATCTTGCAGCCTTAGCTGTAATGTCTCAGTCTATTCTTTATAACCATTCCCAACTTTCTCCTTTCCTTACACACCAGCAACAGAATTTACTCAATGTTATTTCCAGAAGTAACACCTCAAGAAACACTTTCAAAAATCGTTTCTCAATTCCAGGCTACTGACACTTTTAGCAGCCAGAAAAGAATTTCTGAAGTCATTTTAATGACTAAGGTTTCTGCAAATAGCAAGAGCCTGTTTTTTTTCAAAAAAATTGTATACAAGGTACACACATTAATGTGGATGAAGAAAATTAGTAAACTGAAGCATAGAGGCCAGAAAGCCTCAGTGTTTTATCGTTTACCTTTTAATGCACTTAATGCACCTGGATTTTGTCCCAAAGTGTTGATTGTCTTTCAGATATTCTTGGAACAATCATGCACTGATATTGTTTGGTAGGCGGCAAGGTTTTTGTTTGCTTTTGTAGGAAAACTAGGACAAAAGTTTTATTTTTACAAAAATTTTACTTTATTTGATCAGTGAAATTTACTGCTGAAGTTTGCATTTGCTTTTTAAAGTATTTGTTCCTCAGAATCCAGAAAGAAAAATAAGCTGCTCTAGAGCTTATTTAGTTATATATTTAATAGTTTACGTGGATTTGGGGGGTAGTGCTTTTTACATATTAAAAGAATCAAATATATGACAAATAATTGTTACAAATGAAGGAATCTGCTTTTCATTGAATGCGTCAATATATTATTCTTTTTATTCCCTCTTTTCCAAGGAGAGATGTGTATAATGTAGAGTTTAACCATCAAGACCATCATGATGGGTTATAAATATGAAAATATCTTGAAAAATATATTACTGTTGAAAATAAAACTCAGGTCTGATATCTTAATCATTTAATACCTTGAAATCTCATAAATTAAGCACCATTGAGCCTGGTCCCATCTTTCATAACAGCTCTCCAGAGAAAATCTCAAAGCCAGGACACTCTAAGATGAGCTGTGGATGATTCAGTAGGTGGCACAATTTTCACTGAGTCAGTACTCAACTGATGCCCCAGCATGGTACGCGGGGGCACTGCACTGCTGGAGGTGTCGTCTAATGGATGAGGGTAAAACCAAGGTCTTGACCACCAGCAGTTATTAAAAATCCCATGGCACTTTTCAAAAGAGTAAAGATGATGTTAAACCCCGTGTCCTGGCTAATTTCCAAATTGGGCAATTATATTCTGCCTACTTAAAATTTCTCTGTAATTTTAGTTGGATAATATATTCTTCATCTTCTGCCCTACACTTTTGCTGTTTTCAGCTTAGAGATGGATGCATTTCTGTGCTGAGGGAAGTGATGCTTCTTTGAAAAATGTCTTGCAAGGTCTGGAATCAGGGGATGAAAAGTACAGCATCCATCTATCAGAACAGGTGCCATATTAGTTTGTTTCTCCTGTGATTAGGCTGACTAAAAAAAAAAATTGCCACATAAGTGTCTTTAAAAATAGCCTTGTCAGGTAATCAGAGGTGCTATGCTTGCAAAGGTTTCCATGATGGATATTTTAATTCTATTAAGTTGTGACTAAGAAATGAGGTTCCTCTTGAAGTGAATATATTATGTAAATACTAACAATTTAAGCATTAAATTATAGATGTTTAATAGGAATAATTAAATTTCCCAACATTTGCCTAGCAAGGCCTATCACATTCACTCTAAAACATTAGTAACCATATCATTTTTACTTGTAACATTAGAATTTTTCCAAATCAATTATTGTTAAGAGAAAAGATTATTGTTGGGGAACAAATGGAAAGCATTTAAAAAAAAAAAAACAGTAATAGAAGAATTCCTATTTAGCATGCTTTGAATTTAGAAAAAGCCTCTAGAAAACTAGGAAAAGACCAATCAATAGTGGGGTGTATAAGGCCAGGCCCATTCCACTTGTATGTACTTCCAACTTTACCATAATATTCTGGGGAAAACCCTATAGGGAAGGGTGTAGACGTAATTTAGTGTCATAAATGGTGATGGCTCTGGGAGACAGTACTAAATGCTATGGTAAATAAACATGGCAAGTCAGTTTGTGTGAACAGTATGGCTGCTGAAGAAAGAAATCACTTGAAAAGGAGATGCTATTTTTAGATTTAAGACTTGCCTTTTAGCAGAAAATAGAATGTTTTAGCCTAGGTTTGACAACTACAACAGACTTACTGAGGAAGAGTTCACTTTGTAATAGAAAAAAGTAGTCACTCTGATCACTTTATCTTTTTAGTATGCAGCCCAGAGGATTCAGGAAAAGATTACATTTACTATAATTAACATATATGTAAATGGAGATCATGGCTATGAATGATAAATTTTCATAGCAATTTAAACCTTGTACAAATTAATCAACCATACAGACACTTGATTAATGAAAAGCAATGTCACTTTAAAATGCAACATGTTAATATATATTACTGTTATCGCAGATCAAAGAATCTTTAAGTGTAAACCAATTAGAGCAAAGTTCAAGCTACATTTTTAAAAATAAATGTTATTCTCATGTCATTATGATGGCAATTTGAAAAAAATATGTTATTCTGCTTCATATTTATTTACTCCTTTTAGTGAAAAGTCCTGCAAATGAATTTTGGCTCTTTCTTCATAGTGAAAGAAATATATGTTGGATCCCCAAAATATATGATTCCAATACCATCAAAGGAAAAGATGAATGCACAAAAGCAATTAAAAATTAGTTACAAAATGTTTATTCATACGTCACACTAAATTTAGACAATTTTTCCAGGTCTCCATTTTTGTTCGCACTGAGAGAGTTATTTTAAACATAATAAGTACTAAATGACTGATCCAATGTAAAGTTTAAGTTGAGATTTATCATGCCACTTTTCGAAGCACCATTTTTCTTGATCTTTGAGAAATAGAAAGTGAAAACTTTTTGGTAGACTTGAGCTCACTGAATGCATAATTTCTAGAAAAAAAATCCTTTTTTGGAAAGCTCTAAAATTCAGTTAATATAGAGACGTGTTCAAAATTTAAAGTCTGACATATCAAGTTTCTTTATAAAATATCTGTTTTTGCAAATAGCAGTTAGGCATAAAAACAGACATACTACTTTGCAAAGTCAATGTAAATAGATTTTACAAGGGAAACTCTATAATGGGTCATTGATTTTCATCAATAAATCAGAAGTCTAGGCAGGTGCCAAGTTTTACCACTTAAACCAGTATACTCCATAATGCCTTGTTGATAGAGTTAATAAAAGAGAAAATCAAAAAAGCCTTCATCCTGCACTAGACAGAAAGCTGGAGTAAATGTGACACTGAAGTCTACGCTAAACTCCAAGTACTAAACTAGTCAATAGGGCTAATAATTATTGAGCATTTTCATGTGCCATACACTGTTAAGAACTTGGCATTTAAAAATATAACGTATATACTTATGATTTAATTATTAAGTCATTTAATCTTGATAATACTTCTTTGTAGTAGAATTATTAGTTCACTCAGACAGTAAGTAGTAAAAGTGGAATTTGGACCTTAGACCTTCTTGTTTCAATCTTGTGTTCTTAATTATGCCATACTGTCTCCTCATCACTTCTTACATTGTTTATCATCATCATTATATTTAGCCTCATAAGAAGTCCCACTAGAGTTATAATGCTTCTGATATTGGTGTAGGGCTACACTTTAAGAACCACTGCTAATGCACTACAAATTCTATAAAACGTTCAACTAGCGCTGCAGTATGACAAACAAGGTCCAACTCTGTCTACTGGAACTGAAACAAAAGGTGCCTAGAAACTGAACCAGGTTTCTTTCTAAAAGAGTATAGTGAGACAGGCAAAAGGTAAACAGCCAATCATAATACCTCAGGAAAGGTACTTCTATAAGAGTTAATTTATTATGCTGTGGGAGTGCATAAGTGGACCCTCAAGGATGAAGAAAATGCCACTTTATACTAAACTAATGTAGTTGTGTCTAGTGTGACACTGAAGTCTAAGCTAAACTCCAGGTACATCTTATAACTCTAGAAAAGTTTATACTGCAATGGTACAATCATTAAAAGAGTGGCTTTAAGAAGAAAACAGTCACATATTGCAAGAACCACAGACACTATTCCATTGGAGGTTGTGTGCTGTTTTATTAATACCATTAAAAGGCTACTAATCTTTGCATTAGTTAAAATAACAGAAAATCAGTCACGTGTAGTAGCTTTCATCTGTAAGCCTCGCACTCTGGGAGGCCAGCAGGAAGATCATTCACTAGAGGTCAGGAGTTTGAGACCAGTCCCATCTCTACAAAAAAAAAAAAAAATAGAAAAATTAGCCCAGCAGGGTAGCACGTGCCTATAGTCCCAGCTACTAAGAAGGCTGAGGCAGGGGGATCACTTGAGCCCAGGAGTTGGAGGTGTGAGCTATGATGATGATGCCACTGCATTAGCCAGGTGACAGAATGACACTGTATCTCAAACAAACAAACAAAAAACTCCAAAACACCTAAACAAGAGTGGTTTAAACAAGTTTATTTTTCTCTCACAATTATTCATTCAAAATTAAGGAAATTCAGTGCTGCTACAGCAGCTCCGTGAGAAGATACAATGGATTCAGGCTTTCTTCCTTCTATCTTAGTGCTTCAGCACCCATAGAATGTGGTCTGAGATAGTTACCAGAATCTAGCTTTCACATCCCCTGTACCCAGGCAAGAGGAATGGAAGAAGAAAGGAACAAAAGCTCAACTCCCTTTGGCCTTTCATTTTTGAGAAGATCTTTCTGATGAATCACTGAACACTTTCCTTTACAGCTCACAGTCCAGAACTGAATCGAATTGCCATAAATTTCAGCTGCAAATGAGGCTGAGAAATGTAGTCGTTCAAATGGATGACCAATGTACTCACCTAAAGCATGGTATCCTGTTAATATAGAAAGAAGAAAGGAAGAGTAGACATTGGAAATTGGAAAGAAACTAGTGGTCTCTTTCACAGTCATAAATTAGTTTTCTTAGCTCACAGAATTGGTAATCTGTTAATAGGGAAAAATGTTTCACATTTGCTGCTCTAACTTTCCCAAAGCTGCTCATTCCTTTTGAGCAGCTTGAAACTTTTGCTACACCATCTGTCTAGAAGGTGAAGTATTGATTCTCATTGCTTTCTGACCCAAGATATAATCAGCAAACATAAGATTTTTTTCATTATAAATTAAAAGTCTTAGAGATGTAAGAAATACAATCTACTAAGCAGATGTAAGATTAAAAAAAAAAAAAACTAAGTGCTTTCTTTTCATGATTTTTGACCCTCAAATCATTGAAATTGTAGTAATAGCTATAGGAATCAAAGATTTGGTAATTATATGCTTTTCTTATTCATGCATATGTTTGTTCATTCAACAAATGCATACTGAGTGTCTACCATGTGCCACGCTCTGACCTCAGGGCTGCAGACGTGGACATGAGCAATATGGTTGAGGTATGTCATGAAGCTAACGTTCAATTGAGGGAAGATAGATAATAAACAAGTGAATTTATACAAACATGATAATCACATATATCTATGGGTGCTCTTATAGGTTAAATTGTGTCCCCCCAAATTCACATGTGCAGCCCTAATCCCCAGTCCCTCAGAATGTGACTGTATTTGGAGATAGAACCATTGAAGAAATCATTTAAAATGAGGCAATTAGGGTGGGTCCTAATCTAATCTGACTGGTGTCTTTCTAGGAACAGGAGATTAGTGACATGCCAGAGACATGTGTGCCCTGAGGAATGACCACATGAAGAGGCAGCAAAAGGATGACCATCTGCAAGCCAAGAAGCCCGGCAGTTAAAGAAGGCACATTTGGAGCTGAAATCTGAATGATGCACAGGGATCAGCCATGTAAAATACAGGCATGAGTGTTCCTGGGATGGGAAACATCCCAGAAATAAGCAAAAAGCCAATCTGGCACATGATCATTTTCACCGTGAAAATATCATTTACTCCACAACCACTTATTCACAGTCTTGTGGAAAGTATTGTGGAGAATAAACGTGAAGTAACATAGCAAGGTATTAATAATGTCATAATCACTATGTCATTATGAATTTGGCTGGAAATATGGTTGTCATTGACTATCCATTATCAAAATGACTTTACATTTCAATTACAAAATAATTTTCCTAGTTCCATATGTATCTTCACAGTTCCAAATTTAAGGAGTATTTTAACCATTAGCCAAGACTCATTTTGTTCTTCAACCACAAATGTGTAAATCTTACACAAATACTTTTTGACTGCAGTAAGAAGAATGAGAACGTGGTTCCCATCAGGCTGTCTTATTTTTCTAAAGAAAAAGGGAGCATTTATTAAATACTCCCATAACAAGCTGGGGATACAATTATTATAATGTCCATTTTACAGATGGGAAAATTGGTATTCTGAGAGGTGGAGTCTCTTGTTCAAGGTCATGCAGCAAATGAGTATTCAGCAACACGAGTCTGCCTAAAGTCAAGGCCTGGGTTTCTGCTCCAGGAAAACTAAAGCACACTGAGTTATGGACAAAAATAACAGACTACAACAAGGCTTCTCAAATTCCAGTGTGCATGTGAATCCTTGAGAATCTTGTCAATATAGATTCTGATTCAGTAGATTTAATGTAATTGTAATTCAGTGGGGTACTGTTCTGAGAATCTCCATTTCTAACAAGCTCCCCAGTGATTCCAGTTGTGTTCTTAAATGAGCTTTCTAAAGAATAGTCATTCAATAACTAGGAATATAAGATATTAAATGGCTTTATGTTTTCTCAAAAATACAAGTGAAATGATTACTAATGTTCTTGTATTCTTTTTTCCTGGTATTATAAGCTTAAATTTCATATCATGATTTTTTAAAAAGGTTATTTGTGATGTAAAATCATCTCTTTCAGTTCCTATTATTTATGTTGCTGTGGCATCCACTCAAATCTTAGAATTTCTTCCAAAGATATAAAATAATAAGACAATGCTTTATACACCATTGGAATTGGCAAGCTTCTTATTATTGTATAGTGACAGACTTGAGCAAAATAATGCAAGCTATAATTGAGTTGGTGTTAATGAAAGCAAACATTTATTTGGAAAGAAATCAAATCAGCCAGAATGAAATGCATTGAGTAACATGAGGAAAAAGCTGAAAGCCAAATTCAGAGTATCTGAACGTGCTCAATTAGTAATAAGATTTTTGAAGGGGGGGGAGATCCTATTATAAATGACTTGGCCACAGCCTTTCAAGGGTTAAGAACAATTTTGTAAATATAACATATAAGCTGAAATGTTTCCACGTCTTATGTATTTTTAATATTTTCCATTGGTTTACATATGTAATTTATTTTTCTCATATGTCAAAGGGACTATTTCTTAATTATACTTCAAATCTTTAAAAAAAATTAAAGTAACTCTAAACAACACTGGCTCAATTTAAATCCCATTTAGTGGGTCCCAGCATAGTTTTCATATTACATAAAAACCCATCATAATTTGCATTCCATCAACTATTCCCTTAACTCTAAAGAGCTATCATGACACTCCTAGAGTAGGTCTCTAGGGTTGAAGCCTATTCTATTACTCCTATGCTAGGTCTATTTGGTAGTAAAATCAGGGTTACTAGCCTGGTGCCCCTTACCTGGGAAAAAACTCTGTATTAACCCCGTCTTCACTCTTCTCAGAAAACTGATAATAAATTTTGTCCTTTTACTCTCTGCTCTTTTCAATTCCTGGCATTCCAGAAGTTGTTAGACTTGCCTTTCCAGCTCTTTCCTGGCAATGCTAGAGCTGACATACTGTTAGAATCTTCTAAATCTCTTCCAATTTATCTGCCTTTTATAGTTTCTTTTCTATGGGGCTGTCTGTTTTGTAATATTTGTCAAATTATCGACATCTGTCTCTTAACATCTTCTTGCAGAATTTCATCTCTCTCCTGCATTATTTCTAGGTCTTTTTTCTTCTTTCACCTTTACGTCTTTACCTGCCATCTGTTTCACCTGGGTTCTTGGACTCTTCATAACATTTGGGGTTTTCTTTTCTTTCTTTGCTTCTCTCTCTCTCTCTTTTTAAGAGTTCTGTTCTAGGGTATTATGTTTACGTACCTAAACTTTACATCGTAGTAGCTTTGTTGACCTAACCAAAATTAGGCTGGAAAGTGCAACTTTTACAAATATCAACAATTATCAGTGAATGAGGTAAGTTTTAGGGGATCAAAACTCGATGATCTGATAATATACAACTGGTAACTTCAGCATAAATTATTATTTTCTAATCCTCTCTGTTCAATATCTATGAACATTAAATTCACTTTTGAAAGTGCTAAAAAGCATTGAAATGAAGACTAGAATGATTATTTATTTATAATAGATATCTAAGTTCCTAGTCATCTCAGTGGAATAAATTATAGGTGTAATGAATCCCTATTTGTTAGCTAATTGCTGTGACATCTAAAAATAAAGCTGTTACCTTATACCAATGGAAATCAATAGCATCCATTGCTTCACTCTGCTACTGGAAGATCTGTCAGCTGCCGTTACTGTATTTTCTGTCTTACTAACTATGCCATGTATATACATAGTATGTAGATGTAGCTATAACATCTCATTTTGGCCTTCTGTATGACAGCTTTTGGGGACACCCTATGTATCCTTTTATTTGGCATATATCCCCTTAAGGATCTACCAGAAAACTAACTTCTACTAATGCAGAGACTTAGCTCTGATTGTTGGATAAGATTGACGTGTTATTCTCTTAAGTTGTCTATCGTTTCCAAAATTCCATTAAATTCATATAAACTATAAATTGTACTAACATTTAATATTTTGGGACCAGTTCCGACACTGATGTTTGTTTTCGAAAAATATAATACTCAAATGTATGAGAGGTGACTGCCACTAAATCATGCTTCTTGATTTCTTAGGATTTGATTGTTACCATTTCTGATAACTTTCACCAAAATTAGCATATCTGTATGCCTATATGTTGGGACAAGTCTCAGTTGCTGTGAAGAATCAAAAGAGCAATCTAGTAACTTTTTCTTTGAAAAATTAAGGTCAGTGGCAGTATAACTGAGGAGGATGTATAGATTTTTCAATGAGTAGGGTTGAAGTATTTTAAAAGATAAGAAGCTATTTTGGAGGTTTGAGATCATTGGTTCATCTTTGGTGGGGTCAATAGAACAGTTGCAAAAACACTTTGAATTTATCAGTAGAATTCAAATAAATGTTCTTAACAGCATAAAACAAAATTGCCAATCTTTTCTTTTTTCCAGAACATTAGGGGTACAGATGTTTTGTTTATATACTTTGTTTTTGTACAGATTGAATCAAAGTTATGCATGTAAGTGTTCCCTTTACACAGATAATGTGAGCTGTACCCATAGGTGTGAAAAATATTTATTTGTAATTTTACTTAAACAAATATACACTGTACATCTATTGTATACAGTGTTTAGCATTATACTAAGAAATTGGGGAAAATCAATAGGTGAAAAAGATATAGTCTTGGTTTCAAAGTAATAACAAGACTAACTAAAATAGGGCGGCGCCTGTGGCTCAGTGAGTAGGGCGCCGGCCCCATATGCCAAGGGTGGCGGGTTCAAACCCGGCCCCAGCCAAACTGCAACAACAACAACAACAAAAATAGCCGGGCGTTGTGGCGGGCGCCTGTAGTCCCAGCTACTCGGGAGGCTGAGGCAAGAGAATTGCGTAAGCCCAAGAGTTAGAGGTTGCTGTGAGCCGTGTGACGCCACGGCACTCTACCAAGGGCGGTACAGTGAGACTCTGTCTCTAAAAAAAAAAAAAAAAGAAAAAAAGACTAACTAAAATAGACATATTGATAACTGTAATTCAAAGCAGGAAAGAGGCATAAACAATAGGCATTGAAATAAAAATGGACATGGATGAACAGTTAAGTCTGACTAGGACAAATAAGGAATACTTTATAAAGGAAATGCTGCTCGAGTTTACATTTAAGGGATGAATGAAAAATTAAATTGGAAAGCAGAAAGCAAAGGATTCCAAGATGGAGGCATGGCGTAAGACAAGAATGTGCAGAGTGAGTTTGAGATATGAAGAGACATGAGGATGCAAGAAGTAAAGGTCTGGATGATTAAGATATGAGACACATCATGTTGACTGACCAAGGCTTTAGGAAAATACTTTTAACAAAAATACTTCTTAAAATGAAGTAGACAATCAATGGATAAGATTAATATCTATTTTAGGTTACTATAACAAAATATCATAGCCTGGGTAGCTTATAAACAATGGAAAGTTATTTCCCACTGTGCTGGATATTGGAAGTCCAAATCAGGGTGCCAGCAAAGTGGAGTTCTGGTAGGGACTAATTTCCAGGTTGGAGATAGCTGACTTCTTATTATAATCTCATATGGCAAAGAAAGAGCAAGCTCTCTGGCCTCTTATTATAGAGGTGCTAATCCCATTCATGAAGGCTCTTCCCTCTTGACCTAATTACCTCCCACAGGACTGACCTCCAAATGCCATCATATTTAGATTAAGGTTTCGACATAAGAATTTGGGGGGAACACAGACATTCAGTCCATTGCAATGGCAAGTATTAATAAACCAGAGAAGTGGTCCTGAGCCAGGGGAGTGTCACAGAAAATGAAAAGGCAGAAGCAGGTTTGAGCCATATTATTGACATTGAATTTACTCAACTTGGTGGAACTTAAGGATTTACAAGATTTTTAACCTTGATGGCTGAGTGATTGTTGTACATTTCTAAGGTACAAAATACATAGAGGAAAAGCAAGATGCGTTTGTATGGAGTGGAGATGATGAATTTATTTATGGATACTAGTCTTAATATATGGATTACCAGTATTATGGAATAGCTATAGGAAAGTATTAAACTGATATTGCACTATGTACAATCACTAAATGATATTGTCTTTATGCATGCATTTATTTATCCATGTATTCAAAATACAAAGTAAAACCCAATAACATACTCTACAATAAAGTGAAGTCAGATATAATAAAATTAACTATTGAGGCCTAAATCCTGGACTCCTTACTAACAAGCTATCTGCGCTTATCTTGGTCATTTTCTTATACTTGCAGTAAGTCCTTATTTATGAGATTAGACTTTTGTACCTCATTTATAGATGTATTTGACTGTATTTATTGAATAGCTATTATGTTTTGGAAATTTATAGGTGCTAAAGATAGAGAAATGAACAAGAGAGGCATAATCCTTGTTTATATGGAACTTAATATTTTAGTGGTAGAAATAGAGAATAAACAATGTAATAAGTAATGTATAAAAGTATAAATGTCTGACCCTTATCAGAGATATTGGGGCTAGAAACATTGGGAGTAATCAGTATTGTATTGGATAGCTATTGTTTCTTCTCCAGTTCCCCTGGATCTGTTCACAGGAGAACTGTGGATTCTCTTACCCCCTGGATTCTGATCAATTTCTGCCGAAGAGATAGTTTTATAGTAGAGAGAAGGAAGAAGTTGAGGTGTTTACCATCTTTACTCCCTCCCTGTGTTATTACCATGGATTGTCTGGTTCCCTCAACCAAATAATCACAGCTCTTATCAAGTGGTTCTTTCTACCTGGCTTTCTCTGTTTCTAGTAAGAAACCGCCCTTCTTATCCTTTCAGACCTAAGGGTGGTAACAGACCCCCTGATGTTTCTTATCCTGGAGTATTTCCTTTTCCTTATGGTTTCCCTACCTCCTGCTCCTATCTTGACAAAAATCACTTTATTAAACCCCTTATGATTATCCTAATTATAGTATTCCATCTGTTTCCTGCTGGGACAGAAAATAAAATAGTACTCTCTTGGCTCACTCCCTATGGTCTACTGAGAATAATACAGTAATTGTTACTAGAAGTGGTCCCTGGAACTGACTCACAAATGGGATTCTGAGTTTGTGTTTCACATATTTGAGGATTGTATGGATAAATAACCCTCTCTTGCTGGGGAAGTGGAAGGAATGAGACATGGGTAATGCATGGCCTATAGTGGCAGTATGATTCCTCAAATTATCACCAGTGGAGGATGAAGACAAGGTGTTTTGTAGTCAAGTAGCTGTGGTACGTATCACTATGACAACAATGGTGACAGTAAAGATGGTAGCATTGGCTGACTTCTTTTGATGGCCCTGAAGAGTATACAAAGGGAAAGGGAGGAAGTAAATAGAGAGTGTACATCGAAAAATCAAGTCTCTGGCTGCTTTAAAAGAGTCCCCTCATCTCTCAAAGTTGGGATGATGTGTCTGAGATCAAGACACAGCTTGAACATAAAAGCTGAAAATTTGATGGCTGATTAAAACCATGTTGTCTTTTAAATTAAGGTAAAGGAACTGGTAGGAAAAGTAAGGATCTCCTGTGTTGGAATAGGACATTTGGGCAGACAAACATGAGGTCAAGAACTTTGAATTTTTACATCCCTTGTACTCTTTCCAGCAGAGGCAGCCCCTCATCCAGTTTCTGAGGGAACGAGCATTTTAATGACTGGGTCCAGGGTAGTTACCTCACAGGCTGATGCTTATTCTTTCCTAGGGTCAACCTCTACCATCCTTAATTGCCTCCAGGCCAATAATGGTCATTAGACTCTGATATAGCCAAGCCTAGGTATAAGGCTGGGAGAAAGAGATATCCTATATAATGAAAGATATGTAGAATTTCTTTAATTTATATTGGCAGCTATTAGAAAGCATACATGGAAGTACATTTTATGGGTATTAGAGAAAGAAAAAATACAGGGCTGGATTAGGATGAATTTGATAACAACAGTTTATTCACTTAGAATTTGGGCTTTAATGTACTTTGAGCACCTATGAGTGGTGTTAATTAGTTTATTAGGTTCGTTATTTAAGGCCTGGATCCAATCACTAGTGGCCTACATTCAATGAAGTTGAATAATATAACTTCCCTGGAACAATATAGAAAAATCAAGAAAACAGTAATTCTGGAATAGATTTGTTATGTGCCACTTGGTTAGGCAATCTTTATTTATATTACCCAAAGGGCCCTAAGGACTTGCCCTTTACACAAGACCTGAAGGAATCCATTGGTAAAGAAGGTAACTTTTATTTTCCTCAAAAATTGAAATAATGTTCTATGGTGGGTGTTTTCTTTGTGCCAGAGGTGATGATAAGGCATGGCACAATGGAATTAGATTGTTTGACGACAATGGGAATAATAGGATGCCAGAGACTTGGAGGTCAAGTAGTAGTGCTTACTCATTGTAGATCAAGTGGGCACAATTACTGTAATAAGGCACAGAGGTAGAATAGTAATCAGGATATTTGACCTTCGAGGATCTTTGGCATCAGCTAAGATGATCCTAAGGTCCTTAGAAACAAAATAAAGGGCAGCTAAATAAGGAGGTGCTTTGCATATATAGGGAGAAAAATCTTAGGAGGTCTGGTGGGAATAAAATTAATGTGTGTTACAATAAGAGATACTCACTTCCTTTTTTCTTTTTGTTGTTGTTGTTGTTGTTGAGGCAGAGTCCCACGCTATGCCCTGACCAGAGTGCAATGCCGTCATAGCTCACTACAACCTCAGAATTGGGCTGTGGGCATCCCGCTGTCTCAGCCTCTGGAAGCCGCTGGGATTACAGGCGCTTGCCTAGGCGCCTGACTGGGTTTTTCATTTCTTTTTTCTTTTTTGGAGTCAGAGTCTCACTCTTCCTCAGGCAAGTCTCGAACTCCTGAGCTCAAGCAATTCTCCCTTCTCAGCCTCCCACAGTGCTGGGATTATAGGCATGAGCCACTGTGCCCAGCTAGGTATTCACTTCTTGTTTCCATACCTAAGTCAGTTTACAGACTTAGTGAGCTCAATTTGAGACTGCCAGGCCCTGTAAGCAATGAGCTGGCAGCTCATTGATATATAGTGTGAGGTCAAAGATATATAGTGTGAGGGTTCCTCCACACCTGCTTAGACTTACCTGTTGTTACTTTCTGAATGGAAAAAAGAAACTCAAGTGTTCTTTTTTATTCTGTCACTCAACAAGAGCAAACACCATTGAACTTCTGTGATCAAATGTCGGGGGAAAGATTTTGTCCTCACCACCAAGCAAGCAATCAGTGCAGCAGATACCATCTGGTTCCCCTAGAGATAGATAGCATCAGATCCCACAGATTGAAGGCTCAGTCCCCCAGGGTACCCTTTCCCCAGGACACTAGTGGCAAGTTCAGGACTCCTGAACATCTGACCAGCTGGCTTCAAGTTGGGGTTCTCATGATCTCCTCTTTGGTTTCAATTAATTTACTAGAACAGCTAATGGAAGTTAGAGAAACTGATGCTTATTGGTTTATTACTAAAAAAATTTACAAAGGATATAGATGGAATGATGCATAGGGGGAATGGGGGCAGAGCTTCCATGCCCTCCCTGGGCACACCAATCTCCAGTGTTCAGCTATCCAGATATTCTCTGAACCCTGTCCTTTGGGGCCTTTTATGGAGATTTCATTATATAGGCATGATTGATTAAACTATTGGCTATTGGTATCAACCTAACCTTCAGCCGTTCCCCTCTCCAGAGGTTGGGGGATGGAGCTGAGGTCTTTCCAGTGACTAGTCCCATACTGAAGCTGCCAGCCCATCAGTCAGTCAATTGTTAGAATACAAAAAGACATCAGTTTAGAGATTCTAAGGATTTCAGGAGTTATAGGCCAGGAAATGGGGATGAAGACTGAATATTTCATAGTATCACATGCCTTAACAATGATAATACACTGGAGTGAGTAGTGGTTCTGAGACATTTGCATACATGAGGCTTTTAAAGCAGATTTCTGTGTTCTACTGATTTAATAATTTTAGGGTAGCAACACCAGGATTGAAATTTCTATAAATGCTTAGGTAATGCTGATGTTGTTGGTTTAGGGACCATACCTTGAGAATCACTGCACTGAAGAACTGTATACTTTATTAAATTATTAGATATTGCCTCTTAAATCATACTTATTAATCCCTGGAGACCTAAAGTACCACTTAGATATGACGGTTAGAGTTGGTACTTAAGGAGATAGGTTAATAAATTCTTAGCCCATTTTTCATATGCAAGTGTGAGTTATTATAAATTGGTTACTTTTTTTCCATACCTGAGATACTTTGCTAAGAAGAATATTTTCCAGCTCCATCCACGTAAACATAAAGGAGGTAAAGTCTCCATTTTTTTATTGCTGCATAATATTCCATGGTATACATATACCACAATTTATTAATCCATTCATGGGTCGATGAAGGAGGGAAGAACAAATGTTTTATTATATCTAACTCCATGTCCTATTCCCCTGCTGGTTTATATGAATAACACTAATGGTGGCTAATGTTTTAGATTTCATATGGGAGTGAAATCACCCAGTTGACAATTATCACACCTAATGGGACTTTTGGTGCTGTTTTAGCTTGTTATTCCTACTGTAATGAACTACCCCAAACTGGATGGTTTAAAACTGACTTTAAACCACCTATTTAAAACAAATGAAATATATTTGCTCACAGTTCTAAAGGCCAGAAGCCCCAAATAAGTACTATTGGATCAAAATCAAGGTGTTGATAGGACTGCATTCCCTCTGGAGTCCCTAGAGAACAATCTATTTCTTGCCTTCTCTAGCTTCTAGTTGCAGCCAGCACACATTGGTTAGTGGCTGCATAACACCAGTCTCTGCCTCTTTCTTCACATCACTTTTTTCTGCGACCTGAAAGCAGATGTACTTCTCCCTCTCTGTTGTAAGGATACTTGTGATGGTTTCTGGGCCAGTGGGAAAACTGTGGCCTGAGGCCATATGTGAGCTTCTGAATTCTTGAGTGCAGCCTTCTGACTGGCTCCAAATTTTATGGAAAAAATCCTTTTAATAAAAATAAAGGGATTTGTTCTGTGAGGTTAGTTTTGGTCAAGCAGCCTCACTTGGGGCTATGGAGGGGCACATGTGGCCTTAAGGCCAGAGGTTCTTCACCCTTCTGGAGAACTTCCACCTGCTACTGCATACCTACTCTCCCTCTACCATTCTCCATCTCATTCTTCACTTCAGGAGGCTAATCTGTAGGGACTTAGTAAAGAAGCTCTTTTGCTCATTGGCTCACACTGGATTTAGCCAAAATGAGGAGCCTTAAGGAGAGAAAGAAGGGAGATGGGAGAGTGAGCCCAAAGTATTTATTTTCCTCTCTCCCTCCTAACTTCAAACTCCCTCAGCAAAGACATCCTGCTCTACCACAAGAATGAATAAAGTAGCTTTGGTTAGATGGCCTTCTCCACATAATGCTCTTTCCTTGAGTTTCTTTTAAGCACTTGTTCTTCTCACTCCATCTGACCTTAGGAAGATGGTAGAATAGTAGTGTGCTGGTAAACATTGAACAGCTGGATCTTTGAGTTTCTATACCTAGACAAACAGATAGGTATATATGTTTGCTATGCATTTTTCTGATATAAAGAATGTGTGGAACACAATGTACAAATAAAAATAAAATAGACAATATAATAAATTCCTTAGAGCTGATAGTTTTTCATAGAATGCTTTCACTGATTTTGGCTAAACCCTTACAATTGACAAACATAAATCCAATATGAATTTTGGTTGGTATTTTCATTTATGTTAGTGTTTAACATGAAAGGAAAACAAAGAAGATAGATTTTAGAACGTTTTGTAAATGATGTGACTTCTTGACTAAACAGGATAAGTTTAGACTGCTGAAAGAATATATTACCAATTTTTTAAGTTATTATTCACATTGTAATGGCTGCAGATATGAAACATGTTCATGTATAACATGTTCTCCATTACTTTCTTGATTCTATGTAATCAACAAGAAAAAAATAAATCAAATCTTAAGTTATACAACTACTGATTTTGTGGTGTAAATGCTCCCTCCATGGTGAATTTTGCCCACCAACACTGTATCATTGAATGTGGAGTTCGGAAGAGATGCAGAGTAGCATATTATATACTATTTTCATCACCAGCTATAATAGCCAGCAGTTTCAAGAACATAGGTAATAATAAAATATAATAAACAATTGGGAAATTGTGCTGTTTGAATATTTGTTACTTTTTAGAAATGTTACTTACTGGCTGGGCAAGGTGGCACATGCCGGTAATCCTAGCACTATGGGAGGTCGAGGTGGGAAGATTGCTTACGCTGAGGAGTTTAAGAGTAGCCTGAGCAAAAGCAAGAACCCATATTTACTAAAAAAACAGAAAAAAAATTAGCTGGGCATTGTAGTGGGCTCCAGTAGTCCCTGTTACCCCAGAGGCTGAGACAAAAGAATTGCTCAAACCCAGGAGTTTGAGTTTGCTGTGAACTAGGCTGACACCATGGACCTATAGCCTGGGGCAACAGAGTCAGACTCTATCACAAAAATACATACATAAATAAATACATAAATAAACAAACAAAAATAAAAATCATTTTTGAAAAATAAATGTAATTTATTTAATTATAATTTGTTTTTAAATGTAACTTAATTATAAATCTGTATAGCTTAATTTTTAGTAACAGCTATGTTTGGCAACTGATCATTGAACTTTTAAAAATTTAAGTCAGTTCTCACCAGGCCATGCAAGCCCATTCCAGCACTCCATCATTAAATGAGCTCTGCTATTATTTCAGGATAGTATAGTATCCCTGTGATAGTCTACATCCTATTCACACCTTAAAAATAACTACTGCTTTAATTAAACTCTCCTTAATTTACCTACATAGATTGCACCATCTTTTTTCTGCAATGGTTAGTTGATAAAAGTATGTAGATGTTATTTAACTTAACAGAAATGCATGTAACTCCACAGAATAAATAGAAAAGAGGATGAAAGCAGTCAAGAGTACTCCAAATTTAGAAATCAATAAAGTAGACTGAGAAATACTAGCATATGAAATAGGAAGAAAAATAGGAGAATGTGATACCCTTGATACAAAGGGAAGAAAGTGTTTGAAGAATGAAGTGATAGTCAACTCTGCCAAAATGCTTATAGGTCAAGTAACATGAGAACTGAGAACTGACCATTGGTTTTGGCAAGATAGAGATTGATAAGTCAGCTTTCATTGGCGTGATGGGGATGAAAGTCTTATAATGAATTAGGAAAAGAATGAGAAGTGACTAAGTAGAGAGAGCAACACTTTATGATGAGTTTTGCTGTGAAGGGGTAGAGAAAAGGGGCTTTAGCTGGAAGGGATGTCGAATTAGTCATCCACTTTAAGAGGAAGGAAGACAGAAATTATATATAGGGGAACATAGAAATAGGTTGGCATATTTAAGTATTGGAATATAATGGTTCTGTTGTTACTGATTTGATTTTTATAGATAAATATTGATGTCATTGGTTGAAAGTGAAAATGAAAGAGAACATTTGAGGTCTAAAGGGTAAAGAGATTTAGAATAGTTTTTATTGTTTTTGATTTTGTTTTAACTTAGTTAGGGAGAACAAATTGAACAGGACAATTTAGTAGGATTCTAAGGAAACCATAGGGAGAATAAAACCTCTGCATACGCAGGGCCTTGCTGAGTCCTTGGCAAATATTAGGAGAATCATTTACAGGCCTACTATATTTTGAACACTGTTCATCACAGATAAAGCAACTAGAACAAAATAAAATTTTGTCTACTCTTTGATATGCTAGAGCAGTGATATTAGCAGACTTTTTCTTTAAACAGGAAGGTAAGTCCAGCGCAGTGGCTCACGCCTGTAATCCTAGCACTCTAGAAGCCCATGCAGTTAGATTGCCTAAGCTCAGGAGTTCCAGACCAGCCTGAGCAAGAGTGAGACCCCGTCTCTACTAAAAATAGAAAAATTGAGGCAAGAGGATCACTTAAGACCAAGAACTTCAGATTCCTGTGAACTATGATGCCACAGCACTCAAGTCAGGGTGCCAGAGTGAGATTCAGTCTCAAAAATAAAATAAATAAAGCGAGAGAAGTCAGATAATATACAAGGTGGCCATAAAGTTTCTGTGCATTTAAAACAGTGTGCAATTTTACATTGCCCACAGACTTTATGGCCACCCTGTATATATCTATTTAAACTTTGTGAGCCAGGTGATCTCTGTTGAGTTGACACTTAGCTCTGTCACTGCAGCGCCAAATATGCCATAGGCAATGCATAAAAGAATGGCCTAGGCTGTGTTCAATAAAACCTTACAAAAATAAGTAGCAGGATGGATTTGGCCGATGGGCCATAATTTGCCAAACTTATGTTAGAGGGTGTTTGATATGATAAAGACAAAGAAAGGACATAAAAGGGTGCAAAGTACTTGAGTGAAGGGTTTCAGTGTTAAAGGTGGTGAACAGGTCAAGTCATGCTGAGAAGCAGGTGAAGGACCAAGCTACAATGGTGTGTTTGTGTGGTTTGCACAGCAGCAAGGCAGTTGAGCAGGGTGAAGGGGCAGTAATAGCAAATAAAATGATTGAAGGCCCTACCATTACTGGAAGACTCAAAGGGAAATGGAGTGCCCCTTAAGGTTTTTGAGCAGGGCACTAACAGATTTGACTTGTTTCAACAGATTACTTATTGTATTGAGGTACAGGAAGCATAATGATAGGGTCTTAAAAAATAACTTTTGAAAAAATATATGAACAAACAAACAGATGAATAAGAGTGCTTATCATTCACTTGAATATTTGAGATTAGAATATCAGTTAGGGGGTTACCTAACTGATATTCTAGAATCTAGAGACATAGATGAGGGAACATTGTGGCCAGAATCTGAGAGAATAACCAAACAAAGGCTTGGTGGAGAAAGAAGAGTGGTGAAATAGCTGGGAAAGGTAGAGAGGTCTATGTTTGGTCTCACTATGTTTTTCATGTTCTTTTACGTTCAGGGGATGATGGATGAATTGTGTTCATTTTAACTACATGAGAAAATATAAATACATTTATTAGTGAAAGGAAGAGAAAAGGTCAACTTTAGTGGAAAGTACTAGACATTAGAGGAGTTAACATGTTTCTATATCTTGCTTCATATGGGTAAACCAACCAAATCTTTGAATAGGAGTATGAATATCAACTAAAACCATTCATTCATTCATGTTTATTGTCCATTGACTGTTTGCTAGATAGACACTATAAAAGGAACAGATCTGTTTACTACAGTCCAACACATTATTCTGGAAATCAGTGATGATACTGACCCACAACATTAGGCACTGAGCTATAAGGGATTTGAGAAGATTCTAAGGAAATTAGGAAGGTAAGCTGGGCACAGGGGCTCAGGCTAAGGCGGGTGGATTGCTTGAGCTCAGGAGTTCAAGACCAGCCTGAACAAGAGCACGACCTCGTGTCTAAAAAAACTAGTTGGGCATTGTGGCAGGTGCCTGTAGTCCCAGCTACTTGGGAGGGTAAGGCAAAAGAACACCTTGAGCCCAATATTATGGGGTTGCTGTGAGCTATGACACCAGGTCACTCTACCCGGGGCAACAGAGTGAGACTCTGTCTCAAGAAAAAAAAAAAAAAGAAGAAGAAGAAGAAGAAAGAAAGAAAAGAAATTAGAAAGTTAATATATTTATATACCTATTTTTAAAAAAAGTTAAAGAAAATGTCAGTAACTTCTTTCTTTTTTAGGGACCAGGTCTTGTTATGTTGCCCAAGTTGGTCTTGAACTCCCGGCCTCAAGTGATCCCCGATACAAGCGTACACCATTGCTGCTGGTATACTTATTGCATTTCTAATGCCTCATTATTTCTTTGAGCACCTCAGTTATTAACCAAGAAGTTTGTAGGTAAAAATTGCTGTATGATAAAGTCAAAAATTGAAGACCAGAGGTGAAACAAATGTTTTATAACAATGGTTATTACCATAGAAGGAATGGAATTCAGGTCACATAATAATCTCAGTTCTATTTACCCATTAGTCACATTTTCTAGAAAGCGTTTTATTTATAAATATGCACATAAGAACTTGTAATTTTTGGTAACATAGTAAATACATTTTAGCACTCCTTGATTTTAAACCTCTAACTATAGCTTTCTCTTTTTATTAGCTATCTGGAAATATTCTGGCCCATGTGACCTTTTACTATAATTTACTTATATGCTTAAAAAGTCAATAGTTCCAAGTTTCAAATTTTTTCTTTCGTAATGTACATTTAAATCTCTGAAGTCTAATGCTGAATAAACTCTGGAATGACTTTGAGCTCTGGATGCTGAGCTTGGTAACCTTGAACCTCCCATAAATTGGGGAAAACCTTTAAAGCAGACAAAACAAAGCTCTTGACTTTCTAAATATAACATTTGTTTGACTCCTTGACTTAATTGTGAACTCTGTTGTTTTTCCTTGACTGGTTTGCCACTATCATTTGAAGTTAACCTTTTCTCTACTTAGTTGAAAATTGTACTTCAATGGATGAAAAGACAAAGTTGTATTCCTTCTAATTAAATCTAAGGAAGACTCTAAGATGTGTCTTGAAAAAACAAAAACATGTGGATGTTAATTCTCTCAAATTATAATCAAGGACATTGACTCTTCCCTTTAACTATTTGTTCTCCTTTTAAGTCTGTTTAACAACAAATTCAGTATGTTATTTAAATTATAACTTCACTTCTTTAGTTTTATCTCATCAATTTTCATTTTTAGTTTTTAGTACTTCAAAGCTAATTCTCATTCTGTGAATGTAGCATTTTAAAATTTAAAAGTTACACATGCTTTTTGTAACAAAATCAATCAATATAGAATTATGTAAAATAAGAAACAAAAGCTCTTCCCTACTTCTGCTAATCCAAAACCACTTCCTAGAGTTAATCATTATAAATTTGATAATGGAATGGTTTTCATGTTTCTATACAGTTTTCTCCACACATGTATACACAGTCATATATAACCTAAAGCTTGCATTTTTTAAGTAGTATGTGGCATAAATAGTATTATTATTATTATTATTATTATTTTTTGTAGAGACAGAGTCTCACTTTACGGCCCTCAGTAGAGTGCCGTGGCCTCACACAGCTCACAGCAACCTCCAACTCCTGGGCTTAAGCGATTCTCTTGCCTCAGCCTCCCAAGTAGCTGGGACTCATAAACAGTATTATTAAATGCAAATGAGTTGTTAAGTGAATGAATGGCTAGATAGATAAATGTATCATGTCTCATGAGATACTTGAATATTTTTAAATTATGGCTACTGTATTAGAAAACTTTTTTTTGACAATGATTTAGTAAAATCTCTTTTTAAACTTTAACAAAGTATTTAATACTTACATAAGAATGAATTAAGTCAGTAACAATTGATTATTTGTATCATTTTTTGTTTCCAGAAAGATGACTAGTAGATATCATGTGCTTAATATTTATAAACTAGTCAAGTAGACTCAAAATGTAAATGAACAAATACAGTAGAGGTAAGAGGGCTACAGATAACAATTTCATTAAATCATGTTAGCATTTTTAACATTTTATGTATTGTCTTTTTAACAGAACCTTCTGAGATTATGTAATTCTGAGTATAGATGCAGGGCATTCGACTGCAGTACTTTAAAGAAACATGGAAATAATATGGACTCATACTGTGGTTTTGCCAGTTATGAACAAATTACATCCATTTGGCTTACACCACACATGTAGTATTTCTTCCAGATTTATTCTATACATATCAAAACATTAATTTTGAAACAGTAAGCTTCTGTAAGTGCCTGTGAATTCATAATGTACGGGATGCCTTGCAACCAAATATATATTCAGTTCCCAGCATTATTGGTTTTTCCAACTTCAATAACTATAATATTATCACCTTTGGACTTTTATGGCATCTTTCATCCGTGGATCTTAAAGGGCTTTACAAACATTAATTCGCACAACATTCTTGTGAGGTACAGAAATATCATTAACCCCATATTACAGATGAGGAAACAAGCACAGAAAGGTTAATAATACGTGCACTACTTTCTCCTTATCCAGTGCCTTTGATTCAGGGATCTCTAAGTGCACTGGAACCTTTATGATGCTGGTATTGGAGAACAGAACTAATACAGACTTAACAGATTAAGTCATGACATTCTTACCATGTAGCATATAGCTTCTAGAAATTGCCTCCTCAGATTAATAATATAACATTGATTATATTCAAATAGTTCTTCACTGTAATTGGGAATCATGAATATAAACTTTTAATATTCCCTCTAGTTTGAAGGTGTTGGTGGATGATTATGTTACACAGTGACAGACTAGAAAAAATCGTGTATTGTTTCAAAAAAACCCTCAAAATTAATTTAACACACAATGATACAGATACCACGTTTATTGCAGCATACATTTGAGGCATCAGTGGTAAGTCATTTATTATTAACAACAGTAAATAATTTTTACTATACATTTTTATAGTTTTCATCTTCTTTGTTAATTTTTTTATGTGTAAGCCAGTTTTAACCTCTTTCCTTCTTTCTATATAGAGTTCAGTCCTCAGTACTCACAGAGTTACACTAAGATTCCCTGTGGTTATAAAGACAAGGGGCTTAGATCTAAGCCAGAGTTTTCCCTATCACTGATCTCTCTTTCTATTAATAAAAACATTAGAGCTCAGGTTTCCAGGTCATTGTCACATAGTTTTCTTTCTCATTCTTTTCACTATTTGAATTTACTAAGGAATCTTTTAAAATTATTTCTCTGCTTCTTGCTGCCACCACCTTTTAAGGAAGATTGTTCATTGGTTTTGTGTCCTAAAAAGCTCAGGGTACTATGTTGTGCACTGGGAATACAGTACCACACAAGACTGACTTAAAGGAGCTGGTGGAAACAGACATTAGAGAAGAAATTATAATCGAATTAATTACATGACCATGCAAAATCTCTGTGAAACAAATCCATAAATGGTTAAGCCATAGGCTGGCCCCACACTCATCACTTAAGAGGGAAGAACTGAATTTGTGAATCTATCATATTCCAACGGAAAAGAAAATAGCTTGATTACTTGATTATTGTCATCAGACACTATAGTAGGAGGATTCTTGAGGTGGAGACTAGGTGGGTTGGAAAACTGTGCTTTTTCATACAGAGGAGACTCTAGGTTCTGGGACTAACATAGTTTGATATATCCTAGCAATGCCTAAAATAGGTCTTTAATAAGGACGCTGGCTGGAATGCTTGCATCAAAGTGGCGACAACTGATACATCGGAAAGAAAACTGATAGAAGTGAAAGGCATTAACAAGTTGTTGCTTTTCTTTTTCTTTTAGTATGCATGCAGACTCACTGAGATCTCCTCTGGTCAGTACAGGGACTTCTGCCACTGCACACTCTTGTCCTCCATTTGTGCTTTCTGGGAATGTCCTATGTGACTATTTTATCTCTATTAACTTGATGTAGCAGTGAGGAACTGGTGGTGACTGCATGCCCTTGGACGTTTTTTTTTAACTTGGTCTACCTCCCTGAGCAGGGAAGGATTATTACTAAGGGAGGAGAGAACTTCTAAAAATGTGGTTGTGGGCACTGAAAAAATTTTGCCGCAGGCCAGCACATTTTACCTCAATTGTGAGCTGAAATATTTAGGGTAATATGTAGGTGCACGTATGTCTGAAAGGAACATTATTTGCAATGTATTTTGTTGAGAAGTGGCAAGAACATCTCTATTGATATATCCAAAATTTTTGCAGATGGGTACAGAGATTTTAGATGTCATGCTTACTCTCAACAAATTAAGTTGACAGTCATATTTGTTTTTAAAGACAGTGCCTCAGTATTGGCCTTATATCATCAGTAGTAGGCTGAGCTGTTTCTAATGTCATAGAAGTTAAGCTTTGCTTTCCCTCATGGGATTTCATAAACATGTTAAGTAGGCAAAAGAAAGAAAGATTGATGAATAGGACTAAAGTCATACAGCTAGAGAGGACTTGAAGCAGAAGCTGGTGCAGTTTGTATTGCTGTTCTGTGTACAAATGAAACTCAATCCTAAAACATAGGTAAGCAGACGTTAAAATTAGACAAACTTGAATTCAAACCCCAGTGGCGAGTCACCCAGATGTGTCCTAGTTTAAGTCACTTACAGTCTGAGCTTCCCTTTCTTCATCTGTGAAATAAGGTTAAAATTACCCCCTTTACATAATTATGCAGAGGTTTAAACTATAAGTATACATGATAAATAACCCCCAAGGAATTTATCACTTTTTCTTATTTCTATGAAACCTATATGGCAGGTGTATAGAAATATTAATACAATTCTTACTCTTCTGGTCACATAAGAACTCTCAAAAGTAATAGAATAAATTCCAATTTGTAATCCCTAACACAACTCACTAATATAAAAATGAATGACTGGATCTTAAATAATTCTTTCTTACCTACTTTATTATCACTATGTCATTATATGAGACGTTTATAACTACTTTTTATTATTTACTGACTCAACCTGATATTCCGTATTTGAATCATCTTATAATATTTTTCAGTTTTGTCAAATGTAAATTACTTACCCAAGGTCACCTAGCTAGTCAGTGGTAAAATACAGAACAGAGTATCGGCCTTAGGACTTCTAATCTATGGACTTGTCTACCAGATCACACAGCTTTTGAACATACTTCACGGGTTTATCAATCCCTAAGCTGGAGAAAAACCCTGCTAATGTCATTAGTACATTCCAGGTCTCCTTTTCCATATTCATTTATGTACACTGATCAGTTCTTTTTTATCAAATGCCAGGGATGTATTGCTCACTAGAGGAACTTCAGTACCCAGCAGTCTTTAATGTAAAAGGCAAACCTTTCCACTAATGAGCAGTTTGTCCAGTGTTCCTAACCTTATCAGCAGCTCCTCAAGTGATAAAAGCTTAACTATTATGCACTGAAAGGTGCTGATAATTCTCAATCTTCATGCAGAAAATGGCTCTTTCGTCACTTCTTAAAGTCTACAGTTAAACTTAGCATACTGCTTACAAATTACCTTTCCTGTTCTGCAAAGCAATCAGCTGGAAGTATTGGTGGGCCGGCCGCAGGTGGAGCCTCCTCCTGTCAGGACAAGAATGATACCTGCTGCTTAATAGAAAAAGCATCATTTGCAGTTTAATGATGTAGACTTGTCCCAGGAAGTGGACTGGGTTTGAAGGCAGGATAGAGGGAAGAACACTTTTTTAAAAATAGAAAACATGCGATTGATTATTAAAGATTATACAAATAGAATTGAAGCCTGGAGGTTTTATCAGCTTGAACGTTAGTGCATAGTGACTGAATGATTTTATTTCTTTGCTACTGGGATTCTCTAACCAGTCTGGGCCTTAAGAAGCAGGCCAACTGCTCCTAGGGCCTTTCCTCTGCCAGTGTCTGGAATGAAGAATACAGGACAACATCGGCTCCATGTTGCTGCAAGAGAAACAATAAAAGCTTGATCAGCTGAATGCTTAAATATGGCTGAATGTTTGATGAGATGAAGATGTAATTTTGTCTATGTTCCCTAAGGATCTGGATTAAATATGACTACAGGGCCTAATCAAATAGCTAGTCACTGAACAACAGTCCCAACTGCATTTTTCATTCTAGGCATGCCTTTCTTCCCCCCTCTCCTGCAAGTACATTACTTATTCACTGGTTTGTCAGCAGTGTGCATTATTAGCGCTTGAGAGATAAAACTTTAAGTGTTGCTCCCAATTAGCACAACAGTGACCACGCACCATGCTCTGTGCTTAATGCCTGCTCTCAGAGAGGAGCTGGTTTTGAAGGTCTGAGGTGGAGGAGAAAAAAAATGAAACAGCTTAAGCATTCATTTTGAGTGGAGAGACAGCTCCTATTAACATTTAACAGCGTTTGTGCAACTTGGTGCGGAGGTTATGATGCAAATGAGGAGGAATTAAAAGTGGCCAGGGGTTTGTCATTGATGGATTGCAGTCTGGCGGTGTTCACACTTCTGCCGTGTCCATCAGAAGCGATTACTGTGTAATTAAACCTTATTTCTCTACTCTTCAGTGCATAATTACTTTGTGAATGTAACCATCATCTAAAAAAGCTACCAAAATGCTTTAGCATTTAGTCTAGCAGTCATTTCCCTAGCTTGTGTCAGATATAACCATCAGACAGTGCAAAAGAACTGTCACTTTTAATAAGAGGCAAAAAATTAAATGAAACAGTATGCTTATTACAGGAAAATTAGGCGTTCAAGTGGTAGAGTCCTTTTCTGCTATTTGCATAATTTATTCTTTTTTGTCCCTCACACCAGAAGCTTCAGGCAATTTTCTTCACATTTAAATAGATCGCACATTTAAGGCTACTTAAGGAAAATTATCACTTTGCATATTTTAATTGTTGTAAAGAAAGTGAATAGAAGAGGTCTGCAGCTTGGACTCTTGAGTCGGTCAGATGCTCAACTGTCTGATTCTGGAGCTCCCCACTGCTGCACTAGAGATAACCCTATAGTTCACAGCCATCCACTTGCATTTCATCAGCATGCAAATGCAGCTCCCAGCACTACAATAAGTGGATCTTTGATATTTACAAACTAGCCACTAATAACTGAAACGTAATTTGTTTGACATAACTTTAGATTCTCTTATCGTTGTGCCTTTTTTTTTTCCTTTTTAAGAGAAAAATTGAGTCCTTTAGGTTGAGAAAAACTAAGAGACAGTCTACTCAAACCAGGATGGTGTTCTACAGGTTCTGGAAATAGGATTTGCTGCAAAATCATGTCAATCCCTTTATTTTAGCAAGCCAGCTAACACTTGCAGTTCTTTTGTTTAATTTGGACTCACCTTTAATGAAATGAAAAATTCAAATCAAAATTCCAATACAAACTTTTTCCCCTATAAGAATTCTAGCAAGCCAATGGTGTTTCAAATGAAGGATTTAGTTACTGTAGGAAGCATTTAACGTGTCAGTACGCTTGTGCTGTAATTTGAAAGATGAGAGCAACAGCACAGGGCAGTACCCAGCAAATGCTGTAAATAGGCTAATGCCTGTACAAACTGTTAATTATGAAATTGCTGAAAAGTTAAAAGGCGATGCCAGTGAAAACTTTGATCAAAACACACTTGGCTTATTTATTGTGCTTAAGTGGGTTAAAGAATCTCAGTGGTATAATTTGCTTAGTTTTCATTACCAATTAAAAAAAAATTCCAAAGAGACAGAAAACTGAAGTCTTCATTTTGACAAGACAGCAATGCTTTAAAGTATATTAAGATGTGAATCTGATTAACTCAGCAACACTTTTGTTTAATTACAAACAATTATATGTTCCCTTTGGCTACTGGTCATTTTCATTTACAATGCCATTGTCCTCCTTAAGTGCAAACTCTAAACACTAATGAATGTCTGAGGGACTATAGTTAGCACACATTTGTAGACACTAAGCAAACATTTGTCTTTAAAAGTAAGTGAAGTAGGACTTAGTTTACAAAAACTATCAGTGTAGGGCAAAGCAATATAAAACAGCGCATTATAGAGACTGAAAAAGGTGAGTGTAAGACACTCTGATCAACTTGTAATTTACAAAGAACCTACTGTTATTTTGACCTGATCTGACTTTCAGTGTCTTTATTCTTTGAACTTTGAAATATAGTACAACATTATTTAAAAAGTCAATAAAAGGGTTTTTGTTGCCTTAAGAACAATATTTTCCAAATGTGTTTTTGTAAATACACTTATAAAATAGTAAATGAGTACTACTTTATAAGTAAAATAGTTAATGAGAAAATTATATAAATTCTGGAAAAGGTAGAAAATTTTGAACAGATCTTTATAATTTCCCAAAAGTAATATACGGCTGAAGTTATACTGATTCTAGCACATAAAGCAGAAAAGAAACAACTTATTTCTGGGAGCATTCTTTGCATTACTGAGTACTTGGTTAAATCAAATGACTTAAAATGTCCCATTTTGATATTCTTCTTTTCTTCTTTTTTTTTTTTTGGTGGAAGAGGGAGGTAAGCTGTAACTCTGCTGCCTTAACATACACTTAAAAGAATTGCACATATGTTTTGACTCTGCTGGTCCTTTGTGCTCCCCATCAACTCCCACCACTGCCAAAATGACAACGGCCAGAAACAAGGAACCTCTCGAGCTAGTTGAATGTAGCAGAGAGTCAAATGCAATAATGCAGATTTCTGAACATAATATCCTCTGTTTACCTTTAATGTTGAATTGCTTTTGTGATTGGAAATTGAAGAATTTCTCTATTTCTGATGATGTTCTCATAAATTTCTTGAAAGCAGTAATAAAATATCTCCTTACAATGTAATGTACAGCTTTAACAGTTCTTCATAAGTAAGGAGAGACGATTGCTGAAGATTAGGAGGATATTTGTCTTTTATTTTTATTTATTTTTAATTTTTTTTTAAATTTTATTTATTTATTTATTTTGTGTGTGTGTGTGTGTGTGTGTGTGGTTTTTGGCCGGGGCTGGGTTTGAACCCGCCACCTCTGGCATATGGGACTGGTGCCCTTCCCCTTTGAGCCACAGGCGCCTCCCAGATTAGGAGGATATTTGAAAGGTATATTTCTTCTGAGTAATCATAAATAGTTCATTTATCGTCATAGTATTACTTTCAAAAGGTTGCTTTCCTCTAGGAAATGGAATAATAATAATGATAATAACATCCCTAACTCATGAGTAATACGAGGGAGTAAGCTGGCACACTACCCTGCAACATGCAACCAGTATATGTAAAATGTTTGCACTAAAGAAAAAGAAAATCAAACAACTATAAATTTTGAATAAGAGTACCAATCTGATAGGTCAAAACTGAACTTCAAAGAGTTCTGGCAGCCCACATAGTGTATTATGTCACTCTCAACTGTAAAGGACAACTGTCATGGCTTCTGGACAGTGACAAACAGTAGTCCCCATGTTGAATCACTGTGACACATATATTGGGCCACTTGGACTTTTATGCAATATTAGTATAGTGGTGAAGAACACAGCCTTTTGAGACAATATAACTGAGTTAACATTCTTATTTCACCTTTTTACTATCTCTTCCATATTGGATAAAGTGCTAAGCTCAGTTTTCTCCTCAATAAAATGAACATTCACCTGGCAGGGCTGTTAAAAGATTTAGTGAGATACATAAAGCACTCAGCATGTAGCAAGTACCCAGCATATGACTGGAAATGGTAATTATTGTTCTTATTACTATAACTATAACACAATATATTCATTCACTTTTTTTTTTTTTTTGAGACAGAGTCTCAAGCTATCATCCTGGGTAGAGTGCTATAGCAACCTCTAACTCTTGGGCTCAAGCAATCCTCTTGCCTCAGTTTTTTCTATTTTTACTAGAGATGGGGTCTCGCTTTTGCTCAGGCTGGTCTTGAACTCCTGAACTCAAGCAATCCACCCACCTTGGCCTCCCAGAGTGCTAGGATTACAGGTATGAGCCACCATGTCCGGCCGATTCATTTGTTCATATACTACATGTCTATAATGATGCAGAAGTCACATTTTGCCTCAACTTTTTTTTTTTTTTGCAATCTTTGGCCGGGGCTGGGTTTGAACCCACCACCTCCAGTATATGGGGCCGGTGCCCTACCCCAGGCACTGCTCCTCAACAATTTTTTTTTTAAATAAGAATACTCTGAGTTGTGAAAGTCATTTGTTTTTTAAATAATGTAAACTCAAATTTCTTCCATATATATATATATAAAATAGTTACAGTAAAGATTCATTTTTGCTAATATATCATTGTAGTATAACCTCATATTTCCAAGCATGAAATTTGTCATTTATTAGACTATGAATCATTTTTTTTATCTTAACATCACTGTGAAACATTAAAGTGGTAACTGTATTACCAATTTTTTTTCTTTTCACTATTTGTTTTTGTTTGAATTCTTACCCTAAAAATAATAAAACTTTCATTTATTGAAATTGGATTTCTATAATCAATAAACCTTACCTTTAAAATTTTGAATCCCCAACTCAAAACATTTGTTTACTTGATTTACACTTTCAAAGATCTAAAATTTTATTTAATTCTCACTGACATACAACTAAACTCTCTCATCCTCTGCGGATGAAAGAGACTATCTTGGAAGATTCCCATCACCACTTCACCTGCCAAAGCTTTTGAAATGGAATTTAATCATAGCTAATATCCTTTTTACCTGCTCCCCTCCAATGTTGTTCAGTGTAACAATAAGCAGTCTCACTGCACTGTTATTCTGAAGATATTAAATGTTTTTGTGAATCTCATTTTAAAGAAAAATACTGGACTAGTTGTGTAATAAATACAAATAAAAAATATTTACTCAAAGATAAATTCTTTTTATTTCATTTTTGTTCTTTCTGAATTTCTTTACTCTGCCTCCCGCACCTCCATCAGCTTTCTTGAAACTCCAGGAAGAGTAAAGAAAATATAAAATATCAGGAACGTGATAAATCTGCCTCCCAGAATTGGTATCAATGACATATACATTGGGTTGACTGAGATTTTAGAAAATATAGTGTTAACTAATCCAACATTTTAAGGAGTATTTATACCTAATTATATGAACTCTGTTCCCTAGGCAGCCTTTTCCTGATCATCAAGTCCTACTATCAGAGGGGAATTATCTTTTTTAAAAACAAAAATAATGGCACAGATTTAGACCCTTCAACTCTTCAAATCTTTAGAGAACAGGTCATTGGAGACTGTTCAGCTTTCGCCAGGAAAGTAGCACTAGGCAATAATGTAAATGTCATTGTCACAAAGAGGTTAGATAATCTTTCAATTTCAGTGGTTGGGAATCTGTCATTTTGCTTGTTAACGTCAATATCACTTAAAGTTACAATTTTAATACTTTCATGAGGTATTGTTTCATTAACAGTCCTCAAAAGGCTCAACTTTTTCAGTTATTTAACTCGAATGTACTATTCCACGTATATATATTTAAAACATGTTAGCTTGTAAGAAGTGGTAGAAATGATTCTTTAAGGCTAGTGATAGATAACTGCCCTATGAATGAGGTGTCTTGTTTACTTCCTATTTATAGTACTGTGTAGATAAAATGCCTTAAATTGAATTGAGGATATTTTTGGTCCCCTAGTAGGACCCATATCTAGATGAAGTCTTAAGCCTTTCTCCTGGCATTATTAGGATAATTTGGCCAAGTGTCAGGTGATATGATGATATAATAAGATATTTTAATATAATATAAATATCATCATCATGGTATTTTATTAGTTGGGCTGTATTTTCTTAATTTTTTTACTTCTAAATTTTTGCTAAACATGGACTGAACTTGAAGGAAGGGTCAGGGGGAAAAAAGAGGCTCTAAACCAGACGTCCTCAAACTTCTTTAACAGGGGGCCAATTCACTGTCCCTCAGACTGTTGGAGGGCCGGACTATTGTTTAAAAAAAAAAAACTATGAACAAATTCCTATGCACACTGCACATATCTTATTTGGAAGTAAAAAAACAAAACAGGAACAAATAAAATCACACCGCTTCATGTGGCCCGCGGGCAGCAGTTTGAGGACGCCTGCCATCATTATTTTTTAATCACATCATTGACTTCTATTCATTCTATTCATTTTTATGCCACCAACATTTAGTAATTTCAAGTGAGTTGCACAGCATTCAGTGGTAAAGTCAATGGGAATCCAAACCTTTCTGCTTAGATGATTATTTAGGGCTAAGAAAGTATTCCTAAAAAGGATTTAAACTTAATTAAAGTACTGTTTCACCTTACTTTTAATTTTTAGGTGATAGCTAAATCACTTTTAGTTCACTGAGAGAAAGACAAAGAAGATGACTTGGTCCCAGATATTTTCTTGATTTTCCCATAGAATTGGAGAACTGTTAGAACAAAAACTATTCGACCCCAAGCTGATGGTCCTCAAACAAGTATCTCTGGCCTCATCTGTGAATTTGAGAGAAATATAAATGTCCTACTCTACTACATCAAAATTATCTGGGAGTAAGGCCCAACAAACTTAGGTTTTAACAAGCACAGGTACTTTTTATGTATGTTAAAGTTGGAAAAACACTGCCCTAGGACAAAGAGATATAAAGGAGTCGGACACAGAGTAATAGGTTAACTTACCTAATGGAGCTAGAACAGTGAGCATTACGTAGCTATTTTTTACCTTCATCAGTGGCAAATAGCCATTTTTTCCATATCCTGTAATTGTTGCTATAGTTCTGTAGTATCTCCGTAATAGTTTAAAAGAACATAAAGTGTGTTATCTGCATGTAGGTGCGGTCAGGAATTGTAAGTGGATGTAGAAAGAGACTCAAAATGTCTTATAAATATGTTAAAAAATATATAGTCTAAATTGAGAATTTAATTCTTGGTTAATTTCCAATTATTACAATAATAGTAACTTGAAAATAATATGGTCTAGTGATCAGTTGAAAACTGTGCTGTAAAAACACATTAATAAGTTGAAACAAAAATGCTGAGAATTTTATGCTACTGGTTTTTGAGAGTATTTGACAAAATTGCAAGCATTATGGTTAATATATGGACCATATTTCAGTATATTCAAATGATATCGAATGTTTAGTTTTCTGTGCCCAGAAACTAACAACAGCCATTGTGTAACATGCAAAGCATTTACTCTGTGTATTAAACGAGGCAAAGCAGACAATTAGAATACAGAAAGCAAAACTAGAAACTGCACTACCTTTTAAAACACTC